>NC_067401.1:465018948-465716448 GCF_016432865.1 Antechinus flavipes
GTAGTTCTCATAATCTGTTTTCCTGAATTAAGATTGATCATCCCAATTAATGAGTTCAAATGATTACTGGTGTTATGTTAATTTAAATTCTTATAGTCATTGTACATTTTCTTCTCCAGTTTCTTCTTCCTTAACTTTTGTAAAACTTTCTACATACGTTATGATACCTACCATTTCTATAGCACTTGGAGGTGTACAAAACACTACATTTATTATCACATTGGATTTGATCCTCACAAAATTCTGTGGGGTAAGTACTATGATTATTCTCATTTTATGAATGGGAAAGGTTAAGTGTCTTGCCTAGAGACGCACATCTGGTGTTTCTGAAGCAAAATGGGAAGGTGGGTCTTCCTGCTCCATGTCTAGCACTTTTCAACCACTACACCAACTAGCTGACTAACTGTGCCCTCACAGCGTGCAAAGTGTGTTTTTTGCAAGTGTGAGTTGGGGGAGACATGTGGCCATGGCTGTGGCTTTGACAAAAATCTCAGGGCTGTAAGTGTTCAGCACAAGTGGCAGTGTGATGAGTGACCCAAGAAAGCCAATGGAGTCTTGGCCAGATTAAGAGGGGTACTGCATCCACAAACAGGGCAAAGGTAGACCCACTGTTCCCTGCCCCATCACACTGACCTAGAGAATCGGTCCAGTCCTGGGTCCTGCATTAATCACTAGGAAGATGCCAAGAGGATGGTAATGAGCATGGTGGAGGCTTTGGGTTCGAGTCATCTGAGGACCAGTTTAAAGAACTGGGAATGCCCAGCCTGGAGCAGATGAAGGAGCCCACGTTAGCTAGCTATAGATATTTGAAGGACTCTCAGAGGGAGATTGGACATTTCTGACCCCAGAGAAGACAGGACCAGGAGTCATGGGGATAATTACAAATTTAGGTTTGATGTCAGAAAAACTGTTAAAAGTCAGCTTCTAGGGGAAATATAGCAGTAATCCTGAGGTCCCCTGACCTTAGAGTACTCTTCTTCTAACAATCTGTCAATGATCCTAAAGTCTTCTGGCCTTAAAATATAATCATATAGTATATATTTCTTTCCTTAGATTTTAGGGAAATATGGCAATAATCCTAAGGACCCTACATTAGAGTGCTAGTGTTCTAACAGTCTGTCTGTCAATTATTCTAAAGTCTTCTAACCTTAGAAATATAATAATAACATAGTATATATTTCTTTCCCTAGATTTTAGGGAAATATAGCAGTAATCTTGAGGTCCCCTGATTTTAGAGTGCTATTGTTCTAACAATCTGTCAATGACTCTAAAGTCATAGGATAGTCCTACAAACATTGCTGACTATCCGATTGGTAATCAGTGATAGCCAAGTTCTTGAGACAATAGTGAATAGATCATTCTTCAGACCTACCTGTAAGCTCTGGTCTCTCTGACGTTGCCCTATAAATTCATCTTCTTTCTCTTGGTTCTTTGCTAAATCCTTTTGGAACTTAGCCCACATCAATTACCCTTAAAATTACAATAAACTTTGTCCCTTGACTTGGAGTTGGGTTTAAGTCTGCAAATTCTTTTGAGATAGCTTGAAACACCGATCTGTGATCCCAACCTTTTGGGGTCTCTTTTTGAACCTCAACAAAACTTCCTGCCAAGAAGAGCTACCCTAAAGTGGAAAGAGCTATTTATAGAGGTCTGGGTTTCCCCTTTAGTGATCTTCAAGCTGGACAACCATTGTCCACTGAGTTCTGGTGAGGATTCCTTTGGAGTATGGAAATTGAGATTCTGGGGTTAAATGACTTAACTTGCCATACCTCAGTATCCCCATTTGTAAAATGAATATAATAATAGATGCATTATTAATGTCACATTCAGTAAAATGCTTAATAAATTTTAAAGTACTGAGTAAATATAACTGCTTGTTAGAGTAAGGTAAGCCTGGAGGGTAAGGTACCGAGCTTGGAGTCAGTAAGATCCTGTCTAAATCTTGTCTCAGACACTTAGCCCTGTGACATTGGGAAAAATCATTTAACCTCTGTGGACCCAGCTTTCTCATCTATAAAATGGAGATAATAATAATTACCTTTTAGGATTTTTGTGAAGATCAAATGAGATAATATTTGTAAAATGTTTTGCAACTCTTAAAGCATTAGCTAAATACCTTCTCTTTGATTTTATTTCAAAGTTATATAGTTATATAGTTTTCATGTGTAAGTACAGGTTTCTCATTCAAGAGCGTTTTCTTGATTTCCTCAGTTGTCCCCTGCCTTAGAAAATACTCCTGTTACCCTTTGTTTATATATATCTTTTATTTACTTAGATGTAACTATGTTGCTTTAACTTATCTTTTCTCCCAATAGAAAGTAAACTCCCTGAGGGGAAGAGATTATCTCCTTTAAAAAAATTGTTACCTCAGTGCTAGACACTCTGTCTGGTACATAGTTGGTACCTACTAAAAGTTTGTTTAGTAATCAGTCCCCAAGTTTCTCTAATTTTTAGCTGCTTTTTTATATCCTGTTACATTTATTTAATAAAATTTAGTTTATTCCATTTATTTAATTTATTCAGTTTGTTTAGTTTTTTCAATTTTTTCCCAGGGGTCCTAGGTGAAGAGATTTGGAGCTGTAAGAGAGAGGATGCAGAGTCCACATTTGCACCCCCAAACTAAGTAAAAGATGAGAAATTGCTAGAACCTCCTAAGTATTGCAACCCCAGTCCCTTTGCTCCATTACACTGTAAAGGATGACTCTGGGAGCTCAGTCCAGAGTGCCCAAAGTGACGTTCTGCAATTTGCCAACGTGCAATTAGTGAGAGTAGCAGCCTGGTCAGTCTAATGGGGGCCAGATGGAGGCTGCATAATTCTTGGGAACATGAACTGATTATGCACTTAAGTGATATGCACTTAGGTGAAATACACTGCGGAAAATTTGATCCCATTTCTTCAGATGGATTTGTTATGATCTTTTCACAGTCACTTTTTACTTTTGTGGTCAAATGTATTTTAGTCTGTTCCATTTGGGATTCAGTTCAATTCAATCCAATCAGCATTTATTAAAGTCCTACTATGTTCAAAGCTCTCTTGTAGGTGCTGGGAATGAAGGTCAAAATAAAATATTGTCTTTGCCTTCAAAGAGTCGACAATTGACTGGGGGATCCTTGTGGATGGATCAGTAAATACAAAGTAATATGGGGATTGGGAGGGAGGGACTGATGTCTCAGGGTAGCAGGTAAAGGTCCCACGGAGAGAGAGAGTGCATAGAATCATATAGGACTTGTGGTTCATTTCAAAGGGAGTTTTAGGTATTAGCATTTTCTCTCTTGGAGGTAGATTTCCCTGACTTGGTTTCAAAGGACTTTGAGCCTTTTAAAAATCCCAAATCCTCCCTCAAAAGCTGGAGGCTTTTCACTATTGCAGATATAGGGGAAAAATGTGAGAAACTCTGAAGGTAGCGAACATCTAAAGAGGAACTCAGGTGGGCTGTCATAAATGCAATCCTTTCCAAGGGGACCATTCCCAAGGCAGTGCTTTGGCATGATATAAAATATCTAATTAAAATTTGACATTAATTTAATTAAGAAATGAGAGTATCAAATGAAGAAAATATTCTCAACAATGAAAGGTAGCCCAGGGGTGGGTGAGAAAATGAAGCAGGCAGAGAGAGGGAGGAAAGAGAAAGAGAGGAAGAGAGAGGGAGAAAGGGAGCAATGAGAGAGAAAAAGAGAGAGAGAGAAAGAGAGAGAGAGAGAGAGAGAGAGAGAGAAAGAGAGAGAGAGAGAGAGAAAGACAGAGAGTGAGAGAGAAAGAGAGACAGAGAGAGAGAGAGGAAAGAAGGAGGGAGGGAGAGAAAAAAAAAGTCTGTACTTGGGTTCTTTTTTATTTTTCCTTTTTTATTAATTTTTTTTAATTTTTCAAATACATGCAAAGATAGTTTTCAACATTCACCCTTGCAAAACCTATTGTGCCTTTTTTTTCCTCTCCCTCCCCTAGATGGCAAATAATTTAATATGTTAAATGTGCAATTCTTCTATATATATTTCCACAATTATCATGGTTCACAAGAAAAATTAGATCAAAAAGGGGAAAAAATGAGAAAGAAAAAAGCAAGCAAACAACAACAAAAAGGCAAAAATACTATGCTGTGATCCCCACTCAGTTCCCACAGTCTTCTCTCTGGGTGCACATGGCCCTCTTCCTTACAAGACCATTGGGACTGGCCTGAATCATCTTGCTGTTGAAAAGAGCCACATCCATCAGAATTGATCATCACAAAATATTGCTGTTGCTGTGTACAATGTTCTCTTGGCTCTACTCACTTTACTTAGCATCAGCTCATATACGTCTCTCCAGGCTTCTTTGAAATCATCCTGCTGATAACAGCATAACATTCATATACCATAATTTATTCAGTCATTCTCCAGCTGATGGGAATCCACTCACTTTCCAGTTCCCTGTCGCTACAAATTGGCAACATGTGGATCCCTTTCCCTCCTTTAAGATCTCTTTAGGACACAAGACTCTACTGGACCAACAGTTTGATAACTTTTTGAGCATAGTTCCAAATTGCTCTCCAGAATGGTTGGATCCATTCACAGTTCTACCAACAATGTATCAGTGTCCCAGTTTTCCCACATCCCTTCCAACATTTGTCATTATCTTTTCCTGTCATTTTAGCCAATGTGAGAGGTGGGTAGTGGTATCTCAGAGTTGTCTTAATGTGCATTTCTCTGATGAATAGTGATTTAGAGCTCCTTTTCATATGACTGGAAATGGTTTTAATTTCTTCATCAGAAAATTGCTTGTTCTTATCCTTTGACCACCTATCAATTGGAGAATGGCTTGGATTCTTATAATTGGGTTCTTTTTTTCTGATGGAAGTTGTTAGGCACAGTTTGGATGGTGATTTGCTGAGGTGTGCATGGTGGGGGGAGGTGTTTGTGTATTCCTCTTTGTTTATAGGTTGGAGCAGACAGCCTCGGAAATCTCTACAAGCTTTTTTTTTTTTTTTTTTTTTTTTTTTTTTTTTTTTTTTTTTTAAATTTTATTTTTATTTAATAATAACTTCGCATTGACAGAATCCATGCCAGGATAATTTCTACACGACATTATCCCTTGCAATCACTTATGTTTCGTTTTTTCCCCCTCCCTCCCTCCTCCCGCCCCCAGGATGGCAAGCAGTCCTATATATGCTAAACATGTTGCAGTATATCCTAGATACAATACATATTTGCAGAACCAAACAGTTCTCTTGTTGCACAGGGAGAATTGGATTCAGAAGGTAAAAATAACTCGGGAAGAAAATCAAAAATGCAAATAGTTCACATTCATTTCCCAGTATTCCTTCTTTGGGTGTAGCTGTTTCTGTCCATCATTTCTCCAATGAAACTCAGTTAAGTCTCTTTGTCAGAGAAATCCACTTCCATCAGAATACATCCTCATACAATATCGTTGTCGAAGTGTATAATGATCTCCTGGTTCTGCTCATCTCACTTAGCATCAGTCCATGTAGGTCTCTCCAAGCCTCTCTGTATTCATCCTGCTGGTCATTCCTTACAGAGCAATAATATTCCATAACATTCATATACCACAATTTACCCAGCCATTCTCCAATTGATGGGCATCCATTCATTTTCCAGTTTCTAGCCACTACAAACAGGGCTGCTACAAACATTTTGGCACATACAGGTCCCCTTCCCTTTTTTAGTATCTCTTTGGGGTATAAGCCCAATAGAAACACTGTTGGATCAAAGGTATGCACAGTTTGATAACTTTTTGGGCATAATTCCAGATCGCTCTCCAGAATGGCTGGATTCGTTCACAACTCCACCAACAATGCATCAATGTCCCCGTTTTCCCGCATCCCCTCCAACATTCATCATTGTTTTTTCCTGTCATCTTAGCCAATCTGACAGGAGTGTAGTGATATCTCAGAGTTGTCTTAATTTGCATTTCTCTGATCAATAGTGATTTGGAACATTCTTTCATGTGAGTGGTAATAGTTTCAATTTCTTCATCTGAAAATTGTCTGTTCATATCCTTTGACCATTTATCAATTGGAGAATGGCTTGATTTTTTATAAATTTGAGTCAGTTCTCTATATATTTTGGAAATGAGGCCTTTATCAGAACCTTTAATTGTAAAGAATCTCTACAAGCTTTGAAAATTTATGACTATCTTTTGAAAGAAAAACCATTCTTTTTTGTAAAACAGGGTTAATGACACTGACTGTGTCTATCTCGCTTGAGCATATCCAGGAAAGTACTTTAGAAATGGTGCACAATTATTTCCTGCCTGCAGACAAATGACATGCAAGATAAACGTGCCCTCACCTCACTCAGAAGTTAGCATTCAGGAGTTTAACAAGATGTAGAGAAAAATAATACAAGTTTCTCTTCTTTTTATTTATTTTCCGATGTTTAATGGGGATTACAACAATCCTTTTATTTAATAGATCTTTGTTTTTTCTTCTTGACTAGACCTAAAGGGGTCCCCATTAACCTAAATTCTAATTCAATCACATTTCATGTTGAAGGGATCTATTGGGAGAAAGAAGGGACTGAAATACAATAATCAGGATTGGATTTGGTTGAGAAAAGAGGAATACTCACTGGTGTAGGTCTCATTCTATTTCTTTCTCCATTTCCTCTGGAAGGAGGAAATAAAGAGGAGATGTTGCAATAGGATAAGATAGAGATAAAAATTTCATAGCTATGAGTGTGAATGGGACAAACACCCATAATTTGAAGGAGATTGGAGTAGAACAGATTGGGATGCAGAATCCAGTTGTAAGTTGTTTATTTATGCTAAATACAAACCCAGGAAAAAAACCAATAACCAATTTGTTAAAAGCAAGGGAAGAAATAATCACTCAACAAGCATTCATTAAGCACCTACTGTATTTCAGGCACTGTGCTAAATGCTGGAGGTACAATGAAAGGCAAGAGATAATCCTTGATCTCAGAGAACTCAAAAAGAACGCAACATGCCAAAGATAGGATATATGTGTACAGAATAAATTGGAGATAATCAATAGAAGAAAGCTTAGAATTAAGTGAGATCAGAACATGCTTCCCATTAAAGAAAGGATTTTAACTGGGGACTTGAAGGAAGCCAGGGAAGCCAGGAAGCAGAGATAAGGAATGAAGCATCGCAGATATGGAGACAACCTTGGACACTGGAAAAAGAAAATCTTATTATTCAAGGGAAAAAAAGGACATGGTAGAGATAAAAAAAGACAGGAAAGGTAAGAAGGGGTCAGGGATCAAGGACTTTGCAAGACAAACAAGATTTTATATTTGATTCTGAAGGTAACAGGAGGCAACTAGAGCTAATTGAATGGGTCTGGTGATGGTGGTGATGTGTGTGTGTGTGTGTGTGTGTGTGTGTGTGTGTATGTTACACAGTCCTATGTGCTCATTATGATCATTCTGATAATTGACTGGAGTATTGCTTTGAGTGGGGAGAGACTTGAGGCTGGGTCCATATGAGAAATGATGAGGTCCTTCAATAGGGTTTATATATAAAGTTTGTTGCTGGTAAAATCAATAACCATTGGCAACAGATTGGAGTGGGGAGTGAGGGACAGTGAGGAGCTGGGATTCGAAACGGGTTGACTGGAAGGATGGAGGTACCCTTGGCAATAACAGTGAAGTTCAGACGTGGAGAGGATTCTGGGAAAAAGAATGAGTTTACTTTTGAATATATTGACTTTAAAATGCCTATGGGACAACCAGTTTGAGATGTGTAATAATAGGTAATTGTAGGTGTGAGTGTAGAGGTTAGGAAAAAAGTTACAGTTAGATAATTAGCTCTGAGAATCATCAGTTAAGGAAAATCCATTATGTGTCAGGTGAATAAAAAAAAAACAGGACTGGAAAGCATGAACTTGGGCAAGACAATAGTTAAAAAACAAACACACAGAAAAAAATATGTTTTGCTTAAAAGCTCTATATAAGCAAGCTACTTTCCTGATGAGTTTTTTTTTTCCTCAACTGTAAGAGGGAGATAATCAATCAATCACTAAACATTTATTAAATCAGGCACTGTGCTAAATGCTAGGGATACAAAAAAAAAGCAAAAAATTATCCCTACCCTCAATTTGCTTGCCATCTAATGGGGGAGTCAACATGCAAACAAGTTTATATAAAGCAAAAGATATCCAGAATAAATAGGAGATAGTTAATAGAGGGAAGGCACTGGATTTAAGAGGGGCCGGAGAAGGTTCCTGTGGAAAGCTCAGTTGCCGTGAGAATTAAGGAAAATATTTGTGCTTCGCTTTTTGACGTATTCCAAAACGCAAAGTAACTATATCACAGTTACACTGGGAAAACATCGAACCCAGATGAAACAATTAAAAAGCAAAGTGTGCTGGTTGGTTACTGGAGGGAAGTAACAAAAAAGGTACCCAGCTCTCCCAGCTCCAACTATTTGCAGGCTTGCTCCCATAGTGATTTACATAGTCTAGGGACATGATGGGAGTTTAATTAATCCTCTTTCCAACTTCCTACAACTTCATTGCAGTTTTTCTTTTTTGTGTGATCCTAGGTTTTTCTTTTTCGAGTGGAACTCCCACTTTGATTTCTGGTAATGAGGGCTACGAAAAGTTCTAAAAGAAAATTTCTAACTATAAGTCAAATAAAAATTTGATGGGTCTGAAGGACAGGAGAGGAGTTGAGACAATCTTATTATATGTTTTTTTACCTAACTAGATGTAAAAAATCAGCTGAGGGCTGCTTCTTCATAGACTCAAAGCTGGATTAGAAGTTATCCCTTCCAGGGCAGTTAGGTAGCTCATGGGATAGAACATCATTCCTAGAGTCAGGAGAACTCAAATTCAAATCCAGCATCAGGAATTTGCAAGCTGTTACCCTGGGCAATACGTAGTCCTGACTGCTTCCAAAAGAGAAAGAGAGAAGACTAATTTTGAAGATTATGAGATTTAAACATAGATCTCTTAACCAAGGCACAGTTCTTTGAACCTTGTTTCTGTTGCCTTTCACATGAAATAAGTTATGGGAGAGAATCTAGGTACTATCGAGTAGTGGAAGGGGTGAGGAGGGGGCAGAAATTAAAGAAAAATACTGCAATTTATCTCTAAATTACTGATCATGGGTGTAAAGACATACTGGATAACAAAGTCAGAATTCAAATGGAACTCAAAAAACCAGGAGACTGGATTTAGAGCAAACAATGAAATTGAGTGATATAAATGTAAAGTCTTAACACTGGAATTCAAAAAAATCACATTATAGACAATGGGAAAGGGTTCACTAGATAATAGTTGATCTGATAAAGATCTGGGGGTTTTAGTAGAATTAAAACTCACGATGCTCCATGGCATACTTTTAATTTTAATCTATATTATTAATATCTAGATTAAACTATCGTTATAACTGTAAATTAAACCTTGATTTGTAGCATTTGTTAGTTTTCAAAATATAATTGCAAGGTGGCACAATGAATAGAACATAAGACTTAGAATCAAGAACACTCATCTTAACTGAGTTCAAATCCCCAGGCTCAGACACTACAAGTTGTATGAACTTGATTAAATCCCTTAATCCCATTTGACTCAATTTCCTCACCTGTAAAATGAGCTGGAGATAATAAATCACCAGTACTTTACCCAAGAAAACCCTAAATGAGGTCATGAAGTGTTGGGCACAACTGAGTACCATCTTCAAAAACCAATAAAATATAATTGAAAATTTAACAATCAACTCTCTTGAGCCTGTTTGAAGTGTTTCTAGCATATCCCTGTCTGGGTGTCATGTTTCAGCAAGGCCGTGAATAAGTTGAAGAATTGAAGAGCTCCTGAACAGGTCAACAAGGATGATGAGGGGCCTCTGGTCCCATCAGTTTGAATGACAACTGAACCAACTTGGAATGTTTAAGCTGGAGAAGTCAAGAAGAACATATCTTCAAGTCTTTGAAGGGCAAAAGAGGGAATAGATTTTTTTCCTGTTTGATTAGAACCATCCCAAATTGGAAGGGATTGCTTTGGGAGGTAGCTGATGTCCCCCTTTGTTGTTCAGCCATATCCAACTCTAATGACATTTGGAGTTGTCTTGGCAAAGATACCAGGGTGGTTGGCCATTTCCTTTTCCAGCTCATCTTGCAGATGAGGTAACTGAGGCAAACAGGATGAAGTGAGCTGCCCACATACAACTAGTAGGTATCTGAGGCCAAATTTGAACTCAGAAAGATGAATCTTCTCAACTCCAGGTTGGTCACACTATGTGCCACCTAGCTAGCTGTCCCAATTTCCCCCCTTACTGGATGTCTTTAATCAAAGGCTAGAGATCACTTGAAAGGCATGGGATTATTTTCACATATGGAATGGGTTCAGTGACCACTGAGATACCTCCTAATTCTGGGGTACTATGACATCTAAGTTGAAATGAATGGAGCCCAGTGATTGGGAACTAGATGAAAAAATAATTTTAAAACCAAGAGACTCTGCTCTGTTTTTTTTTTTTTTCCTCTTGGTCTGGTTAAAAGACAGTGCTAGACTTTCTGCTGTACCATTAATTAGCTCCCTTCCCCACTAACTAAGAAATGAAACAGTGCCCCAGTCAATCAATAGTTACTCAGATTTCTTGTCACATAAGGTAAAATAACAATATTTCAAGTCCCTGGAACCCATGTCCAGCAAATTAAAGCGAGTGCCTCTAATTCTTTTATTGCACCATTTCTAGACAAATTCATTTTGTTCACTTCTCAGCCTTTCAGATATCTTTACATGGTTAACTCAGTGATAGGGAACAGACAGAGTTGGATATTGATTCTTCGAAGTCTTGATCCAATATCAGCTCCTTTAAGAAGTCTTCTCTGGTTCCCTAAAAACATCTTTTTCTCATTCTACACAGAAGCATATTTATATTTCTTTTTTGCATTTATCATCATATATCACATTTATCTGCAGGAATGTCTTTTGTTCCCCAACTAAGCTATAAGTTCCTTAAGGGCCAAGATTATCTCATTCACATTCATATGTCCCCTGGTACCCAATATTCATGATAGCATCTCTCAGGATTCTAACTTGCAGAGCTGATACTCATTTACATTGGTAGCAGATTTTCTTATCAGGAACTTCCTGCACTGATGTAATTATGAATCTAGTAAAAACAACCCAAAACCCATAACATATGCTTCTATAATGATTTTCAGTTGACAAATTGCCTTCCACACTCCACTCTATGTGAAGTAGATGATACATGCACTATTATCAATATTTATGTAAGCTCAGATTGGTTTAAGGGTTTGAGTGGTCATTCAACGAGCAGGTGTAAGAGGCAAGATTCTAAGTCCAGCACACTACTCACTGAACCACAGAATTAAAAAAAAAACATTTTAATTGTGGTATTGATCTACAGTTTTATTTTTCTGTGAATTATCTCCTTGGTTAAGGTAGAAAAGATAGAAAGACCATGCTTTATCGTAGAAGAAATTTGATACAAGATTCTCTAACTTTTGCAAACAGATTATATCATATTGGAATTAATTTTTTTTAATTCTTTTTTTTTTGTTCTGTTAATCTGCATGTTTTATATTTTATTTTTTTTACCTATTTCACTTGCTAATAGTTTTATCAGCATATAATTGAGCAAAATAGCTCCTAATACTTTTCTTTATTTCCTTTTTATTTGTTGTGAATACTCCTTTTTCACTTAGACATTTTGTTTTAGTTCTCTCTTTTAAAAATTCAGAGAATATTGAATACAGCAACAAGATTTACAATGACCACTTCTGATGGACGTGGCTCTTTTCATCAGCAAGGTGATTCAGGTCAGTTCCAATGATTTTGTGATGGAGAGAGCCATCTGCACCCAGAGAGAGAACTGTGGGGATTGAGTGTGGATCACAACATAGCATTTTTACTTTTTTGTTGTTATTTGCTTGCATTTTGTTTTCTTTCTCATTTTTTTCTTTTTGATCTGATTTTTATTGTTCAGCAAGATAATTGTGGAAATATGTATTGAAGAATTATACATATTTAACATATATTAGATTACTTACCATATAGGGAAGGGGATGAGGGAAAGGGAGGGAAAAAATTTTGAACACAAGATTTTGCAGGGGTGAATGTTGAAAATTATACATGTGTTTTGAAAATAAAAAGCTTAAAAAATTCAGCTTATCTAAATTATCCACTTTATTGTTCCTTAAAAAAGAGCTCATAGTTTTATTTAGATTTTGTTTTGCTTTGAATTTTGTCACTCTCTTTTGATGTTTTTCCACTTTCTTGTTTAGTTATGTGCTCAGTACATTGATGTGCTCTTTCTGTCTTTTGCTGATGAAAGTATTTACAGCTATAAATTTTCTTTCATGAACTTCTTTGGATATATCCCAAAAGTTTTTGTATTTTGATTCATTGTAATCATTTAGTTTGATGGAATTACCTATTTTTTCTAGTATTTTTCCCTGACCTTCTAGTTCTTTAGAATTAATTTATTTATTCTATAACTTTGAATCCTTCCTTCGAAGGCTCTTTTTGATTATATTTTTATTGTGTTTGATTGGTAGAGACATGTTTAATATTTCTGCATTTTATGAGGGTTTTAATGGCTAATGTTAATTGCATGGTCAGGTTTTGTAAAGGGACCAGACACATTTGAGACAATATGTCACTTCTTTTTATTTTTGTTTTGTAATCATCAGAGAGCTATCATATTTAACTTTCCTAAAATTCTACCTACTTTCTTCTTTCTTATTTAATTAGGTTTTTGGGGATAGATTTTTCTAAATCTGAAAGGATTACATTGAGGTCTCCTATTATAATTTGGTTCTTTAATTCCCCAATTGATAAGGTCAATGGATATGAACAGATGAAGAAATTAAGGCCATTCTAATCACATTAAAAAAAAAGGTTCTAAATCACTATTGGTTACAGAAGTGCAAATTAAAAAGAGGTACCATTTCACACATATCAGTTTGGCCAAGATGACAGGAAAAGATAATGATAAATATTGGAGGGAATGTGGGAAAACTGGAACACTAATGCATTTTAGATGGAGTTGTGAACTGATTCAGTATTCTGGAGAGCAATTTGAAACTATGCCCAAAAGGCTATCAAACCATGCAAACACTTTGATCCAGCTCTGCCAGCTGTATCCCAAAGAGATCATAAAAGAGGGGAAAAGACCTACATGTGCAAAAATGTTTGTTATGGCAAGGAATTGGAAATTGAGTGGGTGCCCATTAATTGGAGAATGGCTGAATAACACTGATTTCAGGAAAGCCTGGAAAGACTTATATAAACTTATCCTAAATGAATTGAACAGAACCAGGAGAACATTGAACAAAGTAATAGCAAGATTATGTGATGATAAGATAGACTTAGTTCTTCTCAGCAATACAATAATTCAAAACAATTCCAATAGACTTGGGATAGAAAATGCCATCTGCATCCAGAGCAAAGAACTATGGAGACTGAATGTGAATTGAAGCATACTATTTTAATTTTTGTTTTTTCTATTTGTTTGTTTGTTTTTTTTATTATAAAGGAAACCAATTATATAAAATACCATGACCAAACATCAAATTTTTGATAGCAAAATTTTATTTATTATATTTTTATTTGATATTAAATATCAAAATAATTTCAAAAGGCTCACCCCAGGTTAAGAACTTTGTCTAAAGTGTTTTCAAGTATAAGGTAGTTTCCCTCTTTATATCTTTTATCCATGTCTATTTTTATCTTGTCTAAAATCATGATTCTTACTTCTACTTTTTTTACTTCACCTGAAACATGATAAATTCCTCTCAGATCCTTATTTAACTACATTAGGACTCAAATGCTCAGAGAGTCATTCTTTCCAACAACTTATTATTCAATTCTACATTTGCTATACTGTTCCATTTTGTGAGTGATTTTATCCCATCTACATTTTCAGTTATGAGAGTTAATTCAAGTTGTATCTCTATCATAATATATTATACTTTTTTCTCTGTGAGTCTTGCCCCCTCATTCAATCAGCCTTTAAGTATTCATTAAGCATTTACTCTGTGTCAGTAATTGTGCTAAATAGTGGAGCTACAAAGAAAAACAAAAATAGTTCCTGCTTTTATATAACACATACATATAGTAAATAAAAACCATTCTCTGAGGGGGTGGGGAAGGACAGGGAAAGGCTTTTTTACAGAAGGCAGGATTTGAGTTGAGTCTTAAAGGAAGCTAGGAGACAGGAGGCAGAGATGAGAGGACAGAGAATCTCAAGCATCAGAGACACTAGTACAGAGATGAGAATTAGAGTGTCATGTTCAAAGAATTCCAAACACAGTACTGTTTCTGGTAAGTGTGAGATGACAAGAAAGATAAGTTTACAAGAAGAAGACAGGGGAAAATGATGATAATGACAACAATAAAAGCTTTTATCTAGTGCTTTAAGGATCGCAAAACACTTTTACCTCTTGCTTCATTTCTTCCAAGTATTCTTGTGGTTCTATGGACTAGACCAACCTCTTTCCCTCTTTCAGATCTCTGTACTTGCTATAGAGTTGTTTTTGCTTTTTGTGTTTTCCTATAGGTATTTTTTGTCTCAGGATATTATTTTCATTGTGTTGTTTCTTCTGTATGTTCCTATCTCCAGCCTCAGTTCTTGATTTAAGATGTTTTGTCAGGGTCAGGCTCCACCCCCTCCCTTACTCTTGGATGGGATAGGTCATCTCATTGGTCCTGACCTCTGCTGACTGGGCAGAATTCTGCCCCTGGCTTCTACCTCCCCTGATTTGTCTGCACTCAGACTAGTAGGATTCAGGCCCTCCGTATCCTTCCAGGTCAGAGGACTGAGATTTCCAGGGCCCGAGGGAGGATCTCCAGACAGAAAGATGCCAGCTCCTGGCCTCATATTTGTGGTTGGAGCACTTTAGGTTCCTGACCTGTCTGTAGTTTCTTAGTCTGAGCACTCTGGGCTTCTTGCCAGGGACTGAGGGAGAGAGAAAGAGAGAGGGAGAGTGAGAGGGAGGGAGGGAGAGAGAAAGAGAGAGAGAGAGAGAAAGAGAGAGAGAGAGAGAGAGAAAGAGAGAGAGAGAGACAGACAGAGACAAAGACAGTGAGACAGAAATAAACAGAGAGAGAGAGAGAGACAGACAGAGACAAAGACAGTGAGACAGAAATAAACAGAGAGAGAGAGAGAGAGAGAGAGAGACAGACAGAGACAAAGACAGTGAGACAGAAATAAACAGAGAGAGAGAGAGAGAGAGAGAGAGAGAGAGACAGAAGGAGAGTGGGAGAGAGAGAAGGAGGGAGGGAGAGGGAGGAAAGGATGGAGGAAGGAAGGGAGAGGGATGAAGGGATAGAGGGAGGGAGAAAAAAGAAGAATAAGAAGAGGAGAAGGAGGAAGATAAAGGAAGGGACAGGGAGGGAACCTGCAGGCTTTAAATCCTTCATGTCCCTGGTCAGAGCTTTGGTCCATCTGTGATTTATTTGCCAGCTTGTACTGGCTTCCCTTCCCAATTTCTATAAAACTTTCAATATCCTTCTGAGCAGTCCTGGGCTGGATGAAGGAACTTGTTGCTGATTATCATTGTGATTCTTCATCATTTCTTGATGTAGGATTGTTTTTCTATATTTATGAAAGTATTTGTGAAAGAACTGGTCTCCTCTTTGAGGAAGTATGATGTGATGGTTAGATCAGTATACTTGGAAATCTGAAAGACTTGGATTCAATACTTACCAGCTATGTGGCCCTCCACGTCCTCAACTTTCACTGAGAGGCTTGAACCAGAAGTTTCTTAGCTCCACACCCCTAAATCTATAATGATTTCCTATCTTCTTTTTGTTAGGGTCAGACTCTAACTGACAGAGGTCAATCATTAGTGACCAGCTCACTTTTGTCTTGTTCCCACTTGAGAAAGAAAGGACATTTTCAGCTCTAATTTTGAAGCATTATCTCAGCATTTGTATTTTTCTTCTGGGTCAGTCCCTCAGCTTTCCTTTCTGCCAGGGCAAATGCAGCAAGGGCCGCTCCCTGCTTCTTTCCACACTCCTCCGGTCACGTGTGGCCCCCGAGCTCATGTGTGGCGGCCTGGTGCTCCCGTCGGGTGATGGTCGATTGTTCTCATTTGGGTTTTCTCTTTGGTTCCCAAGAGCAAGGTTTGCCACTCAGACTAGTAGGATTCAGGCCCCTCTGTGTCCTTCCAGGTCAGAAGACTGACCTGGGCCTCTACTGGACAATTAATGGAAGGAGATTTAGTAAAAGGCCCAGAGGAGAAACCTGCCTGTTCACAGCCATGCAGGAGGCCCGGCAACTTCCCAACCCTGCCTGCCTCCTCTGTGACGGAGAACACCATTTACATAGTTGGAAGGGAATGGCATTTTTTCTGAAACACTGATAATCAATGCAGGAAATGTTGTTTGTTATGGATAAACACGGCCAGACCTTAACGCCACACTGGGCTGCTGTAGCAGAAAATGTCGGCAGGGTTGTCTCTCCCCCATATCCTTCCCCCCTTTTTAAAATGGATTTTATTGATATATTTTATTTTGACTTTGATTAGACTTTGCTCTGTAGCTCTCCTCGTTCCTCCCTCCCAGAGAGCTGTCCCTGAACAAGCCACCAGAAATTTCAAAATCTATTTACCTATTTATAAAATGGGAATAATAATACCCACTGTGCCCACCTGTCTAGGATTCCTACACTAAGAGCTGGAGCAGCTGTGTCACCTCTGACAGCAAAACAGATAGCCATTGAGTCTTTAAACCTCCTCATAACCTGCCTTTGCCATCTCCTTCTATCTCTGTTCCCTCCATGTTCTTTGTCATCCAGTAACTTTGGCTCTTGCTACATCTTTTCCTGTTGTCCAGAACTCTGTCTTTGTATCTCTCTTCCCTCTCTATGTTTTTCTCTGCTGCCTCTGTCTCTGTCTTTCTATCTCTCCTTCCTTCTGTGTCTCTCTGCCTTTCTCTCTTTCCTTGCCTCTGTCTCTCCTTCTCTCTCTCTCTCTCTCTCTCTCTCTCTCTCTCTCTCTCTCTCTCTCTCTCTCTCTCTCTCCTTCTCTCTGTCTGTATCTGTCTCTTCATCTTTTTGTCTCTCCATCTCTCTTTTTGTTTCTATCTGTCTCTTCCCCTCTGTCTCTTTGTCTCTGTCTCTCTCTCTCTTTGTCTGTCTGCGTCTCTCTGTCTCTCTTGTCATCTTTACCTACTCACTTTCCTGGCCTCTTTCAAAAACTCCCCTTCCCTGAATCAACCCTTCTCTGGGCTTCATCTCGGCTCCTTCCCTCAGTTTCCTATATGTGTCATGTTTGTGCAGCATCTCTTCCATTAGAATCTAAGTTCCCTGAGGGCAGGACTGTCACTCGCCTTTCTACTTTAGCTTCATGCAAAGCAAGGCAAAAGCCAGTTCTTGCTCTCAAGGAGTTCATAGTAGGTTAGTTAATTAGCACCTTTTACCAAGCACCTACTATGTGCCAGCACTGTGCTAAATGCTGAGAATCAAAAGAAAGGCAGAAGATTGCCCGGCGCATGAAAGTCTGCATCTGGCTACTCTTCATCCTCTGTTGAGATACCGCATAAAATGGTTTCCAAATCTGAAAGCATTATATAAATATTGATAATTATTATTACAAAAAAGCTATCACAAAAGCTTGTTGTTGATTACTGTTCCTGTTGTTTAGGTTGTTTAGTCATCCAGTCATGGCCAACTCTTTGTGACCCCATTTGGGGTTTTCTTGGCAAAAATACTGGAGTGGTTACCCATTTTCTTCTCCAGCTCATTTCACAGATGGGGAAACTGAGTCAAACAGGGCTAAGTGATTTGCCCAGAGTCACACAGATAATAAGTGGGAGAAAAGATCTGAACTCGGGTCCTCCTGATTCCAGACCTGATGCTCTGTGTACTTTGGCGTCCCCAACTGTCCTCTCAGAGTTCTTCAAGCTAAGGTTGGATGAGCACTTGTCAGGTATCCTGTAGAAAAAAGGCCTTTTCCTTCTGCCCTTTGAGATCTCAGCCCACTTAAATTCTATGAGTCTAAGTCTAGACCATGTACTTGCCCAGTCTTTTTGGATGAAAACAGCCTCTCATGACCCCTTGGTGCCATATTAATGCGATTAAACTCAAAAATAACCTTTCGTCCCTTTTAAAGGGAATAACTCAGCATTACTACAAGCAATATGGACAGCTGGGGAGAAGCAGAGTGCCTAGAACACTGGCCTGGAGTCAGGAGGACTTGAGTTCAAATGTGACTGAGTGATCCTGGGAGTCTCTTAATCCTTTTTGCCTCAGTTTCCTCATCTGGAAAATGAGCTGGAGAAGGAAATGGCAAGCCAATGGTATCTTTGCCAAGAAAACTCCAAATGGGGTCACGGAACGTCAGATACAATTGAACAATAGAAGCGATTTAGGCTAGATGGTTCAGTGGACAGAGTTTGGGGCCTGGAGTCAGGAAAACCCCAAGTTCAAATCCCGCCTCAGACACTTACTGGCTGTGTTGCTCTAGCCACACTCTGCTTGCTTCAGTTTCCTCAATTGTAAAATGGGAAAATATCAGGAACTTTGCAGTGTTGTTGGAAAGTGCTTACTTAGTACGATGTCTGGCACATAGTAGGTTCTGTATAAATACTTACTCCTCTGGTAGGTAATATCTACATGAAATGAGTATCAGAGAATGGATTGTTTTTCTAGAAAACAGTCTCTCCCCAAATCCCTTAAAACAAAATGATGTATTTAGATATTTATTTTTTGGCATTGGCTCTTAGTTTCAGGCTGATTTATAGGTGGTGAGAAAAGAACTGTAACAACAAAAATCAGAGCTAAGATTTATGGAATGCTTTAACTTTCTCAATGCAGTTTACAAATAATGAGCTCATTCGATCTTCACAAACACCCTAAAATCTAAGTGTTATCATTAGACCCATTTTAGAGAAAAGGGGACTGAGACTGACTGAACCTAAGCACCTAACCTCACCTGTCTCTGGGCTCCCCATCCGAAGAACTGTCCAGCTTCCGGGATCAGGGTCTCTGTTTGTTCTTCTTTCTATCTTCAGAACTAAGCACAGTGCCCGGCACACAGTGAGGGGCTGATTAACACTATTTGATGGATTGGATTTAGTTACTCAGATTATCAGCCTCTTAGGTCCATTTAAACAATTCAATTTCAAATTAGACCAAGGACCCCCAAATCACTGGTAGCAGAACTTCTGGCATTGGAAGTTCTTTCAGCAAAGCAGATTGCCATCTGTCTAGCACTTGGTCTTGTAGAGAATTCAGAAGGCTCCAGTGGCTTGTTTTTTGGGGGTCACAGAACTACTAGGTGTCAGAGTGGCGTCTGAAGCCAAGTCCCCCTCACTCTGTATCCAGCCGTCTCTCTCACACCGTTAGTTAAAAGGGGAGAATATGTGAAATTAAGAGGGATATTGGCAAGGGGACTTAGAGATCACAGAACTAATTGATTTTATGGAAAAGGAAACTGAGACCCAGAACTAGAAAGTGATTTTTTTTCCAAGTCACAGAAGGCCCATCTCATTCCTGGGTTTGTGGGGTGTGCCTTTTTATTTTAAACAAGGTGAAAATTGGATTTAGATTTTCAAAATGTTATTAGTCTATTTGTCAAGAGACAGATATACTGCTGATGTTTTAGGAGAAATTGAATGTGAAGGAGAGAGCAGGCTGACCTCAGAAGATGTTTTTAATTAGGACAGAAAGGAGATAAAGCCATACATTTGGCAAGGTAATGTTTCTTTAAAGCCGAGGGGTTTTCAGAGGGAGAAACGTCTGTACTTTGTAGCCTGTGACCTTCCCAACATAAATCTCCAGAGCAACATAGTATCATACATCGAGAGCTACAATTGGAAACGGGAAGCTCTGGGATCCCACCTCACCTTACACAGTGTGTTACATTGGTTTCCCTAAAAAGAAAGCAAGTTTCTTCAGGATAGAGCGCGCTTAGAACACAGTAAGTGCCTAATAAATGATCACAGTGTCTAGACATTGAGACTCCTTGGAATCAGGAGGATCTGAGTTAGAATCCAGCTTCAGACACTTGTAGCTGGCCTTTGCCTCAGTTTCCTCAACTGTAAGATAAGAGGATTGCACTAGGATTCTTCTAGTTCTAGATCTATAAAGGATTGATTGTATGATTCTGGGCAAGAGTTAATTTCACGTGCACATGGGAGATAAGGCCCATAAGTACCTTCTTCACAGGGCTACCATGAGGCTGAATTAAAATAGTTATTGTTAAATAATAGGCTACTAGATAGAGCAATGAATAATAAACAATGTGTTCAAAGCGATTCATAAATAATGAGCTTATTTTATCCTTATAACAATCCTACGAACAGAGATGCTATCTTTATTCCATTTTAGATATAAAGAAACTGAGCCTGATTGAAGTTAAATGCCCAGACTTAGAGTCGGGAAGTTCAGATTCCAACTCTGCCTCTTCCCGGTTGTGTGTTTCTGGCCAAATCACTTGAATTTTTTCAGCCTCAGTTTTCTTATTTGTAAAATGGAGATAATTATAGCCCTTATTGTGAGGGCTAGATGAGATAATATTTATAAAGTGCTTTGCTACCTGTCACTAACCATAAGAAGTGCTTTGCAATCCTTAAGATGGATCTGTTATTTTTATAAGATGATTGGCTCATAGAAAACAGCCCTGACTCATCAGCAGTATCCCTTTAAGGAGAAGGACACTCGACTTTCAAGGGAAAGAAAGCTAGAACCGGAGCCCTGGCTATATTATATGGCGCCTTTGGAACAGGAGCATCCTACAGACAAAATCCTGACCAGCCTAACCAGGGCTAATGAGAGGATTTAAGTTAGTTAACATTCATCTAGTTCAACCTCCCTTGTTTTTTATAGAAGAGGAAACCGAGGCACTATCTAAAGGGCAAGTGGTTTACCAGGGTTACAGTTGGTAGATGACAGAGTCTAAATTTGAACTCAAATCTGTTGATACCAAATCCAGGGCTCTGCCAACTGAACAGAGTTAGGAGCTCCCCATCTCTACCCTGAGGCTCCTTTCCTCAATTTGTGGTTTTCCTAAGTGTTTGCTCTGCCTTAGACTGCAATGAGTCACTAGGCACTTAAAACAGATCTTCAGTTATTGGGGGAGGGGAGAAGAGAAAGGGGGAAAGGAGGGGGAAGGAGAAGATAAGAGAAAGAGAGAGAAGGGGAGAGGGAGAGGGAGGGGGAGAAATGAAAGAGAAAGAGAGAGATAGAGAGAAGGAGGGAAAAAGAGAGACAGATAAAGAGCAGACAGAGAAAAGAGAGAGAGACAGAGAGAGAAAAGGAGGAAGAGAGAGAGGAGAGAGGAGAGAGAGAGACAGAGAGAGAGAAAAAAAAGAGAGAGAGAGAGACAGAGAGAGACAGAGAGAGAGAGAAGGAGGGAGAGAGAGAAAGAGAGAGGGGGAGAGAGAGAGAAAAGAGAGAGAGAGAAAGAGAGAGAGAAAGGGGGAGAGAGAAGAAGGAGGGGGAGAGAGAGAGAGAGAAAGAGAGAGAGAGAAAAGAGAGAGAGAGACAGAAAGAGAAAAGGAGGGAGAGAGAGAGAGAGAGAGAGAGAGGAGAGAGAGACACAGAGAGAGAAAGAGAAAGAGAGAGAGAGAGACAGAGAGAGAGAGAGAAAGGGGGAGAGAGAGAGAAAGAGGGAGAGAGAGAGAGACAGAGAAAGAGCAGACAGAGAAGAAAGAGAGAGAGACAGAGAGAGAGGAGAGAGAGAGAAAGACAGAGAAAGAGAGAGGGGAGAGAGAGAGAGAGACAGAGACAGAGAAAGAGAGAGAGACAGAAAGAGAAAAGGAGGGAGAGAGAGAGAGAGAGAGGAGAGAGAGAGAGAGAGAGAGAGACAGAGACAGAGAGAGAGAGAGACAGAGAAGAGAGAGAGAGAGAGAGAGAGAAGAGAGAGAGAGAGAGAGAGAGAGAGAGAGAGAGAGAGAGAGAGAGAGAGAGAGAGAGAACCTATTAATTCTCTCTAGAGCTAAATGAGATTAAGTTCTCTCCATCCAATTAGTGCAAAACCCAGGATGTCTAACACTGAAGTATCAAACCTTGTCCCATGACATTAATATAAAAAGTCTTTCTATTGATAATCATTGATGGGCTCTAAAAATAGACGCTTAATCATCAGCATTAAGCGTCTGCATGGCCTTGATCGGCTCTATCATTATTAATTTACCAGATTGAAAATGAATGACACAGGCGTGTGGGCAGAGCTTTGGGAGCTGTCCTTTCCTGACAAATAGGGTCCAGCTTTGTTCTGAAGAGGCTGCCACTAGTCAGCCGGGCGACCTTGAGGAGTCAGTTTACTCCTTTGGGTCTCAGTTTCCTTTCCTGAAAAAAAGGAGAAAGTCAGAAGATGGAATGAGGCCGTTGATGAGGTTTTCAGGCAGGGAGAAAGAAGCCTAGGAGACATCACAGCTGCCTTGGAGGAGAAGAAGAGGCTGCAGAATGAAGGAGGAATTAGACTGGTTTTGTTTGTGTTCCCCCTTCCCCATTTCCCAGGACAGAGATAGGAGCAATGATGGAGGGCATCCGAGGCAGTTACAAATGTCAGCTTCCAGCAGGAAGAACTTCCTGACAGTGACAGTGACAACTGCCCAAGAGTATAACGGGCTGCCCAGAGAGGGGCCATGTTCCTGCATCTCAGAAGGCTTCTGGCTGAGGCTAGGAGACCCCAAGGAAAGGACCGGGCAGCCAGGATTGTAATCTGGAAGGCCTAAGTGGCCCAGGGAGCTCGGAACCCAAGGCTTGTGATTCCAAAGCTAGAGTTCTTGCCATGGTCTCCATTCAGTGTTTAGTTGGGTTGCAGTAAAGAGCTTGGCTCTGAAAGTCAGTAGGCCTGCTCAGGAGCAGTCACATTAGAACCATGGGATGCTGGGTGCTGTCGCATGTGGGAGTGGCTGTGGAAACCCTGCTTTGGAGCCTGAGGTTCTCTGAGTCCCTGCTTCAGTGTAGCTGTGTTAGGTACTTAGTGGCTGGGTGGTACAGCAGGGAGAGCATTGGATTTGGGAGTCAGGAGGCCCTCGGCACAAATCGTTGTCTGTGTTATCCACTTAGCTTCTTTCTGACCACCCACTTACCTCATCTGTAAAATGGGATTAATAATAACATCTACCTTCCGAGGCTGTCGTGAGAATAAAATGAAAAAATATTTGTCAAGCCCTTTGAAAACCTAAAGTTCCATGTAAATGCGCGCCAGGGTTTTGTGATCCCCTTGGGTTTGTGTCATTTTTCCCTTCCTGATTGGGGGTTTTCTTGGTGTAGCCTCCCCATCTTTTCCAACCGTGGCGGTGGCTCTGGTGGCTTTTCTGTAGGTTCCTGCAGGTGGAGCCAAATCCCATCCCTGGAAGCTTCAGGCACAGCTGGTCTGGATCACAGGGGGAGCAGCACCTTCTCTCCCACTCTCCCTTTCCCTCTCCTTCCGTCCTTCTCTCTGTCTCTGTTCTCTCTGTCTCTGTCTCTCTGTCTCTGTCTTTCTCCGTCTCTCTGTCTCTTTCTTTCTCTTCCTCTCTCTCCCTTCTCCCCTCTCCTTCTCTGTGTGTTTCTGTCTCTCTGTCTCTGTGTCTCTCTGTCTGTCTCTGTCTCTCTGCATATGTCTTTGTCTCTCTGTCTCTGTATGTCACTCTATCTCTATCTGTGTCTCTTTCTGACTCTGTCTCTCTGTGTCTCTTACTGATTCTGTTTCTGTCTCTCTCTGTGTCTCTGTCTCTCTCTGTCTCTCCTGGTTCTGTGCTTATGTTGCTCTCACCCTTTCTCCCTCTCTATGCTGAGGAGTCTCTCTTACTCAGCAGAAGCAGCCTGAGATACCCTGGCAGGCCACTTCTTCCCAGAATCCTGGTCTAATCAAGAAGCCAATGACCAAAATGGAAGTTTCCAGCTAGTGGGGGGTGGGGGGATTCGGGCCCATCAGGGAAGCATGAAGGCCGAGCCCTCCGGGTTGTTTCAGGATTACCAGGGTGCTGGCCCTGCCTCCCTGCAGGCCTTCTTGCCTTCTAGGCCCTCTGCCCCCCTCCCTCTTTTCCCTTCCTCAGGGAGCTGCAAAGTTTCCATCTCCTCCAGAACCTCAGATACTGGGGGTCCTCAATACCTCTTACTCTAACCCACTTCCTTTTACAGATAAGGAAACTGAGGTCCAGGGCACTGAAGAGCTAGACCTCAGAGGCCCTCTACCCAGGCTTCTCCTACAGATAAGGAAATAGGAGCCACAAGCCACAGTCTAATCCCCCCCCATTTTACAGAGAGGGAAAGTGGGATCAGAGAGACATGGCCTTCCCAAGCTCACACAGACAGTAACTGGTGGGGCCCTGAATGGCACACAGAGAACACACAGGGTCACGACTTCCAGTGGAGGTTTAGTTTCAATACAAAGAAAAGACCCGGGAGGATGTACAGTCCAAGATGGCGGGGGCGAGAGGGAGGGAAGATGAAGAGAGGGACAAAATGGATTTTCTGGGTTGTTTCATTCCCTTAAAACCACCTTAATGTGGCCGCTGGACTGCCTCTTGAAATATCCCGTACAACAAAGCTTGCAGCAGGCTCGGTCTTTCAATCTCACGTCATTGATTTTTGCAATCACTAGAGCTGGCCCCATCCCAAGTGGGCTTGTGAGGACGCCTCTCTCTTTCCCTTTGTTCCAGAAAGCGCCATTCATCCCTGGGAACCTTTTGGGGTCTCCCTCTTCACAGCTGTGTTTGCGGGGCTCAGAGACAGGTGGAGGAGCGGCCTTTCAGCCAGACACTGCCAATTTCCTCTCGGAACACTGGCTGAGTAGCTAGTAAATCTCTTTTTTAAAATCCCACTTTTATCTCTTTATTTTGTGTATGTGGAGGTCATTCGCCATGCCTGGGGTCTTCCTCAGCGGTCGCCCATTTGTAGATGAACCGTAGAGTGATAGAGCTATTATGTGATCTATATTTTCAAGGTTGTGTGTGTGTGTGTGTGTGTGTGTGTGTGTGTGTGTGTGTAATTTTAACCTTTTCCTTGCTAGAGAAAAAGAAAAACAAGATTTCTGTTCTTATTCCTATTTAATTGGTGGTTCCCTTAATCTGAAACACATCCTTGGCCAAGATGCAGGGCTCAGGAAAATGGGTCGCAGAAATGAGGGGGATCTGTGAAGATCAAAAGGAGGAGGGTTGTAGCTTGGAGAAGAGAATACTCAGGGTGGGGGAGACGTGGGGACCGGCTTCACGTATCTGATGGGATATCTTATGGGAATCAAGTCAACGAGCATATATTAAGCACTTAGTATGTACCAAGCATTGTGTTGCCGCCCCTTTTCTCAAGGAGCTCCCAGGCCAATTGGGGAGACACCATGAAAAATAAATGTGTACAAACAAGAGATGGACAATAAGTTGGATATTGTTCAGAGCAAATGCTCTCGGCATTCAGAAAGTGGAAGGTTCCTCTTCATCTTTAGCCAGAATTTATTTTTTTTTGGGGGGGTGATTTTATTTTTTTATTGAAGCTTTTTATTTTCAAAATATATGCAAGAATAATTTTTCACCATGAACCCTTGCAAAACCTTGTGTTCCAATTTCCCTCCCTTCCCCCTACCCCTCTCCTGGATGGCAAGTAATCCAATATATGTTAAACATGGTAAAAATATATGTAAATCCAATAGAGTTTAGCCAGAATTTAGATAACTACCTGCTGGGTTTATTCTAGATGAGTTTCTTTAGGGGGGTGTTGGTTGGACTAAATAACTGACCAGTTTTTTTTTTAAACCCTAATATTCTTTAACCCCCTCAACACCAATACCTTGCCTGTGAGATCACCTCTGAGCTAACCATATTTATCTTGTACATACAGAGTTGTTTGAATGTTATTTCTCCAATTAACTAAAATAATAAGGTCTTTGAGGGCAGGGACCATGTTTTTGCCTTTCTTTGTATCCTCAGCATTTAGCATAATTCCTGAAACACAGTAGGCACTTAACAAATGCTTGTAAACTTGACTCCTATTCTGAGATCCTATTATTTGCTCTATTGAACCCCAGAAGGCAGAAGAACAAGGAGAATTTGGGGAATTGTAGAGAAGCAGGATTTGGCTTGATGTGAAGAAAAATTCCCTCTCACTGAAAGGTGCCCCAAAGTGGATCAGCTCCAGAGGCAGGTCTCAGGCAAAGACTGAATGTTCATCCCTCAAGGAATATTGTTGTCAAGCTTGGGATGATCAAGATGGCCTCCAAGGTTTCTTCCAACATTCTCCCTTCCCATAGCATATTGAAGTCAAAAGATCCATGTGGGCATTGGGACTGCCCAATCAGATCTAATGGGATCCATTAGAATCCCACGATCTCAAAGGAAGAATAACTGATCTATTATTTAATGGAATAACGGACAGCCCACCCTGGTTGTATATTTTATCCACAGTTGGCTTTTAAGCAGCAGTACTCAGTGGGACAATCCCTTCTTTCTCTTCCAAGAATTCTACACTCCAGCTGAGAGGGACTTAATTCAATATTCCGTCTCCATCTTCCTGCGGTCACTGTTCCCTGGGCTTGGATTGTTCTCCTTTCACCTCTTGCCTCTGTAACCCAGGTTTCTCATCCTGCCAGCATTTTTTTTTTAGGGCTCAGCTCAGGTATCACATTGTAATGACTTGTAACAAAAGCCAGCATTCTTAGAGTGCTTTCAGGTTTGAGAAGGGCCTTACGAATATTTTATTCTCACAACTCCAGGATGTAGGTGCAATGATTGTCCCCATTTTACAGGTGAGGAAACTGAGGCTGAGAAATGTTATATGATCTGGCTAGGGCCAGACAGCTAGTAAGGCTAGATTTGTATTCGGGACTTCCTCAATCCAGATCCAACACTCTAACCAATGTGCCATCGAGCTGTTTCTCATCATAAAAATAATGTGTAGAGTGAAAAGAACCCTCTCTTTGTCATCTGATCACTTAGTTCTAATCTTCCCTCTCAAACTGTATGAAGCTGGGAACCTCACTTCATCTCTAGACTTCATTTCCTCATCTATATGATCACCAAGAGATCTTCCAGCACTAAATATATGATCTTCCCTTTCTTCCTCTTCCCCCATATTAGCATTGTCTTCTTAATTTCCCTGGATCTACACTCCGGCCCATGTTGTATTCTCCTCTCACTCCACCCCCACCTGCCCCAAGGAATATAAGCTACTTGAGGACGATCATTGTCTCATTGTTTGGTCTTTGATAGGGGAATCTCCAGAAGGGACTGGCCCATTTCGTGCTTGATTTTGGGCTGGGCCAAGATCTGTTTTTATTAGCTGGGGAAATTCCTGGTGCAAATAAATCCCTGTTTCTGTAACTTATGGTCTTGAAGTTGGGGTTCTTAACCTTTCTTGAGTTAAGGACCTCTCAGTGTGGTGGACTCCTTCTCAGAACCATGCTTTTAAATACATAGATTATGTAGGAAACCAATTCTATTGAAATACAGTTAACTATTTTAAAAAAAATTTAAAAAGAACTAAAATGATACTTTTTGAACTCTGGTTCACCCCAGAGGATTACTGAGGGTTCAATGATACACACAGCATGTGTCGGGCGAACCCCCAGACCAACCCTCTACCTTTTAGTCCCTGAGACTTTCAAGGACAGGTTTGTGGGATTCCAGTTCTTTCTTTTTGGTCGCCATTGCCACGCTTAGAATGGGAACTTTAGCGTTCCCTGCCATGTTTAGCTTCTTCCTCTAGTTTCCCGAGAAAAAAATGGGGATGGAAAATTACCATATCCCTGGGACCCTCTTAGTGCAAGAATGCCTGTGACGGTCTCTGGGCAGCCCGGGGAAAGCTGGCCCCCACAAGCTTCTCTGGGAGGCTGGGAACCATGACTTTTCCAGACTGCTGGTGGAGAGGTGGGGTGTCGTGTTTCGGGAGGGAGGGAGGGTCTACACGCAGGACCGCTCTTGATATTATCCTGTCCGCAAAGCTAAGCAGTTGATCTTTATTGGAAATAAGAGCAGAGCATGAATCTCACGCGAAGGAGAAATTCTGGCCCGTAACGGATAACGGGGCATGTAATGCGGAGGAGAGCCCTTAGGAGAGAGAAGGCGAGGTAATCGGAGCCCGAGCTCCGGGCCTGCTTCCGAGTCCAGAGCGGGGCTGGACCGCAGCAAGGGCCGATTTATTCCACGGTCTCCAACCGCCTTTTCTCACTTCTTTTCGAAAAAGAAGAACGGGACCAGAACAAAAATATTTCTTTTACAGCTGCAGCAAGTTTCAGCCGTCTCTTTTCTCTCCCTCTTGCATGGAGCACATCCTGTACTCTTGGCAGCATGTTGACTGGATATTTAAAAGCTGTGAACTGTTCTGAAAATTTCACATACTGGGTTATGGGCCATGTGTGTTTGATCAAAATTCAATTACTACACCGCGCCATGCTTGGAAACCTATCATCCCAAGTTATGAAGTATGACGAAATCGGCCAACCTAATTGGTTCAGTATGGGAACAGTATCAGCCAGGCTTGTTATGATAAATAGCTTCCTGTGTTAAGGGTTCTCTAGGGCTTATAAGCATCTTGGCTCACCTCCTTCAGTGAAATAGGAATATTGTTCCCAGGGAACAGTTACATCACTGTCCCTCTCAAGCATTCACAGTTTAGAGTATGTTTCAGCTTATGACCACCAAAAAAGGAAAAGCAGAGGACGAGTCCTTCTTTTCCCGCTCATCTCTCCTCTCCACATCAGAGAACTCCAGTGGCCGATTTTCCTTTTCTTCCAGGTCTATTTTCTCATGGGATGTTAAACTGGGGGTACTTTGGTAGTTGCGTGGTTTTTATGAGGTATCCGAATTAGTTTCTTCAAGACTTTATGGGGTTATAGAATACTCTTTAGTCTTTTTTTTCCTTAGTCATGGCCAAGTTTTCATGACTCTATTTGTTTTTTATTTTTATTTTTTTGATTTGCTAGTTTCTTCTCTAGCTCATTTTACAGATAAGGAAACTGAGGCAAACAGGGTATATTAACTTGCCAGAGATCACATGGTTCATTAAGTATCTGGTACTGGATTTGAACTCATAAAGATGAGTCTTCCTGACTCTATTCACAGTGTGAGAGGCAATCATCCCAAACCCAACTGGAATAAGTGATGATACGAATTTGTGAATCAAGAGTATTGTAGACCTCCGGTTGAGGATATTAATAACAGCAGGCATTTACTTAAGGTTTGCACGTGCTTTATAATTATCCTTTCATTTGACTTGATCCCCGTAACAATCCTATGAGCAGATGCTATCATTAATCCTGTTTTACAGACTCGGAAACTGAGGCTAAGAACATTTCAGTGACTTGGCCAGGTTCCCACAATGGGTTTCCACCTTAGTTCTTCCTGACGCTAAATTAGGCGCTTTGCTCCCTACGACTCAGTCTTTATTGAGTTGGGAAGAATATAGATTTTGAAATTCTAGGGAGAGATTTTTACTTGGGATCCTTGTGGGGCATTAGGGCTAGACTGCAAGGGAATTGTGAACTGTTTGCACTTATCTCTGACTGAAATATAACATTTCTTTCCATTAGAAACATAGGCAACAGGTATTATTTTGAGAAGGGATCCATGGGCTTCCAGGAGCTTAGTGGGTAGAGCTTTGGGCCTGGAATCAGGAAACTCTGAGTTCAAATACAGCTTCAGGTACTCATTTATTAGCTGTGCAACTCTAAGCTGAGTTAGCCTCTGTTCACCTTCATCCACTAGGGAAGGAAATGGCAAACCAATCTGGTATCTTTGCCAAGAAAAGAGAGTGTGATCCATAGGGTAGAGACAATTGAACAACAACTGCTACAATCGTGGGCTTCCCCAGACCTCCAGAGGGCCCCAAAAGTGATTGAGAAGTTCTCATAGGGACCTTGGTAAAAAACGGTCATGACAGTGGGGTCTAAGCCCCTTGCAGACGGGGACTGGTCATTGTGGCGCTTCTGAATCCCCTGCACTCAGCACAGTGCCCTTGGAGCTCGGCGATGCTCATTGAGTTGAATTGGCCTGAACTCCCGTGTGCCCTGAGAAGGGAGCACTGAGTGATTCCCAGGAGGTAGCAGTGCCCATCAGCATCTCCGAGGCTGGCTGGGAAGGAAGGTCTGCAGCTGCTGTTAAGGAGGCAGCCGTCCTGCCCTTGGGGGACAGACTCATCATCACGGGCCTTTTGGCGCACCCTGTGCCCACCCCTCAGCGGCTTAGAGCCCAGGCCCAGCTCAGAGGATGCCCTGAGAATGCCCACAGCATGGGCTACAGACCCGGCTCGCAGAGAAACCCCCTGAAAAAGCCAGGCTACCCAGAGCCCGCTTCCTCTGCCAGAGGCTCCAGCCAGCTGCTTGGCTGTTCAGATCACCCCAGGGGTGACGGGTGGCCAAGAGTGCCTGATACAAGCTAGGACTTTAGGCTCTTCCTACTTACCCATGCCTTCTCCCAGGCAGCCTCAGAGCAAGAGAGGCCCAGTCCCCAGTCAGAGGTGGCGAGCACAACTGCTTCCTTCCTGCCCTAACCAGGACGCCTCTGCTCATGGTAGCTCCAGGGCGACCGGGAAGAACACAGGGAATGGGGAAACCATTTCTGGATATTGGGATTGTTCTCTCTTGGCTTCTATGGTTCTAAATTTGCATGGATTTCTCTCACCTTTTCTCTTTATTTCTCTCTGGTTCTCTGATTGTGGAGACAGAGAAGAGGATGGAAGGAGAGGGAGGGGGAGAGAGAGAGAGAAAGGGAGGGGGGAGAGAGAAAGAGAGAGAAGGAAAGAGAGGGAGAGAAGAAGAAGGAGAAGGAGGAGGAGAGGCAGAAAGAGACAGAGAGAGAAGAGCACCATAGTACAAACTAAAAATGTAGAAAGTGATTGTGTCCTGTGCTCATCCCACACCCATGGCTGGAGTTATCTCTAGGGAGGAACATTTTGAGCTGGGTCACAAGAGCTTCCTTGGAGCCATCCCCGTAAATGACAGGCCCAATGTAAACTCCTGTTCGAACTCTGCCAAGGTCCGAAGCCTCGGCCTTTTCCTGGGGAGGCAGCGTGCAGGCCCGCCATGCTGGTGACACGTGCATTCATCGCTCCCTACCTTCTTCCACCGCGCTCTCTCCCTCCCCTCCGCCCCTCTTCCCCTGAGGTCCCTCACTTAACCCTCTTACTGGGTCTCCCTTTGCCGATCAGTCTGAGACCCGACTTTGTCCATGGGCTGCTCTGGGCGCTGGCAGCTAGTCCTGGAGAAGGTCCGAGGCCCTGGGCCGTCCTGGTGAAGATCCACGGCTCTGGGAGCAGAATAACCCCAAACTGAGGAGGCCACAAATTGTCTGAGCAGACAAATTGAGGTTCCCCAGTCGCCGCTCAGAACGGGAGTGCTGACCCTGGCCGATTTCCTCCTGTTCTATCGGAATCCGCCAGAATCTTACCTTCAATGTTGTAGTTTTGTAAAGACCTTCCCAGCCTCCCCACCCGCCCCATTTCTCTGTCAAGTGGCTGCCAGGCTCACCATTTTATATATATTTTGCTGAGACAATTGGGGATAAGTGACATGCCCAGGGTCACACAGTTAGGAAGCATTAAGTGTCTGAGGCCACATTTGTGCTCAGGTCCTTCTGACTTCAGGGCTGGCCATTTTATAATTTTAAAATAGAACTTCCAACCCAATTCCAATCCAATCGATCCCAGATGCTTTCAACTTCAGAAAACAGCATGGGACCACGGGCACTCCGGCTAATCTCTTTTTTGACAAATCAACATTTTTTTTTTTTAAATTGGGGGCGATGGGGAGGGAATGGCAATATTGAATCTTGCTTGATTGAAGAATAGAGGAGCTGGCAGGAGAAATGCTATTATCCCTGCATAGTAATTAAGGAAATAGTCCTTGTCACTGGAGCGAGAATCTGTCTGGAAGACAGCAAAGCAAGAAAGAATCGTTGGTGGGGACGGGGAAGTAAAGGGCAGGGCATTATTGACAGTGGGTGGTGAGGTGCTGCCGGGAAAGGTTTTGCAGATGTCAGTGAGCAGATTCTTATTGGACATTCAAACTTTTTATTTAAGAAAAAAATAACTCTTTAGTCTCTGCTTTGAAATAGGGGGTGATTCCATCAAAAGTAATGTTTTTGCAGCTCTATACGCTATATCCTATAGAAGGTTGATTGTGGAGACAGGAATAATAATAATAACTTACATTTGTAGAGCACTTGGAGATTTGCAGGATCAGCTAGTTACACGTGGATAGAGCATCTGGCCTGGAGTCAGGAAGGCCCAAGTTCAAATGTGGCCTTGGACATTTACTAATTGTGAGACTTTGGATAGGTCACTTCACCTGTTTACCTCAGTTTCCTCATCTGTAAAAGGAGCTGGAAAAGGACATGGCAAACCAGCAAGAAAACCCCAAATGAGGTCACAGAAAGTTGGACACAACTTACAAAACAACTGAACAATGACTAAACTTGAGTTTTGCCCAGCACTTTTACATACATTTGATCCAACAGCTATTTTGGGGAAGTAGATACTATTATTACCCTAGACTTACCATGAAAGAGAATGAATGGCTGGCCAGCCTCGTGCTGCACCTGGGAAATGCCCAAGGCCAGTTCAGGTGGCATGGCATGGGAAGTATTGTATAGGCTTGGAACCCGGAACATTTAGGAAAAAGTTAATTTATCCAAGTAACCCTGAGGTAGTTACCGAGGAAGGAATGCTCTGATTAGAGAAGGCTTGTCATGATTTGGCCTGGGAAGAGACATGGATGAAGTTAGAGTCTGACAATATATAACATCTCTGTAGAGCTCATCTAGCCCGGTCTCTTAATTTTTCCTTATCTATTTGCTATTTTTCTTTGCTTTATTTTAAAAATAAACTTTTGTTGATATTTTGTTTTTATATCTCTAAAATTTTCCCTTGTTTTTCCCCCTCCTCCTTCTAGAGAGTCATTCTTTAGAAAGAGGGAAAAAAAGGAAGAAAGGAAGGAAGGAAAGAAAGAAAAAAGGAAGGAAGGAAGGAAGGAAGGAAAGAAGGAATTAAAGAAGGAAGGAAGGAAAAAGAAGGAAGGAAGGAAGAAAAAAAGAAGGAAGGGAGAGAGGGAAGAAAAAAGGAAAGAAGGAAAGAAAGAAAGAAGGGAAGAAAGAATGGAGGGAGGAAGAAAAGAAAAAGATGCGGAGGGGTGTGGAAATCAGTGATATCAATCAATATATTGACAGAGTTTGATGTTATATACATTCCATAGCCATCGAGGTTCCTCCCTCTGAAAATCTGTAAAGAAGTAGGGATAGTGAGTTCACATTTCTTTTTTAGGGCTATGCTTATTCTCTGGGATTTTGCAAGATTAATTTTTTTATTGTCATTTCATTGCTGTAGTCATTGTGTAGATTGTTTTCTTGAATCTGCTGACTTCACTTTGCATCAATTCATATCAGTCTTTTTGTGTTTTATCACATTCACCATCTTTTATAGCACAGAACTATTCCATTACATTCATGTACCACCAGTTGTTTCACTATTTCCTAGTAGATGGGCATTTACTTTGTTTCCAGTTCTTTTCTATGCAAAAAAGTTGCTATAAGAGTTTGGAAAAATAAGTGCCTTTCTTTTTTATCAAGGACCTCCATGGAGTCTTTATAGTGGAATGTTTGAGTCAATGAGAATGGCCATGCTAATCACTTCCTTTGTATAATTAAAAATTGCTTTTCTGAATGATTGTACTAACTCACAACTCCACCAATAATGTATTAGTGTATCTGTCAAGTCAAGGAGTATTTATCAAGTGCTCATCATATGCCAGACACTATGCTAAATGCCAGAAATATAAATACAAGAAGAAAAAGTGGCAGATTTCACCCTCAAGGATCTTACATTCTTTTTTTTTTTTTTTAATTAAAGCTTTTTACTTACAAAACATATGCATGGGTAATTTTTCAGCACTGACCCTTGTAAAGCCTTCTGTTCCAATTTATCCCCTCCTTCTGCCCACCCTCTCCCCTAAATGGCAGGTAGTCCAATAATATGTTAAAAAATATGTTAAATCTAATATATGTATACATATTTATACAATTATTTTGCTGCACAAGAAAAATTAGATCAAAAAGAAAAAACTAAGAAAGAAAACAAAATGCAAGCAAATGACAACAGAAAGAATGAAAATGCTATGTTGTGTCCACCCTCAGTTCCCACAGTCCTCTCTCTGGGTATAGACGGCTCTCTTCATCACAAGATTATTGGAGCTGGTCTGAATCAAAGGATCTTATATTCTAATAGGGAAAGACAATGCACAAAAAGGAGCTAGGGGAAAGAAATGAAAATGGAAAGTATCTAGAAAATGCCCTTAGGAATCAGGAGTATAATCTGAGAGCAAGAAGGCAGGGCTGACCTGGGTGCTTTCCTGAAAATGGAAGTTCTAAGATGAATTAGTTAATTATGCTTTTCTGTAACCCTTCCAACATCCATTGTTCCCATATTGTGTCATCGTTGACAGCTTGTTGGTTGGGAAGTAAAACTTCTGAGTTGTTCTGATTTTTGTTTCTCTTATTGGTGTCTTGGAGTATTCTTTCACATGGTTGGTAGTGGTTTGCAATTAACGTGAGAACTGTTTGCTCATCTGCTTTGACCATTTGGATTCCATCATTTTTACATATGAGGAAACCGAGGATCAGAGAAGAAAGTTCAAGAGACTTACCCAAAGTCACACAATAAGTGGCAGAGCCAGGATTCACATGTCATCTTCAAGACATACGAGGCTGTGTCTCCCACCAGGATGGTATATTATCGCAGGTCACTCTCACTCTATGATTCATAAGCTTGAATGCATGAGTATAGTAGAAAGAGGAGTGGGCTTCATCAAGGCAGCAGAGGCCTGGGTTTCAACTCTACTTCACTGCTCAGCCCTCAGTTCCTCATCTGTTTAATGGGTTAATAAAGTCTAAAGTTCTTATCTCACAGAGGTGAAGCTAAGAAAAAAAAGGAGGTGATTTTTGTACAGTGTTTTGTAACCCACCTGGTGTGGTCTGGTGGTGGTTGCTATTTTATGGAACTTGGGATTTCATCACCACCACCCCCCAAAATACTACAGCAGCCACTTTGCAATGGATAATTTTGGAGAGTTGTTTGGGGCACAAGAAGTGTCCAGGGTCACATAGCCAGTATGTGTCAGAGACAGGACTTGTATCCAAATGTTTGCTGCTCAGAAGTCAGCTGTTTATCCATTATGCTACACTGCTTTTCTAATCATAAATCACAATATTCCTGATAATCCTCCCCTAAAGTGTTGCTCTGTCATATTAATACGACCCAGAGATGTCCCTGGGTTCTTCCAAGGCTCTGGAGGTCTAAATGGCCCTTTATTTGTTGTTGTTCAGTTAATCTAGTAGTGTCTGATTTTTTGTGATCTCATTTGGGGTTTTCTTGACAAAGCTACTAAAGTAATTTGTCCTTTCCTTCTGCAGCTCATTTTTACAGTTGAAGAAACTGAGGCAAAGTGGGTTATGTTTGCCTGGGTGTGCCCAGGACCACAGAGCTAGGAAATGTCTGAGGCTAGTTTTGAACTCAGGGACATGAGGTTTTCTGACTTCAGATCTGCTGCACCACCTAGCATATGTGTATGTGTGTATACATACAAACACACACACACAGACACACAAATACATACATTTACATATATATACATACCATACATATGTGTATATTTCCATATATGTATGCGATTTTTAATGGAGATATTGAAGAATTAAGAACTAACAAGTATCACACACATGAGAAATAATCCATACATTGATCTGAACTTGATTTTTCCGTGGTAGGGAGCAATCTTTCCCAAAAGGATCCTCCCACTCAAGGTCATTTCCAACTTTAAAACATAAGTGACCTCAAAACTGGAAAGCACCTTCCTTTTCAGGTGAATGTGCCCTGTGTAACCATGTGCCTTTCCTCGTCTTTCCAGAAATAGCGGTGTTGGGCTGGGAAGGCATTAATATTAACCTGGAGAGAAGCTGCCTCTTTTCTCCATGGTTGATCTCCAGTGGGGAGACTAATTAAATATTTAAGATGATGTGAGATGTTTTTGGTAATTACAGTTTCTAGCTGTATTTACTAATGAGGTGCATAAATACAGACTGAAATGACAACTTGATATTCATCAGACTTCCTTCTAGGTGGGCTATTTTTAAAGACGAATGCACCCAGCCCACATCTCGACTCCGAGGTTCAAGTTCGTCCTCTGGCCACTCCCTTTGTCTTCAAAAAATGCTTCCTGCTCTCTCTGTCCCATTCGTAGTGTGATAATCTCAAAGATCCTTTCTCCCTCTGGCATCCAGGTTCTAAGATCTTCTAATTTTAGCATTTTATATTCCATATTCTAATGTTCTAGGATCAAAAACATTAGATGTTCCAATGTTCTTAAAGCCTCTCCGAGCTCTTCCATCATTTGTTCCGTGAATTACTATGCCCAATTTTAAGGATCCTTCTAGCTCTGATTTTCTTGATGCTGGCATTCTATGTGTTCCAAGGTCCCTCCTAGATCCAGCTTTCTATGCCCTATATCCTAAGGGCCCTTTCAGTCCTAACAGTTACTGAGTCTATGCAGCCTGGTCCACACTGGCCTCCAAAACCAACTTCCTGGTCAGTAACCAGCATGACTGGCTTCAAGGTCACTATCATAAAGATCAATTGATTTTCTTTTTTTTTTTATTATTATTATAGCTTTTTATTTACAAGATATATGCATAGGTAATTTTACAGCATTGAGAATTGCCAAACCTTTTGTTCCAATTTTCCCCCTCCTTCCCCCCATCCTCTCCCCCAGATGGCAGATTGACCAATACATGTTAAATATGTTAAATATAAGTTAAAAAAAAAAAATATATATATATATATAAGTATACATGTCCAAATAGTTATTTTGCTGTACAAAAAGAATCGTTCTCTGAAATATTACTATTACTATTATATTAATTACTATTACTATATATTAATATTACTATTAATTGTAATAGTGTACAATTAATCTGTGAAGGAAATCAAAAATAGAGGGATTGGGAATTCTATGTAGTGGTTCTTAGTCATCTCCCAGAGTTCTTTCGCTGGGTGTAGTTGCTCATTACTGCTCTATTGGAACTGATTTGGTTCATCTCATTGCTGAAGAGGGCCATATCCATCAGAATTCATCATCATATAGTATTGTTGTTGAAGTATGTAATGGAGATCAGTTGATTTTCATGGTAAATGTTTCTGAAGGAGCCAATCTCAGGCTAGAAGGGACCCCAAAGACCACCTAGTCCAACCCCTCCTGAGAAGCTGAGATCCAACTTGAGGTTATCCAGATTAAAAAAAAAATGTGAGAGGGAAGATTCTGACTTCAGAGCTAGTGTTCTTTCTCTTCTTACTCTTAAAGTTGCTTCCTGGGACTCCTTTATGTAGAAAACTAGAAGAGCATCTGGAGACAAGGTTGACCGGATTCTAATCCGACCTTTTTCTATTTACTACCTATGTGAAGTCATTCCTCTTCTTTGAGCCTCATGTTCTTTATCTGCAAAATAAGAGCAGATTGAAGTGGATGATTCATAAAGGATCTAGGACCTAATGAAGGATTAGGGAGCTCTGCCATTTCCCAAGCTTTGGAATCAGTTGGTCTTCCTTCTTGTTGCTGCGGCTTTAGCCTCCAACCACGTAGAATATCTGGTTCAGATAGACTTGCCTGGTCAGTGTGGCCACTGCCAAGGAGCCCCATTACTGGGTTCTTTGGTTGGTGATTTGTTTAAAGGATTGCTCCATATTAAATCCTCAGTCCTATAGTAAATAGACATTTCCTCATTCATCTAAAAAAAAAAAAAAAAAAGGATCTCCCTTTTTTCAGGACAACAATCCCTCTACAAATGTCAAAAAGTTCCATGGACTCCACAGTGGTAATTGCATTATCAGTCTACATTGATTAAGGAAATACATGATGACAAAAAACTACTCTGAATTCAGCCATATTTTAAAATGGATTTCCATTTTAAATGGCTACATATATTGATATTTTGATGGATCCATGATTCCTTTAGTACAGATTCTCCTTTCAATGAGGCAAATGATAACAACAATAATAAAAGCTAATATTATATAGGATGCTTAGGTTTGCTAAATGCTTAAGGTAGATGATGTTTCTCATCCAAGGCTGTGCATTCTGGGTATGATCGCTGTCCATTTCTCCAGTAAATCCTCTTTAGGACCCCTTTCAACTGGGATGGTGCATGAAGCCTAATGACAGCTCTATATGTCTGTCTGTCTGTCTCTTAATCTCTCTCTCTCCCTCCCTCCTTCTCTCTCTCTCTCTCTCTCTCTCTCTCTCTCTCTCTCTCCTTTCCCTCTCTTTCTCCTTTCCCTCTCTCTCTACTTTCCCTCTCTCTCTACTTTTCTCTGTCTCTCTTGCACATGTGCTCTCTTTCTTGCTTGCCTGCTTTATCTTTTTCTTTATCATCTCATCTATTTGTCTATCTTTCGTTTACTTATCTTTATCATGTCATATATTTATCTATCCCCTCTACCCATCTCCTCTGCGTGTGTCTCTCTGTGTCTCTCTCTGTGTCTCTGTGTCTCTCTGTCTCTCTCTCGTTGGTTAGATTAGATTCCAACTCCTCGAGGGCAGGGACTGTGGTTACTCTTTGTATTCCCAGCACTTAGCACAGTGTTGTCTCACCCAATAGAGTGTAAGCCCCTTGAAGTTAGGAACTTCTCAGTTATCATTTTTGCCACCCAAGGATCTTGGCTGGTGCTTGGTTCATACTCCTTGCAGGGGTCCTCAAACTACGGCCGCAGGCCAGATGCAGCAGCTGAATTATCCCCCTCCCTCCCCCAGGGCTATGAAGTTTCTTTATTTAAAGGTCTACAAAACAAAGTTTTTGTTTTTACTCTAGTCTGGCCCTCCAACAGAATGAGGGACAGTGAACTGGCCCCCTATTTAAAAAGTTTGAGGACTCCTGCCTCACAGCCTTTCAGGATAATTGAAGAAGGGCTTTTGTTTCAGGGAGAAATTTGGGCTTATTAGAAGCCTGGATAAGTATCAAACCCCATGCAGCCCATCATCCTCTTCTTTTATTTTGGGCGTCCCCAAACATTTGAATAATAACGATAAGCTTCAGTTTGAGACTTAATTATTCCGTCTGCTGCAGGTACTTGTGCAGATTTCTTGCCCTACTTCGTGGTATCACATGGTTGGGACCACTTTGCTGCTTTCAGAGTTTGGAAATGTGGGCCCAAGAATGAAAGCTGCAACCTCCAGCTTGCTTGGAAATTTGAAGTTCAGTGAAAAAAGTGAAGAAATCCATTTTCAGGAAGGACACTTAATTGTGGGAAAAGCATCAGGTGCCTCCTAACTCCTTCAGACAGAGCAGCCCAGGGCCAGAAGTCAGCCAGGGCCTTGGAGTGAAGACCAGTCCTAAGCAACTTCTTCCTCTTGGGTCCAAACAAAGTCTTGGTGACCTGAGGGTGCCTCTTGTACTTTTGATTACCGGGTTTGAAGGCACCGGGTTATTGGACATTATGTCTTCTCTCTCTTTCACCCAGTTAGGAAGTCTTATTGCTTCTGCCTTCACAACATCCCTTCTGTCATTGCCTTTCTCTCCAGCAATGTAACTATCATTAAAATTCACAGACTGGACGATACCTAGATAGTGGGATAGCCTCCTGCTTGGCCTCCCTGCCTCCAGTCTTTACTGCCTCCAGATTCTACGTAGCTACTGAGTAACATCTCTGTCTCTCTCTCCTTTTTTTTTCCTGAAGCAATTGGGGTTAAGTGACTTGTCCAGGGTCACAAGCTAGGAAGTGTTAAGTGGCTGAGGTTAGATTTGAATTCAGGTCCTCCTGACTTCAGGACTGGTGCTCTATCCACTGCACCACCTAGCTGCCCCTAAGTACCATCTCTTAAGCACATCACTAAAAGGATCTCCCAAGGAGCATAGATTTATAGCAGGAAGAGATGTTGGAAGGCATTAGATAGAGCACCTGATTTTGCAGGTAAGGAAACTGAGGTCTTGATACGTGAAGATACTTCTGAATGCCATTAATTTCAAATTTAATACGTTCCACTGAATGATGTTGCCTGCCCTGCTTAAGAAGCTCGAGGAGCAACTGTTCGCTTTTACCATATTCACTTGAGTTAAGAAGACATGATAAGACAGACAATTTTCAGATGATGAAATTGAAACCATTTCTAGTCATATGAAAGAGTGTTCCAAATCACTACTGATCAGAGAAATGCAAATTAAGACAACTCTGAGGCACCACTGGACACCTGTCAGATTGGCTAAGATGACAGAAAGATAATGACGAATGTTGAGGAGTTGTGGGAAAACTGGGACACTGAAGCATTGTTGGTGGAATTGTGAATGGATCCAACCATTCTGGAGAGCAATCTGGAATTATGCTCAAAAAGCTATCAAACTGTGCAGACCCTTTGATCCAGCAGTGTTTCTATTGGAACAGTTTTGCATAAAACTGTAAGCAAACTTCAAGTGTATGGAAGATTAGCGTGTGATGCACTTACACATTAGATTGCGAACTCCTTGAGGGCAAGACGGTTTTATTTTTTCTTTTTGTATCTCCAGTCCTTAGCACAGTGCCTGACACAGAGCAGACAGTTAATTAAGAAACGCTCATTGACTTGAAGTAGTTGTGGAAGCTGTTTCCTTGGGAGGGAATTGCTCTGACATGGCTAATGAGGAGAATTGCTTAGTTTAAATGAACATATTTATATATATTTTTTTCTTTCTTGACTTCTCAATGGGGATATTTGCAAGTGAAAATAATATAAAATGGAATTAAAGTCCCCAAAAAGGGAAAAAAAAAAAGGAATTACTCTAGGGGCAGGGAAGGATACAAGTGAGCCTTATTCTCCATCTTCTTTTCACCTAGATTATGGGAGAACTTCGTGACCTTTGTAATCCATTATCCATATGAGTCCTCTTCCTCTATCTTCAATCTCTTTGGGGTTAGGCCTAGTACTGGTATCAATGGGTCAAAGGGTGACAGACAATTTAGTGATTTGGGGAGGCATAGATCCAAGCTGATTTCCTGAATATTTGCCCCAAGTTACAGCTCTAAGAATGTATTAATGTGCCTGTTTTCCCACAGCCCCTCCAACATTTGTCATTTTTTGGTTAATTTTGCCGTGCAGGTAGGTGCAAAGTAGAACCTCAATTGCTTTAGTATTTCTCTAATTATTAGTGATTTGAAGCATTTTTTGGTATGAATTGATAAATTAGATTTTTTCCTTTAAAAATTGCCTATTCATTTGATTTGATTATTAACTAGAAAATCGCTTATTATTATACATTTGAATCAGTTCTTTGTTTATCTTGGAAATAAGCCCCTTAACAATGAAACTTGCTGCACAGATTTTTTTCTCTAGTTATTTGTTTTTCTTTTAATTTTAGTTGAATTGGTTTTTATTTGTACAAAAATTTAAATTTTGTGTACCCCAAACCATCCATTTTACCTAAAAAAAATTAACATAGTACATTATATAGAATCTCCAGTTAGAAGACCCTTAAAAGTATCTAGCTCAACCTTCTCCTGGATAAGAATCCTCTACTACATATTGGGGGGGAGTAAAAGATGGGGTAGTGGTCCAACCTTTCTTAGAAGATTTCCTAGGGGGGGAACCCATTATCTCCCACCAAAAAAAAAAACATTTTGGAAAACAATAATCATTTGGAAGTTATTTCCCATGAGAAACCTCAAATTGTCTGTTCCCAATCGCCTCCAATGCTGCTCACTGTGATCAAACAGAACAATTTTAGAGCTCATCGAGCTAGGGCTGAGTTAATAGACAAGACTGTGCTTCGAATCCCATCCAACTTGATGCCCTTGGATGTCTTGACATTTGCAAGACAATTCTATTCCCAGTGTCCTCTACCTAGAAAGAACTCTGGACCCTCTCTCCAGAAATCATGTCTATAGTCCTTCTGAAATTTAATCCAATCAGCTTTGGATCTCCCCTACTGGGATGGAGCTGCCATCTTGATTGAGGAGGTTACTGGGTCTATCCAGATGGACCCAACCCATGTTTTACATATCATTCAGCTCTCCATCCACCCAAGACCATCTTGCCATCTGGCTGGCTCTCTTGGGCCTGTCCCCCCTTCCTCCCCAACAGCTTCCCCTCATTCATTCTGGGCACAATCATCAAATTAAAACCACTGTTGCTTCTGAAAAGGTCATGCTAATTAGCTGCCCCATGAATCCATTCACCATTTTTATGACTCCCCAGACCCAAACTTCCTTCGATGGCTACTTGTCTCTTGTATTTGGAGTCTCTTCCCATAAGAATGTAGGTCCTCCGAAGACTAGAACTGTCTTCCTTTTGTATTTGTGTTCTGAGCATTTAGCCTATTTGTTGTTGTTCATTCATTTCAGTTGTGTAGGACTCTTTGTGTTTCCATTTAGGGTTTTTCTGGGGGCAAAGATACTGAAGTGATTTGCCATTTCATTTTCCAGCTCATTTTAAAGCAAGTAGCAGTAATTGGCTTGTTCAAGGTAACACAATTAGGAAGTATCTGAGGCTGGATTTGAATTCAGATCTTCTGGATTCCAGGCCCATCCACCTGCAACATTTAGTTTAAGGCTTGACACATCATAAATGCTCATTTATTTATTTATTCAAATCCTTATACCTCACAGACCTTGAAAAACCCATAGACAGCTATCAGGTTTTTCTAATATTCCCCTTTTACAATGAAAGCAACTGAGGTCAAAGAGTAAAAAGATTTGGGCATGATCACTCAAGTTTTAAGGGGCCAAGTGCTTTTATATTCCCAGATCCTTTCTCCACATAGGTATTTTCACCACCCCATGGACATTATATCATTTCATTCTCAAAACAACCCTATGGTTCTTTTGTAAGAATCTTCTGTGTAAGGAAGTAAGAAAAGATTTCTGGAGTTTGAAAATAATATAAATTAATTTTCCTTATTCATATAAATTGAGGGTTTCCTTCATATGTTATGAAAGGAAAAGGATCATGGAAAAAGATAATTTAATTTTAAAAATGCATTCAAGTCTCCTTCAACTAATTAAAGATGTAACTTTCCATTGGTCAGAAACCTCAGCTTCTGTCACTCAAGATGCCATTGAGCAAAAAACCCAAAGACTTCCCAAATCAATACCTCTTTTCCCACCAGTAAACAAAACTTCTTTTCCTTTCTCTAGTCACAATGGTACAAATACATTGGATTCAAGGCACCGTAGCCAAACCTTTGGATATATCTCATTATTTGAGATAGCTATATTGGAAGGAATATATATATATATAATGCTTCAATAGTTATTGTTCTTTGGGAAATGATGAGCAGGATGCTTTCAGAAAGACCTGGAAAGTCCTCCAAGAAACCAAGCAAAATGAAATGTACTGTGCACAAAGTAACAGCAATGTTGAGGGATGATTAGCTGTGAATGGCTTTGCTATTCTCAGCAATACAATGATCCAAGACCACTCTGAAGGACTTATGATGAAAATTGCTCTCCTTACCCAGAGAAAGAACTGGTTATATCTAAATGTGGATTGAAGCATTCTCCCCTTTTAAAAACTTTTTCTTGATTTAAAAAAAAATTTTTTTTTCTTTGTGAGGCAATTGAAATTAAGTGACTTGCCTAGGGTCACACAGCTAGGATAAGTTAAATGTCTGAGGTTGGATTTGAATTCCAGGTCCTCCTGAATCCAAAGCTGATGCTCTATCTACTGCTCTTTCTAGCTGCTTCCTTGAGGGTTTTTTTTTTTTTTTTTGGAGGTGGGGAGATCTATGTTTTCTTTTAGAACATGACTTTTATGGAAATGTTTTGCATACCTTCACATGTGCCTTCTTAAAGGAAGGTGGAGGAGGGAAAGAAGGAAGGGAGAGAATTTGGAACTCAAAATTTTAAAAATCAATGTAAATGAAGTTTTACTTGTAACTGAGAAAATAAAAATATTAAAAGCAATTCAGTCAAAAATGTTCCCAATTAACAAAGGTAATTGTTATTAAGTGGGGTGAGAGCCAACAATCAATAGATGTCTCCCATCTCTTACACATCTAAGATTTGTAATTTTGTTTGTCAGTGAATACAGACATAAGAGACTTATCCTAGTGGTAATGGGTAATAGATAACAATAAGATTTGTTCGGGAAAGTCTCTTCCCTGAACAAGCCTCCCTTCAAACTCCAAATACCATTTAACCTCAGCCTGTTCTCTCTTCAGTTTTCAATCATTACCTTCTAGAATCAGACACTGTGAGTGAGTGCCCTCCCTTTGAAATCACCTCCAATTTACCTGGCATAGATTTGTACAGGGCAGCTAAGTGATGCCATAGTGCATAGATCATTGGGCCTGGAATCAATAAAACTTATATTCTTAAGTTCAAATCCAACATCAGATATTTATTAGCTGTGTGACTCTGGACAAGTCACCTAATCCGAATTTGCCTTAGTTTTCTTATTTGTCAAATGAGCCAGAGAAGGAAATGGTAAACCACTCCAGCATCAAGAAAACCCCAAATGGGGTCACACTGAAATGACTCTATGCATGTTACCTTCCCCCAGGAATAGGCTGTTAAGTTTCATGTTATTGTTGTTCAGTCATTTCAATTTAGCACTAGATTTAGACTTCAGAGGTCATTTGACCAAATTCCTTATTTCACATTTGAGCAAACTGAGGCTCTCAAGGGTGAAGAGCCCTGTACAAGGTCACACACAGCATCCATCAATCAAGGTATCAGCAGCAGAACTTAACTCAACTTTTTGTAATTCAGATACTTGACCTCTTGCCACTGTTCTATACCTATTTGGAAAGCTAGAATGGAGTCATTCTCTGAAAGGCTTTAAAAGGCCAACAGAGAAGATGACTTTGTATCTCTTCCAATAAGGCATCATTGCCATGCTCTTCCTTTGTTTCTGTTGCAGGATTTTTGTCTTTCTGTGATGACTCACATTCTCATCTTTTTGATGATGTCCAATTCTTTTGGAATATTTTAAACCAGCATGATCAATTTGTTCCCATCCAATGGTCTTCCTGTTCTGAAGGTCGCTAGCTGGGCTTCAGATCTCAAAGATGATATACTTCAAGTCCCTTGCAAATCTTAAAGAATTATGTAAATGGGAGGTATTAGCATTGTCACGTTAAAAGCAAAATGTGATCACACACACACACACACACACACACACATATATATATGAAATCTTTATAAATCACCATTTATATAGGTGATTGTTATTTGACAGCAATCATTTCACAATCCCTTCCCTCAAAACTTCCAGTGTCTCTCCATCGCCCTCAGAGTAATGATCAAGCCCTGATCAAAGAGGCAAAACTCAGGAAAAAGAGAATTAAAAGAAGTTTATTAGATATGTCAAGGTAGTAACACATTGATGGGCTTGTCACTGGGGATCAACAATGGCATCAAGATAGAGCCAGCTTTATTAATGATAAAGATGATGATGTGATGAGATAAAAGTCAGTTCTAACAGGTCCATGTCAGCAAAAGGGGATGGTACGTTGCATCTTAGTTCTATCCCAAGGTAGCAAGTATATGACAATTTCCAGGTACAAACAGACTCACTTTTTGATGATTATCAGGTAGACTGGATGACCCCTCCCCCCAACACTTGCTTAAAAGCAAATCTGGGAAGAATGGGTTATTGAGTCAACATGGCTTTCAATAATTATACATGTTGATGCTATTGTGTCTCAATCTGCATTAGCTATGGCAACCCAGCAGTATAGAACTATAAACTGGTGACTTACCATTTTCTGTACAGTCTAGTTCATTATCAGTGGGAGGGCTGATCTCAATTTAGAATTGGGGTCAACAGGCTGTAGAAAGTCAGTTGGGAGAAACCTCAGAGATCATCGAAAGATCTTGAATGAAAATCTCCCCTATAAAAGTCCTGAGAAGATTAGCTTGAATTATCTCCAAGCAAACAGGGAGAATTCACTACTTTACAGGTAGCTTGGTTCACATTTGGACAGCTCTAAATATTAGGAAGTTTTTTCTAATATCGAGCTTGCATTTACCTCTTTGCCACTTCCCCCACTATGGTCTTCTACCTCTTTCATATGAAAGCCCTTTAAGTATTTGGTGTCATTTATCAAATGTTTCCTTGATGATGTTATTATTATTATTATTATTATTTGCCAAGCTAGCACTCTCAGTTCTTTCAGTTGAGACTGATGTGGCTGTGATCATATATATATATATATATATATATATATATATATATTATATATATATATATATATACATATATATAATATATATATACACATATATATATATATATAATCTTTATAAATCACCATTTATATAGGTGATTGTTATTTGACAGCAATCATTTCACAATCCCTTCCCTCAAAACTTCCAGTGTCTCTCCATCACCCTCAGAGTAATGATTAAGCTCTTTAATCTGGCTTTGGAGATGTTCAATACCCAATTCTAATCTATCTTTATAGCTTGCTCTCAATTTTGCCAATTAAATTTCAATTAAATTCAACAAGTATTTATTAAACATTTATTATGTAGAAAGCACTAGCATTCTTTCTTCAGTAGAGTCTAACCTCCTTGAGGGCAAGGACTTATTTATCCATTTGCCTTTTTGTCCCTTAGATTGGATTCTTAATATGTGCTTGTTGAATTCAATACGATTCATTTTTTCCATCAATTTTTTTGTACTTTGCCAAGAGGATTCCTTAATGTTATTTTAGATATTTTTCTCCTTCATGAGAAATCAACAAATTTATTAATTTCAAGATTCTTATATGAACATTTCCTAAAAAATTAGTCATTATACCTCTGCTGAGAAGCTTTGTTTTTTCCTAATACAGTGACTGATGCTCTCAAAGGTGACCAAGTCCAGAATACATCACAGAATGAGCTAGCATGAAAGTGTAATCAATGCAGATGTGCTTTCTGGACCAAGGCTTGTGCCTTGGGGCTGCATGAGACATTCTGGCTCTAGTACAATATATTCAAAAACATTGGGGAGATTTCTGGGATTAATTCTAAGATACAGTGAATAGTGATGGAAATACATTACTGGAATAATTTGCCATTTCTCTTTGAGAATGTGGTTAACTTGAAGGAATTTTTTTTTTTTTTGGACTTTTAAATAGTGCCTTGAAGGAGTTGATGTAGTCCAACCTGGGTTTCAACAAGAATTCCCACTACGGCACACCAATCAATGGGTCCCTTGAAGATGTATGGGACGGGTGCTACCCCCTTTCCCAAATTAACTAATCAGAGACATCTTCAGGTACAAAAAGAAAGCATTAATTTAATCTCTGCAGGGAGAGGCCCAGATATATGTGGGAGCCATCCCAACTCCCCCATGTGCTCCTGGAACCTGGTCAGCTTCTGCCTTGTCCAGGACTTAAAAGCAAAAAACCCGAGCCTTCTCACTGGATAGACAAAAAGGACGTAACCATCCTTGACCAATGGTCATCAATGTTGCCTCCCACAGGTCGCGTCACTTCCTGCAACTTCACTAACTTTCTGCATCTCGGGGTTCAAGGCTGGGAATAGGGATCATGTGGCTTCCTGAAATCTGAGGCCCAAGGTCTCATCTTCCCCCTCTGGGTATAAGGATCATGTGACAACCTCAATACTGAGAAATACTTTATCCCATCAGTTCCATTCAAAGATCTACAATGAGGGGGAATTCACTGCATCCCAAGCATCCCATACCACACTCAGGCAACTCTAGTTGTTAGGAAGATTTTCCTTATGGCAAGTCTAAGTTTGCCTCTTTGTAATCTCCTCCCATTGCTGCTAGTTCTCTCTTGGGCCAAGAAGAACAAGTCTGTTTTCCATGACAGGACCTCAGATATTTGGACTCAGTATCATGCCTTCTTTTCTCCAGGGTAAATTGTCCTGCCTTAGATTATTGCCTTAGAGACAGAAAAGATCATAGAATTCATCTAGTCCAAAATTTTCATTTGATAGATGAAGATGTTGAGGGCCAAAGTAGCTCAGTGATTCATACTCAACAGCTTAGTAAGAGCTTTTCTGTGCTGTGGAACCCAAAGTAGAACCCCACAAGTCTTCAGATGTATCTGAAATGGGTAGGGAGGATGGAAATCCGAAATAAAATGGCAATATTGACTGCTCTTTGGGAGTTAGTGACTTTTTACCAGAAATCACAATCAAGGGGTGTGTGTGTGTGTGTGTGTGTGTGTGTGTGTGTGTGTGTGTGTGAGAGAGAGAGAGAGAGAGAGAGAGAGAGAGAGAGAGAGAAAGTGGAGAGAGAGAGAGAGAGAGAGAAAGTGGAGAGAGAGAGAGAAAGTGGAGAGAGAGAGACAGAGAATTAAACTCCATGTATCATCCCCAGGTAACAGTTGTCCTATTTCATTTTTTTCTTACTCCTTAACACACAGGAGCTGTGGTTGTAATGCAACATTTGTTGATAGAGTGACTAGTAGGCTGGATTACAACCACAGCTTACTTAAGGGCTCAAGTCTTTTGTATCTCTCAGCTGATTCTGCTTCATTAGGTTAGTTGCATTGGGCAGGGAGGAGGGGAGAACAGATTGGGTAAATATGATCAACAAGTAGATGCATTAACCAAGAGTGTATATAATGTTCCATACCCATATTCTCCCATCTCTGCAAAGAAGGATGGAAATTTTATTTTCCCACTCCTTTGGGGCCAGTTACTCATTGCGATTGTGTAGCATTCAGCTTCAGTTATTTTGTTACTATTCTTTCCATTTTCAGTGCCATAGTTCTTGTGTATACTGATTTCATGGTTGTTTGTATCACTTCATATGCCTTTTTTGAATTCTTCATGATCATCATTTCTCGCAGTACATTAATATTAACATAATGACACAATGACATTAACATCCCATTGCCCATTTTATCGAGTATTTCTCCAATCAGTTCTTGGTTTATATTCTTTGCTTAGTAAAAAGAGCTGCTCTGAATATTTTGGTGTATGTAGTTCCTTTCCATCTTTGGCCTCCCAAGGGCATGTGCTTAATGTAGATGAAGAAAAGCTCACGAAATTTGTGAACAGTCTGGGCTACAACTGGTAAGTTCCAGCCACAGCCTTTAAACTCAAGTCTCACCTAAATCTAGAGCAGGCGCTCTTCCCACTATATTGGGCTTAAAAAGTGCAAAAGTAGCCTCAGACACTTACTTAGATATAGCCAATGTGATCTTGGACAAATCACTTTACCCTCTTGCCTCAGTTTCCCCAACTGTAAAATGAGCTAGACAAGGAAATAACAAACCATTCCAGTATCTTTGCCAAGAAAACCCCAAAGGGGTCAGGAATATTTAGACATGACCAAAAACAGCTAAACAACAACAACAAAAACAAAAACACCACGAGACACTTTGGATGCTAAAGACAGTGACAAATGGAAAAAGCTGGAAAGAGCTGACTGACAATATGCTGCACTCCAGAGTATGCTACACAAATTATTCCTTTTCTCCTCCTGTAAATGTGGTTCATTTCCAAGAGATGGAAAGATAACATGAAATTCTAGCAGGTCATAGAGAGAAAAAGTAAATCAGGATAAAATGTCAGGAAGAGAAAGTCCCCGCACAGTGTGGTTGCCCATTGTGGGCAATTGTGGGCAGATTTTATCCAATTACATTTTTTCTGGCACATGTTTGTTGTGTGAATAATAATACTCTGTTCCATTACATTGGTTCATGTTTTGAAACCAATGACATTAATCTCCCTTGCATCAAATTAGTGAAGATGAGAATCAGGCATTTGGAAGATTGGCTTGGTTTTGAGTCATAGTAAAGTGTTTGTATCATGTTCTCTCTGCTTTATTGTGTGAATGGAAAAGGCTTCCCGTGTGAACCCCTCCCTCTTTGGTTGCTCAGAAGCCTTCCAGCTCAGTCTGTTACTGGTCACGCCATTCTTTTGCTCTCTCTCTCCCTACTAAATGAAAGAATGACCGTGTGAAAAATCACTTAGTAAGTTCTCACTGTGTTCTAGAGGGGATGTAGGTGCTAAGGATACAAATGCAAAAAATGAGACAGACCTTGACCTCAAGGAGCTTATATTCTAATAAGAGGAAATAATTCAGGAAAGTGCTGGGAGCCAGGGAGGGGTAATTGGGTTTAGAAAGCAATGACACATTGATTGATCACACATATTAATAATATTTATTATATCAGAGAATATTATTATATTTGCTGGAATAGCCAGTGAGATCAGAAGGGAAGCTCAGCTACACAAACTTACTCTCATTCAGCCACCAGACAGGAGGATTAAGCTGTGTCTGTCAATAATGCTGAAGAGCTCCTACAGCACTTTAATCATTGCAAAGAATTGGACTTATGGTATCTTATTTGATTCTCACAATAATCTTGTGGTCCTACAGATGAGCAAACAGCTGAGTGTGACAGAGGCTAAGTTAGCTGGCCAAGAGTCATAAAATTAGTATCTGACTTGGAATTCAAATTCTAGTCTTCCTGCCTATGTCTCTGTACCAAATAGCTGCTTCTCTTCCAAACCTCTATTTTGGGGGCCTCTTTGAGATCCCTAGTGCTCAGTTGTAACAGGCCACAACTGTTCTGGACTGCCTCCTCCCTCCTTTTCTTTCTGTTTTAATCTGGGTCTTATGCTTTTTTGGAAATTAGTGAATCTATTACTTCTGTCTTTGACAAATAAATGGCATAGGAGACAGATGGTACAGAATCAGGAAGACCTGAATTAAAATCTGGCCTCAGACACTCACTAGCTGTGTGAACCTGGGCAAGTCACTTAACCCTGTTTGCTTCAGTTTACTCAACTGTAAAATGAATTGTAAAATGGCAAATCACTCCATATCTTTGTCAAGAAAACCCCAAAGTGGTCATGACAGAACAAATCCAAAACCTCTCCCCCCCCCCCACCAAATTACATTGTAGTTAATTACGTTATATTTACTATGTACCTACTAGTTATCTCCCTCATTAAAATACTTACCCATAATACAGTGGATGCTTAATCAGTGCTTACTGATTGACTTGCACATTGGATTGCTTCATTCATATCTCCAGTGTCTAACAGCACATGGTATTTTGAGTAATTCAGATATAAAACAAATAAGCATTTATTAAGTGCCTACTATGTACTAGGCACTATACTACAGACAAGAAGACAAGGTGAATCTTCAATACTTTGAGTTAAAAATGTTGGTGCCTTAGTTCTGCTACCTTTCCATTGCATCATTTCATACAAGTCTTCCCAGGTTTCTTGGTTCCATCCATTCTGTCATTTCTCAGGTCAAAAGTGTATTTCTTTACATCCACATTTCATATTTAGTTCTGTCGTTCCCTCAGAAAATGGGCATCTTAAGGACCAGAGATGAAGAACACTCCCTCCATTTTGACAGAGAGGCGATGGGCTAACTAAGGAGAATGAAACACATCTCGGGGCACAAAATTGTGGCAATTTGTCTTGCTGGGATTTTTTTTTTTAAACAAAAGTTTTCTTTTTCTCTTCCTTTTTCCACTGATTGAATAGAGAGGGGAAGGAAAATAAATGACTGTTATTTAAGGGGAAAAAAATGAAATAAAGAAAAAGAGAAGCATCCCCCGCCCTCTCCATGCCTTGTACTTTTAAAACTGGTCACTCCTCAAGGCCATTCCCAATGTCTATGAGTCTGTGACATCAGAAACAATAATTATAACAATAATAATGATGATCAGTATTTATATCCTACTTATCCTACTTGCTGTTCACAATTAACTTGGTAGGTATGTGCTATTGTTATTTCCACTTTACAGATAAGGAAACTGAGGTGAGAAGAGGTTAAGCTCCATGCTCAGGGTCATGTAGCTAGTCTGATATAGAATTTGAATGCAGGTCTTTCTGATTCCAAGTTTCTGTCCTTTCTGTCACCTAGCTGCTTGAAGTGAAAAACAGGTCAGGTAGACTCTCCCTATACACCCCAAGACTTTTTGCCCCCTCCCCCCCCATTTGCTGGGATCACTGACCCCTTTGTTCCCTCTGTGGCCTGAAGATCATCATGTCTGAGATTTTGGAGACCTCCCGGGGTTGCTCCTGGTCCCATGTTCCTCCTTTGAATCTTTGGGCTTTCCTTTATGTGCAGTTAAACAAGTCACTGGCTCATAGATTTAAAGCTGGAAGAGACCTCAAGGGCCATCTTATAGAGGAACAAACTGAGGCTTGATACAGCCGAGCGACTTGGCAGCTGAAAGGGAAATTTCTGGTTTCTTCTCACGCTAAATCGAGGGCTCTTCATATAAGAAAGGCTCACGGCTTGCAGACTCCTTAGAGAAATCTCATCAGAGACCCCAGCTCGGGGCCCCTCAGATGGGGGCCCTGGATGGTTCCAACGTTGGAACTCACCCAATCTTCCTTCAGCCCATTCTCCACAGAACAGAAACTGCTTCAAAAACAAAAGCTGGATAGAATTCAATGGCATTTTAAAATTTTGTTTTTGTGGGGCTGAGGCAGTCCCCTAGATCCTTAATCCCAGCCATCACCAATGGTGAACGCTTCCGCAAGAAAGCCGCACTTGGGAAATAGTGGCGTGACATTGAAGGGGCGCTTACTTTGGAATCAAAGGAGCTGGGTTCAGATCCTGCCTCCCATGCACACATATACACGCACATATATACATAGTATACATACATACGTATATATAGTAGCATAGATATCATATAATTAGTGTAGAGAAGCTTATAGTGTGTATATATAGTAACATAAATAGTATATATAGTATATAAATATGGATAGCTTATAAACTGTATATATAGTGGCATATATTAAATAAATAGCATATATAGTATATAAATTGTATATATATAGTAGAATATAAACTATATAAATAACATATAAAGAGTATATGATATATAAAGAGTAGCAAATATTATTTAAATAATATAAGATAGCAAATATAGTATATAAATAGTATACATACAGCATATAAATAGCTTATGTAGAGTGACATATATATGAATACACACATATAACTATGTGTATGTATATATGTATATGTGTATATATGTCTATATCTCTATCATCTATCTGTCTGTCTTTCCCCCTTTCACTGTCCCTCCCTCCCTCTATCTATTTATCTATCTATCTATCTGTCTGTCTGTGTCTATCTAGCAGCTATTTGTCTGTCTATCTACCATCTATCTGTCTGTCTGTCTATTTATCTATCTACCATCTATCTGTTTGTCTATCTATCATCTGTCTGTCTATCATCTATCTGTCTATCTATCTTACTAGTTGTCCCTCACTCTCGAAGGGGACCAAAATGAGACCATCACATTAGAGTTAAGTTATAGTGTGTCCAACTGTGGCTGATCCGATATTGATCAGTTTGTATTGTTCATATTGGCCAAGTGGTCATGGGTTGGACACAAATAATCCACATGAACATTTGGGGTAATTTCTCTAATTTTGCGTATCTCATATTTCTTTGGGGGTAATTCAGTTCTGTTTTGTTCACAGAGCACGGTGTTTTCTCTGAGGAGGGCACGCCATGCTGGGCGGTCCTGAGCCGATGTCTCCCATGTTGTGCAATCAATTCTAAAGCTCTTCAGAGAGACCTTGAAAGTGTCCTTGGGTCACTTTTTCTGACCACCCATGATAGTGTGTGTATGTATGGGTGTATATGTACATACATGCCTACATACATATAGTATATATAGCATAGAAATAATATATATGTATAATATATTATCACATACAGTATATAAATAGTGTGTCTATGTGTATGTATGTGTACATGTGTATATGCTGGTATATGTACAGACACACATATGTATGTACATATATACATATATGTATATATAATGTATATATCTTACTAGAGAACAGCAAAGTAAATCGGCTACAGAATGAATCTCGGCCACTTGTGTACAAGTGCGAGCCTCCTCTGGCCCATATGCTGCAGGGGGGGCTTTAGGGTGCAGCGCCCACCAACTGATGCTCCCGGTGAGGAAGGCAGGCTTCGGGCTCCCTTGCTGTCTGCCTTGAGTCATGGGCCGCATTTACCAGAGGCAGAGAGAAATAATTTCTGACTGAGTGCATTGATGTAGCTCGCTTCTCATGTCTTGCTGTATGATTTATCACTAGTCAGCTCAACATGCTGCTGTCTTTAATATTCAGAGGGGCTCGTAGTCTATGGACTAAGACTTAATTTCAGCTAGTGTTGTTCTGAAGACAGCTATATTATGATTCTGGGGGTGACTTCTACAAGTGAGGAGTTCTCTGACCCCTCGGTACTAGTCCGTTCCTTCCCAGATGACTTCCTGTTCATACTGCATGTGTCTTGCTGTTTGCGTGCTGTCTCCTCCATTCGATCATAAGCTCCTTGAGGGGAGGGAACCTTGCTTTGCATTCCCAGTGCTTGGCACAGGGCCAGGAACATACTAGGTGCCTAATAAATGTTTGTGGCGATGTTGGGAAGAGTCCCTGTCCTTATGGGGACACTTGCTGTGTAGAAAGTTGGGGGCAATATTTACAGCTGTGGACCTCTCTCCCTCTCTTCCCAGCGTCCTATTTTCTAGGCTAAACATCCCTACTTTGGACAGAATGGGCAGTTTCTGGTTGGGTAGTAGAGAGATCTGTTGGGAAGGCTGGGGAGGAAGCAGCTGAAGCAAGTTTACACAATAGGATCAATGGTGAGAGGCAATGGAAGGCAGGAATGAGAAATAAACGACTTGATCTGTGACTCAGAGAGCCAAAGGAACATACATTTTGAGCTGGGTCATTGAGTCCCAAACTTTCGTTTTCCAAATAAAGACACTAAGATTTGGAGAAGTGACATAACTGTTTAAAGCCACACAGCTAAGAATCGTCAAGGGTTTCCTGATGTCAGAGCCAGTGATTTGACTTCATCAAGCGAAGAATTCCCAGTGTGGAAAATCACTCTCCCTATACTGGAATACATCTTGGCCGGCGCTTACCAGCTTAGAGAATTGGTAGGAGACACTGAGTAGTTCAGGGACTCGTCCGTCGCCACACAGTGGAGATTTTCAGAGACAGAACTTGAACCCAAGTGTTCCTGACTTCAAACTTGGACCTCTATCCAGTAGTCAATTCTGCCTCTCTGAGAGACCCTTAGAGGCAAAATAATTCGTGAAAGGTGGTGACTGTGTGAAAGAAGAGTTGGGAATTACTTAAAATGCTGTCTTTCAGATGTAAGCAAAACAACAAATATCAAAGTCACATAAAAATCACATTTTGGTCATTTGCACTAGAGTAAATCCCAACTTCTTTGGTTAGAGATTTGCAGTGATTTCCTTCTGGATTGGATAGTCACCCTATCCCTTCCTCCCCTGGATAAAATCCTCCCCAAAGGAACTATAAGGAGCTGGAAAACCAATTCTAATTCTGATGCGAGACCAGATCTGATTCACGTCTCTCATTGATATTCTTCAGAGTGGGTATAAATCTATATTGTAGGGAGAGAGGTGCTAGGAACCAGAATGGGGTTAGAGAAATGAAAAACTAGATTTGGAGTGAAAGAGCCTAGATTCCCATCCTAGTCTTCCCTTCCAGACCCCTCAGTTTTTTCCTCTGTAAGACAGGAGTGGGGCAGAATAGGCTACCTCTCATTTGCCATGAGTCTCTGGATCACTGATGCTCCAGGATGCTGTAAAGGAAGCCTAGTCCTGGCACAGCTCTTAAAGCCAAGAGGGATGTCCGAAGCCATCTATCCAACCACATCCTTTTACAGAGAAGGAAACTGTGGCCAGGAGAGGCAGATCTTCTTGAAAGTTTCCTCCAATTCTAAGATACTCTGCTGGTGCATAAGTACTACTTCTAGTTTTTCTTTCCTTTCCTTTCCTTTTTTTTTTTTAAGATGAAACTAAAGTTTTATTAAAGTATTATACATTATTTTGCCAAAACATATGGCCATAAAATTGACAATCTAGATGAAATGAATACTTTATTTTAAACATTTTAACTAATTATTTATTTAATTTAAATTTTTTAAAATTTAAATTAAAAAGTTAAATTTAAATTTAAAAATTAAAGCTTTTTTAATTAAAGGGTTTTATTTTCGGAATATATACATGGATAAGTTTTGACTTTCACCCTACAAAATCCTGTGTTCTAATTTTTTCCCTCCCTTCTCTTCACCCCTTGTCCCAGTTGGCACGTGATTCAATATATGTTAAACATGGGCATTTCTTCTATACATATTTCTCCAAATATGAGATTCTTTTTCTTAAGAGCTTTGTTTCCTTCTGGCTGGAATTTTTTTAAAAATCAGATTTCATTGTGATTTCATTGATATAGGAAACACCCACTGAGGAAACTCCCTTCGTGAATGCAATCAGCACCTTCAACATTTTGATCAGTGCCTGGGGCACTGAGAGAGATTCAGGGACTTTCCCAGAGTCCCACAGCCAGCATGTGTCAGAGTAAGAGCTGAAATCCAGTTCTCTCTGATCATGAGACTGACTGTATCTACTACTCCATGCTGCCCCTACAAATGCAATTTCATTGGAATAAATGTAAAGATGTACAGAGGGATTAAATGCATTTCACAAATAATTATATGGTCAGATTTTGTTAGATAAATTTGTCTGAAAAAATCTCTGGGAGTTTTAGTGGATTCCAAGCTGACTAGGAGTCAGTAGGGTGACAGAAACAAAGAAAGGGCCATGTTGAGAGACCCAGCTGCAAGAAAAGCTAAGGATGGCTCTGCTGGATTCTGCCCCCCAACCACAGCCAGAATCTTGGGCCCAGTTCTAGGCACCAGGGTTTAGGGAACATTGATAGGCCAGTGTCCAGAGGAGGGTAAGCAAGATGCTGAACAGCTTAAGACCCCAAGATATAGGGACTGGTCAAAGGGATGGGTGGGTTTGGGCTGGAGAAAAGATGACTCCGGCAGAGTCATGAGAGCTCTTTCCAAGGATTGGCTGGGTAGTCACGGGCAAGAGGGAACAGACTGGGTCTGTTTGATCACGGGGCAAAACCCGGTGTGATGGGTGGAGAGTGCCCAGAGATACATTTAGGCAGAAGAAGATGAGAGCTCTTTAGCCATGGACTTCAGAGCTGGGGCTTCTTCATCATCAGGAGTCTCCACACTGTGGTTGGACATCCATGATGAAGTTGTTGTAATGGGGATTCCTCTTTCCTCTCCAGTTCTGAAGTTCTATGGCTCCAGTTCTAGAGAGAGTTGAACAAATTCATTTTAATTGAACAAAGATTTCCTTAAATTTGTGCTACTTACAAGGTGTTTGCCAAACCCAAAGATAAAACCAACACAATTCCAGCTTTTAAGAATCTTATAGTCAAGCATTTAGTAACGGTACATACTGTGTCCAAGGCACTGTGTTAAACACTGGGCCGATAAAAATTTAAAAAAGAATGAGTTCTTGCCTAAGTCACTTACACTCTTTTGAACAACACATGTCTGTCGGCCACGGACATTATAATGGAGATTCTTTTCATGTACAAGTTGGAAGAGATGGCCTCTGGGAATTTCTAGATCTCCAATCTGTGACGTCTACACAAAATACACTCAAAATAAATAGCAGGCAATTTTGTGGGGGATGCATGGACAACTGGAGGAATCAGGAGAGACTTCTTGGAAAAGGTAGCAGTTGAGCTAACCTGCTCAGGATCCTACTGACAGGATCTTCTATGTGCCCAGCTGGATGGATACAAGATGTATATGAAGTAATTGGAAGAAGGGGAAAATGCTGCTACTGGGGGGATTCTGGGAAGACGTCAGGAAGAAGGGGGGCATTTGAACTGGGCTTCAAAGCAAGTGAGGGATCTGAAGAGTTAGGAGAATATTCCAAGTCTGGGAGCCAAACAATCTGGGCCATCTTGGAAGCTGGTTAAGTAGAATAGAACAATCACTGTAAGAAAAGCTATCAGAGTCTTAAAAAGTCACTCTCCAATTGCAAAGAGAAAACAGCTTGCAAGTTCAATTTCTTCCTGGACAGGTTCATAAAGATCTTCTAATTTGAAATTCTTATTTTAAAAAGGGGAAACTGAGGCACAGGGAGGGAAATGTCTTGCCCACTGCTCTATTCCACCTCAACAGCTATGTGAAGATGCTGATGGGTAACAGGAATAACCAACTTCTGCTTACCTCTTATTTAATTAAATGTGTCACTTGCAAATGATTTATTTCATCCATTAATTAAAACAAGATCCATGCCTTGATGGATGACCCATGTCAGAGGCAGGCTTTCCACCTAAGTGGACTGCAGTCCCTGACCACCGAGGGGAGAAGCCTGTCGTTGCCTGCTAAAATGATCAGTTTGGGAGGGAAGACCGACCCATTCTTATCTCTTAGTCTTCAAAAATATTAGTTTTGTTCTCTCACCCCATCCGTCAGAGCTGCCGCTAATAGGTAACATTGCACGGGGGCATGTGGCCGGGAGACCACGGCCATTTATCTCAGAGCACAAAGGGAGGGAAGGTCTGGGACAAATGGCCCTGGCCTTCGAGGAGGGCCATTATCTCCAGCCAGGTCCTGCTTGGGGAGCATTTGAGATGGAGACCTACATCACTCATACTGGACACCAGAGATGGAGGAAGTGGGGCAGGAGGTGAAGGAGGAGGTCGGAATAAAATTAAACATTTGCTGGAGAGCACCCTGGAATTAGCCTCAAGGTCTTAGAGCGTGAATCCTGCCTCAGCAACTAATTAGCACATTGTTCACTTGGGTCTCAGTTTAGTACTCTGTAAATTGGGGCTAAGAAAACATCCTATTTACTAGGAATGAGGAAACAAACTTTAAAGTTTTATGTTGATGAAAGAATGAAAATAAACCATTTTGCAATATTACTGTGCTATGGAAATGTGAGTTTCATTGTTATGAGACATTTGAGGCAAGACATTTCCCTCCCTCTGCCTCAGTTTCCTCTTCTTTAAAATAAGAAGTTCAGATTAGAAGATCTTTATAGTGATTAGAGTAATGATGGTGATAAGGAAGAAAAGGAAGAGGATGAGGAAGATGAGGACTATCAAGAGAGCCATGGTTTTATTGAAGTGGGCATTCTTTCCACCTGAGGTGATCTGGACTCCTTCCACCCTGCCTTCATAGCTAGTTATTTGGAAGTTTGGAAAAAAGTCCTTCTCCGATGTCCAGTGTTCTGGTGAGCAATTTCTCCACCTTTTGTAACCCTCTCAGGGGTTTACATCACCATGTATTTGGTGGATGCTAGTGTGGTTCTTTTGTGCTGAATGTTCAGTATGCAGTTAAATAAGATAATACATTTTGTAACTGATTTTTTTTTTCTGAAACAATTGGGGTTAAGTGACTTGTCCAGGGTCACACAGCCAGGAAGTGTTAAGTGCCTGAAGTCAGATTTGAACTCGGGTCCTCCTGACTTCAGGGTGTAACTGAATTTTATGTAATCTGAAGTCCACCAAATACATGGTGATGTAAACTGAATTACATGATACATGGTGATGTATCTTCATAAAATGGGGATAATAATACTGTCTCCCAGAGGTGATCCAGTAAATGCTGAAAGCACCAGATCATTTTATTTGACATCTTTATAGAACAACCCCAAAATAAAGATGATGTGACTTAACTAGAAATACTTAAGGGAATAGAAATTGAGGGGCGGCGAGAGAAGAGTACAAAGTGTACCCACAGACTCCCTCTTTTTACTGGGGCCAGGATTGATACCTCCAAAGCAGCATTGGGAGGGCAGAGGGAAGGGATATCACCCATAATGTCACTAGGGAGCTTCAGGTCTGATGATCTCCTGGGTGGATGTTCAGCACAGCCGCTCCCTAAGCGATGAAGTTATGGTTAATTCAGGATGCTTGTTTTTATCTTAAATTTCATTTCATTGATGTCTTTTCTCTCTCTTTGTTATTCATTATCCCATTTGAGATTTCCTTGACAGAGACAGGGGAGTGATTTGCCTTTCCCTTTTCCACTTCGTTTGACAGGTGAGGAAACTGAGGCAATTGGGTGAAATGTCTTGCCCAGAGTCACACAGTTATTTTGTCTGAGGCTGGTTTGAACTCATGAAAAGGAGTCTTCTTGACTGCAGGGTGGGCCCTATCTCCACAATGACTAATCCCGACAAAGAAAAACAATTAAGCAAATATCAGAGACAAAGACTATGTCATCTAGAGTATAACTTACACTGAGCCGTATTCACCCATCTCTCCACTATAAAAAAGATCTTTGCTTCATTATCTCTCCTATAGAAATTGTGTTGACTTTTCTATCACTCAGAGGCTGACTTTAGTGATCTTTTCATTTATATTATTGTGATCATTAATTGCCTCATTCTCTTGGTTCTTGTTATTTTGCTCTGCATCAGTTCATACAAATCTTCCAAGATTTCTCTGAATTTCCCATATTCTTCTTTGTTTTTTACTATACAATAATAACTCATCACATTCACATATGGTTTTTTTCAGCCATTCCCCAATCATTAGATGCCACTTGGTTTACTTTGCTATCCCAAGCGCTGCTGTGAATATTTAGGTATAAATATAACCTTTGTTTGCATCTCTGACTTCCTGGTAGGGTGAGGAATAATATTCAGTAGTGAGATGGCTGGTATTGGGTATGAACAATTTAGTCCCTTTTATTGCATAATTTCCAAACTGAAATCCAGAACATCTGGACAACTCCACAGCTTTGATAACAACCCATCATTGTGTCTATCTTTCTACAATCCATCAAAAGTTGACTATTTCCATCTTTTGTTGCTTCTACCAATTTATATGTCCCAGAGTTGTTTTAATTTTTACTTATGCTACTATTGGTGACTTCCCGTGGTAATTTGTGGTTTACAATTCTTTTGAAAACCATGTGCTCCTATATTTGTATCTCTCCCATCTATTGGAGAATGGTCTCAAGTGTTTGGAAGTTTGGTTTTTATTGGAAAAGGAAAGGCCCTCCTGGGGGAGGGGGTTGATGTTCTTTCATATCCTGAGGTCATGGATAGAGAGACCACAATCAGCCAGGAAACTAGAAGTTTCAAGCTCAAAATGTTCCAGATGTCCAGATATGAGGTGGGAGAAAGAGCCAAGTCAGTTAACAGAAGTGACAGAAAGGAGGGAATATCATAAATGAGGAAGGGACCTGATTGGGGAATAGTCAGACTATTGGACAGAGAAAGTTTAGGCCAGTGGAGTCTCTATAATCCCTTACCACTAAGAACATAAATAACTGAGCCTAAAGTCCTGGGGCCAGGATGGAAAATGGTCAGTCTGTTATTACCCGGAGGTGAAACCAGGAGATGAAAATGAAAAGGGAAATTATTGTAGGAAATTATGAAGGACACCAATGAAAATGCTGAGTCAAGAAATGGAAAAAACAAAGATCCCAGTGCTGTTGGACTATAGCTTCCATTGCAAGATATGGGGTATAAGAAGTGAAGGACTTTGTGCACCAGGGGATTTTATATTTGATTCTGGAGGTGATAAGGAGCTACCGGAATTTATTGAGTATGGGCTGATACAGTCTGACTTGTACTTTATTTTTTTCTACTATTTTTTTTTTTGTTAAAGTTTTTTATTTTCAAAATATATGCAATTCAACATTAATCTTTGCAAAACCTTGTGTTCCAATTTTCCTCCATCTTCCCTCATGCCATTTCCTAGATGGCAAGCAGTCTAATATATGTTAAACATGGTAAAAATATATGTTAAATCCAATATATACATACACATTTGTACAATTATTTTGCTGCACAAGAAAAATCAAATCAAAAAGGAAAAAAAAATGAGAAAGAAAATAAAATGCAAGCAAACAACAAGCGAATACTATGTTGTGATCCACACTCAGTTCCCACAGTCCTCTCTCTGAGTGTAGATGGTTCTCTCCATCACAAGACCATTGGAACTTGATCTTGTGACTTGTGACAGTTGAGTTGGAGGATGGACTGAGGTTGGCAAGCAAGACTCATGGCAGCAAGACCAATGAGCTAATTATTGCATTAGTCCAGGTGAGAGATGATGAAAGTTTGAGCCAAGATGGTGGCTGTGACCCAGGAGAGAAGGTGCATGGGGGAGAGATGGGATAAAGAGAGAGGTCAAAGATAATGATGTGGTAATCTTGGGTAATCCAGAAAATGGTGGTATCCTTGAAAGTAATAGGGGAGTTTGGAAAGGGAGAGAATTTAGGGGAGAAAGGTAATTAGTTCAGTTTGAGACATGTTAATTTGAAGATGTCCATGTGACATCAGTTCTAGATATCTCATAGCTGGAATTAGAGCTGCAGAGAGGTTAGGACTGAGCAAGCAGTTTCGAGCAGCTAGGATGTGCCATAGTGCCTGTGCTTCCAATCAGGAGTCAAGTAGACTCATCTTCCCAAGTTCAAATCCAACCTCAGACACTGAGTAGCTATGTGACTCTGGCAAGTCACTTCACCCTGTTTACCTCAGTTTCCATATATGTATGTATGTATGTATATATATGGAAACTGAGGTTTCTGAATGAACTGAATGACAACAAAAAGTAGAGTTGGGAACATCAGCATAGAGATGAAAATTGAATCCATGGGAACAAGTGAGATCATCAAACGAAATAGTATAGAAGAAAAGAGAAGAGGGCCCATGACAGAACCCTGTGAAACAGTATAATAATGAGTATGAGGTGGATGAAGAGCCAATTAAATAGGTGAGTGAAAAAGCACAGTAATGTCACAAAAACACAGAGAGAAGAGGTTATAGACTCTGCCATAAATTATGTAAACTTTATCTCTTCTGGAGTTTCTGAATGATATAAAAGCGGACAAGTGACATTTAAACATTTTTGTTAAATAAACTTCAAGTGGGATAAAATTTGAATCCAGATAAAATCAAGCCATTCACCTCTGCTATTTGGAGGAGGCTGGGGCTTTTTGGTTCTATTTCCTTTTCTGTTATTCTCCTTTATGCACATGCAGAGAAATTCTTTTGTGGGGATGGAGACAATGGCATAGTAGGTCATACTTGGTGGGCAGGTAGGCTGGATAAGACTGGCGATACCCATATTCCAAAGGTGGGAGCCAGAGGAGAGGAGTGGAACCCTTTATTTTTAGAGTAGTCCAGTCATCCTCCTTATACAAAGAACCCACAAAGATCTCAGAGAGGAAAAAAACTAGAGCTTTTTCAAAATTACAACAACTCCCTAAACCTATATACTATGCCTTTCTTTTTTTTTTTAATTTTTATTTAATAATTACTTTATATTGAAAGAATCCATGCCAGGGTAATTTTTTTACAACATTATCCCTTGCACTCATTTCTGTTCCGATTTTTCCCCTCCCTCCCTCCACCCCCTCCCCTAGATGGCAAGCAGTTTTATATATGTTAGATATGTTGCATATACTATGCCTTTCTTAATGTAATTTAAGAATGTTAGGTTTTTTTGGTTTTGTTTTGCTTTACTTCACACGCTTAACTTATATCTATCTTTACATCCACTAAGCTATCTATTTATGGTGGAAAAGAGGAGAAAAATTCTGGGGTTCTTGGAGTTGGAGCATGGGAGAAATTCCAAGGGTTGGATTTGGGGAAGGGGTGAGCGGGCCAGAATTCTAGTGGTGGCAAGTACTTGAAGCCAAGAAATCAGTATGTGGCACTAAAAATATTCCAAAGAATATTATTATTGTTCTGTAAGAAATGACCAGCAGGATGATTTCAGAAAGGCCTGGAGAGACTCACAGGAACTGATGCTAAGTGAAATGAGCAGAACCAGGAGATCATTGTACAAGGCAATAGTAATTCTGATGGATATGGCTCTTTCAACATCGAGGTGATTCAAGGCAGTTCCAATGGTCTTGTAAGGAAGAGCCATCTGCACCCAGAGAGAGGCCTGTGGGCACTGAGTGTGGGCCACAACATAGCATTCTCACTCTTTTTGTTGTTTGTTGCATTTTGTTTTCTTTCTCATTTTTTCCTTTTTGATCTGACTTTTCTTGTGCAATATGATAATTGTGGAAATGTCTAGAAGAATCCCAGAGTTTGTCATATATTGGATTACTTGCCATCTAGGGGAAGGGATAGGGGGAAGGGAAGAAGAAAAATAATTGGAACACAAGGTCTTGCCAGGGTGAATGCTGAAAATTATGTATCATATGTTTTGAAAATTTAAAAAAAAACATATATTCCAAAAGAAGTGAAGAACAGGACTCCTATTGTGCATAGAAAAGCTGATAGCCTTCAAGGATTATTGGAGTGTCTTTTACGAAACAAAGATTTTCGAACATAGGGCAAGCAACATTCACTCAAACAACTGGCATTTATTAAGCACCTACTATTTAGATTAGGCACATCGTCATTGAATCGAATATCACCTTAATGATGAGCTTCCCACTCGCTTCCTTTGGAAACACATCTGCGTCTCAGGACAGCAAAACAAGTTTTATTTCCCAAAAATTCCTGCTAGACATGTCTTTGCCTGAAATACCGTAAAGAAAGCGACATTGACATCTTCATGATTTTTCTCTGGGAAGCAGTGGAGTACAGTGGAAGGAGGGCTTTATTTGAAATCAGGGAATTGAGACAAAAATCCTAGCTCGGCCATTGACTTCCTTTGGACTCTTGGAGTCCCAATTTCCTCTTTAAAATCAGGGGCTTGGACTCTAAGGCCCTTGTAGGCCCAGCCCAATGATACTAAGATCTGTCGAAAGAGAGGGTGGGATCACATGATTTATCAGGTCTCTTCCAGATGCAAACGTTCCAGCCTATAATCCAAAAATACAAGTTTTAAAGCAGTGAACGAAGAATTGGTTCTGGAGCGTTTCTCCACAAACTAGAGGAGTTTGGCTTTGGGAATTTGGCCCTCCTCAGTTCCTTCACACACTAGTAGTGCTGGCAAATTCCCAGCATGAACTGTTCTCCTCTCCCACATTTACCAAGTCCATGGAGGTGTGGATCCACATTTTAAAACCATGCAGGAAAACTGATTTCCTCCAGAGTTAGCTATTCTCAGCAGCCTCCAAGCTCTCTCAAGCACCTCTCCTCCAGAGAGTGGGTGCTTCATTTTTGGAAAGAAAACAGATTTCAAGGAACTTTCAATGAAGTATTTTCAACAATGGACCAGATTTTTTGTTTTGCTTTTAAAGAAAAAGGATTAAAAGGAAACCTGGTGCTTTTCTCATTGCTAACTCATGTTGGAAGAGATGCTATAAATAAGGGCTTGTCTTATAAGATTCTCCATGGTGACTTTATCTCCAGAGCAAACCTATTTTCCTTTTTGGAAGATCGTTGCCATTGCCTCCTGCCGCAATTCCTTCCCTCCCTTTATCCTGTCTCTCTCCATTCATTCATCCTCCATGGGACCGGCAGATGAATCTTGCAGAGGCCCACTTTTGGATCCTGTCACTCTCACATTCGAGAGTCTCTGATGACTTCAATGACCATAATTGACCATTCAGACTCCCAAGTGAGGTCTGCAAAATATGACAGGGCACGTTCAATTCATCTTTAAACGATAAATCGGTGGATTGAACTGGTCCTGAAGGCAGGAGAACCCGAGTTCAAATCTGGCCTGAGACACTTACTAGCTGTGTGACCCTGTCACTTAACCCCAAATACACTGACTCCCCAAAAAGACAAATTCACAGGTGGTGGGGGAGAGACTCTGGGGAGATAACTTGGGTCTTAGGACATGGTTTCCCATGAGAGCGGGGTGTAATGAGGCTGTGGGACACCGGTCATAAGGGAAGAATGGAGAACGCAGAAGAATAGAAGTCCATGGCTGGTGAAGTCGTTCCTAAGAAAGGGAGAAGATTGGTCTGGATCTAAGAAGGGCCTGCACTTGACATGGCACACGGAGGGGAAGTGCAGCATATGATAGCTTCTTCTTTTTTTTTTTTTAAATAAAGGATTCTTGCTAACTAGGTCCTAAGATCAGTGTATCCACTAACATTTAGCACATTGGACAGATGCTCAGAGCACCCCACCCTAGTTAGAACTCCGCCCCCCAATCCAACTCTCCCGGCTATCTAAGATAGCCCAAAGTCTTTAGTCTGGCATCCAAGGGGCCTGTCTGTAAACCACCTTTAAGCCGTGTTTCAGCTTAGAGGGATCACCTTGTAGAGCTGGTCTAGAAATCCAAGGCCACCTAAGCCAAGCCCTCTTTACACAGACAAGGAAATTGGATCCAGAAAGTTTAAGTGACTTCTTCAAAATCACACAGGCGGGAAAGATTTAAACCCAGATCCCGTGGCTCCAGTGAGATGTGGTGGCAAGAGCTTGAAGTGTCAGAACAAAGCTCATTCAGTCCTCATTTCTTGTGTGACCTGGTGTTCCTTGTCTCAGCTTCTATATGTATAAAATGGGGAAATTAATCCTTGCTCTGCCAAACTTGTGAGCCATTGTAAGAGAGATATTGGTCATTCCCCGAGCACTTCAAGCACTTTCCTGCCTTCAGCTCTTTGCTTTGGCAATTCCCATCGCCCCTGTCTCCAGTGAAATTCTCTTCATGTGCAAGGTCCCTCTCATCTCACCTTCTTCAAGAAATCATCTCTGGGCCTCCCAGATGGAAGTCATAACTGTCACCTTGGTACTCCCTTCCTGTGGGCAATAACAGGTGAGTGGCAGAGCAAGCAATCAAACTCTGGGTCTGGGTCACTAGGTTTTAGTCACGGGCTTCCAACGTGGCCTCCAGCTCTTACCGTTTATCCCAGCAACAGGAAGTTCTGCACTTCAGTCTTGTTCTATGACACTTAGTAGTTGAGTGATTATGGGCACAAAGTCATTTACACTCTGAGCTTCTTTAAATTGGAATCGACTGTTCTCATCAATTCTCATAAAGAATTCTCAGATATATATACATACACATATAAAACACATGAATATGTCTCCATGATACATACACACATGATGAGTATATATAAACATGTATAATACATATATGTATGTGTACATATACATATATATCCCATAAGTCCAGGTAGGAAAAAATACTGACAGTATTTGTTTATGCAGGGTTTTTTGTTTGTTTGTTTTTTAAAGGAAAGGGCTTTGTAAATCTTCAGCCCCCATACGAATCTCGACTACAGCTCCAGTTCCTAGAATTGAAAGGATGCTCAGAGGCCATTTAGTCTGCCCTCTTAGGGAACAGGCTTGTCCAAGGTCATGCAGATAGTTTTAGAGGCAGGATTGGACTCCCAAATACCTAAGACTTCTGATGCTAGAGCTGGTGGTCTTTCCACTGTCCCACGCTGCCTCTCTAATCATATAATGAAGTTTAGAAAGCATTATCTTTAATAAGAAAGCATTATTATTATTAATAAAGTTTAGAAAGCATTATCTTCCCAACAACCCTGGTGGGTAGACATTGTATTATTAATCCCATTTTACAGCTGAGGAAACAGAGGCTCAGACGTCAAGTGATTGGCTCTGTTGGCACACTTAATGATTGTCCGATGTGTTAGAGTTGGGAGCTTTTCTTTTGCCCTCATCTCATTGGACTTCAGATTAGGATAGTGTTTTAAGATGATGAGAGTGGATTTAGAACGAAAGCAATCTCCCTTTTGGTTCAGCCCAAAGGCGCACCGTAGTAAGCAGCAGAGCTTTGGTGTCCCAAACCATTGTTCTTTTCACCGGAGCTCATCTCCACTCCCAGACTCCTTAAGGACAGGATCCTGTTCCTCACTGCTTGGAACTTCCTCTGCTTAGCATACGGGTGCTTTGTCAATATCCACTGACTGACTCAACATGTAGGTAAGGGGTACCAAAGTCGGGCGGAGGGCTAGAAGGGAGCTTAGAGGCCATTTGCATGGATCCACCCCCTTTTCTTTTTACAGATGAAGAAATGGGGCCCAGGAATATGAAGCGACTTGTCATTAAAAGCAGTATGAATGGCAACATTGGGATTTGAACTCAGGTCCCAGGACCGAGTTCAGCGCTGACTCCACGCTGCTGCTGCGGGGTACCCCCCGGGGGTGTGGAGACATCGGCGTCAAGCTTCAGCTTCTAAGCCAAAGGCAAAGTACGGAAACTCCATTTCCCCCTCTCTGCCTCTCCTCCCCCTCCCAGGTGCCCACTCATTCAAGCATCACAGCTGGAAAGGTCCCCTTCTCCCTTCTCTCCCAGCCCCAGCTGGGAGAGTGGTGAGCCGGGGCTGCCAGGGAAAAAGGAGGATGAAAAAAGCGGACTTCCATTTGAATTTGGTTGCTGTGGGGGACACTTCGAAGTGCATTGTGGGCAACTGCTCTCTTCCCTCTTCCCCACGGAGATGAGGAGGATAAATCCACAAAGGCCCTGACGGATCGAGACCCTTTGGCGTTATTATAGGGTTTGCTTAAAAACAAACAAACAAATAAACGAACGAACAACAAACAAAACGAACAGCGACTGGGCTGGGTGAGCCTTTGGCCGTTTCGGGAACGTCCTGCTTGGCTCTCGGGCATCGTGGGCACGGGGAGCTGTGGGCAACAGCTGGAGGCGCCGAGTTCCGCTCCCCCGTAAACCACACAGCCACCCTTAGTGGTTCAGAAGGTTAAAAGTTATTAACTGAAAATCAATCGCAACAGAAAGCGCCACATCTGCCGCAGCCCACAATTCACTGGGCCAGACAGCTCGGCCCTGCGCTGCGGGGGGAAGCCCGGGCACACAGAGCCCCTGCACCCTCGGGGCGGGGGCGGGGGCGGGGGCAGCGCGCGGAGACGGCTGGCTGCCCCGCTCCCAGCAGCCCCCCGCGCGGCCCCAAGCCCTCATTAAAAGCCCGCAAACTCTCCGGAGGAGCCAGACGCCCCGTGCAACATTGTTGCCAAGCGGAACAAAGGGAGGGCGAGCGTGGCGGGCGGCCGCGTTCCATCCTTCCGCTCGGGACATTCTCCCGGCTCGGGTTGCTAAGCATTGGCGGGCGCCCGGGGCCCCTAAGCCCGCGGGACGGAGAGGAAGTATTTGTGCAATCAAAGCCCCCCGGAGAACTTTCCGGCCCGGGGGGGCCTAGCCGCCTGAATGGGTTCCCGAGGTAAAAATGTCCCCCTGCTGGGAACGGCGCCCTTGAAATATACATCAAAATCAAAGCGGGGCCCAGCTGTTGCAGCCCCCGGGGAAGGGAAGAACAATTCTCTCCCGCGTGGGGCTGCGGCTGCTCTCAGACCTCTGGCCGACAGGCCCTAGAAGGCTTCCCAAAGAGGGGGGCGGGGGCGGGGGCGGCCACAAACGCCCTTCTAATAGCCCGGCGGGTCTCTGCTCCCAGACAGGGGCTGGGAGAGCCGGAGGCTGGCCGCGGATAATGCCGCGGGCCGAACTCTGGCCGTCGGGAGACTTCGGGGGTCTTCGCAAACTAGACTCTCTCCAGGCCTCCCCGGCCATTGTGAGTCGGGGCCTGCGAGTCGCGTAAAATCCGCTAGGTGGCAGCACATTAACTCTTCAAATGCCGGAACAGAGGCTCGTAAGGTTTAAGCGCAAAAATCCCAAACGGATCGGAGAATTACACTTGGAAGGTCCCTCAGACCCTCCGGAGATCCAGGGATAACGTTTACAAGGTGGATTGGGAGCTGCTCACACGCCAGCATGACCTACAGAGACAGGGGGCTGTGCCCCCCACCATTAATGCTGGATCCTAGCCGAGTAGCCTTTCCAAGTCATGGACGAGTAAGAGTCTCATTTCATTCCAATACTGGATCTTAACGAGCCAAGCTTAACCTACCACACTTGGGTTCAAGTCCTTTCTCACATACATAACTTGGCTGTGCGATCCTGGATAAGTCACTTAGAACTTTTAGGTGCCTCCAGGCAGCTAAGGCTCTAAGATACAGAGCATTTCCCATACCAATGAAATCACAGATCTGATCAGAAAAAAAAAAAATACCCGTTATTGTGCTCACTTTAAAGGATGTAATAGTGAGACTCAAAGAGATTATAGTTAGGGGAGAGAGCGAGAGAGAGAGAGAGAGAGAGAGAGAGAGAGAGAGAGAGAGAGAGAGAGAGAGAGAGACAGAGAGAGACAGAGACACAGAGAGAGACACACACAGAGACAGAGACACAGAGAGAGACACACACACAGAGACAGAGACACAGAGAGAGACACACACACATACAGAGAGAGAGAGAGAGAGAGAGAGAGAGAGAGAGAGAGAGAGAGAGAGAGAGAGAGAGAGAGAAGGGACGAAAGGCCAATGAGACAAAACATTTATTAAGCTCTTACTATGTACCAGGCGCTGTGCTAAGCACTGAAGATACAAAAAGAAAACAAAGTTGTTATTGTTCAGTGGTGTCTATCATTTGTGACCCATTTGGGATTTTCTTGGCAAAGATACTGGAATGGTTTGACATTTCCTTCTCCAGCTCATTTTACAGAGGAGGAAATTGAGGCAAATAGGGTTAAATGACTTGCTCAGGGCACAAATCTAGTAAGTGTCTGAGTATTTGAAGACAAAGTGGTCAATCCCTAACCATTTATTAGGTACCTACTATGGGCTAGGCACTGTCCTAAGCACTGAAAATAGTTCCCACTTGTCAAAGAACTGTAATTCAGAAAGGGAAAGGAGAACTGGCAAGGCAGGGAGGGAAGAGGAAGGACGCTGTTCTGAAGGAGAGCGGCTGATGGGAGTGAAGAGTGAGTGCAGTGTGGCTGAAGCTTTTCATGGACGTTCCAGGCAAGGCATTCACCAATCACCGGTCAGCCTCGGAGAGGAATCACGTGAGACGGACTATCTCTTCTATCAGAGTTCTGATGAAGTCTCTGAGGGAGTGGGAGTGTCCTTCTCTGCTGACGTCAGCTTAATGAGATGTCCTCGCCAGTTATTAGCATCCAATCAACATCAATTGGCTTTTACCAAGGCTACATAGTGAAAGACAGACGTTCCATCCCTCCGGGGGAAGGAGGGGGGGAAATCCCTCTATTACTTTCACTTCTGGGCAGAGTGGAATCTACCTTAAAGGGCATCTCACTTAAAAGGAGAATTTTTTTAAAAACCAGGTAGAAACAACCCGAGAGCCCCGCCTGTTTTCTGCTAGCCCCAGGGAAGACGAGCCCCCTGTTGCTTGCAGCCCAGACCAAAAAGAGAAGATTCTCTGAATAATAAGTGTCTCTTTCATGCGCTCCAATTCTTACCCAGCTGCCAATGCACGTTTAGGGTCAGGTTCCCTCAGTAATCCGTTGCTTTGCCTTTTGTTAACCGAACAGGGCAAGTGACAAACTCTCTGCATGGACCTTCTAATTCAGGGAGCAGGGGCCTGCTATCACATAAGAATCTCGCCTTTCCTAACTTTGCCCCGGCTGTTGGTTCCCAAAACTTCTCTTTTCTGCCTCCTGGTCAAGTCCCAACTAAAACCCCCTCCTATGCAGACTTTGTTAACCTCTCAACGCTACTTTCTCTCCCTTGGGTGATTATTTCCAATTTATCTTGTGTCTTTTTGTATCTAATTGTTCCCTTATTGTTTCCCCCGGAAGACTGAGCTCCTCCAGTGTCAGGACTGGCTTTTCTTATTTCTTTTGCCTTTTTAACATTCGTACTTTAAAAAGTACCTGACACACAGTAGGTGTCTAAAAAGGGATTCCCAGAACATTGTTCGATGATCAAATTTGATAGACTTAGCTCTTCTCAGTTAAGCGATGATGAAAGACGATTCCAAGAAAACCAGGATGGAAAATGCTATCGACATCCAGAGAAGGAACTATGGAATCTGAATGAAGATCCAAACAGACCCTCCCCCCCCCTCTTCTCATGGTTTTCCCCTTTTGTTTTGATTCTTCTTTTACAACGTAAGTATTATGGAAATCTATTTAATATGATTGTACATGTCTAGCCAGAATGGGTGCAGGGGAAGAAGGGAAAATAGATGGAACTCAAGATCTTATAAAAGTGAATATTGAAAATTATCTTTACATGTAATTGGGAAAAATACATAAATAATAAAATTTAAAAAAAATACATAAATAATGGCCGCTGGCTTTCTGAAAGCAGTCTCCACCACTGTGATGGATCAAGCCACTTACAGTCTAAGTAAGGATGGAGCCCTCTTATCTAAGCCTGTTACACAAAGAAAAACCCACTCGAGTCCCTGTCCACAAAGGATTATACTCTTGTGAGTAACTTGGGCCTTCATAGACCTAACTTCAAAAAAGGGAGTCTGATGAAATATTAAGTTGTGAAAGCAGTGTCTTGCAAGTTAGTCTTTATGACAGATAAATCCCTCAAATGAATTAAAAGTCATAGGATGCAGGACAGATTGTACCTCTGGGTGATCTTTCAAAGTTCATTGAGTGTGTGTGTGTGTGTGGTGGGGAGAGAGCAGGGAGTTTTGGAAGCTCTTGGAGGAGAGATACATGGAGGTGGAGAAGGGGTGATGGGGAGAAATCACATGGAGCAAGAAGGGAGGAAATGGAGCTGAGGATGCTGCTGGGCCAGATGGAAAGGAGATGTGGGGGGGGACAGAAGCTCTGCTGCTGGATCAGTCTCACCCTCCCCTCTTCCCCACAAGGTGGGATGCCCAATCTTTCTTCTCTCTTTGTTCCCTTCTGCAAAAGCTCCAGGCTTTCCTTCTGGGTCCAAGAAAGTCTGTTTACATTTTTTAGCTTTAAAACATTTACTTTGTTTTTAAAAACAGTTGTAACCACAAGTCTTTGCTAGTCTGAGTGCACTTATAGGAAATAAGATGACTTGGGGGGAGGGGAAGAGCATCCACAGTAAAAAGATGAGATGTCGTCTTTGTCTAGAGACTCAGGGCTAAGCAAGACAGGGACAATTACAGAATCTTTGCTGTTTCTTCCCAAAGGAGGAGGATTTATTCCAAGAAACCCACCTAGGCAATGATTTAGTAGCAATAATAGCCAACATTTACCCAGAGCTTACTATGTATCAGGAGCTATGTTAAATCCTTCACACATAGATCATTTTATTCTTAACAACCTGCAAGATGGGGGCTATTATGATCTCCATTTTACAGACAGGGAACCCAAGACAGTCGGAGGCTACGTGACTTGCACAGGATCACACAGCTAATCCTCCATTTGGCCACCTGACACACAGTAGGTGTTTAATAAGTGGCTGATGGGACATTGTTTGATGATCAACTTTGATGGAGTTAGGTCTTCTCAATAATGCGATGATAAAAGGCAATTCCAAAAGATCCATGATGGAAAATGCTATGGATATCCAGAGAACTATGGAGTCTGAATGAAGATCGAAGCAGACTTTCCCTCGCTTTTCTCAAGGTTGAAAAACTCTGCTTGTCATCCCATTTAATCCTTTTATGCTCTATTGAGTATATTCAATCCTTAAGATGGATTTGGGACCTTACGGATGTGGATGTTCCTTTCTGTGATACAGATCACAACCCATTCACTCTTGCCCTTGCTGTGTAACTCTTAGTCATCCCACTGATTCTCCACAGGGTGCCCACAAAATGTGCTGGAGGTTCTTGGAACATCACACCCACATTTAAAGATGAAATCATGTGTGGAGGACTAGGGAAGGCTTCCTTAGTAGGTGGTACCTGTTGAATGCAACAAACATTAAGCATTTTCTGTGTGCCAGGCATGAGTTGCTTGAGTTATAAAAAGATCTTTCTTAGATCTTTCATTCTCCTGCTGGGGGTGGTAGTGGGACGGAGGCAGGAGTTAAGATATATATAAGGGAGGGAATGATGGGAGCAAAAGTCCTCACCAAATTCCTGAAAGGGAAGACATTAATAGCAACAGTAAAAATCACATCCCCCATCTCAGAGCACTACAAGGTTTGCAAATCATTTTCATCATATCCATGGGAAGGAGGAGTTTGACTATGATGTTCTCCATTTCAAAGATAAGAAAACAGACTGTGGGAGACCTTGTGCCTTATCAAGAAAGGTCTCACTAAAATAAGTACATCTTTTTTTTATTTGTTTTTTTTTAATATTTTATTTTATTTTATTTAATAATAACTTTATATCGACAAAATCCATGCCAGGGTAATTTTTTTTTTTACAATATTATCCCTTGCACTCGTTTCTGTTCCAATTTTTCCCCTCCCTCCTTCCACCCCCTCCCCTAGATGTCAAGCAGTCCTATATATGTTAGATATGTTGCAGTATATCCTAGATACAATATATGTTTGCAGAACCGAGCAGTTCTCTTGTTGCACAGGGAGAATTGGATTCAGAAGGTAGAAATAACCCGGGAAGAAAAACAAAGATGCAGATAGTTCACATTCGTTTCCCAGTGTTCTTTCTTTGGGTGTAGCTGCTTCTGTCCATCATTTATCAATTGAAACTCAGTTAGGTCTCTTTGTTGAAGATATCCACTTCCATCAGAATACATCCTCATACAGTATCGTTGTTGAAGTGTATAATGATCTCCTGGTTCTGCTCATTTCACTTAGCATCAGTTCCTGTCAGTCTCGCCAGCCTCTCTGTCTTCCTCCCGCTGGTCATTTCTTACAGAACAATAATATTTCATAACATTCATATACCACAATTTACCCAGCCATTCTCCAATTGATGGGCATCCATTCAGTTTCCAGTTTCTAGCCACTACAAACAGGGCTGCCACAAACATAAAATAAGTACATCTTTGTAGGAGAGATCATTCAGAGCTGGAAGGGACCTCAGAGATCATGGGGTCCAATCCCCTCATTGACAGATGGGGAAACTGAGACCTAGAGATACAAAATGATTTGCTCAAGCTCACGTATGACAGTGTCCTCATTATTGCAGGGATCTTGCTCTTCAGATACTTATTTTTTTGGAGACATTTTATCAATAAGATTGGAAGCCAAATAGCAATTTGTAAAAGACTGAAGAAAGATGGGGATTTGAAGCTAATAAGGGCTTCTGAGGGCTGCTTAAGATAAAAAAAATTATATATTTCCATTGAGTCCATTTAGAGTTACAAGATCACATGATATGAGGAAAGGCTCATCACAGCAGCCTTTAGGTTTGAAGTCAAAGCCCAGGGGCTAACACATGCTGTCTTGCCCTGTTCTCTCCTGGTTGCGTTACTTTGGGGACCCCCAGGTCACTTGTCCACCACACTCCAGGAAACTCATTGAGTTTTTCATCATTCTGCATGATCTTATCACCCTTGGGAGCCCAAATCATCACCAGTCTCTGTCTCTCTGATGGAAAGATGGGACCAGGATTTTTCATCTGGGCTGGGCTGTGTCTTAGGATTTCCTCACTCCCAAGAAAGGTCATTGTAAGATCTCTTCAGCCTTGGGACTCCACCTCAGCATCAACCTCAGCCTCTTAGATTGGAGAATGGGATCATGAACTCATCCCATTTAAAGAGAGAGCTTGTTTTTCACCTTTTTTGGGACTTCTCTGATCACCTTCTCCATCATGGCTCCATCATTTCCCTTCTACCTTCCCCTCGTTTCCTTTCCTATGTTGTCTCTCCTCAATAGATTGGAAGAACCTTGAAGGCAGGAACTTTTTCTTTTTTCTTTTTGTATTTGTATCCCCAGAGCTTAGCACAGTACCTGTTAAACAGTAGGCATTTAATGTTTATTGAAAAATTTGGATGGAAATACCATCTACATCTAGAGAGAGAACAATAGAGACTCAATGTGGATCAACATATACTATTTTCATCTCTTTTTTCTATTTTTTTCATGTTTTTTCCTTTTGTTCTGATTTTTCTCTTTCAATATGACTCATGTAGAAATATTTTTTAAAATGAATGTACATATATAACTTAAAAATTAATTTTAAAAATTGATGTTTATTGACTGACCATACCCCCATTCTCATCTCTGAGTCAAATGGGTTCTCCAGTGTCGTTATGAGCTCATGAGCTTTTTGGATCATAGACATGAAGCTGGAATGGACTCCATAGTTCATCTGTCTACTCCAAGCTTCCCATTTTACAGATGAGGAGATTGAGGTAAATAGGGTGAAGTGACTTGTCCAGGGGTCACACAGATAATGTCTGAGGCAGGGTTTGAACTCAGGGAGATGAGTTTTCCTGACTCCAGGGCCAGTGCTCTGCTCCCTTTGTCATCTAGCTGCCCAAGATTGGTGGAGACCTGTCTGAGTTCAAATCTTATTTCAGATACCAGGCAAATGTCCCTCAGCCTCAATTTCCTCATCTGTAAAATGTAGACAATTTAACAGATTTTAATTTTACAGATTACAGGTTTAACAGCACCTACCTCCCAGGGTACAAATGAGAATAAATGAGATGATCAAGGTGAATAATGTTGTAATCCTGCTACACAAATGCTAGCTATTTAATACCTTTTTTTCCAACTCCAAAAAATACTTTAATTCTCCGTCTTTGAAATCTAGGCACCCAAAATGTGCTTTTGGAGCTGAGATGGGAATACTGCCCAGGCTGGGTGATGGCAACTCTAAAAGGGGGGCACAGAAGGAGAAATATTGATTGGCTAGAGTTTTTTTTTAAGTCCTTGAGTGTCATACACCTATAATCAGTTTGTTAAACAACCTCCCTTCAATTATAACTGAGCTAAAGCACATTATATACCAAGGGGATCATAGGAGGGAGAAAGGTCTAATAATCACTTTTTGGTTCCATTGATGGATGTCTCCCTTCCACAATGTCCAGCCCAGTACTGGGCACTTAGTGGGGTGTTATTCTATATCTAGGGAATGGATGGAATAGATGTTGGCCTCTTCTTTTAGCAGAGGATGAGGACTAATGAGCAGAGAACATATTCATTAAAGAAGCACTTAACATCAAGGCAGCTGGGTGGTGCAGTGGATAGAGTACTGGGTCTGGAATCAAGAAAATCTGAGTTTAAATCAAGCCTCAAACACCAGCTGTGTGATCCTGGGCAAGTCACTTCACTTTGCCTCAGTTTCCTCATCTGTAAAATGAGCTGGAGAAGGAAATGGCAAATCTCTTCACTATCTTTGCCAAGGCAATCCCACATGGGAACAGAGAGTCTGATTATTACTTAAGAAGCCATTTTTTTCCCCACAGAAACTCAGAGCTGGCAGGATGTCCCAAGACATCTAGTCCAATTCACACCAGACCGATATCTTATCCATCCTCAAAAATCTTTCTGGCCATCGCACACCCAGGCTTCCGTTGCAGACCTGGCACATCCAATGAGTTCTTGTCAGCTCTAAGTGTTAGAAAGTTTTTCCCAAAGTGACATCTCTTTGCCTTTATGGGGGAAGACAGTGGTACAGATAATTAACATGCTTTTAGAGAAAGTCCACATGATGAGGGGTAGAGAAAAGAGCAATTAGTTAAATGTAAGATCGGCTGAAAGGCCGATATGCCATCTTTAATGGACAATTAACTTGGCAGGAGAAAGCCCTTTCCATTCAATCCTGCAAATTTTTTTTTCTTTCTTATTAAACACCATGACCTATCGACCAAAATGGCATTACTTCCTTGGTATCTTTGAGAAGAAGGACAAAAAATAACCACAAAAATGATCCTTATCTCTTATATCCCTTCCTTGCTCAAAGAAAGGGCAAAATTCAGGGACAGCTGAAAAAGCAGATGTGGCCTGGATAGTAATGGTTACCGGGGCCTCAACTACTCTGACCAATAGCTAGAATAGCTAGTATTCATGTTGGATTGGTGGTTAATAGGAGGAAAAGGGTGCATTAAGGGAGTGATGATATTCAGAACCATAGAGGTGACTATCCTGCTGTACTCTGTCCTGGTCAGATCCCATTTGGAAAATGGTGTTCATTTGAGGAAAGGCTGGAAAGAGTCCAGAGCAGAGTAACTGAAATGGGTCATGAACCCATTGAGTTGGATGCTTTCTTGATAATCCAAGGGAAGAAGGGAACAGGAAAAAGAAAGAAAAGAAGCAAGGTCATTTTTGATGACATCTATATTGCTCTTGTACTCTGGATGGGTGGTTTGAATTTCTGGAGGAGAAAGGAAAGGGAAGTGAATGATCCTTTGGATCCAAACCACTCCAAACTTCATAGCTCATGAGCCCCCATCTATTTGTACACTTTTATAGTCAGAGGATACAATTAATTCCATGGTCAGACTTTTAGTGAAATTGCATACTAAGAAAAGTAACAATAGAAATTTCTAATTTCCCCCTTAAACCTGTCACACTTTTTACAGAAATTTATACAGAAGAACTAGTCGTCATTGAGAAGAACAGACACATCTGGGGACCATCCTTGGATAGGGACACATATAAGAGGAAGGGAGTCTGAATCTGTAGCTGGAAAAAGCCAAAGGGACATTGAATCCAGACCCCTCATTTTACATAGAAATGCATATGATCGAGGCTCATATTAGAGCCTTTCTAGCTAAGGATGTCTTCTACTCTCTCTGTACTTGTCTTTATTTAATTTATATACCATTTCCTCCAGGAGAACATAAGTTCCTTGAGGACAGTGGCTGTTTTTGCTTTCATTGCTAATTCAACATTTAGCACTATCTGGCACAAAGATACTTGATTGATGTGTAAAGACACCAGAATAGGAACATGTTTTACCATGGCCCAAATATGTGGAGATGCTGTTCATACAATAGGGCCATATTTCAGGGGCTTCCTTTCTACCAACTACCCAGGCTGGCTGAGTCTTTTCCTTCTCTGAAGAAAATGAATGGGAAGGAGAAAGACAGAGGGCTAAAAGCCCATGGAAGGAGCTGGAGAAAGAAATGGCAAACCACTCCATTATCTCTGCCAAGAAAACCCCAAATGAGATCATGGAAAAGTCAGACACGACTGAAAAATGACTAAACAACAACAAATTTTGTATTTATATATGTATATAAGTACATATATATGTGTGTGCTTATAATTGTTATATGAATTTTATGTAAAATTGGTACATATATTTTATATACATTTATATATAATATTTATATTTATAGATAATATAATTTATATATTATAGATAATATAATTTATATTTATATATAATTTGCATATAATATAAATGAATTTGTATATAATTGCTTATATATAAAATAAATTGTATCTGTATATGTATGTGTGAGCTGTTCATTCTCCTGTGGTGTCCTCCTGATTCCCCCAACTCTAATCTCTGGCTCTAAGTAGCTGAGACATGCACAGCAGCTACACCCCAATAAAACTATCTGGCAGATGGACTAAACCAGGTGGAAGGTAAACTGAGGGCTCTCAAACCCATCAGTGAGTTAGGCGGGATCTACCCCAACCATGTTAGGACTTCCCTTGGCAGAAGGGCCAGATGAGAACAGTGTGTTCCAGTGCTATGAAGGCGGCTGAAGCAGGTGCTATAATGGAGGGCTTAGAGCTTGATCCGACCTCAGAGACGCGAAGGTCATCCATCCATCCATCTGGAGCCATTGTGAGTCACCATGATCTTTGCCACTTGAACTTTGATTATTCTAGAAGAGAGAGTTAGGCTGGGACGACTTCATGTCTCATCTACACCCAATTTACGCAGGAGTCCAAAGCCACCCCCACACCATTTTGTCTTAAGAGGATTCTGAAGATCACCTGGCAAGATCAGAGGCCGACAATGAGGCACTTTCTCAAACCGAACTGCCAAACGTTCAAACTCTACTGCAGAGAGCAAGACAATGAATGGACTGGCCCCATTGCTTGGATGCCAACTGTATGTTTGCCTGAGAGACTATTTTATGGAGAACTTACACTCACAAGGTAGCCAGAAGAAGTGATACAAGGACACTCAAGGTCTCGCTAAAGAAATTTGGAATCCATTGAGCGACATGGGAGACAGGGGCACAAGACTGCCCAGCATGGTGTGCCCACATTAAAGAAGGCACTGCGCTTTATGAGCAAAGCAGAATTGCACTAATTCAAAAGAAATTTAAGGTGCATAAGTTTCGAGATGTCTCCATTCCCAATGTTTGTGGGAGCTCTTTGTGTCTAACTTCTGGCAGAAATTTCAGAACTCAGATTAGTCTGATCAGCCAGTCAGACATATCGTAACTAGATTTTAACATGGCGAAGTCATTTTGGTCCTCGTCGAGGATGAAGGACATGTACTATCCATGTACATCTAGCATCAAACTTTTTTTAGGTTTTGAGCTGAGAATTACTTAAGGATCACTATAAAATGTACAATTAAAATTTTTCTCTTTATGCCTTTTTGTTTGCCATATAGGAAAAGTACATCTCCTTCTACCCAGAAAATGCTTTTTTTTTACAAAGAATTTTTTTTTTAAAGAAAGGAAAAAAAGAGATCAGCAAAATTAATCAATGTATCAGTGACTGTGACAGTGTATTTATTATTCTACATCCTTGGTCCCCCATTTCTGCCCAAGTTCAAATTTTGCCTCTCCCACTTATACCTACATGTTCTTGGTCATGTTCCTTAAACTCTCTGAGTCTCCTCCTCTATAAAATATGGCGATTGGGCTAGATGATCTCTGGGACCTTTGCAGCCCAAATTTATAATCCCGCAATATTAAAAGAACTTCAAATCAGTTTATGTCTTTCAAGGATTCTCTAATTCTTCATTTTTGTTGTTTCTTACAATGTAATAATTTCTTATTATATCCATATGCCATAATTTATTTAGTCAGCTCCCCAAACTATTATTAATAAAAGGAGATTAGAATCAAAGACATTCCGATTTTAAATTTTTCCTTGGATTGAACTACCTACCTATGGTTTCTCTCTCTCTCGCTCTCTTTCTCTCTGTCCATCTTTGTCTTTCCCTGTCAATCTATTTATTTATTTGTATATCTATCTATCTGTCTGTCTGTCTGTCTATATTTATCTATCAATCATCTGTCTATTTATCTATCAATCATCTATCTATCTATCTGTATCTACTTGTCTATTTGCCTGTTTATCTATCTCTCTGTCTAGTTATCTGTCTATCTGTCTATCTGATGATCAGTCTATCTACTTCTCTGTTTATGTCTGTTTATCTATCTCTCTATCTCCTTGTTTGTTTATCTGTCTGTCTGTCTACTTATCTGTTTATCTATCTATAGATTGATCTGTTTGTCCATTTATCTATCTCTCTGTCTAGATTTCTGTCTGTCTCTATCTACTTGCCTGTTTATCTGTCTATCTAGCTGTCTGTCTATCTCTTATTTGTGTCTTGTTATCAATAAAGAACCTATGATTTCAGGAGTGTTGGTAGTAGCTAACATGGGAGCTCCCATATCGATGCCTATTGGCGACTTGTTTATAATTTAGAATATTGCTCTGGGGATGCTGAAAGATTAACCTTGGTCAGCTCACCCAGCCAACGTGTGTCAGAGAGGGACATGAGCCTTGGATTTCATGATTCTGTGGTTATGTAAAGGGTTCTCAAGCTGACCCTCAATACTCCAGCCTAAGAGTCCGGTCCTGTTCTTCCCCGGCAGGAAGAGAACTTTGTTCCGTCCACATTCCAGGCAGGCCCACGACAAGCTACCCTGCTCTCTGCAAAGAGCAGGTCCTGCCCCTGTGGCCAAACAAACGGTTTTCTTCACCCAGAAAGGGGACTGTCATAACTGTATGCACATACTTGGGGTATTTATTTATCCTGGGTATTTATTTGAAAATGCGGCTCTTGGAAAAGACTGCCTGAGAGACGTTGTCTGGGAGCATATGTCACCCGGTACTCACGCCCTCTTCAATTTCCCCTCTTAGCCCGCTTGTTGAAATGATCTATGATATACAATAAACCATTTTTAAAAGCCCTGGCTTGACGGGAAAAAAGATAAATGTAAACAGTACACAGATAAATACTGCGAGGCGAAACATCTGGAATTCCAGGGTCTGTCTCTCGTTGAGTTTGGGAACTTGGGGATTTTCACAGTCAGAGGGACATGCCTTATTTTTGGAAACCAGTTTGTGAAGAGTAGGAAACCAAATGTGTGTGTGTGTGTACGTGTGTGTGTGTATACACATTAAATTTATTTCACCTACAGCTTCATGAATGGAGAAAACAGATAGCAAATGCAGAGAATCCTCAGTGTTCCTCATGAGAACAGCTGGAATCGGTGGAAAAGTGGGTAAGCCATGATTTCCCAGAATGGGCTACTAGAGTCAGCTCCGCTCAGTTCAAGAGAGCGGACTGTTAAACTTCAGGGTGAGCATTTACGCCCTGGAAATCAGCAAATGCACTTTTTGTTTCTAAATGTTAATGTAGATTAAACTTAAAAGTGGGTTAAGTGTACTTTTTTTTTCAGAGAGACTATTGTTAAATATTCATTAATATTTACACATCTTTTTACCAGGATAGCAATTCTGGCATAGAGAAGTCAACTCACTTTCCCAAAGTCACACAACTGTCTAGTGTCTGAGTAGACATGAGATTCTTGATAAGTGTTCCAACTCTGAATTCAGGAGTAATTGAAGAGGGATTTCAACTCTGCACTTAAAATCAGGAAGATTTTAGTTCAAATCCAGCTTCAGTGGCTAGGAGGTGCCATGTTGCACAAGATAATGGGCTTGGAATCAGGAAGACTCATCTTCTTGAGTTCAAATCCAACCTGTGTGATCTTGAGCAAATCACTTAACCCTGTGTGCCTCAATTTTCTCATTTGTAAAGTGAGCTGGAGAAAGAAAGGGTGAACACTCCAGGACCTTTGCCAAGAAAATCCCAAGTGGGTCACAAAGAGTCAGACAGAACTGAAAAACAACAACAATAATAATAGCACCTACCCCCATAGAGATAGGATCAAAAGAAGAAACATATGTAAAGCATTTTGTGAACCTTGAAGTACTACATAAATGCTATTATTATTATTATTTTTTTTAATAAGGATATTCCTTTCTAGGCCAAACATCCCAATTCCTTCAGACTTTCCACAGTTACATTTTGCCAAACCAAGCTGTTTCCTGAATTCGGCAGTCTTGAGGCTAACCCTGATTGGCTGACCCAAAAGCCTGGTCATCCTCCTTCCTCACTTCTACCTAGAACCCTCAGCTTCTGCCAAGGCTCCACTCAGCAGCCAGCTCCCATGTGACAAGTTTTTCCTGGTCCAGCCACTGGTGGTTTTTGCCTCTTCTTCAATTTCTATTCTCCAGCAGGAGGAGAGATCCCATTCACTGTCCGGTGCTGAATTAAAATCAGCAGAAAGGACTTTTTCCATCATCTACACCAAAGGACTTGTATTATTTATCTGTTTTCTTCTCCTAATTCCGCGGACTTTCTCTACCATGCTTTAGCAGACTTCTCATCCTGAAAATTCCCTCTGACCCTGAAATCTCTTCTCCTAATTGGTCAGTTCCTTTCAGGCTTCTCCTGATTGGTCAGTTCCTCTCAGATCTTCCATTTTAAGGAAAGGCCATGTATGTTTTTATTCCTCTCTCAGTTCTGCAGCCTTTTCCCACTTCCTTCTCATCCCACCTTCCTATTTGTGTTGTATTCCTCTATTAGAATGGAAATTCCTTAACCGTTAAGTGCTAAACAAATACTTTTTGGCTCCATGTCACCATCTTGTATCATCTCCTGGTTCTTCCCCAGCATCTCCTCAGAATAGAAGCTCCCGAAGGGCAAGAACTAATTTTTGCTTCGTTTTGTCAAGAACATAGGTGATGATTAATCAATATCTATTGTATTTAGATTGAGTTGAATTGCATTGAATTAAATGTCACGTGTTTTCTAGAATCTTTTCTAGTTTATTTTCTTTGGATGCAATTAAATCCAATTCACCTAAAGGGAAAGTGCTCTTTTCCTAATCTTTCCCATTCCTCCTGCCAGGAAAAAGAAACCAAATCCTCCTTCTGGGGGAGGAAGTGCTGGAATGCTAGATAGACAGACAATGCAATGGGGCAAATGACCTGGATGGTTGGAGAAATGGGAGACTCTAGCCACTAGGCTGACCTGGAGCTTGTCCCATTTCCCCTGAAAGCCATGAAATGAAGGGCTTAGGACTAGATGATCTCCAGTTTGGGAGAAGCCCAAACAATCAGCATAAACTGAGCACTTACTATGTGCTGAGCAATGGGATAAGCCACAGACGTCAGTTTAGAGTGCAACCAATGGCATAGGGTCCCCCCAAATTTCAGGGTTCACATAAGCTAGATCCAATCCTGGAAGTGTTAATTACTCTCTTTGACTCATTGCCCTCCTTGGTAAATTTCCAAAATCCAATTTCAGTCTATAGGGTAGATCTAGGTTTCTTAAATGTGGGTAACAAGGTCCCTTGTATTCCAGAAGCACCAAATGTATCATATGGATGTCAGATATTGGACAATCTATATTTACCCACCATAGAATGCATAAAGAGCAAAGGAGTCATAGGTATCAAGTCATTTCAGTTCTGTATGATTCTTCATGAGTCCATTTGGAGTTTTCTTGGCAAATACACGAGAGTACTCTTTGCTTCCCTAACTCATTTTACAGGTGAGGAAACTGAGGCAGATTGAAGTGATCTGCTCAGGGTCACACAAATAATATCTGAGACTGGATTTGAATTCAAGTTTTTTTGACCCCATGGCAGGCATTCTTTTCACTATCTATGCACTGCATGTCAATGATAGAGTGACATAAACACTCAACTCATCTGTTAGGTAGCTGTAAAAGGTAGACACACTTTGGGAACTGCTGAGCTCAAGCCTCAATTTGCAACTTTTAAATTTTCCCTTTTTTTTTCTATTTCTACTAGAGCCAAACAAAGTATGTCTAATGTTGGGCAGGAGGGCTCTTGTAAACTTGTTTTTTTTTTTTCAAAAATATTTTTTGATAGTTTTGTTGCAATGAGCTACTTTGAAATCTTGGGGATTACTACATCAGTCTCAGATTGGCTAAAATGACAGGAAAAGATAATGAGGAATGTTGGAGGCAATGTGGAGAACTGGGACACTGATACATTGCTGGTGGAATTGTGAACACATCCAACCATTCTAGAACACTTTGGAACTATGCTCAAAAAGTTATCAAACTGTGCATACCCTTTGACCAGCAGTGTTACTACTGGGCTTATATTCCAAAGAGATCTTAATGAGGGAAAGGAACCCACATGTGCAAAAATGTTTGTGGCAGCCCTATTTGTGATGGCAAGAAACTGGAAACTGAATGGATGCCCATCAGCTGAAGAATGGCTGAGTAAATTGTGGTATCTGAATGTTATGGAATATTATTGTTTTGCAAGAAACGATCAGCAGGATGATTTCAGAGAGACCTGGAGAGACTTACATGAATTGATGCTGAGTGAAGTAAGCAGAACCAGGAAATCATTATACACGGCAACAAGAAGATTATACGGTGATTAACTCTGATGGTTATGGCTCTTTTCAACAATGAGATGATTTAAACCAGATCCAGTTGCTAAATCATCCTATTGACCAGTTGAGATGGTAGTTGTAAAACCCACCCCTACCTCATCCTACTGGGAGATGGTTTTCAGATAAATCTGTCTAGCTATGGCTTCCCCAATTTGGTTTTTGTGAAGATCATTTTTCAAACCTATTTATTCTTAGAACATTTCTTCTCATTTCCTTTTCTCAAGCCTTGATTTCTTCTTCTGTAAAATCAGAGAGTTAGAATGGAGGATCAGTTTGATCCATTGGAAATCATACTGACTTTGTAGTCAGAGAAGACAGGTTCAGATTCTACTTCTTATTTATCACCTGTGTCACCTTGTATCAATTTTTTGGAGCCTCAATTTCCTCCCTTGCAAAATGAGGTGGGGGAATGTCTCTGAAGTCCCTTCCTGCTCTAAACCTCTGCTCCTCTGCTCCCAAGGTCTCTAAGGGATCTGTCTGCTGGAACAGCACTGTAGTTGGAGGACAATCTGCTGATCTATTTGACATACACTCCTCCCACCTTCTTCTGCTTGGACCACAGGCATTTCAGCTCAGTGTTTGGGCCTCCCAGTGAAGCTTAATCATTTAAATCTAAGGAGTTTTCATTACTCCTGGGGCTGTCCATCTTGATCACTCCCGCCTTGGAATGCAAAGTGACACATTTCTCATGAGGCTGGGGGGAAGGGAGAAGAGGGGCTCCCTTAAAGGGCCCATGTAGGATCCATCTTCCTTAGCGCTGATGGAAGCCATGACAATAGCAAGGGCTTGAATATGCACCAGCTGGCCACTAGCAAATTGCCGGGGGGCACTCTGGGCAGAGGAGCCCAGAGCCTTTTAGCTTGAATGACAAATCAATGTAAACATTGAATCTGAGGCGACTTTGCTTCTCCTTTTAATGGCACTCAACTCTATTCGATTGTTCTCGCTCAGATTTTTTAAATCCTGGTGTGAAAAATAGCCGATAGAACTAATAATAATAACTGCCCTTTTTGGGGGGAGGAGAAGGGACATCCAAGTCTGTGTTTCTATCCATGTGAAGTTACAGCCATGTAAAGTCTTAATCTGAAATTTATGAATTTTTTTTTAAAAAAATATTTTCACAACTGTATTTTTATCTAATTAGTTTCTTTTATAAATTTTTTTGTTCAGTTGTTTTCAGTCATGTCTGACTCTTCATGACCTCATTTAGATTTTCTTGGCAAAGATACTGGAGTGGTTCAACGTTTCCTTCTCCAGCTCATTTTACATGTGAGGAAACTGAGGCAAACAGGATGAAGCGAATTACTCAGGGTTACTCAACTAATTAAGTGTTTGAGGCCAGATTTGAACTCAGGAAGATGAATATTCTTGGCTCTAAGCTCGGTATTCTATCCTCAGTACCAACTAGCTGCTCTTCCTTTATAACACTATATATTTTTATTTTATGCATTTAATGAATGATAATGATGCATTTTCTGCATCTTTCTAAGTAAGGTTCACTGGTCTGCCAAAGAGGTCTATTACATTAAAAAAGTTAATAATCTCTGATAAAGATAGCCCAACCCTACATTTTACGGAGAAGGAAATTGAGGCCCAGGGACTATACGTAACTTGGTTGAAGTCACAGGAGTAGAATTGACTTAAGTCTTTGATTTTGACTCACATACTGTTATTTTTTGTCCTTCATTTTCAAAGCGGACTAATGGACTCATGGGGCGATATCCTGACTTGCATGTGAATTGGATTTTAGTGACACAGAATAGTCAGCCTCCCTTTCTCTTCCAGTATCATTAAAATTCAGTGGCAAGACAAAAGTCAACATAACTGGCGATGACCCAGGATTCAGTGGATGATCTGAAGGGAACTGAATGGAACCTTTGGGTCTTCTAATCCAACTTGGAGCTGACACAGAGCTCCCATATCTATCCTGACCTTCAGATTTTGTATGAAGACATCTAATGTGTGTATATTGGGAGACTTTCCAAGAAAGTCTTTCCAAGACTGCTCCAATCGTTGAGGAATAAGTATCTCTCTCTATAGAACTAGGCTCTCTGGTCTGTTCCCTGAAAGGAGAAATGATGAAAAGAAGTTCAAACAAGATGGAGTGTCCTGCTCTAAAGGGTCAGCTCCTCTGACAATAGTCTGTACTAAATCTCTACCAGCCATCCACTTTGGAGTTAGCCCCAGTCAATGGAAACCAATGAGGATTACCGATTGTCCTTGAATAGGAAGTCAATATGGATGTCCATAGAGGAGCCCCTCTGATCCTCTTTTTCAATTTTACAGTCAACTAATAGCAGATACAGGGAGTTCTGTATTCTCTATGTCTGTTACCCATTTGTATAACTATGAGGATGGTTTTTGAAACCTTTGCATTCTGAATTAGAAAAATACTTCCTCATGCTCAGAACTGTCTGTGTCTTTTTAATTAATTAATTTTTTTTGTCTCCAAAGGTCAGAATAGTACATGGTCCAAAGAACTTTAATTCTTTTTAATTAGCTAATTTCCAAATCTTCATCATGAATCTACTGATCAGACTATGGTATGTAATTGATGGACAACTCGCAGAGTTCATTCATTAATCTTGAATGGACACAGTAGATGAACAATCAACTGAAGAGATGGAAAAGACTGGAAAATGTTACCTTTAGGAAGCTATACAGAGCTTTTAGTGATGAATCTTTTAAAAATTATTAATATCTTTTGTTTTATACATCTGTTTCAATTGCAAAAGTATTCCTTGTCCTCCCATATTCAGTGAGCCAATCTCTATCAAAGGGGATAAAAAAGAAAGAGGAAAAAAGGATTTATTTAAATTTAATCAATTCATTAACGAGTCTGATAGTATTAGGTAGTGTCCATAGACCACATAGACAGTACCTAATATTGTCAGACATGCAGGTACATTTTCTAATTTCTGAAGTTAAGCTTGGTCATTATAATTATACAGCTTTAAGTTTCTTTTCTTTTCTTTTCTTTTCTTTTTTTTTTTTGCTTTTGTTTTTTTTTTTTTCATTTTTGAGGGAATCGTTTTGCAAATTGTTGTCTTGGTTCTGTTTCCTTCATTTTGCATTGATCCATATCATTCTTCCCATGGTTCTCTATATTTTTCATGTTCATTGTTTCTCATGTAGCAATAATAGACTGTTAATTCAAGGGCTACAGTTTGGCAAGCCATTCTCCAATTGATGAGGATTTATTTTGTTTCCAGCTGTTTGCTACTTTAAAAGTATACAATAAATATTTTTATGTATATAAGGCCTTCGTTTCTAGCTTCATCCTTCCTCTCTTCTCCTCTCTTCTGTTTTTCTCTTCCCTCAGCTCTCTTCCTTTCCTTTTAACCTACCATTGGGTTATCTACATAACAGTGGGATTTCTGGATGTAAGGATGTGGACCTTTTAGTCACTTCTGGACATAATTTTAAGTTGTTTTTCAGAATAGTTGGACCAATTCCCAGTCCCAACAATGGTTTTTAGTGTGCCTATATTTTCGTAGTCACTCAAATTACAAAATAAAACAGCAATCATCAAAACTCTTTGATGCTTATTTAAAACCAGAAAAGTAGAGCAGTGGAGCAGACTAGATGAGTATGAATCAGAAACACTCAAATGATAATTCTGTATCCTATAACTCCAAGAATGTTAATCACTTGGGGGAGTACTTTTATTTGACAAGAATTAGAAAAAGTAAAAACATTTTGGCAGAAATTAGTTTTAGACCAACATTTTATACCACATAACACAATAAGCTCCAAATGGATATGCAACCTGGATACTAAAGGCAACATCATAAAAATGTGAATAAGATTCAGGACAGGTACTTTTCATTACTGTGACTATGGGGAAAATTCTTAATCGAAGGATGGAGATCTCAAAAGATAAAATAAACTGAATTCAACATAACTAAGTAAAAACGTTAAACTGTTCCTTGGGAAAGCATCTTTTTATGAAACAATTTCAATAAGGGTCCCTATTGTTGTTCAGTTGTGTATGGCTCTTTGTGACTCTGTGGCCCAAAAGGTTCATGGAGTTTTCTTGGCAAAGATAATGGAGTGATTTGCCATTTTCTTCTCTAGTGAATTAAGGCAAAGGTTCAATGTTCAAACTGGAGCTATCTCCAATGATAGGAAAATCACCATTAAATTAAACCATGTGAGTTATGTTTATTTACTATTAAACAAAATGGGAAACTTACATATATATAATATACACATATAAGCATATATATATGCATATATATATACATGTGTGTATGTATATAAATCTTTTCCCAATTTATTATATATACATATACACAAATATAAAAAGAGATATAATATAAAATATATTTAAAAGTTACATAATATGTTTATAAGTTATATATATGTTATATGCATAATATATGTGAGATAGAGATAGATATTGATATAGATGCAGCAGTGTGCTGATAAATGTTTAACAACAAAATCTCCCAGGGAGGGGGAGGAAGATAATGCATAAATGACACCCTTTTAAATTTAATGTGTATTACTAACATTTTCCCCATCCCTTTCTTAAGTCTAGACGATCAATAAAACTATATATTAAGCCCTGATTTGCAGCATCAGCTGATTTCTGAGAGGTAAATGCTCAAGCAATGGCTCAAACTTGCTCAGAGTCACATAGCCAGGTAAAAATCCGATGTCAGATTTGAATTCAGGTCTTTCTGACTTCTGGCCCAGCACTGACCACTGAACCACCCAGCTGCTTCCTACTTCCATGTTTTTAACATCCGTATTCTTCTGGAAATGTGCCACAGTTCTGAAGCTTCAAAGAAAAGTCAACAAGCATTTATTAATCACTTACTACATGCTAGATACTCTGCTAAATATTGGAGATTCAAAGAAAGAAAGCAAAAAGCACAATCCTTGCTCTGGAGGAACATACATTCTAATGGGCAGGAAAATATACAAAATATAGGCAGAGTAGCTGGAGGGGACTCTAAGTAGAGGAAGTCATTAGTAATTGAGGGTTAGAAGGTGGGAATGGGACGAGGAAAGATAAATAATTAGTCAGTAGCCCAGACTATGATATGTAATTGATGGACAACTCACAGAGTTCATTCATTAATCTTGAATGGACATGTAGAACAAGGAGCTTTGAGTCAGCCATCGCCCAGTAGGACCAGCCAAGTATGGTTTGCATGAGGAACATGAGAAAGTCAACAGAAAGACCTTTGGTCCAGAGCTGAATAGGTGGGGGCAGAGTGGGGAGGGAGAGAGATAAGGAGGAAGAGGGAAAGGGCAGCTTTTGGACTCAGGAAATCTAAAGGTGGAACCTTATGCTTAGATGTAGGAGGGCAAGGGCAGCTGGGTGGCGCAGTGCATGGAGCACCAGCCCTGAAGTCAGGCGGACCTGAGTTCAAATCTTACCTCAAACACTTAACACTTCCTGGCAGTGTGACTCTGGACAAGTCACTTAACCCCAATGACCTCAGGGGGAAAAAAGATGTAGGAGGGCATTGGAGAAAGCTCTCAAGAGCCAGTCCTTAAATAGTCTGCATGAGCATTTACCGCTCAGAAATCAGCTGATGCTACAAATCAGGGCTTAATTTATTGTTTTATTGATCGTCTAGACGAAAGAAAGGGATGGAGAAAATGTTAGTAATACATATTAGATTTAAAAGATATCCTTCATGCATTGCCTCCCTCCCCCTCCCTGGGAGCTTGTTGTTAAACATTTATCAGCACACTGCTGCATCTATATCTATCTGTATCTTACATATATTATGCATATAATATTTATTATGTACAACTTTTATATGTAACTTATAAATATTATATAACTTTTAAATATATCTTATATCTCTTTTTATATGTGTGTGTACATATATACATATAATATAAGGAAAAAGATATATATATGTCCTATATACATATACGCATGTATATGCATATATGTGTGTATTATATATATATATGTATATATATATATGTTTTCCCAATTTATTTAACACTAAATAAACTTATAACACATGGTTTAACTTAATGGTGATTTTCCTATCATTGGAGATAATCTCTTTCTCCAGTTTACACACACTCTCTCTCTCTCTCTCTCTCTCTCTCTGTCTCTCTCTCTCTCTCTCTCCTTCCTCTGTAAGGCAAGAATTTTATTGTTATTATGTGCATTTTATAGTTGGGAAGAGTTCATATGAATGGTCCAGGGTCACACAGCTTGTAAATATTTTAAGTCCCTGAAGTCTAGGGGTCCAATGGATAGAAGACAGAACCTGGTTTTAGGAAGGTCTGAGTTTAAAGCCATAGACACTTAACAATGAGTCCCTGGGCAAGTCACTTCACCGCTACCTGTCTCAATTTCCCCATCTATAAAATAGGGATAATAATAATCTCTACTTCTTGAAATTATGGTGAAGATAAAAATGAAATATTTGCAGAGTGTTTGCTGTGTAAATACTGTCTTGGATGTATTTCAAATTCATGTTTTCCTGACTCCAAGGACAACAGTCTGTTCTCTACAGTTTATACCACAATTTAACCAGACTGCAGTAAAGGTGGAAGGGTTGGAGAAATCCCCAAACCTAGCTTTTGTTTCCTTCAATGCTTTGATTTGTAGTACAGAGACAGTTGGAAGTTGCTGAATATTTAAATATTAATTAAATAATTAGTTAATTAATTAAAATATGAAGTAAAAAAACTACGGACTTTAAAATTATTTAAGTAATTTTTATATAGAATTTAAAAATATATATATAAACTTTAATGTGATCTTTCAAAGGTTTCTTCTATACTTTTCAGACTAATTTCCCATGTCGGTTTCCTTTTTCAGAGTTTTTTGACTTCCCTGGGTTATCTTTAACCTTGTGTAACCCCTTATTAGCATGGAAGCAGATGGAACACAGGCCTCATCATTGTGTGCCCTGTGTTTGAGTTCATATGCTCTTGGAAGTTTGGATTGGACTTCAGGGCCACACAGAACTTGATAATAAATGAGAAATGACTTCAAGAATATATGGATTGGGACAACTAGGTGGCGCTATAGTGGATAGAGCACCTGCTCTGGAGTCAGGAGGACCTGAGTTCAAATGTGACCTCAGACACTTCGTATTTATTAACTGTGTGACCCTTAACCTACGTTTGTGTGTATGAAAGAGAGAGAGAGAGAGACAGAGAGACAGAGATAAAGAGGAAGAGAGACAGAGACAGAGACAGAGAAACAGAGGAAGAGAAAGAGAGAGAGAGAGAGAGAGAAAGAGGAAGAGAGAGAGAGACAAAGAGGAAGAGACAGAGAGACAGAGACAGGAAAAAGAGATAAAGAGGAAGAGAGAGAGACAGAGAGACAGAGACAGAGAAACAGAGTACATGGGTTACTAACACCATGACTTGATTCCATCTACAACACTTGTTATGTTGCTGTGCTATTTACAAATTAACCTCTCTGAGCTTCAACATTCTTTTTTATAAAATTTATAAAAAATAAATAAATGTTTTATAAAATTTCCCACAAAGGTGGGAAATTTTCCTATATCACAGCATTAACATTAGGAAAGTAAACCTTGCAACATCATAGAAATTTGAGTATTTCTGTTTCTCATTATTAATAATATTTACATGGCTGAAATATGAAGATATAAAGTAGATCGAATGAAATAAACACCTAGGTACAGGTGTTAAGGTGTACCTTAACTAGGTACAAGTTAAGGACGGCTCCCAAGTAAACTGTGGTAGTATCACTGCTTAACTTAATATGATTTAAAAAAAAAAAAAACTAACATTGAGCACAACCTTTTCTTACTTAAACCATGGATGTTTAAAAGCCCCAGGGAGTAATTAATCGCTAGGCTTTTTAATGATGTCAACAAACGTTCAACTTTCTCCATTAATGCTATGGCTGACATTTATAAAAGGTTTTAAGGTTTTTTTCAGTGTTTTCTATACATTACCTCATTTGGTCCTTTTAATAACTTTGTGAGAGAAGTGCCGTAGACATTAGAATGTATGTTTCATCAGAGTAGGGATTTCATTCCTTATATTTGTCTGTCAGTCAATAAATATTTATTAACTATCTACTATGTCAGAGAAGAGAGTGATCAATAGTGTCAAAGTCTGCAGATGCAAGATTCAGAAATGAAGATATCACTGGCAGTTTTGAAGAGTGTAGTTTTGGTGGAATAATGGGGTTGGAAGACAGATTTAAGGGGTTAAGAAAAGGGAGGCAAAGGCACAGACCTATTTGTTGATAGTGGGGAATGAACCAGTAGAGAAGGAGAGATAAAGCAAAGTGATAGAGTGGGGACGACAGAGGGGGAAATCTATGGAAAGAAACAAGACGGAATGGGATTGAGACTGATATGAAGGAGGAAAGAGTGGCAGAAGGCATGTGAATGATATGAAATGAGGAAGAGGAGAGAAAAGAGAGCTGGGCCAAATGGCCTTAGTTTTTTCCCTTAATACTATTTTATTTTTCCAAATATATGCAAAGATAGTTTTCAACATTAGTTTTTTTAATAGAGCTTTTTATTTTCAAAACATAGGCATGGATAATTTTTCAACATTGACCTTTGCAAAACCTTGTATTCCAAATTTTCCCTGTCTCCCTCTTTACCCCCTCCTCTAAATGGCAGGTGATCTAATATATGTTAAACAGGCTAAATTATATGTTAAATCCAATATATTTATACAATTATCTTACTACTCTAGAAAAATCAGATCAAAAAGAAAAAAAAATGAGAAAGAAAACAAAATGCAAGCAAAAAGCAACAAAAAGTGTGAAAATGCTATGTTGTGGTGCACACTCAGTTCCCACAGGCCTCTCTGGCTGTAGAATGCTCTCTTCATCAGAAGATCATTGGAACTTACCTCAGTCATCTCTTCGTTCAACATTCATTTTAGCAAGACTGTGTTCCAAATTTCTTTCCCTCCCTTCCTTACCTTCCCCCTCCCCGACATGGCAAGCAATCTCATATAGTTTAAACATGTGCAATCTTTTTAAATGTATTTCCATATCTGTCATATTATGCAAGAAAAATCAGGCCAAAAGGATGTAGGTTTTAAGCTCACGATTTAACTTGTTTCCTGCAGACTATTAGTCTCATCAAATTGAAGTCCAAAGGGCACTTTGGGTTCATCCTGGGATCCTGGCTTCTCAAGTTTCTTTGAAGGGTTCATTACAACATCCAGTATGGGATTCTGGGCTCCAAGATCCTCATGGCTTGAGCTCCCTGATTCCTTAATCCTACAGAATAGACCAGAATCTAAAGTCCATTTTTCAGCTCTATATGCCCTGGAAGGGAGCAGTTGTGGTAATCAGATGATATCATCTCTTGTGATGGAATGAATCCTCCATCCTAGCTCACTGCTGGAAAGAGACTGATGGATCAGGTAGACTTAAAGACAGGTGATAGAAGCAATGGAGCCAATGGAAAATGATTACTTCTAATCACGTGGCAAGCCAATGTGGGATGTACTTATGTGTGCCAGTTCTCCTGTCCCCCAGGAAGCAGGTCCCAAACATCTCCTGGGTGCGTTCCCTCCATTTAGGCAATTGGGTATGTGCCAAACCCTGATCATATCCATTTTATAGGTAAGGAAACTGAGACTGAGAGTAGTAGCTCAAAGTCTTGTTCATGATCAGACAACTAGTAAGTGTCTGAGATAAGTTCCAAACTCAAGTCTTCCTAATTCCAAATCTATTACTCCATCCATTTGCTGCCTCTATTAAGATGGCTTGAGAAATTATTATCATCACATTGTACTATTGATACAATTTGAATTGTGCCATCAAGTCAAATTCCCAAGCATTTTATCTTTTCATGTGGACTGTTTAGTTCCAACTCACCCATTCTTCTTAAGTACAGATTATATTTACTCTATCCCCCCAACCCTCACCCTCTGCCCTATTCCATTTTCTTAGGGACAAGTCATTGTTTTAACCTATCAATATCCCGCATCTTAGAGTTTTATAACTAGAGTTGGGTTTTTTGTTGGTTTGCTTGTTTGTTTTTTCAGGGATCATTTCGTCTAAAACTCTCATTAAAACAGATGGCCTATGAGTATTTAGAAAATGAAGCAATGATCACTGGGAGCTAGCGGGGCTTCATTAAGTACTACAAATGACTATTCATTAAATGTTACAGATAAGAAAATTGATTCTGTCATCCAATGTATGAGCAACAGTATCCCCTCCTTATGTCCCATCCGGATATGTATCATTCTTCTATTTAATAAGCACGTTTATCTACATCTTCATCTAACTCGTTGATACAAATGTTGAATAGAACAGGACAGATTTCTGTGGCCCATCACTAGAGATTTCCCTCCAAATTAACATCAATTCCTCCATCAACACCTCTTTGGATACGGTCTTTCCAAAGCTTCCTTGCTCTTATTAGCCAGTCTCTTTCTCCACTTTGTCCCCAAGGAAATGATGAGACATTTTGTTAGATACCTTGCTGAAATCTAGATATATGTATCTGTCTTATTCCCTAGTCTACCATTTTTATTACCTGTCAAAAAAAGAAATAAGGTTAGTCTGGCATGACTGGTACTTAATGAAGCCATGCTGGTTTCTGTGATCACTGCTTCCCTTTCTTTGAGTCAAAGGCCACCTGTTTAATACATTTATCTTAACATTTTTCCAGGGATTTGCCTTTACCCTGCTGGTTTCTAGTTTTCATAACCTACATTCTTTTTCTTTTCAAAATTTGGAACATTTGCCCATTTCTAGTACTTTGGTATGTTAGTTCTTCATTATTCTTAAACTACCATGAATAACAATTTGGTGATTACATCTGCAATTTCAGTACCTTGGAGCATAATTTGCCCAGGTCAGGAAACTTGAATAAATTTAGATCATCAAGGTGCTTTCTCTTATTATCGCCTCACCTAGCTCCTGCTCCAATTCCTTCTTAACCATTTTATTCAATCTGGAGATCATCCTCCTTGGCAGAGAAGATGGAAACAGAGTAAGAGTTGAATAATTGTGTTTTCTTAATGTTATATCAGCTACCCCAACAGTAATCCTAACCTGTTTTGCCCAGAACATTGATTTTTTTTTAAATTGAAAATTGTCTTTTTTATCTTTCTTTTCTTCTTTTTTGATCTTTTTTATTGTTTTAAAAATATTTTCCAATTCTTCTGCATCAGTGAAGGAGCTTTGATGAAGCTATTGTTAGAGATCTTTGCCAAGCACTTGTATTTGTGCTTTCATTTTAATTTTTTGTTGTTGTTGTTGTTCACATGCTTTTAAAATTCAAGCTTGTGGTAGATTGATTGGGCTTGGATATTCTGAGCTTTAGTAAGGCTAAGGCTGATCAAATATCCAATCTTAATTTGGACCAATATGGTGATTCTCTTAGGAGTTGGGATGGGAATGGAGGCAATCCTTAGCTAATCACTTGGTAGGATTAGAAAGGGGATATCGGAAAGGGAATGAACATTTATTAAGCACCTATCATATGTCAGCACTTTTAAAAAATAACAAATTTCTCATTTGATCCTCACAACTCTGCGAGGTAGGTGCTGTGGGGAAACTGAGGCAAACTGAGGCTCTGCCCTGATCACACAGCTATTCCTGATTCCATACCTTACTCCTCCATCCACTTTCTCTAACTGATTTCATACTAACCTTTGGGCTTTGGTAAGATGGGGAGATCCAGTCTCCTCAACTCCTTGAAATGCTCATAAAATGGTGATCTTTGTTTTCTCTGACCCACACACGCAAAATCAGTAAGACAGTAGATTAAATTGTGTTTATTTGTATTTACTCATTTTTTTAGTATTTTTTATTTTAATATTTACTAATTATTTATGAAAGAAGGGACACAACTTACTAGATAGAGGCCAAATTTAGAGTCAGAAAGTCTTGTGTTGAAGTCAAGATATATGCTGGCTGTGTGTCCTAGGCTAGGTACTTAACTTCTCCGTGATCCAGGCAGTGAAGGAGTTTCCTCACTGATGTAATCATAAGTTCCAAATAACTGAATAAATATGTTTTCTTTGCTGTGTACTGTTGCGACACCTCAGTAGAATTTTAAATCCTTAAGGGTCAGAACAGCTGGGTTTTTTGGTTGCTGTTATTGTCAGGTTCAAGTACTGAACAAATTCATAGCGATTAAAAATTTGCTGCATTGAGCTGAACTGGATTCTGGATAGAAATCCAGGATGTGTGTGAACTTTAGGAAAAAAATTATCCAGAATGATTAAAATATGGGGGGAAAGTGTTGATGCATCAGATTGCTGTGTTCATTCAAAACAATTTATTGACATAGAAATCACCTCTGAGAAAGGTACTACCCTTTCTAACCTTTTGAAATTGTACCTCATTTCAGGGTGTCTAACTCTCCATGACCCACTGGGGTTTCTTGGCAGAGATCCTGGAGTGGTTTGCCATTTCTTCTTCCAAATGATTCTCAGAAGAGGAAACTGAGTTAAATGACTTGCTCAAGGTCAATCAGTTGGTAGGTGCCTGAGGCTGGATTTGAACTTGGGAAGATGAGACTTCCTGACGCCAGGCCTGGGACCCTGTGCACTGTGGCGCCTCCTAGTGGCCCTCTAGGACTTTGTAATTTAGGTGCAGAAAATACCTTCCAGGTGGGTTCTGGCTTTAGGGCGGCCATGATGGGAAGTCAGACTTAGGCTTCCAGTTAACCAGTACGGAATGGAACAGTACCTTCTGTTTAGAAAATCTGGCCAAGAGCCTCTATTCCAGGTGCCCACCTCCCCCATCCAGAGGTCCCTTTGACCTTCTAACACCATGGCTTCCATGGAAAATTATCCAAGCTTGGAAGCCCCTATTGTTCTAAGGAATGGGATCCAAAAATTCATTTTTAAAAAAAATCTGGAGCCCGAAACAGGGAGCCATCATCTCGGACACACCCCGGCCCCCACGCCAATATCCGAAGTGACGCAGACCCATTTCCTGCAATGAAGAGCACGCAAAGAGTGCTGAGGAACAAAGGGGAAAAGTCCCTTCTTGACCAAACCCTCTCCCATCAGACCTTGCTCTGGACGGATTAGGAAATAAGATGAAACATTTGGAAACAATGTGGCATATGGTTATTGTTTGTGGCAAGGCAAGGACATGGGAAACATTGCCGGGCGATGTGGCCAAAGCGGGGCAGCTGTAATAGTTTATTATGGAGTCGCACATTATTTAATAACAATAAAAATAGTATCGCTGTCCTGAACGCAATTATTCCCCCCCAACCCCCCAAATCTGCTCTGTGGTTTCGAGGCCTTCTGCCTGAATCGGTGTCGATGGTCCGCATGTGATACTCGTTAGCTTGGGAATCTGTTTCCAATTCAATTGTTTCAGATTGTATTTTCCCTGTGAGTCATTAGTCACCCAATGTTGACAAGGAGTTGTAAGGGTGCCATCTTTCCCTTTGTTTATATGCAAGTGCAGCTAGGAAGATGATTTATTTATGTTTTAATTAAAATTTGTGGAGAGACCGGGGATTTTTCCCTGTGACTTTTCTAATTTGTGGGTGCCAGAAAGAAAAGAAATCGATAAGCTGATACCATTTATGTTTTTATAGTTACCTCTGGCATTTATAAATGGGGGTCTGCCATTCACCTGCACTCTCCCTGGGAAGAGAGTGATGGACGAGACATAAATCTTCCTCCCCGAGGCAGAGAGGGTCCATATTTCAGAGTCACTTTCTTTCAGTTTCAGCTGAGAATAAGATGTTACCCCACCTCACCCCCCCTTTCCCGCTCCCATGGCAAGGCACAAGGCTCAAATTAATATAGAAGGTAAATGGAAAGATGGTAAGTTTTATAATACCTGACCCAATCAGTAACGAACGCTTAGCATGTTAATAATTCAAGCCCATTGATTTTTGTTCCTGACATATCACTCTCCACACTGAAAATGGACCCCATAGGGTCTTTAGAAAGAATATACCCCCAATGCCAAGTTTTTATGGGGACTGGATATATTCTACATTGCAGGCGCATAAATCTCCATAAAAATTGGGCCCGCTTAATGTATTTACTGGTGCACACAATTTAGGAACTACTTTGTAACCGTCCAAATAAAGATAGATAAGGCAGGTGGATACAGAGGAATAATGAGCAAATGTTGCAATGGATATTAACATGACTGGGTGCGTTGCCCTGGCAAGACTATTAGCCTAAATGGAAAAGAAATAATTAATTTCAAAGTGTTTGAGATGGTTATAATTGCTGTTTTTCAATGTCTTGGGGAAACAAACTGCATTTGCGATTTCTGGCAAACTGGTGTTATCCTTCACCCAACTGTCACGGGTCGGGGTGGGGGCGGGTGAGGAGACGGGGAGAATTGCTCAACCTTGTTAACCACTTCTGTTGCCTGGGATAGACAGAAGGGGCATCTTTGATGGAGGAAAATACCCTGAAAAAATGTGCTGTTTGAAGTTTGTCCTCTGTCCCTCAGAGTATACATTTTCCAAAGTAATTTCAGAGAAGCACACTCAGATCTTCTTTCCTTATTCCCTTTCCTCTCCCTCCCTCCCTTCCTTCCTTTCTCCCTTCCTTCCTCCCTTCTCTCCTTCCTTCTTTCCTTCTTTCCTTTCTTTCCCTTCCTTCCTTCTTTCCTTCCTTTCCTTTCTTCCCCTTCCTTCCTTCTTTCCTTCCTTTCCTTTCTTCCTTCCTTTCTTCTTTCTTTCCTTCCTTCCTTCCCCTTCCTTCTTTCCTCCCTCCCTCCCTCCTTTTTTCTTTCCTCTCTTCCTCCCTTTCTACTTTCTCCCTCTTTCTCTCCCTCTTCTCTCCTTCATTCCATTCATCTTTCTTTTTTTTTTTTATCATTTATCTTATCTTCAAAGACATTCAAATAAATTTCTCCATAAAGCACACTGAGACCACAGTGCATACTACACAACTAAATGCAAAAATGTACTACACATGAATATAAATAATTTTGTGGGCTATGTTAGAGGAATCAAAAGATGTCTCTTAGAAACAGTGACTGAACTTGAAGAGAGCTAGGGGCTTCATGAGGTAAAATAATGGAGAGCCTTCCAGGAACAGAGGTGGGAGATGAAGCCCTCTGCACAGAGAAGAGCAAGCAAACCAATTTGACTGGAAAGAGAATTGAGGGAGGAGAAAGATGGGAAATCACTATGGAAAGTTAGGCTGGAGACAAGTTGTGAAGGGCTGTAAATTCACTCATCAAGCATGTTTGCTAAGAGTCCACCCTCGGTAGTGCAAGGGGTACCTTAGTGATCCCCATCTTGCAGGGAAATCAATCTAGTCAGGGAAGAAATGACATAGCCCTGAGAAGAACTTAAAAATATGTCTCAGGAAGCATGTAAATAGTCATGTAAGAGCTGAAGCTATTCAGATAAAGGTAAAATCATTGAGAGGTGATAATAGGCTTTGAGACAGAGGCAAGGCTTTAAAATATTTTAAAGAACATTTTTATTTAAAGTTTTGAATTCCAAATTCTATCCTTCCCTTCCTCCCCTCCCTCTCCCTGGGACAGTAAGCAATTAGGTATAGTTATCCATGTGCAATTAAGTAAGACATTTCCATATTAGTCATTTTGTTCAAGAAGACATGAATAAAAGGAAAAAATGAAAGAAAATGAAAAATAGCATATTTCAGTCTGTATTCAATTAAAATCATTTCTTTCTTTGGAAGCAGATAGTAGGCTTCATCATTAGTCCCTTGGAATTATCTTAGATCATTACATTGCTGAGAAGAGCTAAATCATGCACAATTCCTCATCAAACAGTATTGCTGCTACTGTGTACAATGTTGTCTGGGTTCTAGTCACTTCACTGTGCATCAGTTCATGTAAGTCTTTCGTGGTTTCAGAAGTAAGTCTTAAGCTGGGACCTGAGAGAACAACAGGCTTGTGCTTAGATCTAGAGGGAGAGAAGATAGGGCATTTTAGATAGGGAGAAAATAAAAAATTTCATGTATTTGGAACATTCATGTATATATATATATATTATATATACAGATACATGTATATATGTGCATAAATGTATAGATACATATATAAATATATATACAAATATTTATTGTCTCATGTATGAAAAGGATAATAATAAAATCGATGTGAATTCAATAAAGGATCAATTTGAGGGATATGTGAAAGAAAGTTGAACATATAAGGTGACAACATTAATATGACCTTGAATTTCAGGCTGATAATTTGGATTTTCTCTTGTATATAATAATATAGACAAAGGAGCACCACCTCACAGGTGGACACCCAGAAAAGCTGTCCTAGATTTGAAGTGTTTTGCAAGTCAAGAAATAGATAATCTGTGATTTTTCCTACCCTTCTTCTAGCTATCATTAGTCTAGAAATTTAGTATTGAGACTCATTCCAGCCACAGCCTTTTGGAAGGAGTTGCTTGAGGTTGGGGAGCATGAGAAATGAGACCAGGGAGCCCCAGTCTCCTCTTATTCTTCTTGGTCAGAAGAGGAATTTATAAACTTGAAGGGGGAAGATTTTGTATTTCCTATTGGTGTCCTAATCTTAGAGTCAGCTAGATGGTTCAGTGGGTAGAGTGCTGAGCCCAGAGTCAGGAAAACCTGAGTTCAAATCTGGCCTCAGACACTTAGTATCTCTGGGATCCTGCAAGTCACTTAACTTCTATCTGCCTTAATCTTGACTTGGGCTATTCTGTTGGAAAACTAAATGATGAAACATTACAGCATCTTTGTCAGGGAGATCCCATGGACAGCATTGGCATATTGTGGTCTGTGAAATCACAAAAAGTTGGACACAACTGAATAACCACAATGACATCCTGGTTCTAGCAGTGTCCCCAGAACAGCTGGCATGGCGTTTGCATTAGGAGCTGACCCCAGACAATACCAGGAGCCTAGAAGTAATGTACCATGTCTAAAGGAAACCAAGGAAACCCTGAATGTTCCACTAAGAGGAGAAAAAGACTTCCGCTAAACAGAAGCTATGAGTTGACTATCACATGTGCTTTTTGAACATGAGTCTACTTTCTCTCAGATGCCTCATGCATTTGTGGGAGAGTGGATCATAGACCTTTGGTGAGATATTTTGTGTCATCTGTTCTTCCCATAGCATTTCAGTAAATGCCTCTTTCTAAAAGCTATTTAATTCAGGTTGGCTAAACCTTTCTTAACTGAAAATGTTACGGGAACACACCAATATCGTTCTTTTTTAAAAAAAGTTTTTCATAGCATTTAATTTTTCAATTACATGTAAAAATAATTTTCAAAACTCATTTTTGCAAATTTTTGAATTTCAATTTTTCCTCCTTCCCTTTCTTCCCTTCCCTTTCCCAAGACAGCAAGCAATCCGAAATGGGTTATACATGTATAATCATTTTAAACATATTTCCATATTAGTCATGTTGTAAAAGAAAAATCAGAAGACAAGAGAAAAACCCACCAAACAAACAAACAAAGGCCAAAATAGTGTCCTTTGATCCATATTCAATCTCCCATAATTCTCTCTCTGGATGTGGATGGCATTTTCTATTCCAAGTTTATTGGAATTGTCTTGGATCACTGTATTATTGAGAATAGCTAAGTCTATCATAGTAGATCCTCTTGCCATTACTATGTCCAGGGTTCTCTTAGTTTTACTCACTTCACTCAACATCAGGTCATGGAAGTCTCTCCAGGCTTTTCTGAAATCAGCCTGCTCACCATTTCTTATTGAACAATAATATCCTGTTACATTCATATACTATAACTCAGTCAGCCATTTTCCAGTTGATGGGCATCCACTCAATTTCCAATTCCTTGCCAGAACAAAAAGAGTTGTCCTTTTCTCTCTTTTATGATCTCTTTGAGATACAGACACAGTAGTGACACTGCTGGATCAAAGAGTATGCATAGTTTTATAGCCCTTTGGACATAATTCTAAATTGTTGTCCAGAATGGCTGGATCAGTCCATAACTCCACAATGCATCAGTGTTTCAGTTTTCTCACCTTTCTCTCTAATATTTATTCTTATCTTTTCCTGTTATCTTAGCCAATCTGACAGGTATATAGTGGTACTTTAGAATTATTTTAATTTTCATTTCTCTAACCAATAGTAACTTAATATTTTTCCATCTGATCATAAATGGCTTTAATTTTTTCATGTAAAAACTACTGTTTATATCCTTTGATCATTTCTCAGTTGAGGAATGACTTGAATTATTATAAATTTGACTCAGTTCTCTATATATTTTAGAAATGAGGCCTTTATCAGAAACACTGCCTGTGAAGACTGTTTCCCGGCTTTCTGTTTCCGTTGTAATCTTGGCTGCATTGGTTCTGTTTGTGCAAAACTTTAAATTTAATGTAATCAAAATGATCCACTTTCCATTTCTTAATGTTCTCTGCTTCTTGTTTGGTTATAAATTTCTCCTTTCTCCAAAGATCTGACAGATAAACTATCCCTTACTCTCCTAATTTGCTTATAATAAATATCATTCTTTATGTCTAAATCATGAATCCATTTTGACTTTATCTTGGTATAGGATGTGAAGTCTATGCCTAGTTTCTACCATACCATTTTCCAATTTTCAAAGCAATTTTTGTCAGATAGTGAGTTCTTATTCCAGAAGTTGGAGTCTTGGGTTTACCAAACAACAGACTACTATAGTTTTTGGTTATCGTGTCTTGTGAACTTAATCTATTCCACCGATCCATCACTCTTTCTTAGCTAATTCCAAATGGTGTTGATGACCACTGCTTTATAATATAGTTTTAGATTTGGTACTGCAAGGTGGCTTTCTTTTAAGTTTTTTTCATCAGTTCTTTTGATATTACAGATGAATTTATTATTATTTTTCTCCCTCTATAAAATAACTTTTTGGCAGTTTGATTTGTATGGCATTGAATAAGTAGATTAATTTAGATAGAATTGTCATTTTTATTACATTAGCTCTATCTACCCATGAGCAATTGGTATTTCTCCAATTGTTTGGCTCTGACTTTACCAATATTATTCTGTGAATATTGATTATCCACATTTTTAGCCCAGAGAAGACTTCGTAGACATAACTGTCTTCAAGTATTTTTTGAGCTGGTCTTTGAATTGGTTGATTTCTTTCATCCAGGTCATGCTATCAGGTTTTCAGAACAGATTTCATAGCTAATACTCCATGGTCTATCATGGGTTTGGTTCTTTCTTGCTAAAGTCAACTGGTGGAAAATATGTTACTGGAAATCATACACCATGGACTTCTGCTTTCTCTTACCCATTATGTCAATGTCCCCCACCCCATTCCCAGCAGCTCAGTGATAATTATTTCCATGATAAAAGACAGAATGTTCCCTTGCTGAATAGTACCCTACTTGTTCAAAGTCTCCTTATTGAATAATAAGTAAGAAGGGCCATCAACTTTGAGGACTATGGAATCAATCATCTTTAAACATCCTCCATTGCTAGAAAATATTATAAGGCCCTCACTTTGGTTATCAGAACTCATTCTTTTATGGCCTGGGCATATTCATAATCAACTATGTTGCACAGTGATTAGAGTCCTGGACTTGGAGTCAAGAAGATCTGAGTTTAAATTCTTTCTTGGATACTTATTAATGTGTGATTCTAAGCAAGTCATTTAAAGTCTCTGTGCCTCAGTTTTATTTCTATAAAATGAGGGGCTGGTACTTGATGAGTCTTCTTGACTTATTGGGACCCAACATCAATCTCAAGAAGGTTTCAGTGAAAAACATGCTCTTTGGGCTGATGATATAATCCATTGGGAAGTTACCAGACTAGGATGTTTTCAAACTATTCGTGCCTACAGAGAAGAAATTAAATTATCTTCAATATATACATACATATACATATACATATACACACACATATATTTATTTCAGACATGTCCAATTTTTCATAACCCCATTTGAGGTTTCTTGGCAAAGATACTGGACTGGTTTGTCATTTCCTTCTCCAGCTCATTTTATAGATGAGGAAACTGAGGCAAACAGGCTTAAGTGATTTGCCCAGGATCACATAGTAAGGACTTAAGGTCAGATTTGAACTTAGAAAGAGGAATCTTCCTGATTCAAGCCTCGGTGCTCTATGCACTATAACACTACTTATCTGAACACACATGTGTCCCTATGTATATATAAAATATGTATCTATTTATACAAATATATCTATGTGTATATACAGATATATACATAGGTAGATCTATGTGTACATATGTATATATAGACATGCATATATCTATATCTATATATAAACCTGAGAGGCAGTGTGGTACAGTGGAACCCAGGAAGACACGGGTTCAAGGTCAATCTCTGATCCATAGTAGTTGTGTTGCTCTGGGCAAACTTTCTAAATCTCTAAGTTGTAGAGAAAGTGTGAATAAACATTTTTAGAGGGATTTTCCTTCTCTGGGAGATCCCTCTATCATTGAAATGAAATAAATACAAAATATAAAAGCAAAGAAAAATAAATAGAAAGCATTTCTGGGGGGCACTGGAAAGGAGGCACTTAACCTTACACTGGCTCCCCTCTTCTCCAGTCCTCCTTATGAACTCTTGGTGTACCAGGGGTTTAACTCTCCACCATCCTTTTCTCTTGAGTTCTTTGTGCCCTTATCATTCCTCAATCTCCCCTTGCCAAGGCTCAGTCTTGGTTAAGTCTCACCTTCTGCTGCATTAGCACGTGCACTGTTGAACAAAGGTGGGAAAATCCCAAAGCCATGCTGACCGAGTCTGCTACAACTTTAGGATACAGAACTTCACCTGGGTACTCATGGCTTCAAGGCAATTGTCCCACATCTCCTTGGAAGGAAGATCTCCCGAATCTTTTCATCCCTCCTTAAACTTCCCATGGCTCTTCTTCCCACTATCCTCTTGGCTGAGAATCTGGAGAGAATATTCTGCTGCAAAAATTGAGACTATTTGCCAATTACTCCCTCCTCTCCTTGTCTTATATCACCCATATGCCTCCTGCTACTATAGTCTCCCTGTCTTACATGAAAAAGTAGCCTGTCTCTTTGCCAAATATAACCCCTCTATATGCACAAATGGGTCCATTCATCCTGTCTTCTCTGTGATTGCCCCTCCAACTTAGCCCTACCCTCTTAAATAATTTTCAGTCTCTAGCTAACTATTGCCTATTGACCGCTTCCTTACAAACATACCTATGCATATGAGGAAGGAGCATATTGATCAGAGAGACCCCTTTGATCCCCATGATCAGCTTAGAGAAGGTTGGAGGTCCATTAGCTAATTAAGAAGCATTTGTCTTCAGGAGGTCAGAGCAGTATCTGAAGGGCCCACTATGAATCCACCTTGGTATAGATCTATATTCTTTGAGCCAAAAGACCTGAGTTCTGTTGAAAGTAGAAAGTGGTTTGAAATGGCTATTTCATTTTAGCTTCAAGAATTGATGTGAGGAGCAATCTTCTTAGAGTTTTTTTTTTTAAAGCTCTGTCCCTTCTAGCAACAGCAAAAGCCACCAGAACCTTTAACCCCCTCCCCTTTTTTGTTTGCTTATTTTACTAAAACACATTCTCACAGGTTGGTTAGTGCAGAAATTCAGCTTATGGGAGAGAGAGCCAGGGTGGGAAAGATATAGGACAGAGCAGTCTACTCTGGAAAGTGGACTCCTGGCCACTTCAGAACAGAGACACTCTGCTAGCTGGAGTGAGTGGCCAAAGGGAATTGGGAAGTCAAGGCCAAGCGGAAGCTTCGAGTCTCACAAAAAGCTTTTTAGAGCTTACAAGTGGTTTAAAGCAACAGCAAAAGTATATTGAGTGCACTTGAGCTTATGTTCAAGATGGCTGGAGGGAGAAGGGAGCAAGGGAAGAGGAAGCAAAGATTTGTTTAGAACTAAGGATGCTATGAACGATTGTGCAGTGACAGGAGTCAGGGCAGTAGTCTTCTTCACAAGCTCCTTTCAAATCTAGAAAAGGCATCCAACAGAATTTTGATGAAAAAATTCAGAAAAAGTCATAGTGAATCCTTGGAACAGTCAACTTGGCAAGGCAGATAGATTGGGGGGGCGTGGAATAAGAGATATTGGCTTAGGAGCATAATACCCCAAATTCTCTCTAGTGCCTGAGGGAAAGATGTACCAGGGTAAGAGATCTCAGACTTCTCCCACACTAGCAAAAGATACTGCACTCAGAAAATGCACAATGGGCAACTTTTCCACCCTCTAAAGGTCCCAGGAGGCAGATCCAGAGCAGAGTCAGATGAGGACCTGCCCACCCAGTGGTCTTCTCTATGGGGAAGCTATAAAGGTTAGAAGGAGAAAGGAGGAAGTTGTGAAGCCAGCAATCATGGTGCTAGAGGTAAGACCTCAACAGAATGGAGGGTCTCCCTTCCAACATCTAACTCAGACTACAATTCTGCTCCAGATGGTTGATGGGGTGGAGTCCAAGAGCAATCCACTTTTGCTCAGACCCAAACCTAGGAATTTACAGAACTAAGAGCAAAGGTCAGCAATCAGACTTTCCTTTGGACCAGACCTTTTTTGAGGGACATTGAAAGCTTGTGGGTCCCCATCCCATCCCAGAGAGTCTAGAATAAACACAACACTCAGTACTCTAATAAAACAACAACAGGACCAGACCAGACCTTCCCTCCCAAAGTGTGGCAGATCCCAGTCCTAACAAAGTCAAACAGGAGGTTAGAAGATTGGACAAATGAACAAAAAAGGATCCCATTATATTAATATGAATTGTCATGGTGGCAGGGACTCCAAAACACTTATAAGCAAAACCTCAGGAAGAAAAGCTTGGATACAAACTCAGCTAGAATGCTAGGAAGAGGTCAAGCAAGAGTTAATAAAAGAGCTAAAAATGTTTTTATAATGGAACAAGAAACACTTCCTGCACTCGATCCACTGCACCACCTGAATGAGAATAAACTGCTTACATCCAAATGATGTATATATCCTCTTTGAACATTAACATCAGCAAGGGAGTCCAATGAGACAAGGCCTGTCAGTGATTTTGTTATGTCTTGATCATCTTAATAAAAGAATGGAAAGGAAGAGGAATGTGCTAGGAGGCAAGAGAAAGGAAAGTTAGGGAAAATAATTTCATATAAGGAGGGCACACAAATAGAATCTGTGCAAAGAGGAAGGGGAAGGAAGAATTATACTAGAAATTAACTCTCATCTGAACTGGTCATATGAAGGAAGAATATAGACACAGACACACATGGTTGGGTACAGAAATATATTTTACTCAACAGGGAAATGGGAGGTCAAAGCGAAAAGAGGGAGGGGAAATTAGAAGGAAGAGAGATTGAAGGATCTTTCCTGGATCATTACCTTGGCCTGGCAGAGGGTCTTGAAATGATACCATGAGCTATGTCATGGAGGGTTACCCAAGACAGATAGGTCATAGTGGAGAGTTCTGACAAAAAGCGATCCACTGGGGAAGGAAATGGCAAACTATTCCACATCTCTGCCAAGAAAACAGCATGGGACAAAATTCATGGGCTCACAAAGAGTTGGACAGAATCGAATGACTGAATGATGACAACAAAGGAAAGGATTTGCAGTGGCAAAGAATAGGAATCTGAAGAAGTGCCCATAAAATGGGAAATGGGTGAACAAATCATGGTAGATGAATGTGAATACTCTGTGTTGATCAGGATAGTGACCAACCAGGATTCCAGACGACTAATAATGAAACATTCTACACACCTCCTAATGGAGGGGACAAAATGGAATGAGACAAAAAGGTTTTGGACAGAGCAAATTTGCTTTTATTCACTATATATATTTGTGATGGATTTTGTTTCTCTTGTGTTATCAATGCGGGTGGGGGTTGAGATAGGAGAGTAGGAAGATAGATCTTTGTATATTGAAAACTGAGCAACACAATGACCGAGCCACAATTTCTCATGATGAAACATGCTGTCCACATGCTGATAGAGGGATGATAGACCCAGATCATGTGTATGTATGTGAGTGTGTGCATGTGTAAATATATATATGTGTGTGTATTTGTATATGCAAATATATACACATACACATATACACACATATTTAACAAATGACTCATGAGAAATTTTGTTTTCCTTGACTATATATATTTTTAGCAGTGGTTTGTTTTTTCCTGCTTTTTCAATGTGAGGGTGGTAAAGGAAGTGGCAGAAGGAGAAGAATTAGAAAATAAAATGTAATTAAAGAAAAAGAAGAACGCTATGGTAACTAGAAGGGTGGATCATGGGTTCTTTGGGGGAGACAAATAAAAGACAGAAAAATCAGAGTTGATTTTATCATGGATCCAATATAGCCAAGAGACAAATAATATTCCATGGGATACTTGGTTTTCTTACATATTCTTACTCATGAAAAGACCACCATGAAAATCATTACAGTTTATGTGCCAGCATCTTTTGTAGAGCATGTAGAGGGAAGGAAATTCTATGATCAGCCCATACATGTCTCCAAATTAAATCAATTTACACTCTAATATTCTGCATCGAACATAAAAGTAAATATAGGAAAAAGCAAGGGAAAATATGTTGGAAAATGTGGTTAAAAACTTAAAAACAATAGAAGCCTATATAAGCTTGTACAATATGTAAGAGTGCTCTGAAGCCAGTTCGAAACTCAGGAGAGTCAGTTGTTAAATTCGTTAAATGTTCAGTGTCAACATTTACACTTTAGAAATTGATAACAAACCAAAACTTGATTTATTGTTTTGTAGATTGTCTAGACTTAAGGAAGTAGTAGAGAAAAGGTTTAAAAGTTTATATGTGGATTTTTTCCCAGAGAGCTGCTTGTTAAACATTTGTCAGCACACTTCTTTCCATATATCATACACATTTGATTGAAGGGTTAAGAACTCTGGACATGAAGAACACCAAATAACATCCCAAAAATGAAAATTGATTCCATTTTAAAAGACAAGAAATTGATTATAGTTGTGAGAGTCATTTCCGAGTCAGCTGTCAGTGAACACATGGACTATTGACTTGTTAGAGAAATAATCAAAATCAATACCAAATTAGAAGAAAGAGAAAAAATGAGAAGGAAATGTAATGAGCATTTTAGGCAGTGCCAAAATGTCCTCTTTAATCAAGCTGTTTATATTTAAAAGTGAAAAATGGATAAAATAATAGGCTTCAGCTCAATATTATTCTCATTTCCTAAAGAAGTTTTACCTATGTATAAGCAACTTTTCTCAAGAAGGATGAAATGGTCTTAAAATTGTCTCATCCAATGATCTTTTGGTCTTTTTACCAAGCATGGGTTGCCCAGGTTTAGAATGCAAACTTAATTTGACTAACCTTACAGCAGAAAATGGCAGAAGATTGTGGGCAATAGCCTTTCATAAAATAGTGCAAAGCAATGGAGGGAAAAACAAATTTACTAAAAACTTTGGTGAGAGTTTAACAATTTCAAATTATCTGAAGGTTATTTGAGGAAGAAACTAGAAGTTGGACAACAAACTAATGAAAGAAGGGATTGTTCTGTACCAAACTCCTCTGGTCCGACAATGATAGGAGAATGATCATATGTAGACTCTAATTACATGGTCCTGGGTGACTGGAAGGATGATGTGGAAATAATGGCTCTGAAGGAAACAGAGTTGGGAAGAAGAATTAGACTAGACTAAAAGTCCATGCTGGAGGGAATAACAATTTTGAGTGAATTCATATATGTATTTCAAAAAATAAGAAATCTGAAAGGGAAGTAGTTATCAAATATAGAACTTTGAAAAAACAAATAAATCTTATAATTACCAAAGAAGGCAAATTAAAAAATGTAAATAATTACCAAACTTTGGGGTAGCTAGGTAACTCAATGGATAGAGAACTAAGCCTTAGGTTAGGAAGCTGATGTTCAGTCATTTTTCAGTCATGTCTAACTCTTAGTGACCCCATTTGGGGTTTTCTTGGGAGAGATACTAGAGAGGTCTGTCATTTTCTTCTCCCGTTCATTTTACAGGTGAGAAAACTGAGGCAAATGGGGTTAAATGACTTGCCTTAAATGCATGCTAATAAGTATCTGAGGCTGGATCTGAACTCAGGTTCTGCCTGTCTCCAGGCTCATCACTCTATCCACTGTACCACTTCTCTGCCCCAAATCAGGAAGACTTGAGTACAAACTCATTAGCTGAACAAGTCACTAAGATTTTTGCCAAAAACAAAACAAAACAAAAAAACAACAACTCCTCACGGGGTTACAAAGTGTTAGACATGAATAAATGACTAAGCAATAACCAAATCTATATTCCAACTTTATATGTATATTATTGATGAAGTTTTGAGAAGGGTCCCACAACTGACTGAAAGGTCTAGAGAATATAAACCCTCATCCTGTCAATTGTTCCCTGGCTACAAAAAAAGTGATTTAGGAAAGCAAAAAGGATACTCAAAAGTTTTCCTCTTAACAAAGGGTCTCCTTTGCATATGTCAAGATCATACAATTCCTTCAAAGATGATATAATAACAGATTACCTCAATCACTCTTTGGTTATTAATATCAAGGAACAATAGAACTTGATTATAAATGTCTAATACAGAGTCCTATTTACTGATGACTTTGTGCTAATTGTATCACACTCTAGAACACTGAATGACATCCTAAATGAGATGCATAATTATTTTAAAAAATTGGTCTGATTATCCATGCAGGAAAAATCAAGCGGATGAAAAATATTTATTGTCCACAGTCTGATATGCAGTTGAATGGACAACCCATAAAGCTGGTACGTCAGGACTCATGTTTTGTATGGACCTTGTGGCAAACAATAAACTGGGTTAAAAAACTGAACAAGAAGAGGAGAAAAGAGTTGATTGCATTGTGAGTTTAATGAGTTCAACCTTCTTTTTGAAATAAAGATCCATTTTTAAAAAAAAAATTAAATTTGTGTATTTATTTAAAATTTAAATACAAAATAGAAAAAGGCAAAAAAAAAAAAACACAACCCTTTGCCATGTGCACAGCCATATTTTTTAGCATCACTATTCTTTTGGATATAGATCATAACTCTGAATCACTGAGTACTAGAGTCTCTACAGAATCAAAGTTATGGTTTACCTCCAAAAAAATGGAGAAGTATATAATGGGTGTGAAGTAGGCTACAACATATGCCCAATGAAAATTTATGCAGAATAATGAGCAACAATGAAAACAGAAAGAAAAAAAAAAAAAGGAGCTCGATGTTTTGTAATTACAATGAAGCTTGGCCCCAGAGGAGAGTTGAGAAAATGCATCATTTTGCAAAGCAGAAGACTGTGGGTGTGGAATGTTGCATATACTGCCAAACATGGTTTATGTGTTGGGTAGTTTTGCTGAATTAAGTTCCTTTTTCTTTCTTTTCAAATCTTTTCATGATACTTTGAATACAACACTTTATAAGAACTGTGATGAGGGCAAAGTAGAGTGGATTTAAATCACCTCCCTCTTTCTGGAAGCTATGTCCCTCTTAATTCAGCCTAAAACTGTATTAGTTTTGGGGTTTGTTTTTTTTGGTTTTTGTTTTTTTGGCTCATTAATCCCATTGCTGGCTTGTAGTGAGTTTATATATAAATCCTTTAAATCTCCCAGATCTTTCTCAGAATAGCTGCTATCTAATCACCCCCCACTTTTATTTATGAGGTTGATTTTGAACCCAAGTGCAAAATGTCCATCAGTTTGATATTGAATACTCTGGTCTATCAAGATGCCTTTGGATCTTGACTTTATCATTGAGTGTATTTTTCAAGAGTGTCATCAAACACTTAACACTATGCCTGGTACATTGTAGGTGCATTAATAAGAACATATCAACTCTTTTTTCCAGGTTTATGTCATGTCCAGATTTGATGAGTGAGTCATCTATGTCTTTATCCAAATTATTGAGTGGATCAGAACTCAGACCCTATGATCTTTCTACACATGGAGGTAGTGCCTCTTGTCTCTCTTTGCTATTAATTTAATGTATCATGCTAATTGTTTTCTTAACATGAATCCATCCTTGAATTGACAAGGGAGGGGACCCTGAAACTCTCTAAAACTCCTTCAAGGAGAAAGTCTCCTTGAATCCTGGTCTCTGTAAAAGACCCTGCTTAAGAGAAACAGGGCAAACAGCTTCATTCTGTTATCCTGAGAGACAGCATCACCCCCATTAATAACACTCACTGCTGATTAAGCTTTCCATTGAATTAAAGATCAAACTTAGAGACACTCATCCAATTCTATTCAAATTTCAGCTCAAGCTGAACCCAGCCCCCATCAGGAGCAACCCCCCAGCTTGTAGCCAAGGCTTATAAAATGAGCCAACTTGGGGCTCAGTCCTTGCAGAGGATCTAATATATCATCCCTGGCATAGCAGCAAACCTCTGCCCGCTGAAATGATATTCTCTTTCAGTGTTACCCTCTCTTTATCTTCCTCACCTGTTTCCTTAACAAGACTTTATACCTCTCTGTCAGGATTTCTCTACCAGAAACTTTACTTCTCTGCCGGGACCTTGCCACTAAGGAATTCAGTCTTTCTATTCATGCATAGCAAAGGCTGACTTCCCAAGGCCAATGATAAACTTTTTTTATCCCTGTAGCTTTTGGGGTTCATAAATTCCTTTATGAAGGAATTTCTGTGGTGCCAGAAGGGGGGTTCCCACAACTTTCTACCTGCGCTGAATCCTAAGGGGATTTAGAGCAGCCAAACCTCTTCATTTGGTTCCCTGAACCCCGAACCTGCCACTAATTCATCAGTAATCACTGCTATAATTCTAACTTTGTCATAATGAATAATTTTGGAATATATTCTCTCTATGTTAAGATATATTCAATTTAACTTACAAATGAAAAATTCTTTGGTGTTTACCATATGTAACATCTCCTGACTTTCTTTTTAAAGATAATGTTTGTGATATGTAGTGGTAGAGCTTCTGGCTCCTTCTCAATCATCTTCTCCAATATATTTTTCATTCTCTTGTTATGTCATCATTTGCTTTGAAATCAACAAGTATTAAAGCAAATGTGGATTTAATTTGGAAGGTCTTGTAGAATTCTTCTTAGAATCCTTCTGCATCATCCTTAGTAAGAAATGTTGGCACAAAAACTGCAATTATTTTCATGGTGGTATTTTTGCAATTGTTCATCATTAATGCTACACTATCAGATGACCATGTCTCATAAAACTGATGTTATTTTTTTGAACATTCAATAAAATCAACTCTGCCAATTCCTTTCTTTGCCTCTCCTATGATTTTTCCTCCCATCAGAACTCGACTTCTTTTTGTCTTCTGACTTTAATTGAAGCAATCATTTCAAGATTAATGTGATTCAGTTCTGCTGGTAATATTGGTCTTTGGACAAGGATCTTATCATTGGGATACTGCCACTAAATTTATCTTTATAGATGGCTAGAAACTGACAGCCTCATCTGCCACTCTGCATGATCATGGAAGAAATGAAAGGGCATTATATAGAGCCTCAGGGCATTTGTAAGTTTATTTCATGGATTGCTATGATGAAAAAATTTATTAAGTGATCAGCCTACTGGCTATTTCTCTCTATACTTTGCTAGGTTGGTCCTTAAAAAATAGACATGATATATTTAAGGATCATACTCAAAACCTTTCCAGCATGGCAGAACCCACCAGAACTTGTTCTCTATTTATATAGAACCTAGAATTATCTCATATGTGATGAGCTATATGAATAAGATTTTGTGTAAAAATTTTCATGTTCACTAATATCTTCCATGTTATTTTTTTTCCCATTGTAATTTCCTATGGAATGAGATTTATTTTTAGGCAAACTTTAGAGTAGTATGATCTAGTCTAATGGATAGTGTGTTAGAGTTAGAGTCAGGAAGATCTCCTTTCTCATCCTGCTACAAAAGCCAACTATGTAACCATAAACAAGCCATTTCATTTCTCTGAGACTTAGCCAAATGGACACTATACTATCTATAGTGTTTCTAGAACCTATCTTAGGGGATCATTGTGAAGTTCAAATAAGATGGTTTATGTAAAACATTTTACAATATAATGCTCATATAAATATCAATTATTATCTACTTCCAGAATACCTAGGGGTTTTTTTTTAACCAGATTTCCAAAGGGATCCATGCTCCATGATCTATCATCCATGAATCCTGCATCTCTTTGGAAATATGGTAAAGGATATGGAGCCCTCAGAATAATTCCCTGGAGAAGATAAAATAAAATATTACAAAGGAATAGTATTATTATAATTATTATTATTACTAGAAGTAGAAGTAGTAAGAGTTAGCATTTATATATTTCAATGTTTGTGGAAAACTCTGCAAATATCTCATTTTATTTTTACAACATTTATTTTATAAATTTGGAGTTTGGTATCATTATTATTCCTATTTCATAAATGAGGAAACTGAGACACAGACAGATCAAGTCATTTGTCCAAGGTTCCACAGCCAGCAAATTTCTGAGAGTAGATTTGAATTCAGGATTTCCTTACTTCAAGTTCATATACACCTTGTCACCTAGAGAGTTAAGCATAGTTATTTAAATTTTAAAACAAGTCTACAGATTCCAGTCTAACCTGATTTTGATTTTGTCACAAAGAAACTGAGACTCAAAGAGAAAGGCAACTGCCTAATGTTATGTCGCAGTAGCTTCAGCATTCAAACCAAGCTCTTTTGTCTTAAAATCCAGACATCTAGAAAACACACTTGGTGATGTTTTAACTTGTTTTAAGGCAATGCCTCTTGAGCCTCTCAGTTTTCCAATATTTTTCTAATATCTACGTATTTAGGACTATGAATTATGCCTTATTTTGCTTTCCATACAATAAGATTTGTGAGGTGCCTTTGGGTCTCATCTGTCTGAAGCAGGTTTGGGGTCACTGGTATCTTCAGAAAGGTTCATTCACCAGAGCAGGTTTCAGTTATTACCAAGAGAGAGATCCACAGAGCAGTTTCTATACTAGGGAAAATTGATCCTTATTGTCAAACTCATATGAAATGTGATGGTTATAACATGTCAGGTGTTGATAGAACTTGACAGATACCACATCTGCCTTTTTTAGGTATTAAACTTAATTTGGTAAACTTTTGTTAAGCTCCTTACTACAGGCAAGGGTTTATACCAAATTCTGATGAAGCTACTAAAATGAATGAGACAAGGAGCTTATAATTTAGTGAGGGTGATAAGACAGCTAAAAAAAAAAGTATCAAAATGCTTGAGAGGAACAAAGAACTAGAAAAAGTCTAAGGAGAGAGGCAAGTCTGAGGGAAGGACTTGCAGAAGTATTAAACATAGAATAGTTTGGAATAGAAAGCATATTGGATGTGGAATGAAAGGATCTTGGTTCAGACACTTATTATTTGTGTGACTTTAGGCAAATTATTTAGTCTTTCTTACTGTAGTAAGAAATTTCATCTATGAAATGGGAATAATAATAACACCAAATTCCCAGTGTGGCTGTAAGAATTAAATGAGATATTTGTAGAGTTTTTCACAAGCTTTGAAGTCCTACATAAATGCTACCTACTACTACTAATATTAATTATTATTATAATACTATCCCTTTGTAATAGTTTATTTTATTTTGTACAGTTAAAAATTATTTTGAGGGATACATATGGTATAATTAACAAAGGAATGACCTTGGAAACAGGAAGATAGGGTTAAATCTGTTTGTGACATTTCCTAAGTAATTAATAATTCATATAATGATTCTGAGCCTCAGTTTCTTTATCTGCAAAATAATTGTGACAATTCTTGAAGGAACAAATGAAATACTGTGTGTAGATTCTTTGCAAACCCTAAGGTTCTTTGTAAATCTTAGCTATTTATCATCATTACCACCATCATCCAATATTTAGCACAGGTGTCTAATGTATAATAAATGATTAATTGATGCTTGATGATTGACTGAATGGATCATCTTCATCATTATTAGAACATCAAATCAGATAAGTCACATTTCTCTAGCAACTTAAGGTTTATGAGTTTAACCAGTAGGGGGCATTGCTAGCCATTAACCTAATTATATTCATTAAAAAGGACAGGCTCTGCAAAGACTCAGTCACCCTGGTTCTTCCATACTGTGGAAGGAGGATGCCAGAAAGAATCAAGCTCTCTAAGACTCTCTGACCATCACCTTTTATTTTTTAGCTCTCTGGGTGTGGCCACCCACAATGTCTTGTGCATTTGATTAGAGTGGACACACACACAGAGTCATCATTATTCTGAGTCTGCACATGCTGCATATGCTTCTTTGAATTGACTGTGTTTCCCTGAGCTTTAACCCCATCATCTGGATGCAACGTCATCAGCATCGTCCTTCTCAACAGCAAGTCCCTCTTGCACTCTGAACATATGGACCCTGTTGGATGCTGTGGGGAGAGTTTTACGCTTTTTGTATATATAGCATATAAACACCCACATGGACAGTGTAGCCTGTGGGCAGAGAATCTGACAATGCAGGTGGTGTCCAAGGGAGAGAGTAGGAAGACACTCAGAGAAACTTTTCAAAGAAACATATGATTGGGGAACCCATGTGTCTGACAAAGCTCACATTTCTGTGATACCCTTGCTCCTTTTAGGGACAATATGTACCACATAAAGTTGTTTTGCTGCTAGCTGTATTCCTTCTGGTCTTTATTACTGGGAGAAACTGTCCCTTTTCTGCTCTTGAACTGATAAAGCCGTGACAAGCTTTTTTTTTTTTTTAGCTCACAGCCGCCCTTGATAGGGCGCTGAAAATGTGTTACACTATTATGGTGAAAAGTAGTTCTCTTAAGCAAGACGACTGCTGAATTCCTCTGATCTTTTTTATCTTCACTCCTGAGCTTCTTGTGATTCCTGCTTTCAGCTTATTCTCCTGCTTCTTCTGTCTTCCTTTGTCTTCTTAAAGCTTTTGGAATCTGTTTTATATAGCTTAATTGGCTTCTTATAACCTCCCTTGCCTGCAGCAGCTTTGATCCCCAGCTCCCTCTTTTAGATATATTAAGAAAGTATTTAAAAATTAGCCTAGTTTTAAGCCTTTGAACTAAAGTGAGAGAGAAGCCTCATCAGTCTTTCTTTAACTATCAATTTGGAAAGAATATCCAGCTCCTTTCTCTGCACATCAGCCCAGGAAAAGACTCTTCCTTGAAGTAATTAAGGGAAAAGGCCCTTGGCTGATCCACATTGACTTTATTAGGGTAATTATCAGAATAAGAGAAGGAAAAAGTCTCTTTGATTACTTCAGTTAATGGAAATATCTCTTGAGTTCACCTTTGACCAGAATCCTTAAAGGGAATGGTCAAAAGAGAGATTGAATGGTTTTAAGAAAATGATTCTCCAAGGGTGTGCCAAAAGTTAAGTGACTATTGTTCTGTTTGATGAAGCAAAATGTTAACTGAACTTTAACCTGAACAGTGTAGCTATGTTTTATCATATTGTAAAATTTTCCTTGTTCAGGAACTTTATAAATTATAACCTTGAAAACTGCTTGTCAAAAAAAGATTTTCAGAGTCATGGGGTGGCTTTATCTATATTTGGTTCTCTCTCTTTAGGCAGAAATGCTTATATTAGAATAATCTAAATTAATAAAAAATGTTTCTAACAGACTTTTTGCCTAAAACAAAGAATATGGGATTTTATTCCACATGCTTCAAATCAGAACCTCCTGGTAGCCAGCAACTCATTTTCTGAACTAAAATTCAAGAAATCCAACTTCTTGCAGGGTATGAACCCCAATATTATCTTCCTACCACCTTTAAATAATTTCTTAATTGATAAATTTGTCAATTATAATGTTTAAAATTCTAAAAACAGTCATGTGCAAATGAGCTTATAGAGTACAATGCTTTATAGCCAAGTTACTTCAGTCATTGCCTACATTTATCTAACAGCGAATTTTCCATCTGTTTCTCAGAATAGACTGTCTCTCATCAACATTTTGTCTGAGAGATTGTGGGGTTTTTTACAAGTGAATTTTATGGATTTTCTTTACACAATTTTTTTCTCTCTGCCTCTTTCAGAAAACAAACTTTTCATATATAAAAAGAACAGTACCTTGCATACAGATTCAGATAAAATCAGTCAACAAGCATTTATTAAATATTTACCATGTAATATTACTGAGCTAAACACTGGGGATACAAAGAAAGGCAAAAAATATGGTTTCTATATTTAAGGAACTCATATTTGAAGTGGAGAGATATGTGAATAACTATGTACATATATAACATATATATATATTATGTATATTTTTATAAACAGTATAAATGAAAAGTAATCTCATAAGGAAGGTATTATCACTAGGAAGTAGGAGGTAGGGAAGGACAGCAGGAAAGGCTGCCTGTAAAAGGTGAGATTTGATCTGAGTCTAAAAAGAAACCAAGCCAGGAAAATCAGGAAGTGGGAATGATAAGGGAGAACATTCCAGGCATGGGAAACAATCAGTGGGAAGACAGGGGGTCAAGAAATGTAGTGTTGTATGCAGCATTAGGGCCAACATTGCTGGATGGTAGAGTAAGAGAAGAACAGTAAACTTGGAAGATTGGAAAGATAAAAAGGGATCTTATGAAGTCTTCAAGTACCAAACAGAAGATTAAAAAAAAAAATTGTTATTGGATGTAATAGGGTGCGACTTAAGTTTATTGAGTAGGAAAAGTGACATGGTTAGACTTCTGATTTTTAAAAATTACATTTTATTTTTTTTATCAGCAAAAACACATCTTCTCTCCTCTCTACCCATTCCCACTGAGAAAGAAAAAAAAAAGCAAAATTCTTACTTCAAACATATGTGGTTAATCAAAACATTTGTGTAGAAGAGATAGACAAATATATCCTTCACATATAGCATGTTTTATCTTGGGTCCTTTGGAATCATGGTTATTCATTACATTGATTGGAATTTCTAAGTCTTTCAAAGTTTGTCTTTATAATAATATTTTCTTTATATAAATTGCTGTCCTGATTCTATTTGTTTCTCTCTGCATCAATTTGTACAAATTTCCCCAGTTTTCTTTGAAACTTCATCATTCTTCCCTTCATCATTTCTTTTCTTCCCCCCCCCCCCCGAGGCAATTGGGGTTAAATGATTTGCCCAGGGTCACACAGCTAGGAATTGTTAAGTATCTGAGATCAGATTTGAACTCAGGTCCTCCTGACTTCAGGGCTGGTGCTCTATCCACTGTACCACCTAGCTGCCCCCCCCCCCACTTCTTAGAGCAAAATAGCATGTTGTCATTTTTATATACAATAATGTTTTCAACTATTCCCTGATTTATGAACACTTCCTCAGTTTCTAATTCTCTGCAAAAAAGCTGCTATAATTTTATACATTCTTAGAGTTTGTTTTGCTTATGAGAATAAGATCCAAGTTTCACCTTCTTTCCCCACACCCCTTTACATGTTTGCATAATTTTTTTTGCACAATCTGATTATGTGAGATAATTTTCCCTAATTGTCTACCCACATCTTGTTTTTTTTTTTTCTTTCTTCTCTTCCCTTTTGGGTCTTCTTTTAAAATTTTCAAGATTTTTTAAGATTCTAAAAAAATTTCCAGGCCCATTGTCAAATTAGATTCTTTCTATGACTCCAGATGACAGGGTTCAAAGGTGACATGTATCATCTCCACATATTAGAATTTAAACATTTATCTTTGTTTAGTCCTTTTTGATTTTTCATTCATATTTACCTTTTTATGTTTCTTGTGACTACTTTACAGCTCTCACCTTTTTGTCAGCAATAAAGTCTCCTATTTTATTAAAGATCCATTTCCCCCTGTTAGAATCATACTGTTTTGCTGAGTAAGTTATTCTCTGTCCTAAACTTATTGTCCTAAGCTTTGTCCTTAACCTTATACAATATCATATTCCAAGCTTTCTGTTTCTTAATTGTGATGGATGTTAAATCTTGTGTAAGTTTGACTGTGATTCCTTAGTATTTGAATTCTTTCTTTCTAGCTGCTTGCAGTATTTTTTCTTTGATTGGGAAGCTCTGAATTTTGATGACAATGCTTCTCGAAATTTATATTTTACATTTCTTTTGGAGGAAACCAGTGGATTCTCATAGTTACACTTTGCCCTCTGGTTTTAAAACATCTAGGCAATTTTTTTTCATGATTTCTTGAAATAGATTGTTTAGACTCCTTATTTGGTCATAGCTTTTAGATAATCTGATGATCCTTAAAATATTTCTTCTTGGACTATTTTCCAGGTTAGTTGTTCTTGTTTCGAGATATCTTCCATTTTCCTTTATATTTTTTTCAGTCTTTTACTTTTTTAAAAAAAATCTCTTTTTGTCTCATGGTATCATCAGTTTCTACTTAGCCCATAGTAATTTCCAGGGAGTATGTTGCTTGGGGAAAATTTCTATCTCTTGTTCCAAGCTGTCAATTTCTTTTCCAATTCTATCTTCCATAGTTTTCATTTCTTTTCCATTTCCCTCTTCAATTGCTCTCATTTGGTTTATTTTAAAAAGGCATTTTTAAAAAACTCTTGCTTCATCTCTTACAGGAATTCTAGTTGAATGTGTGCCCATGTTATGTTTTTACTTGATGCTTTGCTTATATGTAGATGTTTTGAAATTGTTCTCTTATTTTGGGTTAGTGTCTTGAGTTGCTATCATCATTATCATTTTTTAAATGGTAAGATTCTGTTTTGATTTGTTCATTCTTCTAGTCTACTTCCAGACTTTATGTTAAAGTTGGGTTTTGCACAACTTTAGAGACGTCTATCTGGGCTGGTCCTGTTGGAGCTACTGTTTTCTTGAGGGGCTGATTATTGTGTTATTCCAGGATTTAAAGTGTCTGGCCAGACCTACCTCCAGTGTTTGCTGATGTCTTATGCTGTCTCTTTATATCAATCTGGCTTAGAAAGATTCCTCATTCTGAATTTTCTTGGATTTCTTGACCAGAATTAAATGCTGTCCAGTTTCTAGATCTGTTTAGAGGAGTTAGGCAGGCAGGGAAGTAGGTAAGTGAGGAAGAAACTTAGGTTTACTTTCTTTCTACTTCTCTGAAATCATGCTACACTTGGCTTCCTCTCTTGGACTTTGCTTAAGGAAAATCATTTTGCCAGCTGTGTGGAGGTTGGATTGAAATAGGGAGAGGCTTAAGGGTGAAGAGATAATTTAAAAAACAGCTGTAATACTTCAGGTGAAGGGTGATCAGGGCCTGAATTAGGATAAAAGCTGTGTGAGTGGAGAGATGGAGATATACACTAGAGATGGGAAGGCAGAAATGTTAAGATATGGCAATGGATTTGAATGAGTCACATCAAAGATGACATTGAGATTGGGAGCCTGTCTAATGGTGGGGATGGCAGTGTCCCCAAAAGTACTAGGATCATTTGGAAGAAGGAAGGGATTGGAAGAATAGATAATCAGTTTACAACACATCACAAAATATCTTCTCAAAGCTACATACCTCAAATCTCTCCTGGACCCAACCAGGAAGGCTCTAGTAGCGATCCTTCAGTGCTTGATATATTACCATGTACAAAAGGGATTAAACTTATTCTGGTTGGTTGTAGGGGTAGATCTAGGAGCAATGATAGAAGATACAAAGAGGCAAATTGAGAGTTGGCTTCAGGAAACATCTATCAAAACTGTTCCAGGCTGCTTTAGAAGGAAGTGGGTTCCTCCTTATCCAGATCCCCAAGGAAAGCTGTATGGTAATGCTTTCTTTTCTTGAATGTAGTAGGGAGGATTCACCTTTATGCATGGGTTGGATTAGCTGTTTGCTCTAAAATTGTGCAATTCTGCCTATCGACATGCTCCAAACCCTGGGGTTCCGGGAAAGAAAGAGTTCAGGTGTTTCATTTCCAGCCCCAGACTCCAACAGCATACAGAGGAGTGTAGGGAATAATAGTTCTCCCCTGTGGTTTAACTCATGTTCTGAGGGATGGAAGAGGAGGAAGTTCAAAAGCTGACTCAGACTCCCCTTGACAGCAGCCCCTGATGCTCATCCCATCTGATTCTTCCTGCCTTACTGCTCATCATTTGTTCTGATGTGGATCATTCTTCCCACTCTGCTTATTAATGGCTGAGTGCTGGGTTGTTGAGGGGAAGGCTTTGGTCATCTTCATCCTGTCTAATATCTAGCTACTGAACTCAGATGGCTCCAGGAGAAAGTGAGGCAGGTGACTACACACCCCTCCTCATTCCAATCCAGTTCACTTGCATGGCATGGCATCCTCCTCCTGATGTCATGATTTTGGGGGGAATTAAGAACAAGCAACAATTGGGTCATATGAAAGAGCAGACCAAAGACAGTGCAAGTTACCTTTTGTCCAAAATGGCATCTTGACCTATCTGGGAAAAGGAATACGCATTTATATCCACCTACTATGTGCTAATCACTTGACTAATCGATTTTCACATATTATCTCATTTGATCCTTGCAACAACCCAGGAAGGCAGGTACCTTTTATCTCCCATTTTACACTGAAGGAAACTGAGATGAGGAGAGGTTAAGCATAGGTTATAGCTAGGAAATTTAGGTCTCTGTCTAAGGCCAGTTTTGAACTCAGATCTTGGCTCTGGACTTACTGCTTTATCCACTGTACCTCCGACTGCCTCTGTAGCACCTTACCTCTCATAATTCTTCATTTTCTTCTCTCTCTTTCTTTTTTTGGATAAGAAGTATGTTACTTCCCTTTGTAACTATCCCAGGTTGGCCAACCTTGGCCAGCGTGCAGTAGTTGATAGAGCAGTATACTTGGAGTCTAGGACTTCGGAAACCTGAATTCCAATTTTGCCTCATACTTTTTATGCATCCTCACACAAACCTTATAACTTGTCTTGATCTGAATTTCCTATAAATGAAGGGGTTGTACTTAACGGCCTCACTCTACATCTCTGATCCCATGATCCCTCCCTGCTGAGGAAGGAGCAAGGGATAAAGGTAAGAGGGCCACGAAACAAAGCACTATCTCTAGTTGATCGAATATTATTACCAACATTCTACAGAGGAGGAAATCGAGGAAAAGTGGCTTTCTCACGGTCATATAGTTAGCAATTTGGCCAAGATTTCTAGATCTGTTCTTCGTTCCAATTCCAGTGGTTTCCCCCTAGAGTATCATGAGGTTTTAGGAGAAAACAAGTTAGATCAGGTAGTGTGAGCTTGGGATTCTCTGCGGCAGAACCTGGGGGCACTCATCTTTCAGAAAGGAAGGCATGAAATCATATTCCCAAGTTACCAGATGCAGAGATGCCTTGGAAAATGAAGATGGCAAGATTTCTGATAAGTATGAAATACTATCAGGGAGGACATGAAAGTGACAATGATACTGATGGGGCGATTACTCATGACCCATGAATCACAAGGTAACCATCACAAACAAGTCCAGCCGCAAAAGTCAAGGGCATCAAACTTCCCCATGTCCCAGGGCTGCTGTAACTCGCCCGCACAAGCTCAATTATTCCTACAGTCTATGGGTTATTTATGAATTCTTCCAGGCATGAGATTTTTCATTAAGTTTTTCACCTTCTTTCCTGAATACACATCTTCTAGTGGGACTTGTGGCAACATTTCTCTGACTGCCTTCTCTGTCTAGGAAATAAGGAAGAAGATTAATCATGAATTCCTTCCCAAAGGTAGACACAAAGCAATAGGCCAATTCTCCCAGGACTACAGGGTTTTAAGACTAAAGGGAACTTAGAGATTCACCAGTCCAATCTCTTGATTTTACAGAGGAGGAAACTGAGCCTCCGAGAAGGTAAGTGACTGGCCCGACATCATAGAACCAAGATTGAATCTCCTGACTCCCAATCCAGAAATCCTGTGCTCTCTTCACCATGTCAGGCTCCCTCTGCCCAAGGTTACCCTTGTGCAGTTCTCTGAGGGGATTTGATTCATTTCCCATGAATGATGATGATTTATGGTTAGATGAATTCCCTATTTTTCCCCAGTCCCACAGGGGAACCCTCAACAATGCCTTCCTAATCGGCTACTGTAAACAGCCCAGATTATTAATTCTTCTGATGAGAAAAACAGACAGAATAGACAACACACAAAGAGATAGAAAGAAGGGACAGAGAGAGGCAGAGACAAAGAAAAAGAGACAGAGACAGAAAGATGGAGAGAAAGAGAGAGACACAGAGAAACAGAGACAGAGATGCACACAAAGAGAGACACAGAGAAACACACACAAAGGGAGGGAGACAGAAAGAAGCAGAGACAGATAGATAGAAACAGAGACAAAGAAAAAAGGTAATAGAGAGAAAGAGAGAGACAGAGAGACACACACATAGAGTGTGAGAGAGAGGAGAAACACAAAGTCACACGCAAATACAGAGAGACAGATAGAGACAGAGAGAGACACACAGAGGGAGGGAGACAGAAAGAAACAGAAACAGAGAAAAAGAAAGAAAGAGTGATAAAGAAACACACACATTAGAGAGAGAGGAGAGAGATATACAGAGATACACACACAGAAAAAGAAGAGAGAAAGAGAGAGGAAGAGGGAGGGGGAATGAGAGAGAGAGAGACAGACAGACAGAAAGACAGAGAGACAGAGAGAGAGAGACAAAGAGGGACTGTGATCATAGAAAAATTTTTACTACCATGAGGAAAGATCTGGAAAGAAAATTGTGAAGTCATTTTGTCCAATTTTCTAATTTTTTTAAGATCACACAAGAAACTAAGGATTTGATCCCAGATCTTCTAAATACGGTCATTTTTATGGGACATCCTAGTTTAGTGACTAGTAACCTCATTAGATCCTGTGGGCTGAATTAGCATCTTTATGCAGATGACTCTTGGATCTACATAACCAGCCCCTTTCTCTCCCTTGATCTTCAATCCTGTCACTAATTGCCTCTTGGACCTTTCAAACTGGATGTCCTGGAGACATTCTAAAACTCAACATGTTTAAAACTGAAATAATTATTTCCTCCCTAAACCCTCCCCCTTCCAAACTCCCCCATTTCTATCAATGTCACCGCTATCCTTTCAGTCCCCCGAGTTTGTAAACTCAGCTTAATCCTGGCCCCCTAATTCCCCTCACCTAATCTATCCATTTTGTTTCCGAATCTCGTCCAGCAACTCACACAGCTTCCACCTTGGTTCAGGCCCTCGTCATGTCTCACCTAGAATGTTTACAATAGCCTCCTAATTGTTTTCCCTGCCTCCAACCTCTTGCCCACCCCAGTCCTTCCTGCTGTCATCCACCAGTGCTGCCAGGTAATTTTCCTTAAGCACAGATCTGATTTTTAACTCCCTTGCTCAACCAACTCCAAAAGCTACCTGATACCTTCAGGACCACCACCGCTAATAGCCATAATGATAATAATAACTATTATTTATACAGCACCTGCTACAAGTCACACACTGTGCTAAGTACTTTGTCATTTTTAGTTCATTTGATTCTTACAATAACCTTGAGAGGTAGGTAGGGTAATTATTATTATTTTTTAAAATTTTATTTTAATAGTATATAATTTTTCCAATTACATGTAAAGATGGTCTTCAACTTTCATTTTTGTAAGATTTTGAGTTCCAAATTTTTTTCTCCCTCCTTTCCTTTCCTCCCCTCTCCCCACGACAGCAAGCAATCTGATATGGGTTATGTGCGTACCTTCATTTTAAACATTTTTCCATAGGAGGTTTGTTGGGAAAGAAAAATCAGAATAAAAGGGAAAAGCCATGAGAAACAAAAAAAAAAAACTAAAGAAAAGAAAAAAAAAAAGGTGAAAATACTATGCTTCCATTTGCATTCAGTCTCCATAGTTCTCTCTCTGGATGTGGATGGCATTTTCTATCCAAAGTTTATTGGAGTTGCCTTGGATCACTGAATTCCTGAGAAAGCTAGGTCTTTCATAGTCGATCATGGGTGCTATAATTATTATCTTGATTTTATAGATGAAGAAACTGGGACAGGCAGGGGTTAACTGACTTACCCAAGGTCACACATCTTATAACTGTTTGAGGACCAATTTGAATTTAGGTGTTCCTGACTTCAAGTGTAGCACTCTATCCGTTGCCCCAGCTAGCTGTCTCAAAAGGTTTGATCCTCATAAAGAATTTGGAAAATAGGTGCTATTCTTATTTCCATTTACAGAGGAAGAAACTGAGGCACCCCCAAATTAACTAACAGTAAATGTCCGAAGGGTTTCAAATTCACATCTTCTGGCCTGCGGATTTCATGTTCTGTTCACTATGACAGTTACTTGGCCCACATGATTGATCTGCATAAGGTCACACATTTATTCAAAAAGAAGCACCTGGTAGTACAAACCAGTATGACTTCCAGGTCAGTCCTCTTTCTAGTTGGCAGAGTAATATTTTCAATTTCTGCTGCCTTTTTTTTTTTTTTTAGATTTCAAGCAAACTGGGCAGAGAGGGGCTGCAGGGATGTCCGAGACTATCTCTGGTTGTTCTGAAGGATCTTTTGGGTTCCGGGACCCACACTGGCTGCCTGGCCACGGGACGCCCTTCCTGCCCCTCCTTTGGGCCACCTTCCCCCCTCTGTGACTCCCCAGCCTCACTCACCCGGTTTCACCTGAGCACTGTCAGATGCGCTTGGAGCTCTCGAGGTAGCTCTTTCTAGAGCTGGCTCCCGCCCGTGACCTTGAAAGTTACCGCAGTTATCTGATCTGGCCACAGACGCTGGGCTGAAATTTGCCGTGGGTGTGGAGGTCGGGGAAATAGCTTCAGTCAGGTAATCTAACTCTGCTCTGCATTGGCTCATGGTGGCCCCAAGGACCCCTTTTCTTCCCGTCCTGTAACGGGTGAATTATTGAGGAAATGCGGGACCAAAAGGGGAGACGGGGTGCACAGCCATCCCGGGGATTGTCCGTCCCAGAGTGAGGTCCAGGGCTTGCACCCGAAGTAGACGGCGGTAGTATAATAATGATACGGCCTGATGGGGATGGAGTTACTTTGTAACTCAGGCAGGACCAGAATTTTGGTCTAAGTCTAGAACTTGGTCCACTACACCTTAGTAAGAGGGAGGAAGTAATAGTGCAAAGTTACAGCTGGGGAGGACTTAATGAAGTGGGAAGGGACACAGAAGATTGTTTCCTATTTTAACTAATCGATCTTTCCTGGAGGTGACTAGGTACACAATGGGTATAGCACTAGGCTTGGAATGAGGAAAACCTGGCTTCACATCCAGATACTTACTAGTTTTGTGATCCCTGGAAAGTCATTTAGTCTTCTCAGCCCTAAAATGGGGATGATAATAATATGATACACCTCTAAGTTTGCTGTGAGAATTAAAGTAAGATGTGTTGCAAAGCACTTAGCACAGTGCCTGGTACATAGTAGGAACTTAATGAATGCTCATTTCCTTCCTTCTTTTGCTGACATCCCCTCCAACTTTTTGTCATTTTCTTTTTCTGTGATATTAGCCAATCTGAGAGGCGTAGGGTGGTACCTCCGAATTGTTCCAATTTCATGCTTGTTTTTGTCACCTGCATATCAGTTTTTTGGCATTTCCAGGGAGAGCTGACATTTGTCGGGACAACCTGGACTACTGTGTTCATTTCTGGGTGCTGACTTTTAGGAAAGTCATTGATCACTTGGAGAGCATCCAGAAGAGGGAACAAGGAAGTGAAAGTCTTAGAAATCGCATCACCAAAGGATCGATTAAAAAAATGGAGGATGTTGACTTGGAGAACAGAAGATTTGGAGAGCCACCTTCAAGTATGGAAGGGTTGTCCCATGGAAGACATAGCCAACCCGTTCAGCTTGGCCCCTGAGGGCATAACTGGGAGCAATGGTCGGACCTGAAAAACCTCCCTAAGGATTGGAGCCATCCAAAGAGGAATGGGTGGCCTTGGGATGCAGTGGCGTCAAGTACCAGGACTTGTGAAGGACGCAAACATCCTGTAGTATAATAATGAGATAACGTGGTGGTGGAGTTACTTCCAGGCCTTCAAGGACATACTTAATGACCGTTTCTCTGGTCACTTCCAGTGGGGTCTCCTTAGATGCTGGGGCCATTTCCAACTCTTACGTTCTGTGATTCTGCTGTTCTGTGAATCTAGAGAGAATTAATTGATTCAGGAAAGAAATATCATAAGCAGGAGAAGTAACCAAGGATTATTTCTAAGAAACTATTTAAGTAGATCAAGATAATGTCAAATGACTATAAACCTAAGTAGAAAAGATATTCATATCAACATAATTATAAGGTGAAGGTAGTCTTTAAAAGACATAAAATGGGGGTGTCCTTGTAGGGGGGACACTTTCCTCCTTGAAGCTCTTCCAGTGTAGAGTGGGAGTATCCAAGCATGGCACAATGAAGACTTTTTTTCAGTCTAAGTTGGATTCTTTCCAACTTATTAAGTCCTTGGTAACAGAGACACCATCTCCCCACTACTATTTCTGACTAACTTATGTAGGGCCACAGTCCTTCTCACTGTCTGCCTCCTCACAGATTTTGTTCCTTTAAAAAGCTCTCACTAGTCACTCAACTTTGCCTCTCGGGGCCGGGAGACCATCTTGCCCTTGGAGGTCCCCAGTTCTCAGATCCCATGAAGTCAATGAGGTCCTAGTTCTCTCTGTGTAAAAATTGTTATGGGAAAAGTTTTCTTCAATGTCTTCCCCACCTGAGATTGTGATTCTGAGATTTTGTCATTGACTTATCTGCCTTCCAGTTCCGAACTGCTCAGGAGATGGAGCAAATTGTCCGGAAAAGGGTCATTAGTCAAAGACTCTCTCCCAAACATGTTTCTTTTTCGCTGAGGAGTCGCTCTCCCCGAGAGACCCCAGCAGCCACCGAACCCCGGAGGAGATCCGGCTCCAAGCCCAAGTTCGAGCTTAGCCCAAGGTTTCTTTTCCTTAGGCACCATTACCTCCAGGGACACCCACATTCACCCTTAAGCCAATCAATGATTGCTCAATCAACCAACATTTATTAACCGCCAACTGTGGGCCAGGAACTGCTAGGTTCTGGCATATGAAGATATAAAGGAGCCCCTCAGTGTCTCCGAGAAGCTTAGAACGAAGGGTGGTGGGGCTGCCAGAAGGAAAGAACCCTTGGGGACGGAGGTAGTGGCTCAGTTGGAGAAGGACTAGTGGGACTCTCAGCCCCAGGCATTTCAAGTGGGCAGAAGTCGCCAGGGTGAAAAGCTAACACCCGTTGGCCTTGGACAGGCCCTTTTGGGGAACGGCTCGTCCATCCTCTAAGCAAGGTTGGGAGTTTGGCTCCTCACAGGATTCACTGATCCTGCCTTTGTGATCAAGCCTGAGTTTGTGTTGGGTCACGGGGCTGGAATAGGGAGGAGGGGGAGAGGACCTTTCCCCCCATCATAGAGAGGCAGCCCAGGAAGACCCTCCCTCCCCAGCCCAGCATCATCACAGCGGTCCAAAGCCTGGTCTGGACCTTCCCGGACCCACATCCCCTGGGCCATCTCTAAGCAGCCTCTTGCTGCTTCCTCCCCCACCCCCTGTTTTCACATGTTTGACTGACTTCATATGTAGATGTGATGAGCCCCAGATGTTAGCGCAAGTTTCTTCAGTCACAGAATTAGCAAATCGGAGGGAATAGAGGGATTTCTTTTTTTTTTTCCAGAATAGCCACAGTGAGCCTCACTTCCTGTTCAAATCCCATTACCTCAGGGTTCATGTGGAGGTCAGAAGTAGGGGTATCCCCTGAGGAACTGCTTTCCATGAAGACCGCTGCTGTTACACGAAAAGGAGAAAATTATCTCACTTTCTTGGGGAGGACCGAGGCCTGCTTGGATTTTGACATGCCCCCCTCCCCCGACACTCCCCCCAAATAACCACAGGATTGTCCGTAGAATAGCAGTCTTAGTTTCTTATAGTTGTAAGGAGATTCGGGGGACATCTAAGTCCAATCCACGGCCCCATTCAGTATTCCTTTCTCGCTTCCTCAGGGATCACGGGAAGTTCTGTTAGAACACTCCCAGTGACTAGGAGCTCCCTACCCAACACAGCAGCCCATTCCGGTAATAGTTTTCTTTTTGACTGGCTTTCATTGGCCTAGCAGTGGAAGAATTCTCTGTCTCTCTCCCTCCCAAGGCAGACCAAGGCTTGCTCTGGAACTGAGAAGCTGGGAGCCTTCCCCGAAGCCATGAGAGGTTAAGTGCTTGCCCACAGTCACACAGACAGATCAGGATTTGGAGCTAGCTCCTCTGGACCTCAAGACCAGTTTTCCATCCATCAATGCTATGGTCTAGCCAGTCGGTGCTGTCTGTCAACCCCATTTTCTTAGACTGTGAGGCTTTGACTCATGGAACCTCCTCTTTGAGGAAAAATAATTCCCTGCCCCATGCCTCATTTCCATTGCACCTTCCATGACTCCCTAATCTGTTTGGGGGAAACCATGGCTCTTTGGGGCACTTGTGGTGGGGGCAAATAGAGGCTGAGAAAAAAGACCCAGAGCTCCGAGGTTGATGCATGTGGGTCCGAGGTTTTGACGGGGCCCGCAGTGGACAAGGAGGAAACACGCGGCAACAGTTAAATAAGAACAGTTAAAAATGATTTTGTGTTTTATAAAGGGCGTCAATCCCTTGTTTACACCAAGAAAGCAGGCAACAGTTGGCACTCTGAAAGGAGCAGGTGTGTGGGCTGAGGACCACTCACCTCAGGCAACCCCAAGGCTCCCAGACATCCAAAGGAGAGGGGACACCGGCAGCCTCAGATAAAATAGGTGGAAACTCAGTCAAAAGATCTGGGAGAGATAGACAGGTTTCTCAGGACAACTTAGAATGTAGAACGGAAGCTCCTAGAAGGCAGGGTCTGTTTTTGATTAATCTCTATTTCTCTGGCATTCAGCCCATTTTCTGCCCCAGATTGAGCACTTGATAAATGTATATTAATTGATTGATCACTTTTTCCAGCATCACCACGGACAAAGTTGGAAAACAAAGGCTCAGAGTTCATACACAACAGCCCCCTTGCCTCATACCTGTGAGAGGACATAATCCCAACGAAAGGCTGTCTGTTTTTTTTTTTTTAATTTTTTTTATTTAGTAATAACTTTGCATTGACAGAATCCATGCCAGGATAATTTTTACACGACATTATCCCTTGCAATCACTTATGTTTCATTTTTTCCCCTCCCTCCCTCCTCCCCCCCCCCCAAGATGGCAAGCAGTCCTATATATGTTAAATATGTTGCAGTATATCCTAGATACAATACATATTTGCAGAACCGAACAGTTCTCCCGCTGCACAGGGAGAATTGGATTCAGAAGGTAAAAATAACTCGGGAAGAAAATCAAAAATGCAAATAGTTCACATTCATTTCCCAGTGTTCTTTCTTTGGGTGTAGCTGTTTCTGTCCATCATTTATCCATTGAAACTCAGTTAGGTCTCTTTGTCATAGAAATCCACTTCCATCAGAATATATCCTCATACAATATCGTTGTCGAAGTGTATAATGATCTCCTGGTTCTGCTCATCTCACTTAGCATCAGTCCATGTAGGTCTCTCCAAGCCTCTCTGTATTCATCCTGCTGGTCATTTCTTACAGAACAATAATATTCCATAACCTTCATATACCACAATTTACCCAGCCATTCTCCAATTGATGGGCATCCATTCATTTTCCAGTTTCTAGCCACTACAAACAGGGCTGCTACAAACATTTTGGCACATACATGTCCCCTTCCCTTTTTTAGTATCTCTTTGGGGTATAAGCCCAGTAGAAACACTGCTGGATCAAAGGGTATGCACAGTTTGATGACTTTTTGGGCATAATTCCAGATCGCTCTCCAGAATGGCTGGATTCGTTCACAACTCCACCAACAATGCATCAGTGTCCCCGTTTTACCGCACCCCCTCCAACATTCATCATTATTTTTTCCTGTCATCTTAGACAATCTGACAGGTGTGTAGTGATATCTCAGCGTTGTCTTAATTTGCATTTCTCTGATCAAAAGTGATTTGGAACACTCTTTCATGTGAGTGGTAATAGTTTCAATTTCTTCATCTGAAAATTGTCTGTTCATATCGAAAGGCTGTCTGTTGCTGTTGTTCAGTCCTCCCTGACTCTTCCTGACTCCATTTGGCTCTTCCTGGCAAAGATACTGCCGTGGTTTGCTATTTCTGCACCTCATTTTACAGATGAGGAAACCGAGGCAAACAGATTTCAGAGACTTGCCCGGAGTCACACAGATAGTAAGTGTCTGAGGCAGAATTCGGACTCAGAACGATGGGTCTTCCTAATTCTGAGCCCACTGCCGTAGGTACCACGGTATCGCCTCTCCGTCCATTGGCTACACAGAGCTCGGCTAATGGAGATGCCTTCCAGGACTTAGTGCGCCGTTCTTCCCTTCCCACATTCTGTATTCCAGACAAAATGACCGACTTGCTATTTCCCACGGGCAACATTTACTCCGTGTCTTTGCACATGCTGCTCCCCGTGTCTCAAAATGCCCTTTCTCCCCACTACTGACTCGTCCCTAGTTTTCTTCAAAATTCAATTCAAGTTGATTTGAACCACTTGCAGGATAGTTCACCGAGAGAACGAGAGCTCAGGTATAAGGGGTCTGTCACTCTGCCTCCGACCAGTTGTATACTTATAAGCCAACCAGAAGACGTGGTTAATTCAAAACAAAGACATTTAATGTAAAAGCAGAATGAGAAAAATAGAAAGACAATATTCCTTCCCCCCAATAAATCTGGGCCAAATTCTCACGCAAATACTCGTGGGAAAAGTGGGTCCATGACGAGGCACAGCATGGTGAGGGAACCCCAAGCTCCCAAACTGCAGGGACCCTGATGTCTTCTGCGGATGTGATCATGCTGGTTTTTGCCTATCCTGCTCTGATGGATTTAATCTCGGCTGAACTCTGCTCAGTTAGCAGAACTGACTCATGGGACTCTGGAGAGGAGAGCTCTGCCAGATGTGGCTCCAGTAGACCTTGTTCTCATCCTCTGCCAGATGTTTCCCAGCATGGTCGCACTGGGCGTCTCCTTCTCCCTAGGGACAAGATCACCTCTCTATGTTAGCCGGCCACCTTCTGGACGTTTCACGGGTAGCTATGGCTGGCTTCATTCTAGCTGTTCTGAATTCACTTCCATACTACGCAGGAGGCACCGAACCTTTTTCTGAGATCCCAGATACATTCAAAGCTACTAGATGGGAGCTCACCTAAGGGAAGCAAGATCCCCTCTCCTGTTAGTGATACTGCCCCATCTATCCACCGGATCCTAAATCAAATCATGAATGAATCCCCAATAGCAAAGACATTTCTCTGGAACCAGCTCTCCTTAAGTAGGATAATCGAGGGGTCTCTTTTCTGTGCTTATAAGACATTCTGCAGAATCTAATGCATGAGCTATAATTAATAGAAATGCCGACTGCCAGCTAACCAGAAAAACTCCGGCATCATAAATCTGTCTCCTGCCTTCTCACAAGAACTAATGGATGGAGGATTCGGCTTCAAGTTTTAACAATCAATAATTCAAATACCTATCCAACCATATTTAAGTTGACATGTTTATAAATATAAATAGATGCTGTACGTACTTGCCTTTTACGTGAAACTTATCTTGAGTTTCGAGGGTAAAGGGATCTCTAAGTGATTATAATGATCATTGATGTTCCTATGGCGCTGTAATGTTTCCGAAGAGTTTTAGCTACCTTATTTTATTCAAGCCTCACAGCATTCCCGTGAGTCAGGATTTACAGGCACCATTATCCCCATTTTACACAGCAGGCATTTGGGATTAGAAAGATTAAGTGATTTACCTACGATTACATCAAGAAAAAAATGGTCAGAAGTGAGATTTGAACACGGAACCCTCACACGATGCCATACTTTTTCCATTGTGAAGGGCTCTCCCTGGGCTATGGATTGCAGTTATTGTTTTACTGTTTTCTGCTATTCTGTTCTACATATGGCTTTGGCCTGCTGGGAATATCCTCCAGACAGATTCGTCAACTTTAGCCTCTTTTATATGTAGTCTGTTGACTTGGGCAAGGTGGACGTCCAATCCCCATTCAGGTCAAGTTCATATACTATATAATCTAGACTACTGCAGCAGATAGAAGATCTTATCATGGTGGGTAATCCTGCTGACACCATGGAGCTGAGTTCTGACTGTTGGGTGAGGCCTTCCATCCTTCCTGTCCTATCCTGTCCCATCCACCTCAGCTCCAAGAACCAGTGGGTAACTACTCCTTCCTATTTATTTAGGCAGAGTCATCAAATGAATATTGCTATTTGTTTCTAGAAAAAGATGTCATCCAGCTTCCCTACTGAGCAGATTCCCCAAACTCACAGTTCTTTTCCTGTTCCCCCCTTCTGCCATATATCTGGTGTTTACCTACAAGAATGAAAATTCATTAAGATCTTGTATGATCTTACGTTTGTATTTCTAGCCTAGCAACCAGCACAGAACCTAGGACACGGAAAGCACTTAAATCCTTTCTCATTCATTTGTTTTTCAAGTGGTATTTCTTTCTGGTTTAGCTACTTTCATTACATGCAAGGGGGTAAAAACAAAGACAGTTGTAAAAGAAATGGTGGGGAAACAGACCAAAGAGAAAAACACTCACTCAGTTGGTTAAACTATAATATTTCCCAGCATCCATTTTGAAAATGACCAATAGAAGGATTTTAAAGATGGGAAAGTCAAATATCTAGAACTGTTTAGTGACTGTGGAATCATTTTATAATGCTTAGCCGTGATTTGGACAATAGAAATTTGGATTTTTGTTTTTCATGAGATGGAGGTGAGTAACTTTATATGAGATCCTATCTTGTAGCAATAGAGACAACCAAGAGCAGATCTCTGAATGGGTAAGAACACGCCTCAGATCTAAGGTTGAAGGGAATCCTTAAGGTTTCTTAAGGGTAAGAAGTCATCCCCAAAATTGAGTCCTAGGAAAACCACAAAGTCTTCATTGTCTCTTCTACCTGGAAGAGATGACTAAAGGGAGAATAGTTTTGCTCTGCTTTCTGTTTGGGTGGACTGGAGGAAGAAAAAGGATTTCTGTTTGCTTCTAGGGGCTAACCAGAGTTATCTCCGGTATGGGAACAACTTGAACTTTCACCTGTTGTCTGACAGGTAAAAAATAAAACTCTTCCCACCCCCTTCCCCATATGGGCTCAGAAAAGGTAGCAGACCTGGAAATGAGCTATAGAACTCAGGCTGAGGATTTCTATTTTGTTCTAAGACCTTACCATTCAGCAATCCAGAATAATAGAAATCCCTAAAGAGTAGAGTAGAGAGACTTCACCCATCAGTGACTTGTAGTACAGATTCCCCAGGAGAAAAACAAAGTAAATCAAGGCTGGCAGCCCAGAGTGCTCAGGCACAGAGCTTCCCTGCTATGGTTCTGCAAGTCTGTCCTTCCTTCCCCCCCAAAAAACAGTATATACATTGGTGGGAAAGTCTAGTCACAATTTACAGTAGAATGATTTACTATTGTTGTTGTTGCCTTTGTCTTCTGTTTATTAAATGTTTCTGATTAGGAGTTAATGAAGTTGGCTGTGTATACCCTTTGACCTAGAATACCATTGCGGGGACTTTTTCCCAAAGAGAAGAAAAAAAAAGACAAAAGGGCTTAGTTGTACAAAATAATTATAACAACTCTTTTTGTGGTGGATAAGAATTGTAAATTGAAGGGATGCCCATTAATTGAGGAAAGGCTGAACAAGCTGTGGTATATGATTGTGATGGAATATTATTGTGCTGTAAGAAATGACAAGAAGGATGATTTCAGAAAAAAGCTGCAAAGACTTATGTGAACTGATGCAAAGTGAGGTGAGCAGAACTGGGAGGACACTGTACACAGTAACAGTAATGTTGTATGATATGAATCTGTAAATAAATTAGCTATTCTCAGCAATAGAATGGTCTAAGACAACCCCAAAGGACTCATGATGAAGCAACTACCAACCTCCCAGAGAAAGAACCAATATTGTCTGAACAGACTGAAGCATGATAGTTTCCCCTTCTTTCCTCCCTCTCTTCCTCCCTTCCTTCCTTCTTTCCTTCCTTCCTTTTTTCCTTCCTTCCATCCTTCCTTCCTTCCTTTCTTCTTTCCTTCCTTCCTTCCTTCCTTCCTTCCTTCCTTCCTTCCTTCCTTCCTTCCTTCCTTCCTCCTTCCCTCCCTCCTCCCTCCCTCTTTCCTTTTTTCCTTCCTTCCTTTCTCCTTTCCTTTCTTCCTTCTTCCCTTCCTTTTTCCTTTACTCCCTCCCAAAATGATTAATATGGAAATGTTTTACATGATTGCACGTGTATAATCTATATTGGATACTTACCATCTCACAGAGTGGAGAAGAGAAGGAGAAAGGGATAGAATTTGGAACTCAAACAAAAAAAGTTTAAAATTGTTTTAATATGTAATTGAGGGGAAAATGTAAAAAGCTTTTAAAAAAGAGTTAATTAAGTTAATCTTAGAACACTGGTGGAGCCTCAAGAGCTATAATTGTAATTAGTAGGAGCATATTTCCCCTAACAGAATTATTTCTAGGATCCTAAGAGAGGGATTTTTGGAGATCTGGATGCCCCACTCTGGAAATTCTGAGCTGTCATTGTGAGTTCAGGTTAGGTGAGCAAGTCATCCCAGACTTCAAAGACAGAAGGGACTTGATGTCGTGTCCACAATACTCATTGATTTATTCATGAATCTATCTCTGTCCATCCTGTGCTACTCTTCTTCATGTCTCCCCAAAGCTCACTATAAAGATGTCTTCCCTCATACAGAGAGAGTTCCTGCAGCCATCATCGTCCTCATTTTTACAGATGAGAAACTGAGCCCAGACAGATCAAGTGACTTGCATCATTTCATGAGCCATTATTAAGTGCTTGCTGTATGCTAGTGTCAGAGTCAGACTCATGTCTGAACTCCTGTTTTCCTGACTCAGTGTCCAATATGTCCGCCAAGCTTGTGCTTCTGACGTGAGATGGAAAGGTCTTCCTCTAGGAGGGAAGGTCCCTTTCTGATCTCCCCTCTTCCCCCTCACATGCGTCATTGTTCCTGCATGAAGTGCCAAAGAGCATTATTGACAACAGACCAATTTGTCTGACTGTCCGGGCGAACACCTGGCACAGTATTCCTGGCCCCGATCTCCGGCAAGATGGCAAGGGAAGGTAGAGGGCAATTCAACTCCCTATTGAAACAAATGGTGAATTATTTAGCTCTCCGCCGCGGAGCTTTCTGCCCGAAGACTGTATCATCTCTCAGCCTGTAACTCAACCTCCCCTGTGCTCCTGCGCCATTTCTCCCCCGAGAAGGCTGCGAGAGCGGTCCGGCTCGGAGAAGCCTCCCAGAGGGGCCGCCCGCCTCCCCGCAGGTGTTGGGTTGCCAGCCCGGAGCCTCTCTCTCCGAATGGAACCACTTTGAATAAGTAAAATCTAAGTAAGCATTGACAACTGTGATTTATCCCCCTTCAGGATGATTGGGCTCAGATACACCAACCGCTGGGTGATTTATTAAGGCAGGCTCCAGCGCAGCAAGAGAGCTGAGACAGTCCCTCGGCTCCGGCTACTTCGGATGCCCTTAGAGGCTCCGGAGCCCATGGTCGGCCGGCCCATGAGAAGAGAGCCCGGGCTCCCATCACTGCCCCAAACCCCCTCTGCCACTGCTTTCCTTCACAGACTAGGGAGTCCCCCTTCCCGGATGGGGTGCTTGTGAAGCTGCAGACCTGGGGGCTGTAGCCTCCAGCCGGAGACCCCTTCTCTGGGCGTCTCCTTAGCCAGGTGACCCGCTGGCTGCGAGACGCGGAGGGTTCCCGATTCCCAGGAGGGGAGCGGCAGCGTCTTGGGTTCCCGGCGCCTCGGCAGCAGCCAGCCCCGGCCTGTTGGCCAGCTTCCAGTTCCCAGGCTCTCCCAGCCTCGGCGGGCTGGTGCCCCAGCACAAAGCAAGGCCGGGTCAGGAGGGAGGCTCTTTCAAGGGGGAGCAGTCTTGCCCGCTGCAGCCATAAACACAAACCACAGCTGCATGAGCATGTTGACTGTGGGTGCAGCTCGCCCATCGCTAAATTTAGAGCCTTGCTAAATGGATTCCAGGCCCAAGACCTTCCACTGTCCTTGAGGATGGGGGAGGGTGGTGGCGAGCTGCAACTGCCATAGTCACCCAGTCCAAGTGCCCAGAGGAAAAAAGCCTGGGCACAGAGACTGCTGGAGCCCGATTCTAACTTCCCTCTGGGAAAAGCCCCATCAGGTTGGTGAGTGGGGAGGTGAGTTGGCCAGGGAAGGGGGAATTCTGGGGTTGCCATCTTGAAAGGAAAGCAGATGAACAGTTTTTGGTTCAAGCTACAGATCCCAAAGGAATGGCTGTTCCATGAGCAAACCCTCGCTCAGCACCCCAACACCAACTAGGTGCGATCTTGGCCATGGCCTCCAAATGATCTGAAATTCTTTGTCCTGTTGTCCCTGTTCACAGCTGATTTCTGAGAATATAACATAGGTTTGGGGCCATAGAGATGGGAAATAGCATCCTTCCCCAGCTCTGCATAAGTACGATCAAATATGAGACAGACTTTAATTCATCCCTCCCCCCTACACACAATTGTTGTTGTTTTTTGCCTTTTGTTCTCAGATATGACCATGACATCAGGGAGGTTGGATTAGAGGGAGGGAAGGAGGAAGGGAGAGCTGTGTAAAGTCACTAGCCTTACTATGTTCTCCAGAACCATCTGGGTCCAATGGCCCGATGTAGATAAGAACGATTGGAGATGGCTCTGGATGCAATGGGAAACCTACACACACACACACACACACACACACACACACACACACACACACACACACAACTTGCAAAAGACTCAAAGAAGCTCTTAAACAGAGAAAGAAAATACATAAAAGTCCTCGCTATAGGCCATAAATAATCAATAGAATTTGCTTCCTCTCCAAGTGTTCTCATTTTCTATCAAGGTCCTAAAGTCTCTCCTCCAGCAAAGTTCTCTTTGGAAACCTCTCGGAGAAGAATTGAAGTTAAAATTTCAGGCAAGGGGACTCCCACCATGGCCATTCCTGTGAGTCACTGTCTGCAGCCACATGTAGTCCCCCGACTCACAGTCCCAGCTTGAGATGCATCCCCATTCCCCTTCAGGAAGGAGGACACAATTTGGGACTCCTACATCCCCTAGGCTCCTAAGGATTTTTTAAGACGTGGAGAGCTTTGGACTCTCTTTGGTGAGAAAGAGTTTGGGGCTGCCAGAGAGACCATGATAGTCTAACATTGTGGTGACGTCCCTTTTTCAACTCGTGGAGACAAACACAGCCTGACGAGGGTCTGTTCTCCCCCAGAAAGGAAACTCCCTTGAGCCTCCCAGAGAGGTAGCCTTCCTTTCCTTGGGAAGCTAATCATCTGGAAATATCTTGTTTCCCCTAGCCCCCAAAGCCTTTAGTTCTTCCCTCTCAGAGCCCTGGGGGCCACATAGCCACTCCTCTCTCTCCAAGAGGTAGCTTGAGCAAGAAAACTCCCTTTCCCTCTATAAGAAGCGAGTTCCCTAAATTCTCAAAAATAGAGTTACTCACAGTGCAGCATTTTGGTCAGGCTTTACTGTACATGTTCTCTCCCTCCCAAAGGCTGCTGGCCAAGTCCATCTCTGCGTGCTATCCAGTATATGCAGCTAACTCCTGCACCACCTGATCCCTTGGACCCTGGTCCTCAGTAGCCCCATTCTAATTTGTGAACTTTAATCTTATATCATCTGGAACAAGACCTCCAAAAAACTTGATGGCCATCTCCCCCCATGCTGCTTATCCACCCCACACACTGCCCATCCACCCCCTCCTCTGATAGCTGATCTTTCACCTTATTTTGCTCAGAACCTAGCCTCCACAAGATTTGCTGGCCAAGCCCACCCTCCCCTTATCCCCCATGCCTTTCTGACTCATTTTTAATGTGCTGTCTTCTTTCATTGGAATATAAGTTCTTTAAGGACAGGGACTATCCATTCATCCAGCCATCCACCCATCCATCCATCCAACTATCTTATCTATCCATCTATCTGTTTATCTGTCTGTCTGTCTGTCTAGCTAGCTAGCTATCCTTTTATCTATTTGTGTACTTAACTATACTTTTATATATCTATCTGTCTTTTTATCTATCTATCTATCTGTCCTTTTGTCTATCTATCCGCCTATCTATCCTTTTATCTGTCTATCCTTTTATTTATCTATCCTTTTTTCTTTTTATACTTTTATCTATCTATATGTCTTTCTATCTTCTTTTATGTATCATCTATCAATCTCTCTATCCTTTTATCTGTCAGTTTGTCTATCTATCTGTCTGTCTAGCTAGCTATCTATCCTTTTATCTATATGTCTACCCATCTATACTTTTATATATCTATCTCTTTAACTACCTATCTATTCTTTTATCTACCTATCTATCTATCTATCTATCCATCTATCTATCATCTATCATTTTATCTGTTAGTTTCTATCTATCCTTTCATCTGTCTAGATATCCTTTTTTATCTATTTGTCTTTCTATCTATCCTTTTATCTACCTATCTATCTATCCTTTTATCTGTCAGTTTGTCTATCTGTCTGTCTATCTATCTGTCTGTCTGAATATTTGTCTATCCTTTTATCTGTCTTTCCTTCCCTCCTCACTTCCTCTACTTATCCTTCTCTCTCTCACTCTATCTACTTATCTATTTATTTATCTAATTTATGTATCTATCCAAATATTTATCATCTATTCATATTTCTTTCTTTCTCTTTGTCTCTGTGTTTGTGTGTGTGTCTGTCTCTCTATCTTTCTATCTCTGTTTCTATCGCTCTATCTCTCTCTGTTTCTGTCTGTCTCTCTGGATCACTCCAGCCAAGAAGTCTTCTCCACAGGTGAGAGTGGGTATTTGGAGAATTACGAGCACCAGGAGTAGATCTGGGAGAATTATTATGATTAGTCCAGGAACTTCCTCAAAAGGAGGCTTTGGGCAGGAGGCAGCTGGCTGCAGGGACCCTAAGTGAGGGTTTAATGCTTTCAGCAGCATCACCAGTAGCAGCAGCAGCTTCGCTAACATTGATATAGTGCCGACCATATGCTGGGCACTGTTCAGGCACATTATAGATATTATCTCCCTGAAAGGGAGGTACTATTATTATACCCATTTTACAGATGAGGAAACTAAGGCAAATAGTAGTTAAATGATCTGATCGAGGTCCTACACCCTGAGAATCTGAGCCTGCATTTGAATACAGTCATCTAGCTGCCCCCACCTCTCAGATACCTCCCAGCTCTTAAACTGCGGGGTTCTGGGTATTTAACTGGCCAAGAGGAAAACAAATGAAGTCTTGGTCATGGAGGAGGCTGCCTTGCTCTTCCCAATTTAATTGAATCAGTGAGGCTAGCATGCACAGTCCTGCATTTGAAGGAATATTTCCATGGCCTTTTCAGCTCGATGCCCTGGCCATCACTCCTCCATCCTAGCAAGGTGAGCCTTCCTTCATAGGTGATGTGGAGGTGGAAGTCTCTGCAGCAATGCCTCAAGCCCTTGGGAGACTGATTTTCTATGAGTAACCTCCCCCTGTCTCTCCTTTCTGTCTCTTCTTCTTCTTCTTCTTCTTCTTCTTCTTCTTCTTCTTCTTCTTCTTCTTCTTCTTCTTCTTCTTCTTCTTCTTCTTCTTCTTCTTCTTCTTCTTCTTCTTCTTGTTCTCTCTCTCTCTTTCATGGATAAAGGAAATATCCTTAGGGGAAACTGGAGACAGTGATAAGTTCAGAGGCTCAGAGATCCAGAAGAGACCTCACTGGCCATCTACTCCAATTCCCCAACTTTGAGCTGGGGAGATTGTGGCTGAGAAAAAATGTGTTATTTGTCCAAAGTTACATAAAGAGAAAGCATCTGAGAGGCAGTTTGAACTCAGATCTTGCCCCTAGAACCATCTGATCTTCCCAGTGTCCCAATGTCTTGTTCTTGTAATGAATGGTTCCCACCAAGGCTGGTGGAAGGTGAATGATAAGCATCATTCTGGGCACACAGTAAACATTCTGGGAAAAGGAGCTACTTGATTGATTTGAAACAAAAGGAAGCCATTTCCATATTTTATAAATACAAAAAAAAAAAAATCCAAACAAATTTTCATTGAGATAATAGAAACTTTGGAGCGATATCAAGCAAAAACAAAATTGAATTGAATAAGAACATTAAGTCTTAGGGCTGGAAGACCTCAGTAGTGATATAACTTCACTTCTATGCCATCCAGACCTTGCCTCTGCAACCTCCCTAATTCATGAGTGTCTAGCTCCTGCTTGAATGCATTGAATACTGAGGAGCTCACTACCTTACAAGATAAGCTATCCCACAGAATAACTTAAATTCTTAGAAAATTGTTCTCATGTTGAACCCAAATCTACCTTCCTGTTGCTTCTTGTATCAGACCACATCAAATGAAATAATATAAACAAAGTGCTTTGCAAACCACAAAATCTTGAAATAGCTTGAAGGCTATTTAAGGGAGTTGGGTGGAAGAATGGATTGAGCACAAGATTTTCAAGTCAGGAAAATGTGACTTTTAAAGGATCCATGGTACTGGTCAACAGTCCTTCAAATAACTGAAGACATTATGTCCCCTCCCACTTCTTAAGTTTTCTTTTTTTTTTCCAGAATAAACCATTACAAATCCTTCAGCCAGTCCATGATACTGTAGTTTTTTTTTTTTAACTGTTCACCATCCCAGGGAAGGGAACTCACATTTATTTACCATGTGCCAGTCATTGTACAAAGTTATTTTTATAAATATCATATCATTTGAGATAATACAGTGAGGTAGCTGTTGCTCCTTTTAGCCTCATTTTACAGATGAGGAAACTGAGGCAGACAGGGGGAAGTGACTTGCTCAGGGTCACACAGTAAATATCTGAGGCTGGATTTGAACTCATGGAAATAGGTCTTCTTGACTCTAGACATGGTTCTCTGTGCTCAAAGTGCCATCTACCTGCCATCTTCTTAGAGTCTCCGTGGGCCAAACATGTAGGATCTTGACTCTACCATGTGTAATATGAACTCACCATCCCTGCCAGGCTTATGTCACACACAGATTTGATAAGCAATATCATCTACAGTGTCTTCATCCAATTATTGATAAAAATATTAATTAGGACAGAGTCGAATTAAAAGCTCCAGGACGTATTACAAAGGCCTTCCTCCAAGTTGATGCCAAACCATTAATCTAGAACTTTTGGACTGAGTTGTTTCATCAGAGAGAATATAACTGTTCAGTTGATGTTTCTGCATCTTGTTCACAAGAATATGGAGAAAGATAATTCCATGTTTTACTGAAACAGAGGAGGAAGGTTTCTGAAAATTTCCAAACCTAATAGCATAAGTAAGTCTATCAAAAAGGGGAAATCCTGTGGTGGTCAAAGCTTTGCTCCGGGATAGGAAATTAAAAGGATTCAAAATGTTAATACATCCTATTCCTTCTGCTGAAGAAGTGAGAGTTTCCTAAAGTCCGAAGCTGGTCATAGAGTGGAAAAAAGCTCTGAATTGTTCTGAAGGAGCTGATGATAGCTTCTTACTTCCTGATTCATTTTGCTCCCAAAAGAAATTCTCATCCTAACCAACTGAAAAGAAACTACTTGAAATTATTAACAACTTTAGCAAAGTTGCAGGATATAAAATCAACCCACATAAGTCATTAGCATTTCTTTATATTTCCAACAAAGCACAGCAGCAAGAAACAGAGAGAAATCCCATTTAAATCAACTGTAGCCAATATAAAATATTTGGGAATCTACCTGCCACGATAAAGCTAGGAATTATATGAATACAATTACAGAATATTTTTCACAGGAATAAAGTCAGATTTAAACAACTGGGAAAGTCTCAATTGCACATGCATAGGCCAAGCTAATTTAATAAAAATGACAATTCTACATAAATTAATCTACTTATTCAGTGACACTATTATTTTCTAGAGCTGGAAAAAATAATCACAAAATTCATCTGGAAGAACAAAAGGTCAAGAATATCAAGGGAATTAATGGGGAAAAATGCAAAGGAAGGTAGGCATAAGAGACCTAAAAGTGTATTATAAAGTATTATAATGCAGCAGTTATAAAAACTGTATCTAAGTGGAATAATTAGGTGCACAAGATACAATAGAAAATGACTACAGTAACTACTGTTTGATAAACCCACAGACTCCCTATTTAACAAAATTTGCTAGGAAAACTGGAAAATAGTCTGGCAGATGATGGTTTATGCTTAATTTCTGCCATGCTAATTTTCCAGTTTTCTCAGCAATTTTTTGTCAAATAATGGGTGAGTTGATCCAGCTATTTTGGAGAGCAATTTGGAACTGTTCCTAAAGAGCTATCACACTGTGCACAACTTTGGATCCAGTAGTGTCACTATTGGGTCTGTTATCCCAGAGATCATAAAAAAGGGAAAAGAACTCACACGTGCAAAAATGTTTGTAGCAGCTCTTTTTGTGGCGGCAAGGAATTGGAAACTGAGTGGATGCCCATCATTTGGGGAATGGCTGAATGAGCTGTGGTACTTGAATGTAATAGAATATTATTGTTCTATAAGAAATGATCAGCAGGCTGATTTCAGAAAAGCCTGGGAAGACTTACATGGATTGATGCTGAATGAAGTAAATAGAACCAAGATAACATATACACAGTGACAACAAGATTGTGTGATGATCAACTATGTCAGACTTAACTCTTTCCAACAATACAGTGATCTGAGCTAATTTCAATAAACTTGGAAAAATACAACCACATCCAGAGAAAGAACTATGGAAACTGAATGTAATTTGAAGCTTACTAATTTTTCTTTCTCATGATTTTTCTTTTTGTTTTGATTTTTTTTCACAACATGATTAACAGGGAAATGTTTAAAATGATTATACATGTATTACCTATATTTGATCGCTTGTTGTCTTGGGGAAGGGAGGGAAGCAAGGGAGGAGAAAAAATTGGAACTCAAAAACTTACAAAAGTGGATGTTGAAAACTATCTTTACATGCAATTGGGGAAAAATTAAAATATTAGAAAGTAATAAGTTTTCAATCCAATACTCCCTGTCATATCTCTCCTCTCAGTTGGACCAGGCTCTTTTGTTCTCCCTACCCAAATAACAACACTGTCATTCACTCAACAAGTTGTGGTGTTCCTTTCATAACTACCTTCCTTCCATGGAGGAGGAAACAAAAAAAAATGGTGGAAAGTCAAATCCCATTTCTGTAGGACTGGAAAACTCCCAGTTTTATTCCAGTTCTGCAATTCTATCTCTAAATATGACCTTTTCTGAAGGAGGAAATAGCAGTGATTTCCATCTTGCCCACTTCTCGCCACCTGTGTTGTTCCTGAACTCCTGACCAGACCTCCTGAGACCATCACCCATTCAGCTTGAAGTCTCCCATTGGGGGCTTCCATGCTGCCAGGACGGGGGAGTGCCTGAGTACCAGTTCACATTGAGCCGGTCCCGGTAATGCTCTAACTTCCCCTCCGATTATCTTGTCGTCCAGCCTGTATCAGGAGCATCTTATCTGACCCCCTTCTGAACAGAGCATTTATCAAATACTTATTATATGCAGGGCACTGTGCTAAAAGCTGGCAATACAAATGTGCTCCTATCCCAGAATCCCCCTCCCCAAAATAAAGGAATTTGTTCCGTGATGGAGCTTATATCATCCCTGAGCACCAAAACACGGAGAAAGAGCTGAACTGAAACTAAGAGAGATGTGAGAATGAACAACCTTAACTCTTCACAGAATCCTGGTCCTAACAAAAACTCATCATCTGGCAGAGGGGTCGCGGGGGAAGGGTTCAGAGTCAGAAGGCTGTGGGTAAAAGGGTGCAAGATGCCAGAAAATCAGGAGTGAACAATCTAGACTTTTCACAAAATATTGGTCCTGGCAGGGAACTCACCAATCAGAGGGGGGCTTTAGAGGCCGAGGTATCCGGGGTGAGGAGGCTGTTGGAGTGAAGGCAGAAAGGACTAGAAATTCTGGGACTGTCTTCCACCTCCTCCTATGTGAATTGTAATCAAATCAATACTTCAATTGTCTGCATGCCAATATATTCTCCCGTGTTTTCACTCCGGATCCCTGTGACTTAAAAAATCCAAATGCATCATCCTCCCCTTTATCCCACCGCCCTCCACCGCCACCACCGCTTCCTGATAGCTCCTAGACTTGCGGGATGAGAATGGGAGCTTCTTGGAGATAAGGACGATCCTGCTTTATATTTGAATCCTGAGCAAGGCGTCGGGGATGGAGTGAAAGACTCCATTCACTGACTATGGAGGCTCAGAGTATGGCTGCAGGTTAGGGTGAAAATTCTAATTTTAATCTCTCTATATCTCTGTCTCCAACCCTCTCTTATCTCTGTCTGTCTCTCTTTTCTTTGTCTCGCTCCCTCTCTCTTTGTCTATTTCTCTCTCTCTCTTCCTCTCTCTGTCTCTCCCCCCACAAAGAAGGATAATTTATTTAGAGTAGGACGAGATCTTAGATGTTGTCTAGTCCAATCTCTAAATTTTACAGGTGAGAAAATTAAGATCAATGGAGGTTAGGTATCTTGCCCAGGTGCATATGGGCAGGGAGTGGTCTTGTCAAGATTGGAAACCAGAATCTTTAATTCCAAATCTAGAGCTCTTTCCATTGCATCAGGAAGCTTCCCGTCACAGGCTGAAATTGCCTGCAATGTCTCTTACTGTTTTCTTACTGTTTGGAGCTTGGATCTTCTCCTTCCTTCTCCACGATTAGGCCAAAATGGTCTCCAGAGCCTCCATCTCCACTTTTGCATGTTGGATGGCACTCTGGGAAGTTAGTCCTATGGGCTTGGAGATCTGGGCTGCTGGATGTAGTCTTTTACTATCTTCTTATTGCCTCCTTTGGAATTCGATTTTTAAACTTTGCTTGTTCTTCTCTTTGAAGAGCAAACTTCTTGGTAGAGAATATAAGAGTTACTCTCTCTTTATTCCTAGGGTGCAAGTCAATGAGCACCTACTATGTGCAAAAACACATACAACACAGATCCTGTATTCAAGGAGCTACCAAAAATCTATATGGAGGCAGAGTACAAGAGCACAGATGGCTAGAATAGGAAGGAAATTGAGTTTAAATAAAAGAGAAGTCTGGATGAAATGCTATGAAAGAGGTGAAAATAAAGAGAGCTTCTTATCATCCTCCAACCCCCTTTCTAAGGTTAACTCCCACCTGTTCTGGTGTGTATTCTATATAAATCTATTGATTTAGAAACCACTTCCTCCATTAGAATGGAAGCTCCTTGAGGACAGGGACTATTTTTTGTGTTTCTTTACATTTCCAGAACTTAACATAGTGTTTAGCACGCAATAAATGCTTGTTGATTGATTGATTGATTAAAGAAGTCCAGGAAGACTTCCTGGAAGAAGTGAAATCTGAGCTGGTCCTTAAGAAAGACTTAGTCTTGGGACTAGTCATAGAACATTGGGAGAAGAGTCCATTAGAAGGGGGCACAAGGAAAGACATGTGGATAATGAATGTGGTCCAAGAAAATTCCATTTTGGAGGAAGACTAAAGGTCTGGAAAGGTAGATTAGAGACAGATTATCGAGGGCTCTGAATGCCAGGATCAGGATATATTTTTCAGGAGGCAGTGAAGAAACCACCAAAGTCTTTCCAGTAGGGAATGATGGGATTAGAGTGATATATGAGACAACCTGAGACATGGAGGAAAGGAGGTGGAGTGGACTAGAAGTAGGAAGGTCAATAGAGGGGAAGGTCAATAGGTAGGAAGAGGTGAGGATGTGAGCCAGAGTGGTCACAGAGGCAAGGGGAGTGGGGTTAGATAGGAGACAACGAAGGTGAAAAACCAACAACCTGACCGCTGATTCTATGTGGGGAGCATAAAGGGGCAATGATGTGGAGGGTGAGTAAGAAAACGGGAGTGCCATTTGCAAAGACAGAGGTTGTCAGGGAAAGTCGGCTTTCGGGGATGAGTTCAGCAGGGATAGGCTGTCAGACGCCTGACAGCATCCAGTCAGAGATATGCAGCAGCCAGGTGAGAGTAAGCCCAGAATCCCAGGGTGCAGCAGAATGGCCACCATCTCCATGAGACACCATCGGGGAGCCTGTATGTGCTCTCCTTGGCTGTGAGAAGGTGTTCAGCCTCCCATCCTCCGCTCAACAGACCTTTGCACTGCTATTCTGCCCTGACTCACTGTGGGGATGTTCATTACCACCAGACAAGGACAGGACAAGGTTTTGGATCCAGTCCCCACTTGGGGTCTCAGACACTTCCCTTCAGGTTCCCCTTCCCAAGTCCCTCATCAGCTGAGTCTTCCCCAACCACTGTATACTTTGGAGCCTGATTCCTTAGACAACTTCCTCCAGTGTTAGAGCTCTTCCTCCCCGTTCCACCCATCTTATATTCCTCTCAGAAGACCCAGTACCTTTGACTCCTGAAAAACTCCTGTGCCCTCCAGCCTCAAAGGAGGAGGAGGCAATATCCTTCCTCCCCATCCCTCACTGACACTCCTAGGCTTTCCCTCTGCCATCCTTACTCTAATTTTTGGAAGTTTGTTCCATTCAGATGCATTGCCCTAAGCTGTTGCTGGTGGTCCAGCAAGCTCATCTGGTTCTAAACCAGATTCTTAGGTTTGGGGACTTCAACATATGTGTAGATGCCCCGGGAGGCAATTATGGTTAAGTGACTTGCCCAGGATCACACACTTGTAAGTGTCTGAGGTCAGATTTGAATGGAGGAATCTATGTTTTCCTGATTCCAGGCTCTTCTTGTCCTAGAGCAGTTCTTCCTGTCTGGATTAGCCCCACCATTCACCTTCTCTGCTCCCGTGCTGCTGAATGAGCTTGATGAAGTCACATGACCCTGTTGCCTAGCTCTACTACAAATTTACATTTTCCAATCTCAACTGAGTCTTCACTGCCCCAACGCTCCTTTTTCTTCTCCCTCCAATTGCTGTCATTCCTCATAAGTTTCTGTCCTTCACTCAGCTTTCTTATATCACCCTTCTGCCTAGAAACATGATTCAGTCCCTCAATTCTTTTTCTCCCAGAAGCTGGCACACTGGATTTGTTTATTTTTTTCCAACATCGCAAGAGAAGTAGGACTGGTGTCCATGACTTCAGAGAGGAAATAGCAAAAATGCATGACATTAAGACAGACCAACAGGGAATCCACATTATGTCCACAGACACCTAGAAAATGAAACACTGTTATTATTAAATTGCCTTTTACCAACAGCATAGCTTCTTAGTTCAAAAACTGAACCAAAAATACATTTATAACACAATGGCTTTTTGTCTCATACATATTTCTGTTAGTTATTTATATTGCTTGGATATCAAACCCTTATCATAGATATGTGGCCCCCAATTTTTTTCCCAATGGATTACTTTCTTTTTTTATAATAAATGCATTAATTTTGTGAACACAAAAACTACGCAATTATATATAATCAAAAATAATCTATTTTATCTCTTGCAATTTCCTCCATTTCCTGTTTGGTTAAGAATCCATCCTCTGCCTTTATCTGTGAAATGTATATGATCTATATCTCTTCTAATTTTTTAATGTCATGATCTTTAATATTTTAGTTGCAAAGCCATTTTGAATTTATTGTGGAATGTGGAAGAGGATTTGGATCTAAGCCTAATTTCTTCCAGATTGTGTTCTGGTTTTCCTAGGATTCTTATCAAGTAGGGAATTCTTTCCAAGATAATTTATGTTTTGAAGTTTATCAAATACAGGTATTGAGTTATTTCTGATTCTCTCTCATCTGGTCCATTCCATTAAGTGACTTGACTTCTCTTTTTTCTTTTTAGATTAATCAATTCCAAATGGTTTTGATGATTGCTACTTTATAATACATATAGCTTGAAGACTGGAATATCACTATTATTACTTCTTTATTCCTATCTTCCCCCCCCTTATTAATTTCTTTGATGTCTACATCATTTCTTCTTCCAAACGAATTTGTTATTATTTCATCTATCTCTATAAAGGATCACTTTGATAATTTGGTTTATATAGCATTAAAGCTATAAATGAACTTTAACATTGTCATTTTATTATGTTGGCACAGCCCAGCCATGAACATTGACATTTCCTTCAGCTATTTTAGTGGCTCTTCATTAATTTCTTTAAGAGCACTTTGTAATTGAATCTATACCAGTATTTCGCGTGCTTTGGTAGATTTAATAATGGAGTAATTTTGTGCATTTTGTTGTTATTTAAATAGTATTTCCCTTTCTAATATTGCCTCTTGGATTTGGTTATTACATAAAAATGCTGTTTATTTTGTAACTTTTCACTTTGTCTCCCTAAGTTTCTTTGTTGTTTCTCTAGGTTTTTCTTAGTGAATCATAATGCAAACCACCAGATAGAGATAATTCTGGTTCTTTTTTGCCTAGATTTATGCTTTTAATTTCTTTCTCTTGTCATATCGCTATTGTTAGCATTTCTAGGACTACACCTCATAATGCTAGGCTTAAGGGGACTTTCAAGTTCTAAGTCAGATGAAAACCTGAGAAAGAAACATAGATGAGCAGGAGGAAGAGAATAATTAATATTCCCTCTAACATAATCCCATCACCAAAATCTTTCCTATTTCTCCACTAGCTTAATATTTATATAGTGATTTCAAGTTTACAAAATGTTTTCCCACTTACTAACTAATATGATCAACTCTGATCAAAGAACAATAAGTGCTATTTTTATTTATATTTTATAGATGAGGAAATTAAGCTCAGAGAAATGAAATTATTTGCCCAGAGTCACACAGCTCAGAATTTAGTTGAGATTTGAATCCAGGACTTTCCTGACTATCCTTTATGCCATGTTTTCTATCTTAGTAAAAGGGAAAGAGAAACGGGAAACATGTTCCAGAGATGCCATGTTAGTCTAAGAATTCAGTAGAGTGTGTGTCCCATGAGCATCTCTATTGGAATGGAACAAAGGTTGTTTTTAGCACTCCAGAGGTTTTTTTGGGGGGGCAAGGAAAGAAAGGGGGAAAATTCAGTTCTAAATCTGTGATTCTCTTTCCAATATAACATCCCAGGCTCTCTGTCCATGAAGGCCACATCTGGGTATCTGTCTTCCTTACAGCACAGTGCCAGATCACTAAGTCAACAAGCATCTATTAAGTGCCTACTATGTGTCACGCCCTGTTCCCGCCTCCAAGTTCCTCCCTCGGCTGGACTGGCCCCAGGTGCCCTTTATATAAAGCTGCACGGTCATCAGAGACACGGGTACCGAGCATGGTGAATATTGGCTACTACCTAAAAACTGTAGCAGAATATTTTTTCTCCAATAGTTGGAGCCGAGACAGATTTCCCAGGGCCAGATGGGTACCAGCTGGGATTTCGTGGTCAGTCCCGCCAAGGTAAGGAGGAGGTGGGCCCCTCTGTAAATCTGCCACGGAGCTGGCGTTCCTGGAGGGGATGCTCGGGGAGGATCCAGCGGAGTCGGGAGGGGACGTCGGATCTCGGCGATAAGTCCCTCGCCCACCCCTCTAGCGTTCCCTTTCTTCTCACCCCATCTGAGCATGCCCGCGGCCCGGCTTTGAGTTACGACAACATAAATCCCCGTCACAAATTTATTGCCATAATTTATCAGCTCCCGTTGCTCAATGGCCAAGTAGTTAATTTTAAAATGAAGTGGGGTTGTTTTCATTAATGCCCTCGTGCTAACTACCTATCAAAACACTCCAAGACAATTAATACCGTGTTGCTGAAGGACCAAACCAATAAATATTTCCAGTCTTGGCTTGTCCCTGGCAGAGAAAAGCCATTAGACTCACTCACGGCCATAATAATGCTCTCCGTCCTCCTTCCTTCCAGAGCCCCAGAAACGCTGACATTTAGGGAGGAGATGGAACAGCAAGAGCGGCCCATCACATGAATTTCAAGGGCTCTTGTTTCGTGACATGTACGAAATCCCTCCGGGATAGCATTATAATAACAATGAGCCTGAAAGGACAGGGGGAATTTCTGAAGATTGTATATCACCAAAGCCAGGGGCCTCCAAGGCTTTCTGACAAGCAGGCACACACACAGAGTCTGGGAGAGGTCAAGATGGGAGCTCTTCAGACGAGATGCGGCTCCATATTAGAGGACCAGTCTTAGGGCTCCGAGTTCAAGACCCGCTTCCGACATAACCGGGAGACTGTGGGCGAGCTACTGATGCTCTGGGCGTCTCCTCTCACCAGCTGCTGGGGAAGAGCTGGTTGTCTCTGGCCGGGCGGGGGTCCCACGTTCAGACCAGACCCAGATGATGCTCCGGAGTGACCGCCCAAAATGGCTGGACTTGGCTCCCCTTTCATGGCCCTGGAAGGCGCCCACGGATCTATTGATATTAGTAGGACACTTAAGATTCCAGCAGAGGCTCACTGAAAGCTTGGAACCTGTAAGGCAGGTGGGGCAGGCTGGGAAGAAGATTACCCCCATTTTACAGATGAGCCAACCTGGTGACCCAGCAAGGCTCATGACTTGGCCAATGTCACCAGCCGCTCAGGGGAAGAGGTGGGAAGCGGAGGGCTGTGTGCTTCAGGACGGCCATCCCAGAAGCTGCTGACATCTGGAGCGACTTCATGGAGGGCCACCAGCCCTGGCCCTGGAGGGAGGAAAACCTCACTTTTCCCTCTAGCTCCATCCCAGGCAGGAACTAGTTAGTCATGTTACTGCGGTCACTCTCTCTCCTTATCTGTAAAATGAGGAACTTGGACTAAGTCTGAGGTCCCTTCTAGCAGGGGGCTACAGAGGAACCATGTACTGTGAATAGAAATGTCTCATGGAAAAAAAAATCACATTCCTGTTCTCGCTGTCTCTCACTTTCTCTTTCTCATTCTCTGTGTCTCTCTGTCTGTCTGTCTCTCCCTTCCTCTTCCCATCTCTGTCTTGATCTTTCTCTTTCTCTCTCTCCCCCTTTCTGTCTCTGTATCTCTCTGTGTCTCTCTTTGTCTGTCTGTCTGTCTGTCTCTCCCTTGCTCCCCCATCTCTGTCTCTGTCTTTCTCTTTCTCCTTCCATCCCTTCCCCTTTCGTCTCTGTGTCTCTCTCCGTATCTTTCTCTTTGTCTGTCTGTCTGTCTCTCCCTTTCTCTCCCCATCTCTGTTTTCTCTTTCTCCTTCTCCTTTCCCTCCCCCTCTCTGTCTCTGTATCTCTCTTTGTCTATCTGTTTGTCTCTCCTTTCGCTCCCCATCTCTGTCTCTCCCCACCCCTACTCCCCAGTCTTTCTCACAGAATCACACACAGGTTAACATCTGGAAAAGACGGTCGAAGTCATCGAACCCAAACCCTTTGTCTTGTAGGGGAAGATTCCTTCCAGATCAATGAAGCGACTTGACCCAAATGTCCACCGTGGAAGTGGCGGTGAGGGCTCACACCCGAGTCTTCGTCACTTCTTCCCCTGGGCCTCGCTGCTTCCAGGAGATAGACTGATTCACTGATCTCAGAGAAAATGGAGTCTTAAGCCTTGATGAGTGCGGGCTGGGGGGCGGGAGGTGACACAGGATCGTAGGGCCGATAGAAAAGTGGAACTGGAGTGAGAAGACGTGCCCTTCCATCCTAGCTTTTACACTCCCTAGATTTAGGACTTTGGGTCCTGTTTTTCTCCTCTGAACTTTTGTCTTTTTCCTACTCAGCTCACGGGAGGGTCCCAGGAAGGACAATATCGCACTGCCTGCGGCGGATGGACGTAAGGGTCAAGGCCTGGGTTCGAGGCCTGCCTCTTTATCTGGGAGACTCACTCTGCCCATTTGGACCCCAGGCCCCTCATCCATGAAGCGACAGGGCTGGACTGGATACCCCTCAACCTGTTTGGCCTCTTGGGAATGATACTATGTGGGTAAATAAACATTAATTAAATGAGTTCTAAAATTCCCTTCATGAAGACTTATTGATCAGCCCGTCCCCTACTGAGCAGCTACAACAACAACAGCACTTTAAAATTTACAAAATGTCTTCCAAAATTTTAAAAATTTAATCCTCACAATCATTCCCGGAGGTACGGTACTATTATTATTGTCTTTTTACAGATGGGAAGACTGAGGTTTAGAGGGATTATCCATCCCGTGCAAGATCACACAGTTAATAAGCTCCAAAGGAACGATCTGAGATGAGCTTTTCCTGGCTTTTAACCTCAAACTGAAGCAGCTGCACATGACCATATCTGAGCATCATGGAGTTAGGCAGCCATAGGGGCCAACTAAAGAAAGACATAGTGAGTGGTAAAATGAGACAAAAAAGCCTAAAGTAGACGGTCTATAATGTTGTGGAGAAAAGGGGAAGGGAAGGAAAGACCCCAAAGGGGTCATAGTGACAAACCTTGCAAACGGATGAGACTTGGGGGTATGAGAGTGACAAGGACGACTCCTAGCCTAGGGGGATATTATTACGGAAATCTTTTAAAAAACAGGTTGAACTAGAAGCCACAGAGACGTTCTCTACCTTTGAGATTCTGGGGTTCTGAAAAGTATAATCTGCTTCTGTTTCCTTTTTGTTATTTATTTTTGGTGTGCATAGGATTTTCTATGTTGGTGGAACTATGACTTCTTCTCTAGGTGCACGAGCTCCTTATCCTGTATTGTAGCTGGGAATCCCAGGTGTGGTGGGAAAAAGACACTGGGCCCGGGTTCAAATCCTGATTTTTTCCCCTACTACCTCTCCCCTTCAAATTCAGTGAGTTTAGTTGTGTAGGTTTCACATATATTTATGGGTGCACAAAGAATTTATTTGAGGCGTGGATTTCTTTTCTTTGTCTTTATATCTCAAGGTTTGGGCTTTTTGATCGGGAGAATTGCTCCCTTCAGTCATTGTGTATAACAGGACACTTCCAGAAGTCAGGTCCCATGCCAGCTTCTCCCGAAAGCCAGAATGTGTAAATGGTGCATAAAGAGAAAAGAAGGGGCAGCGAGGGGGCGCAGTGGATAGAGCACCGGCCCTGAAGGCAGGAGGACCTGAGTTCAAATCTGACCTCAGACACTTAATACTGCTTGGTGGTGTGACTCTAGGAAAGTCACTTAACTCCAATTGCCTCAGGAAAGAAGAAGAAGAAGAAGAAGAAGAAGAAGAAGAAGAAGAAGAAGAAGAAGAAGAAGAAGAAGAAGAAGAAGAAGAAGAAGAAGAAGAAGAAGAAGAAGAAGAAAAGAAAAAAAGAAAAATAAAACTGTTTCCATGGCAAATCTTGGACAAAAAAAAGCTTTGGACAACGCTGATGATAACTGACATTTTTATGGTGATTTAAGATTCATAAATTGCTTTGATTTTCCCAGAAATGACTCTTTGAGGCAGGTAGTTATGTCTGGAGGAGTGAGGACTTCAGGGAGATGTGAAAACTTGTTTTCAAGTGTCTCTGAGGTTGGCTCATTGAAGAGGGAGGTGATTTTTTTTCCTGATTAGCCCCAGAGGCAAACCAGGAGCAATGGGTAGAAGGTACAAAGAGGCAAATTTAAACTCGATGAGGAATGGTTCCTGGCCATGGGAGCTATCCTTAAGAGGAAGGGGCTGCTTCCGGAGGCCGCAGGGGTTCTCACTCGTGGTTCCCTCTCCCTTAGAGAGGGGAGCTCTGGAGAGCTGGGTTCTGGAAGGACGACTTGGGCGTCTTAGGGGGATGGTCAGAAGGTTCCTCCACTTCTGAGGTTCTGGGATCTGAGGGAGCTAAGGAAGCTTTCCATGTTGATAATAACACAGTCCTGACCGATCTCACTGAGGCCCACACATATGCACATGTGCTCACAACATGGAGGCATGTGCACACACACGCACTCTCACACACATACGTGTACGTGTATACACATGTACACACACGCACTCACACACATGCATGTATGTGTATACACATGTACACACACGTACACACACACACACACACACACACACACCCCCCTTTCTCCTTGTAAGCAGCACTATGTGTTTATTCTGAGCACAAGAGTTAATACCTCCCGGCCTATGTTGGAGAAATTGGAATCCAAACCAAAGATACCTGTCAATTTTAAGACTTTCACAAAAAATCCCACAGCAGAAGAAAAAGGGAAGCTTCCTATGGGCCGGGGAGATTCTTTCTGGGGCATTTATAGCAAAACTAAACAGGAACAAAAATCAAATACAAACGATGCAAAAAATCTAGAGGGCTGATGGGAGAGCGAGAAGGCATTTCTGAAATCATCTAATCCAACTCTGTCCCTTTATAGAGGAAGGAAAAGGATATTTAGAGAAGTAAGGGGACATATTCAAAGAAGCCTAGGTTAAAAAAATACGGGGGATTCAGGATTTGAACCCAGGACGTCTAACTTGAGTCACTACTTTTTCTAGGGTACTTTGAGTTGCCACACACAGCTAGTGATGAAATCATCGTTAACTTCCCAAACAAACTTTTAGCCATCGACACAAAAAAAAATTACAAATAGGAAATTATGGCAAGAGTCCAGGTGAAAGATGGTGGAATAGTTGAACTTGAGGGGCAGCTCTGGGATTAAGGAGAAGCAGACAGAAGGAGGGATGCTGTGGGCCAAGAGTAGTGGGTCCCCACGCTCACTTCTGCTCTGGACACAGGCATTCCGTTCAGACTATTTTCAGACATGGGGGAGGTCAGTCTCTAATGAGGGATTAAGTTCCCTTTTGCACAATTTAGGCTCATTCGACCTCGACTCTGGTTCCTGGAGACAAATTATTTAAAGTTGTATTTATTTCATTATTTTTATTTATACAACATAAATCAGGTGAGGATAGGTATTTATTTACTCTACCCTAAAGAAAAAATAATGAATTCATAGAGCACATTAACATAATGACTAAAAAGAGGATCTGCCCACTTAACTTATTATTATAATCTTCTGGGAGGCTGATATTTAAATCTTATCAGAACGAAGCACAAAGCAGTTTGTGAGACGGCCAAAGAGCCAAGGCCATCTTTCACCTCGCTTCCGCACTGTCCAACTACTCTCCTTTTGTATTTGGACAATACAAATGGTCGTCCTTTTACTAGGGGGTATCTTTGTCAATTAAGAAAGTTCTCTAAGTCTGGGCTATAGAAGTCTGGAAAACTCTTTGGATCAAAGACTTCCAGATCTCTTAATTCATGAGATCCCCTCTAAGTCCGGACACATCCACAATCAAAAATGATGTTTGAACACTTACTTGGGAAAAGAAACAGCAGAAAATGTAGTTGCGTAAGAGAGTCCTTTGCTTTAGTTCCTAGGTGGGTCCTCAGGTGGAAGGTGGACCAGAGCCAGCCCTTCCTTGTTCATCCCTGGAAGTCTTGGACTTGTATGATGCCATCTGGGAGTGTTGAAGGAGGCTCTCCTTTGAACTGGTAAGTGCTTGTTGCAGGGATGGGAGGGAGAGGCTATGGAACAAATCCAGGTTTTCTGCATCATAAAAAAGTGACAAGTCCTTTCCCCCTTGGGCCGCTAAGTGACCTGAAGCAGCCAGGGCCCGAATACTGAGCCCCAGAAAGGTTTTGTTTTGGAGAGCTCCAGGAGCAGTCCCTGTATGACCCCTCTAACTCACTTCAGCCTCTCCTGAGGGCAGAAAAAATTGGGAAGCTCACCTCCTATCTTTTCAGAAGCCATTTCCCTAGAATCTAGGCTGGTGGACTTCCAAGCAGAGCCGGTACTTTGTTCTCCAGTTGTGTGTGTGTGTGTGTGTGTGTGTGTGTGTGTGTGTGTGTGTGTGTGTGTGTTTCCTTCTGACGGAGAACCTTAAGCCAGCTCTCCTGAAATGCCAGGAAGAAATGTCTTGAAGAATCTGAGAGCAGATTTATGGAACCAAGACATTCTGACTTTCCTGCTTACGGGGAGCACATTAATCCAAGATGACAGATAAGAAACGGAGTTGGATCGCACCTTTGGGGTGTGAGCTGTTCATATCATATCCTCATGTGGCGCCCGCAGAAGGGAGGGAGCCCTTCCCACTCTGGCAGCCCGGAGTTTTTGAGCGCCTCCCATATGCGTGTGGCAAGTTTCGAAGAGTCCCAGAAGCCGTGTCCAAAGGACTGGATTCAAGTCTACGCAGTGCTGTCATTTTCGAACTATGTGACCAGATACATTTTCCATCCCTTAGTTTTCTTCCCTGGAAAATGGGAGCAACAATTTTTGAATGCTCGTGCCTGTGAGCGGGGATGTGCTGGAGCTAGCTTGAGATACTAGGCCGTAAAATTTCCAGTGTGAACACTTACACCTCGGAAGTCAGCAAACCTATAAACCGAATTGCTTTGTCGATCGTCAAGATTTAACAAAGTGATGGATGAAATGCCAATAATGCCAATAAAACTTAAAAGTGTGGTCAGCGTGCAGTTTATTTTTCTGGAGAGCCGGTTATTAAATACGTACCTGGTTGTGAGAGCACTTTGTAAAACACTATTCAAATATAAGGTGATAGAGTCCCCATGTGACCTTGGGCAAGTGACTCTGAGACTCAGTATGTTCATAGGTAGTATGGGGAGAATAACCCTTGTATTACCCACATAGAGAATTATTATGAGGAAGAGACTTTGTGCTAACATTTTTCTGTGTATAGTAGTTCAACTTTTTCTGTTCTTTAGCATATGTCATAATTGTTTTAATTGTGTTCTTTATATAGGTCTCTTGTGGGTCTTGGTAAATTAATATAAAAACGCTTGGATCAGGGATCTTTAGTCAGGAACCCCCAAGAGTCCTGGATAGATTTCAAAGGACTTGTGAACTTGGATTGGGAAAAATGGCATTTTATTTTCATTGAAATTTGGTGTTTCTCTTGATTATTTAAAACTGATTCTGAGCTGCCCCAGAATGCCAGGTGGGTCCAGGGAAACCAAAAAAAAAAAAAAAAAAAAAAAAAAAAGGTTAAGAATCCCCTGGGCTGGATCCTTCAATAGGTCCCTGATCTGAGCGATACCGGCAATCTTTAGCAGGCCCAGATGCCAATTATCTACATTCTCGCAGCCCATCAACATTTGTGCATATTCTGCCATAAATTATCAGCCATAGGGATGTATTTGGCACTGGAGGCCTTAATTAATGCGGTGCCTTTAATAATTCACAGATCCCAGGGTCACATGTGGATTGTCCACCTGTAATTCTTCTCCCTGCCCCCACACTCCCACTCATCTTTTGCTTTTAGGCTAGATCACATTTTCTATTCATTTATTTCTTTGATGATGTATCTCATATGCAAATCATCATTGATAATGCACTGTGGCCTATTACTTCCACTTTGGGAGACCCACAATTTTGATCCATCAAAGAAAATGGTGTTGTTCGATGATTTAGAGCCACGTACTATCATTTGGAGGACAGACGGGCTTTGGCTGCCGAAAGCAGTTTGGGATCATTGAAAATGATGCTAGGAAATTGAGTTTCTGAAATGCAATTGTTGATCATCCCTTCCTCCATTCAGGCTCATTGTTCATTAGTGGCTCCCTGTCCCAGAGAGATTGACTGAAGTGATTAACTCAATGGGTAGCCTGTCCATCAGGCAACCTGACTCAATCTGGGAATCATCCATTTGGTTTTTCACATTTGGATTGCTAGCCTAATTTCTTTTGAGTGTCTGTAATCCTTAATGAGTAGTATTCTGGGGTTTAATATACTCCTCTCTCTCTCTCTCTCTCTCTCTCTCTCTCTCTCTCTCTCTCTCTCTCTCTCTCTCTATCTGTCTCTATCTGTATCTCTCTTTGTCTCTGTCTCTGTCTCTCTCCCTCTCTTTCTCTGTTTCTCTCTCACTCTCTCTCTCTCTCTTTCTCTTTCTCTCTCTGTGTCTCTCTCTCTCCATCTGTCTCTGTCTGTATTTCTCTTTGTCTCTGTCTCTGTTTCCCTACCTCTCTCTCTCTGTTTCTTCTCTGTATCTCTGTCTCTCTCTGTCGCTCTCTCTCCCCTCTCTATCTCTGTATCTCTGTATCTCTCTCTCTTTCTCCCTTTCCCCACAGATTTGTAAGCACATAAAACTGTACTATTCACATTTTTTCATAAAACACACTATTTATGTTAGTAGATAATGGGTTTAAAATTGTTTTTTTAATGACTTCTTAAATAAAATTTAAAAAAATTATTTGTTTTAATGTCTAGTATGGTAACTATCAATAGAATCCAAATAAGTCAAAGTTCTTTAGAACTCTCAATTATTTTTAGGAGTGTAAAGGTTCAGAGCAGCTAGATGAAGCCTCACCCATGAAGTTAGGAGAATCTGAGTTCAAATCTGGCCTCAGATATCAAACATTTCTTAGCTGTGTTTCCCTAGGTAAGTCACTTAACCCCAATTATTTCACTGAAAAAGAAATGAAAAGAAAAAGAAAACATAAAGAAGAAAAAAAAGTATAAGGGTTTTCAATTTTGAAGAGGGTAAAGAGACCAAAACATTTGGGAATGGCTGCCTCAGATCATGGATCATAGCTTTCCACCTGTCAGCCTTGGTCACCTTGCCATTTGATGAGCCGCTGATCTTGGATTCTGCCCCCAAATCCAGCTTTCTACCTTTTGCTCTGAGCAGAGTAACCAAAATGTGGCAATGGCCTTCCCAGTGGAACAATTTCCCATCTTTGTGGTTTCTAACCCAGTGCCTTTTAGACAACAGGAATGTTTACAAAGTCAAGATATTGCGATGGGAAGATTAAAGTCCATTGTTTATGTTAAGGGGGAAAACATTCAGCATGATCAAATGGACAGGGCACAGGAAACCATTGTTTAAATCCCTCCATTCCAGCTGTGTGACCTAACTACTCCGTGCCTCAGTTGCCCTAAGTGCAAAATGAGGGGATTGTATTTGACAGCAGCTGCTACGGTCCCTTCCAGCTCTCGGTCTATGAGTCTAGTTTCAGAGTGTTTCCTATGTGTAATTCAAGTTGCAAATCTTCCCTCCGAAGCAGGTTTCTCTGCACAGGAATCAGCCATGGGAGTCCCCGCTTGGCCCCCAAAGATGAAGAGAACTCTGATTTGAAACCTTGTATAGAGAGATATATTTGAACTGTTTATGATTTCTTGCCAGCCAAGTGGTTTTTAAAACCTTCAGCCATCCAAAAACGCACTCGTATTTCTGTGAGCAATTCTTAGCTTTAAAATATTCACAACATAGGGTGCTTGAAGTTTCTATGGAAAGCAGCTAGTCCCCTTATGTCATCTCCCTAGCCCAGGAGAGCAACGATATACTTGTGAGGAAGAACTGGATCTCTGTACCTCAGTTTCCTCAGCTGAAAAATGAAGGCCTTGGACTAGCTGCTCTCCTAGGTGCTTCTCCATTCTAAAGTTCCGATCCAACGATTGGGGTCAGGTGGGATATGAACCTGTAACTCCTCCAGCTGGCTGTGAATATTATTGAAGAATCTAAGCCAGGATATGTTGAATAATTAGTGAGTTAGATTGTTCTTCCTTTTTTTAGAGGCAACGAGGTGGTTTAATGAATAGGATGCTAGAGCTGGGCTAAGGGTAGATTGATTGCAAGTCTGGTTTCAGACACTTACTAGCTGTGGGAATCTAGGCTGATAGATTAACCTTTTTCTGCCTCAGTTTCCTTATCTGTATAATGGGGACAATAACAGCATCTACCTCTTGGAGTTGTTCTGAGGATAAAATGTAATACTACAATAATGTGAAATGTAATAATATACTGTAATGAAGGTGCTTTGCAAACCTTAAAGTACTAATATTATCATCTTTAGGATTTGCTGTTACCTTCTACGTGCAACCTTTCTTGAATCATCCAGCTGCTCTCTTCTTCCAAGTTAACTTCCTACAGATATGATATTTACTTCTCTCCATGCTCCTTGGAGCTGGACAACCTCCCCGCTCAGTGGAAGGCAGGATCATTGTGTCCTCAGTGCCTAGCACAGAGCCTCACTGGGTTGAAGCCGATAAATTTGAAACAGAGAATTCAGTTCCCTGACCCCTTCAGTCTTTCGGGTGAGATTGTATACAGTCTTGCTCTGTTCAGTTAGTCAACAAACATTTATTAAGTGCTTATTAGGTGCCGGGGACTGGGCTGAATCATAGGACTATAAATGGCGAGTGGCCTCTGCTCTCCAAAGGAATCTGTGCTTTTTGCTGATATAATTGGTGGCATCCATTCAAGTTTCCTTTTTCAGAGTGGAAACTGCCTTCAGATATATGAAGGAAATAGTAGACTAGTTCTGCTGGGCCCTGGAGGGAAGAACTGAACCCAAGGTAAATGGCAAAGGAGGTACATTTGAGATCAGCACAGTGTCTGGCACATAGTAGGTACTTCATGTCTTTTTCACTGACTGAAGACATTTCTGACAATCACAGATTAACAGAATTTCAGAGGTGGAAGGAACCTTGGTGTCTATCTGATCCATCCCATACCTGCAAAGGAACACGAGCATCATATACTCAATAAGTGGGTAACCAGCATCTACTCGAAGACTTTTAAGGAGGGGGAACCCATCACTTCTCCAAGGCAACCCATCCTACCTTGGACAGCTCTCATTGTTTGGGAATTTTTTTCTGCTTTCAAGTTCAATCACTTTCAGCTCCACCCATTGCTCCTGATTTAGCCCCTGGGGCTAAGTAAAGCAAATTGAATGCCCCTTCAAATGAGATATTAATTGTAAAGTGCTTAGTACAATGCCAGGCAAGTAGTAAGTACTATATAAATGTTGTTGTTGCTATTATGAATTATTATGGGTGATAGTCCATTAAATACTTGAAGATAACAATAATGTTCATTTCATTTTCTCTTATTTCCTTCAACACATCCTTGTAGAGTATGAACTCAAGGGTCTTCACCCTCATGGTTGCCCTCTGAAATTCTTTCCAGCTAATCAATCTTTCCTAAATTGGGGCATAGAGAAGCAAACCCAATTCTCCAACTATGATTTGCTCAAGGGCACAGCAGGGTCATCACTCCCTTATTCCCGGAAGCTTTGACTTTCTTAATGTAGTCAAAGATTACGTTTACTTTTTTTTGGTTACTACATTGTATTGTTGAGCAATTTGAGCCTGTGGTCTATTACAATCCCATATTTTTTTCAGACAAAATGAGGGATGATTCCATGGCCATCACAAAGGGCATCCGAACAGATGTTGAATGTATGCTTGTGAAGGCTATTTTACAAATCATTTTTTCGTGGGTTGGGGAATGGAATTAAATGATTTCTGTGATCACTGGAACTTTGATTTTGAGCCTCAAAGAAATTAGACATTGATTAGTCCAATTCTCTAAATTTATAGGTAAGGAAAGTGAGGGCCCAGATTGGGAAATAGGATGTTCAAGGTAGTAATGTATTCTTCATGATGTTGTCATTGAGTCATTTCAGTGATGTCTATCTGTGACCCATTTGAGATTTTCTTAGCAGAGACAATGGACTGGGTTGACCACTTTTTTTCCACCAGCTCATTTTACAGATGAGAAAACTGAGGCAAATGGAGTTATGTGACTTGACAGGGTCATACAGCTAGTAAGTGTCTGAGGCTGGATTTGAACTCCTGAAGATGAGTCATTCTCACTGCAATTCTAGTGTCACACAGGCAGGAAGGGGCAGAGTTGGGATGGGAGTGAGGTCCCCCGGTCCCACATTCATTGCTCTTTGATGAGTCATGTTCCTAACCTTGCTGAGGTTCCATGACTCTGAGAAGACCAATATAGGAAATCTTTTTTCATCTTTTTAGGAGGTTTAGAGAAAGAGGACCCATGTTGGAATATTGCCTCTGATGTGTATAATCTTTCTCACCCATTTAAGCTCCTTCAGTTTCCTAATTTATACAATGATACAAACACAATGATATTTATACAATAATATATATGTACAATAATAATATATTCAATGATATAGATATATGTCTATATACATATAGACAATGATAGTCTTGGACTAGTTGGTGTCTGAGTCCACTTTTAGGTCTGTATCTATTAAGAAAGCTTATGAAAATAGCCGGGTGACGCAGTGAAAACTTGAGTTCAAATCTTGTTTCAAACCCTTACTAGCTATGTCACCCTGAGTAGGTCACATGAACTCTCTGTCTCAGTTTCTCAATTTGTAAAATGGGGATAATTAATAGCACCTGCCTCACAGAATTGTTATAATGATCAAATGAGATAATCACATGGCAAACCTTAAAGCTGCCATGTAAATGCAGTTATTATTATTAATTATTATTTTATTTTAGTGATTATTTCAGATCAAGAGAACAACAATAATAGCCAATAGTGAACTAGCACTTTGTTGCTAGCACTAAAGCACATAATCACTATATGTTTCTTATATAATTTAATTCTAGCAAAAACCCTTTGAAATAGGTACTCTTACTAACCTCATTTTATAGATTAAGAAATGGTGGCTCAGAGATTCAACGAATAGCTATAATGTCAAAGGTGAGAGTTGAATCCTGGTCTTGCTCACTTCAGAGCCAGGATGCAATTTATTATATCCTGCTGCCTTCTGAAAGGAAACTGGCTTCAATTGTAGGAGGAGTTTTTCTTAGACAGGAGGGAGACAGATTTATCAGACTGGGAGTCATGGAATACTGGAATGAGTTATGGTGTCTCCTTACCTGGAGATCTTCAAAATAAGATATATGTGCATATGACTGGAATAGTTTGGGTGGATTCCTGCCTAGAGTCCAGGAGACAGACTTTAACTGCTTTTGAAGGTTATGTTCAGTGTTCTGAGGCTGATACACCAAGATGGGAAGATTTATGGCTTCTGCGCCCAGTAAAGAAATAAGCAGCAGGATCTCTGTTCAGTTGACCTGAGTACCCTTCGTTGCTCAAGGACAAAGGCACCAGTTTTCTTTGGACTGTTTAGATGGGCCCTTGGTCTTTGAAGGGAAGGAGCATGACCTCAGCGGGCCAGTTGTCCAAACCTTTCATCAGCCAAATGCAGAGCAGCATATCACTTGTAATGGGATGTTCACATTGAGGCAATCCGATTTTAGTTGGGACTTTGACTCACTCTTCCTATGAATAAAGGTCAATGAGCCTTATTAGAATGAAAAATCCTTGAAGACAGGGACTGCTGTGTTATTATCTCTGTAACCCAATACTTCACACAATGTTTGATATTAAGCACACACTTAATGCTTAATAAATTGGAATTAATTAATAAATGCTTAATAAACGTAAGAATTGTCTAAGAAATCTTTTAAGCATAAAAAGATTAAACCTACTAAATCTCAAAACGGCTTTCCTTCCTTTCAAACAGTAGAAACTTTAACATAAAAGTTGAAAGTTTCAAAAAAATCCAAATAATAATAATATCTTATATTTCTGTAGTATTTTGCAGATTATAAAGTATGTTGTCCTATCAATACTGAAATACTTATTTATTGGTTTAAGCTGGTCATATAGGATCTCATTTGGTTTCTCCAATATTCTGTAATGTGTGTTATTATCTCTGTTTACAGATATAGAAACTGAGGCTCAGCCTTGTATAGTATCAGGAATATCAGAAGTGTGACTTGATCCTAATCTGGTCCCAAGTAGTGTCCCATCTGCTCTCTCATGCAATTTCTCTCAACAGTTTTATGAATGAGGCAGATGTTATTGCTCCCATTTTCCAGGAGAGGACACTGACTCTCAGAGACTTTAAGTCATCTGCTCAAGGTCATGAAACCTAATCAAGACTAGAAATGCAGTTAGTCCATTATCTCTAGGGGTTGCTTTTCTGCCCTGAATGAAAAGTTGTCGGTGAAAGAGAGGAGAAATATTTTGTCACTTGGGTACGAATAGGATAGACCTCAAGTTTGACTGAAGGCAAAGGTCGCAAAAGCAGTTACTCGTTATGAGGTTCGGACTTTGGCTCTTTCCAAGTAGTCTTCCCGGACAAAATCTGAGAATCAGCCTGAGACTTTGTACCAGTTAACACCATGGTCCATCCAGCTGAGGACAAAACCTTGGACAGCGACAGTCAGAGCAGCTGGGTTGTTCCTTCCTACTATATGTCCCATAGGCAACTCCAACTCAGCTGTCCAGAACATTACCTCTGCCCTCAAACTCTCCCCTAGCCAGAGAGCTAACAAAGTAAAATAAACTCAAAGAATATATATGTGCATGTATGTGTTTTTATGTGGGTACTTATATATGTGTGTATGTATATTATATATAGTATGTGTGACATGTATTTGGGATTTATTGTGATATATTTGATAATTTCTGGTAAGAAATACCTCCCTTTTTGGCATTGAGGATGCTCTTTTGAAAACAACACTAATTCATGAATATGGGTTATTTTAATAATATTACTAATATTGATTAATTAATTTTATTATTTATTTGTATTTTATATATTCATATAAATATATTTATAATTAAATAATTAATTAAATGATAATTTAATAATAAAAATTTTAATTTTTATTCTTTACTCACAATAACTATGTGAGGTAGGCCGTATGTTGCTTTTATTGTAGGGAGGATGAAACGGGTTTGCCCAAAGTAATCCAGCATGCAAATGGTAAGGTCAGGAGTTGCTTTCAAGTCTCATGACTTGGAGAAAGATGCTTATTAAATTTGTAAATGATACAAAGCTGGAAGGGATGACAGAGCGAGGATCCGGAAAGACTCGACAGACTACAATATTGAACTCTAATGAATAAAATAGAAGAGATTTCAATGTAAAGTCTTAACATTTAGGTTCAAAAACTCAAGTTCACAAGTTCAATGTGGGAAAGTGTGGCTAGAAGTTAATTTAAAAAAGATAAAGGAGGACTCAAGAGATTGCAAGTTCAGTATTTTAGTGATATGAGAGAGCTTCTGTGATCTTGGGCTACCCTAAGAGAAGGTAGTGTCCAGGCTGTGGGAGCTACTAGTCCAATTGCATCCTACCCTGTGGACCACTGGTCTGGTTGATGTATTTTAGGAAAAGTATTTTTGTGGCCCTGTTCTATCCTGGTTCTCCTCCTATCTGGGGCCTCTGCTTTTCTCCCTTTATATTATCCCACTTAGTAATCTCATCCATTCCACGTGTCTATGCAGAAGATTCCCAGATCTCCTGAACTAAATTCCCCAATTGCCTTTTAGCCACTTCCTACTGAATGTCCCGTCTCCAACTCAGTGTGTCCAAAAGAGAATTCATTACCTCTGCCCCCAAACTCTCCCCTTTGTAGACGTCCTCATTACTATCAAGGACACCAGCATCCTCCTAGGTGGGTTTTATTTTTAATTGTTGTTCAGTCGTTTCGGTCGTGTCCAACTTCATGACCCATTTGGGGTTTTCTTGGCAAAGATACTGGATTTCCTTCGCCAGCTCATTTCACAGATGAGGAAACTGAGGCAAACTGTGTTAAATGACTTGCCCAGAGTCCTGTAGCCTGTCTGAGGTCAGATTTGAAGAGATGACTCTTCCTGCGTCCAGGTCCGGCACTCCTTCCATCGCACCGCCTAAGCTGCCCTGTCCTCAGGCCCATAACCTTGATGCTCTCCTCAGTTCCTCACTCACACCACACCACTGCCAAATCTAGACATTTCTACCTTCACAGCTACTTCATCAGTCCCTCTTTCACCTGGGTTATTTTCTAATTTCTCTCTTCCAAAAGTAAGCTCCTTCTCTAGGTGTATCGTGTACACTGGGGCTATTTAGCTTGGAGAAAAAAGCCTTTGGGACATGATGTGTTCAAGGATTCAAAGGGCCATGATGTGCAGGGATCAAGGACTCATTCGGTTGGGCTGCAAATGGCAGGGCTCCCTATGAGCAAGATTTAGAAGGGCCAAGGGCAGATGGAGGTTTTTGATGTATGGAAATGGCTTAGAACACCCACATCGATGCCCAAGTGGAATGAGCTGCTGTGGACAGTCCCGGGTGCCCTCTCTTTGGAAGTCTTTAAATCAAGCCTGCAGAGTGCTATTGAGAATCTTATGCCTGTAGGGTTGGCCCATGGAGTCTTTAAGGTCTCTTCCCTGCTCAGCACGGTGATTCTCAGAGCAGTGCCCTCTACTTGACCATCTTGAGAAGTAGCTCTAAGGGAGTAAAAGTAAATTAGTTTTTGTTTGCACAGAAGAGGATTTGGTCTAGTTGAGAGAGAGAGAGATAGCATGGAAAAAACTGGCTTTGAAATCCCTGGATTGATTCAAGTCAAGGTAAAGGGATTTCAAAGCCAGTGTGAATTTGGGCAAATAACGTATTGGGCTTTAGCTCCTCGTCTCTAAAAACTGATTCACCTTCCAGCTCCCAATGTGTGATCCTATGAATGCTCATAAGTCACAAATTATAAATGAGGCAATGAACATGGGGCAGTCTAATGTTGGGGAAAAAAATGGACTAAGGATCAGTAGGGCTCATTCTTGAGCCTTGGGTCCAACCAGTGATACCTTAGTCAGGTCATGTACCTTCCAGAGCTTCTCCTTCCATTTCTATAAAGGGCTTAGAAATACGTGCACTTGACCTTGGTCAGGTCATACCTCCCAGAGCTTCTCCTTCCATTTCTATAAAGGGAATAGGAATACTTGCACTTGACCTTGGTCAGGTCATGTATCTCCCAGAGCTTCTCCTTCCATTTCTATAAAAGGAATAGGAATACTTGCTCTTGATCTTGATCAGGTCATATACCTCCCAGAACTTCTCCTTCCATTTCCATAAAAGGGATAGAAACACTTGCATTTGACCTTGATGAGGTCATGTACCTCCCAGAGGTTCTCCTTCTATTTCTATAAAGGGGATAGGAATATTTGTATTTGATCTTGGTCAAGTCATACCTCCTAGAGCTTCTCCTTCCATTTCTATGAAGGGAATAGGAATACTTGCATTTGACCTTGATCAGGTCATGTACCTCCCAGAGCTTCTCCTTCCATTTCCATAAAAGGGATAGAAACACTTGCACTTGACCTTGATCAGATCATGTACCTCTCAGAGCTTCTCCTTCCATTTCTATAAAGGGGATAGGAATATTTGTATTTGACCTTGGTCAGGTCCTTTACCTCCCAGAGCTTCTCCTTCCATTTCTATAAAGGAGAGAGGAATTCTCTTAGTGGAGAAGCTGGTGGATAACCAGGGCCAGACCGGGGTGAGGGGAGGGGTTCTCCAGCTTTGGGATCCAGCATCTCACTCTTTGGATGAATCAGTCTTCCTCACTCTGCACTAACTCTGTCACTTCTGGCTGATGGAGGATCCTGAGATCTGCGAGTTCTGCCCGGCACAGTCCTGGGTGCCCCAAGCTGGTTCCGCTTCCCCCTTTTACAGATCCCTTCTCCCCACTGAGCTAAGAGACCGGGTCATTCTTGGAGAACTCTGAGTGTACTTAAGCCCGGTTCTGGCTCACGGTCCTCCTTGGTGTCTGCCCCCGTGTCCTGTTACCTCCCCAGCAGACCGCAAGCTTCCTGAGGGCCAGCTGCGCGTGCCCCATTTCTTTGCAGGGCAATGGGCCTTCTTCCCCACGTGAGGGTGACAAGTAAAAGAGACAAGGAGTGACTCAGGCTCGTTAGCATTAGCATTTTTATTTTCCTTTTTTTGTTGCATAGGAAATGCAGTACTTGCTTCCAGTAATTGTACTGTAATGTGAGAAGGTGGTAGCACTAATGGTTGAATACAAGAGTTAAACTAATCCACACCAGCTCAGAAAAACCTGTGGAGATTTTAGTTGAATAACAATGGACGCCCACAGTGATTCTCAACCAATTACAAATTTTCACAGAACACAGTCCAAACTAAAAGGGTAACTATGAAAGTCAATCCAAGTATACTAGAGGCACAAGGGGCCAGCTCATAAAGACAAAAGAAAAACCATGGTATTAACACGGGTGGCAGGTGAGGTTTGCCAATTGATCTCGCACATCTCTATCGGAAAAGATTCGGTCTAAGTCCCTCCCATTTCTGACCTCAAAAACAAAAACAGAAACGACATGGCGTCCGAGCGGACAAAAACCGATACACGTGGGGAAGGTCCCAGGCAACTCTTGGAGGAAGGGGGGGATCAGGGCTGGGCAGGGATGGCGGCTCTCTCCATCGCCACAAGATCTCGCGCCAGGCCGAGGAACCTCACGGGCCGGCAAAATGGCGGCAGCCCTCGCCGCCCGGTGTGGGAAGACGACCGTTGGCAAAGGAAAACGAACCGAGAAGGGCCATCGTTGTGATGTCCTCACACTCACCATACCCTCCACCCAAAACACTCTCAGTCATCTTCTGCGCTTTTGAGTCATTCAGAAAAAAAGATACTAATTCAGAGACTATTGAGCATCACAATAATAATAATAATAATATAATAATAATAATAGTAATAGTAATAGTAATAAAAGACATCTGAAAGACACAAAACAAACCAGAGAGGGGGAAAGCATTTTGTCATTTGGAAAAATTGAGTTTAAAAAAAAAAATGGCAAGGGAAAGAGAAGAAGCCACATTAGTCCTTGAAGCCACTGTAGAAAGTACAAAAGTTTCCATTTTACAGATTGAGTCTTTTCCTTTGTGAAGATGCTGGATTAGAGGTAGCACATCTACTATGTTCTCTTATGGTACAGACTAATCGGTAGAAGGTTTTCGTCTTTATCGAATAGCATCATAAGTACACATGTGAATCTGATGATGACTGGCATGGAGCCTGGGGCCTTCTCTGGGATGCTCTCTCCCTTTATCCCACCAAAGCTGCAATGTTTCCCCTACTCTCCCCGCTTCTAATGGAATATGGGAATTTCTACCGTCTCTTCTCTCCGTTTCCCAGATCCCTTCCCAAAAGGGCTCCATGGCCTCCTGAAGGCATAAAAGGCAGGTGGGTGCTGGCTAGGAAAACGGGGGCTGGGGGAAACCCAAAGCAAAACCACAAACTTGCTCTATTTGGGAAGCAAGCCATTGGAGATTTAGAACAGAAAGAATAATTTGTTAAAAATCCCGTGTTAATAGCAAAATTTTTTTTTTCTCTCATGAAAAGGGCCCAGAGTTTGTACAGAGTTTAATTTTTTTTGAAGGAAAATATTGCAACTGTGCATGAAACTAAATAGCCACATGAATTTTTTTTTAAGGTTTTTTTTTTGTTTTTTTGTATTTTTTCAATATGAAGAGGTCTGGTGTGAAGAAGGGCCAAGCATGGGTATCTGATGAACACTGTCCATTAGGAAATCACTTCCCACATTAGCATAATCAGGTAAGGGGGCAGAGAAGAGCATCCCCTCATATCGAAATGCTTCTGCGTCTCCTCCTAAACAGAGTTCTTGGGAGTCACGTGGCGGTTTTCCGAGACAAAAATCTGGCCAGGCACTGATTTCTGAACTCAATACCCATGCTTGCCCTCTAGGAAGAAGAGAGAAAGAGAGAGAGAGAGAAAAAAAACCACACAAGTAATACTGAATTTAAGTAAATGTATACCTCCAAAAATACTGAAAACACCCCAAAAATCAAGAAAAGAGACAGAATTTGCGTTCTCAGTGAAATATCTTTAAACCTATCTGACAAGAACCAAGTCAGGAAAAAAAAGACTAACATAACTTGGAGTAATATTCATACAGCTCTCTAAGCATTATGGAATAGCATGCATTTATATTGTATGGTTATCTTACATCACCTATACCAGAAGGTCCTGACAGACAGCAAAGGCTACCGGTGTAGAAAACAATCTTACTTCAGAAGAGCAATATAATACAGATTTCACAGGCACTACATTTTTAATATATCAGGTATTATGCTGGTTTTTCTTATAATTCATTCTGTCCTAAAGCTGGCATCATAACAATGACCAAAAAGGCAAGGACCGGAGTCAACGGAAGGGAAAGGGTACCAACGCGGTGGATATATTTGTTTTCTTCGGGTAAGGTTAGTGCATAGTTCTCATGCAGATAATCACTGCTATGCATTTACATTGTGGGAAAGCAGATTGAAACGAGCCCAAGATGTCACTTTTTTTTCTTTTCGTAAATCATTTTGCCAGCCTGTAATAGCACCATGTAATGGATTTGCATTAAACGTTAGATTGATCTCAGAAGTGGCGACAAAGTCTTCACTACAGTTAAGTGCCACGGAACAGCTTCAATGTTACCTGCTATAGATCAAAGACGTTCTCATCCCACTGCCTTTTTTTTTATAAATTTTTTTTTAAACTGGCGAAAAGAAAAAAGGGGACGGATCTGAGACGCCGATGAGACGGGAGCACAGCCTTGGACCGGATGGAGGGAAGCAGAATCGCGGGACTGTCCAACAGGAGGTACATGCACTGACTTCGAGACAAAAAATGGGTCTTGGGAAACTGCTTGGCTTGTCCTGAGACATCCACCCACAGATCTCCTAGGGAAAGTGGACTGGCTTGTGGGGGGTTTGGTTTTTGTTATGGGTGCCATTGAAGCTCTCCTCACACGACTGTGCCAGTTGGGTTTGCAATTTGTTCTATGGAGGCCTTCGACAGAAAAAGAAAAAGAAAAACGAAAAGAAAAAGAACTCAAACACAGAAGGAGAAGGAAGAAAGTCGAGAAGTAACGAAAGAAACCACCACCGCTAACGACAACCAAGAAGATATTTCCAGAGACACAATGCAAAGTACAATATTCACTGATACTCCTTGCGGTTCAGAACAAACTGGGTTTTGATGTTGTTGTTGATTTTAGGCCACAAATCCAGATTTGTACAGCAAATATTTAATAACACTGTTACTACAAAGCTGCAAAATATCCTGACACAAACAAAATAAAACAAAGTGAAGGAGGGATTTTTAAGAGAGTTGCTTTTTTTCATTTGTTTTTGCATATTCCTGTGGGCTGACTGAATACTGTGAGTCTAGGAACTTTTTATTTGGGGTAGGGGGGGTCCCTTTCTCTCCTTCCACCTTCAGGGAAGGAATCCAACAGAGACTGAGACGGAGGAAAGAGTACCATGTCTACCTACACTCTTATTTGGAGCTGATGGAAGAGAAAAATCAATAAATTATTAACTGCATGGCTGGGGTGTGCAGTAGGAGACAAGCAAATGCTTACTTAATTCAAGCAGGAGAAACATCCAAGAGTTGGGAGCTGGGGGGCAGTAAGGGACAGGGAGAGAAGGGCAGCGTCAAGTGAGAGAGAGTAGGGAGGAAAACCTAGAGATTGATGAGGGGTTGGGATAAAAGAGGCTGGAGCAATTTAGTGTTTGTGCCTCTGGCTTAGATCCCAGAGGAAGACAAGAAACAGGAAAAGTTAGTTGTGGGACATTTCTTTTTTTCCTAAATGTCATAGTGTTCTCAAATCACAGATTTAGAGTCAGAATGAGCAGGTGAGCGCGGAAGAGACATCCTGCATGTTTCCCCACTGAAGTCTTAACCCTGTCTCCTGGATCCCACCAACTCTGAAATCCCTGCCTACTGCACACTCCCAGGGCTTCCCTTCAACCTCTCTGCTCTTGGCTATGATTCTGGGGAATCAGACCCTTTTTCCTCTCTCCCTTGTTTTCTGTCTGGTCACAACCCAACTGTCGTTTTCTGGATGATGATACAGTGAACAAAAAAGCGTCGTCGAGTATGTTTTCAGTTATTACTCCACAACCCCCGTCAGCTATGACCCTAGCCTGCCTCCCTTATGTTGCAAAGCCTTGAAAACGTGATTTTTTTTTTGTTTGTTTCTGCAAACGGGTTCAGAGTTCCCTAACTCCGGCTTCATCAAACTCAACTATGACAAAGTATCTTCAAGAGAAAAAAAATAAAATAAAACAGCATACCTGTAATGACCATTTACAATGGGTCTCCAGTAGCCTACACTTCTGAAGCATAGGAATATGCTATATCATCAAGAGAAGAAAAATAACTGTATTTAAATACATACATTAAAAAAAAGGAAACGGGAAAGTTTTCAACTTAAATCCAGTTCCCAAAATAAAAGGAGGGGTGGGGGATACCCAACAGCAATGAAAAAAAATTTAAAAATAAAGAGAAAAAGCAATTCTATGAATGCTGCCTTTATAACAAACAATCAGAAATTCCACTAGGCTAACTGGACAGATTTTTTTTTTCCTCATTTAAACAACATTACAAAAGTCCTGCATTATAAAATAGGGTCAAACAAATCCATAAAACTATACAACATACAAATTACATTATCTTCTGAGGGGGAGCAGTGGAGTCTTTCTCGCTCTCCCGTTCTCAAACAGCTCGCCCCAAATCACTGGACCTGCCCCAACTATTGCTTCGGTGGATTCGTCTTTTTTTTTTTTTTTTTATTCATTTTCTTTTTTTTTTCATTTAAAAAAAAAGGGTGCAATTTCATCATATGTACAGACCAATTTCACTGGTAACACCTCAGCTTAGAGCAAAGGTTCTGACAAAATGTCTGTCTAGGCTTTTTGTTGTTGTTGTTTTTTTTCCCTTCACTGTGAAGCACTGTAAGCTGCAAATTTATTTATTTATTTTTCATAGTGCACATAATGTCATCACAAAGTAATGCCCTGCTAAGTGCTATTAGGGGGAAGGCAAAGAATGCTGGCTACAGGAAATGATACTGTACACTGACTCTCACGCAACACAACAGAGCCCAACAAACTACTCGACCACTTATCAGACACGTATCAAAGTCCAAAATGGTTTATTTTTTTTCCTTAAATAGAGAGAACCAGTAAACAATTATTTATTTTTCTTTCTCCAAACTCGGAAGTTTAAAAACGTGCATATAAAAATGGGCATTATTATATTTATTGAATGTGGATCAACTGGTCTGCTAAGAAAAATGGGGTATGGGGATCTGAAGAAAAAGGAAGGTTGGTTTTTTTTTGTTGTGTTTTTTTTAAACGCTATTTTTTTTAAGGCTTGCTTGTGAAAGGAATAGTTGTAAAAAGAAAAACAAATTGCTTGAAGCAGGGTCAGCTTAGTGCTTCACAGTTAGACTGCTACTCGAAAGGGAGCCCTTCCTGCCTCCGTGCATTCAAAATTCGCAAAAAAAGGACAAAGACAAAACACCGAAAATATACTGCGTCAAGTGCAGCACTGACTTTGGTCAAATAAAAAAAAATCAAAAAAAAATCGATCACCACTAAGCATTTCTACATGATATAAGCAGGTATTGCATATTTTCATATATCTGGGAAATAAAACAAAATAAAGGAAGACTCCGAAATAAAATGTCCAATGCAGCAACATCCCAAAATACTGATTTTTTTTTTCTCTAGCATCTACGGATCTCAGAATAGCACTGCCACTGACCACACCAGACAATACACACTACTCCTATCTGCGGAACAACTAACGCGCTACTTAGGTTCTAGAAGTGGAAACTGACGATGGCCGACGTCAAAGTCACATTTACAAAAAAAGTGTCTCCAAATGCTTGACCAGGGAAAAAAACCCTTTCGATTCGAGGAACGTGTGCAACAATTTCAGAAATAATCGCTATCCAGGGCAAGGCACATTGATATGGAATTTTTTTTTTCGTTTGTTTCGTGCAAATCAAGGAGGAAAAAAAAATTAAAACAAACAACCAACATTGTTTCAGGGAAAAGATGAGCAAAAGTGACTTCCCAAGAATTTCAGATACTTGATTGTATAGGACAGTAGTAGAAGCCCTTCTCAAGGGCTGAACAAACAAGGTTTAAAGGCAAGTAAGTGCCTGGAATAGGGTTACAATATTGTGTCTTAATGTACTCTACTTTATCCTACATTAACTATATAAAAATTAGTTACTAACACTAGAACATGCACAGATTTTCTCTGATTAGCCAGATGCGCCAATCAGAACGTATATATATGTATAGTCTAGGAAACCTTCTGAAAGTCGCCTGGGGAAGCATTCGGTGCTTCGCTGTCTGGTAGAAAAAAATCACTTGCACTCTATTTTGTTCTCATATTTTTTCTGCATAATTTTTTTTGTTTTCGTCTCGTTTTACTTTTGTACATAAGATACAGGACATTTGGGGGTACGAATTTTTTTCCTTTTTTTTTTTCCCAACAAGTGCCCTCGATCAGAATGGATACCAGCATCTTTGTCATTTCTCTCTGTAGTCTGTCCAGGAAAACATAGGACAATAAGGTGTTTCAAACCTCTGGATGCTCTCTGGGACTTGAGGTGGCCAAGAACCGATAAACACTAGGTGGCCAGAAACGTGTCAATTGTTTTTTTGTTTTCAAAATTGGCATAATCCATTATAAGTGACTTTTAGCTTATAAAATTAACAGATATCATGACTTAATTTTTTTATGTGCTTCGATAAAAGAAAATAATTAATTAGCATTTAATGTAGTTAACATATTGTGGTAAAAGCACCATTAGATTTGTATTTTTTTGTGTTTTTTTTAAAATTTTCCTTCAGTTTTTTTAAAGGGATACAAGTTTAACAATAAAAAACATAAAAAGCAAAAATAGCTCCCCTTTTTTTCTTGCAAGGCTGTTTTTTTTTTTACCCCAATAATTTAGAGTCCTGGGATAGAAGGACTTGGAAAACAAAAATAGAATTTTCAACAATCTCTATCTTACAAAGATATTTAGCTATCCAATGAAATTGCACTTAACTCAATTCAAAATTCGATTGTTTTGATTGATTCCTGTCAGTTTCTGTCAAAACAGACCATCTTCCCCATTTCCACGTGAATTTGTGTAATTGTTGAAAATTGTTGGAAAAAAAAACCCCACAATGTTCTAATGTAAGTGCAGCATTTCAAACTTTAAAAAAAAAATTGACGACGATAGTAGTAGTTTGTCATTTCTGGATATCTCTGCAACGTGAGTGGACTCGCCATCTTTATGGGTCATGTTATGCATTTAAACTGCTGACCGTAGAACAAAAATCAAACCCCCCAAAAGGGAACCCACTGCATATTTTTTCCCCGATATGTTACAGAAGAACATGCCCTATTGTCTGTCCTGTAAGTTACATATTGCAGATTTCAGCGACTACGAAAGTTTGAGTTGCGGCGGGCCTTGCGAGTGCTCAGAAAGGCGGACGCATCTGTATGGGTCAATGGATGTCAAGACCGTGAAACAGCTGGGCTCCGTATGGAAAGTGGGGTACAGCGGGGAAGGCAGCCCATGACAGCAGACCGGCCTCCCCCTCCCCCCAGGGTCACCTACAACTTAGACTACCAGCGAAACACTCCAATGCGACAAAGCCAAATCATTTCAAGCACCATGTGAGAAAATTACAACAGTTCCTAAGGTGGTTGAAAAAAAAAAATTCTAATCCCAAAGAGGTTACGGCCTTGGCTGTAGAACCGTAACACTCAGCATTTTTCCATGTACTGGTTTTTCTGAATCTGTTTGTCTCCCCTTCCGCTGGACAATGAAGAAACTGCACTGCGCTGCTGCTGCTTCCGCGTTACAGAGTTGAGAAGGGGTCCGGTGGTCTGTCTGGTGGATGGTGGGATGCTGTGACTTTTATCCCAGGTACCAGGACTGGAAGACACAAGGAGAAAGAAAAAGCTCCGTTACACAGTGACGCCAGCCTGGTGCATTCAAGAGACAGGGCTTACGAACCTACGTGGGTCTTGGAGGAAGCGGAGGTCCACAAAGGCTTGCCCAGAGTCACAAGGAAGCAGAAGACCAGGAGTCCAACCCCCTGCTTCCAAAATTCAGGCCCTTTCTGGTCTTCCGGCCTATGTCTCTCGTCCCCAGGACGGGGAGGCGTTGGGAAACAACATCAGAAAAGACGTGGGGGAAGAAGCCATGGAGGCTTACTCTGTTTAACTCCAGGGGCAACAGTTATCAGATTTCAGTTTGGCATAAATCAATCATCAAGCACTTTCTGGGTTCAAGGTGCTGGGCAAAGATAAAAACCAACAGTCCCTGACCTCATGGAGCTTACATTCTAAAAGAAAGAATTTCTTAACAAATAAACTGGCTCGGGAAGTAGTGAGTCCCCATTAACGACAGTTCTCAAGCTGTGTGGCAAACCATTGGTGGGCAGTATTTTTTAAAAGCAGAGGCTGGATCCTGTGACTTCTAAGACACCTTCTGATGCTGAAGTCCTTACAGTGGAGAGAGGAAATATCTCAAGTAGCAGTTCGTCTCACCAGCTCAACCAAAGCAATGACCGAAAGGAGTGCCCCAAGCACACCCTCACTGGGACTGCCTTTCAGAAATGCACATTAAATTTGGTTTTGGGGACATGGGGACCTCCTATATTTCCACCCTTAAGTACTGATAAGAAATTCTAAAGGTCACCGCAGACATGAGGAGGGCAACTTATAGACCCTGTTGCTTTAGAAGAAAAAGGCCCAAGTTGGTAGTTAAGTGGCCAACCATGCTCACAATTTATGTTAGGCAGCATTTTTTTTTTAATTTAACCTTTTTTATTTTCAAGATAATTTTTGATAAATATTTCATGGATAATTTTTCAGCACTGACCCTTGCAAAACCTTGTGTTCCAAATTTTCCCCTCCTTCCCTCCTCCCCTAGATGGCAAGTCATCCAATATATGTTAAATATGTTAAAATATATGTTAAGTTCCATATATTGCATACACATTTCTACAATAATCTTGCTGCATAAGAAAAATCAGATCAAAAAGAAAAAAAAATGAAAGAAAACAAGGAGGCTACAGTATGTTTTAAGCAGCGAGAAGTCTTTGGTTATAGGCACTTAAGTCAAACCCACAGGCATTTAATAAGCACTTACTATATGCTAGACACTGTGCTAAGTACCGATTCCCTTAAAATACTGGAAAGAAGGAAGCCGCGGATGCTTCTTATTGAAAGAAAGTATTCTCTGTGTTCTCAAGGGCCCATTTAGGAACATGGCGAATACTCAGTAATGAGCATCCGCGGCTTCCTTCTTTCCAGTATTTTAAGGGAATTTGTACTTAGTACAATGTCTAGAATAGAATTATTTCTGAGGATAGGATAATGCGGATTTAGAGCTGGGCCCAATAGTTTCATTTTACAGATGAATAAACTGAGGCGCGGACTGGCTGGACAATTTGCCCGGGATTGCAACTATTATATGCTTGAAGCAAAATCGATTGCCCTCTCTCAGCTTTAGTCCCTGGTCTGATGGCTTCCAAGATTCCTCACAGCACTAAGATTCGCTAAATTTTCCAATAATAATATATTGAGGCTTGCCAGACAGATCCATATTTCCATTCTGTACAAGGGCTATAGAGAGAATTAACCGAGATGGGTAAATAGTGACAATAATGCTCAAGCTTGGAGTCTGTTTGTCTCTCCCCATCTGAGCAGAGTATGTTCTCTTCCCATCACCTTCCTCACCTCTCTCTCCTTTGTTGGGGCTCCTTCTTCCATCCCCCCCCACCAAGGAAACATTCCAGAACCCCTATTATATCGTAAGGGTCAAAGATGCTGCCAGTCTGCAATTCTAAAGCACTTTGTTGGCTCCAGAAAATGGAAATCCACCTGCTTGCTTTCTTCAGGTGAGGGTGGGGCACACTTCCTGCCGCGCCATTACATCGTGGGATGGAATGAAATGGGTCTAAGTTTTTTTCTTTTCTTTTTTAGTAAGTCATTTTATTAGCCCATAATAAAACCATGGAAAAGAGCCATATTTGACTAGTAGAAAGTAATGGGGACTGTTAGAATCCTAGTGATAATTCAATGGAGTTTGATAGAAACAATGCTTAAGTTAACACCTTTGAGAGTTCACACATCAGTTTCCACGTTTGGGAGATTTCAGGGTTCAGTAGGAGATATCCAAATTCACACCTCCCATAATCCCACTCTCCGAGGAAGAGTCAACCTTTGAGTGGACACCTCTAAAAGAGCATAAAAACATCTGAGCTCTGGCAGGAGAGTTCAGCTGAAAAGATTGAGAGGGGAGCGTCAGCTGGAGATTGAGAAGCCGCGAGTCGGAGTTGAGCTAGAGGCAGAAGCGGGAAGAGCTAAAAGACAAGCTGCAAGAGCTCTTGGAACCAAGGATGGAGAGAGGCCTCTAAGAAAGCTAACCGGGCCCAAGGAAAGAGACAAGACTTGGAAGGAGAAAATAAACGTCTGGATTTTATCACCTGGCTGCGTTTGAAGTGATTGTTACTCTGAACTGAAACTAAGGCTGCCTCTAGAAAACCTCCCCAAGAAACCTGTTCCGAGAGAACCATCGTATTTGAGAAAAGAATACCACAGGTACACACACACACACACACACACACACACACACACACACACACACACTGTTCTGCCTGCAAAAAAGCTGATTTCTAGTTTTCAGTGCTATTCCCCCCTCCAACAAAATCGTTTTGTCATTATTTTTGTTCATTTTTTCTTTCAAGATCTTTGTACCTATTGGAAAATACAAGGTCTTTGTGGACAGACGTGATTCCTCATTTCTTTTTCCCATGTTTCCCTAACACTGCTGCATAGGAAGGTTCTCTAAATGCTGGTGGAGTAGAACAGAAGTGAATAGCTTTAGTTGTTAAGGTTTTTGGGTGAGCTCATCTCTTCATGGAGCCCTTCCCCCCTCACCCCAAAATGTGAGCAACTTCTTTTTTTTCTCTCTGCCACATAAGATGGGTACAGCTAAGCTCTACCCACTTGGAACCTCGGCCACTTGTAAATACACAACCCCCCAAAGGAATGGGTTTTCCCCAAGCTCTTCCCCAACTTTATTCTGATTAGGCTGTTTTAGGATGAACTACTCGACACATTTTTTGGATGTCTCCTTTTAGAATGTCGCTCTTTCATCATTTGGAAGTTGGATGAACTTAGAAGAAAGAGACCCCTATGGAAATCTGGAACCCAAGTCTGGGTCTGCCCTTTCCCCAGTGTGTAGATCACCACGAACCTCAGTTTCCTGATTTGTAAAATGAGAATCATAATACTGCATATTGCACTATCCACATCATGGGACACTTCCGGCTTTGTAACATAATACAGAACTTCCTTTTTCTCTGTCTCTCCCCCAATCTTTCTCTCTTTCTCTGGGATAATTTACTTCTTTAATCCAGAGTAAAGGATAACTTGTTCTCCACTTCCCATGTCAAGAAAAACTGAAGAAGCTTAACTTTGGTAAGACCCATAGGGAAGAGTTTCTAGGAGGCCATGGGCAAAAATTCCAGGGATGGGCAGCAGGGGATGGGTTACAGACATACTGCTGGGGGCAAGATCACACATCCATTTGATTATTATTAGCAAAATGTCTATGTGTATATATAGATATATGTATGTGTATATATATATATATATACATACACACACACACACACTGGAGACAACACACACATTAGGTATATATCCCCTCAGATAACTTTTGCTCTAACCTTCTGGTTTTTCCAATGTAGGGGGCTTTCCATTATGGAAATCCCCTTCATCAACATAGACTGACTTTCACTCTCTGAGAGCTGCCTGCCAGTCCCCCAAACTTCCCCTGAAGCTGGTCGGAAGCACAAGGTGACCCTTGGGGCAGCACAGGGAGACCCCAGGGGCAGCACAGGGCGACCCTCGGGGCAGCACAGGGCGACCCTCAGGGGCAGCACAGGGCGACCCTCAGGGGCAGCACAAGGTGACCCTTGGGGCAGCACAGGGCGACCCCCGGGGCAGCACAGGGCGACCCCCGGGGCAGCACAGGGCGACCCTCAGGGGCAGCACAAGGTGACCCTTGGGGCAGCACAGGGCGACCCCCGGGGCAGCACAGGGTGACCCTCGGGGCAGCACAGGGCGACCCCCAGGGGCAGCCCGCTTGCGCTCCGGGGCTGGGCTTGGGCTGGGAGTCAGCCTCCCAAGGGTTAAGTGTGGGCCGGCTCAGTGGGGTGATGGGCCGCTCCCTCCCGGAGCCTGCCCGCTCACAGCGAGGCTTTGTTGGACTCCCGGCCTAAATGGCGAGATGATAGCTCCATGGATGTCGGTGTAAGATTTCCCGGTTTCTCGAGCAACCTTTGGTTTCCCGAGGACTTTTAAGAGTAGTCACCCCGAGGACTCTCAGATGTGATTCTGACTCCGCTTTGAGCAGCACAATCGAGGCTTTTGTGTCCTGAAAGGAAACCGGCCCGGCCAATATATGTGGCCTGAATCTAACTGGATAAAAGGGGGGGGGGGGGAGGGGGAGAATGAGGAAAAAAAAAAGCTGTAACCTTTGAGGCGGCCCTCCCTCCGGGCTCTCTAAAGAAGAGCCGGCCCTGCCCGGCTTCCTCGGGTGGGAAAGAGCCTCGGGTGGCAGGACCCCGGGGCCGGAGCCCCTCTGGGGGGCGCCCTTCCCCGCGTCCCCACCGCACCGGCCGGCTCACTCCGCAGCGCCGGGGCCGGCCTCTGAGAAAGGCCCAAATCCCAAACAAGAAAAAAAAGTTTCTTCACACATCTTACTATTCAGCGTGCGCCTTGCAGACAAGGTTACCCCAGAGCAGCTCTGTAATCCTTCACTGAAATAGGCTTTATTGATTGCTCTGGTCTATTGTTCTCTTTTCAAGTCCCCCAAGTTCAAGTTCATCGTGGTGTTACATCATGTCTGGTTGCTAGGGGCAACCAGACAGCCCCAGACGTGACTATCATTAGCAAGAAACCCTGCGCTCTCCTCCCACCACCCTTCCAGCGCTCTGACGTAGCAGGGCCCACTGCAAACACATTGAGCTATTTATTCTGCCTAATTTATGACCTTCACAGCGAGCGGGGACCCCCACTCCCAAAACTAACACTGTTGTATATTTAATTAACCCGTCTCTCTCGGGCGCTCGGGAAACTTAGACAAAGGCCTAATTATTGGGTCGTGCTGCCCGCATTTTGGGGGGTTGGGGGGCGCCTGGGAAAGGGAGCGCTCCGAGATCTGGGGCGTCCCTCTCTCCCCCTCCCCCACGCCCCCCCCTATTTTTTGCCCTATTGGCATCTCACGAAATTCTTGAGCTGCTTAAGGGAATTGGGGGGGGGGGAGGGCGACGGGAACGTTCCTCCTCTGGAGTTGGGCTTCAGGAACACAAATCAACTCCTGACATGTTTAAATTTAAATGCTAACCACACACTCGGCGAGTTACTCTAAAGGTTAGTTCTTAATCAATAGAAGTTGCTGACTCCGGGCTTTCTCGGCTTCCATGCTGCACTGCAGTTCCCGGCCTTTTGTCTCACCGTGGGGCTTTCAAAACTTTTTCCCCTCCTCCCCTGAAGATGATCTGGTGGACACAGGGGGCTCTTGTGTCCCCCGGCCAGCAGCGTGTCAATAAGGGAGCCCCGGGGGATCGTGGGGTGGGGGGACCCCTTCATAAGCACGGGGGAAAACTTCAGGAACTCCCGGAAGCTGGAACCCCTCCCCTCCCTTCCCCAAGCCGGCCCTGAAGGCTCTCTCGAGGCTGCCCGCCCTGGGTCTGCCCGCGTCACCTTGGCACCGGGCGCGGGGCACCTCTCCGGGGACATCGGAGCATCGATCTGCTGAGGCGGCAGACGGGCAGGCCGGCCAGGCGCAGGGGGAGCCGGCTTTCTGGAGATCAACTGGGAAAGGGCTGCCTGAGAATTGGAGGGCTTCAGGGTCGGAGGCCCGAGCCGAGTGAGGAGTCACGAGACCAAGGGCCGGCCTGAGGTGCTCATGGAGTCCCGGGGCTCTGGGACTGAAGGGGCCCCCGGTCTGCAAGGAGCCTCGGAGGTCTTTGAGTAAAAACAAATGCTTTGTGGGCTCAAGTTTATAGGCCCTAGACTGAGAACAGAAGCCTTAGGACCAGCTAGGCATACAGTAGGTGCTTAATAAAGGTTTATTAGTTGAGACTGAAGTCTCTCTGCTAATTATTTCCAATTTATCCTGCATATAACCATGTCTGTATATAGCTGCATTTGTCTTTCTCTGTATCCCCAGAACTGAGACTAGTGCCTGGCATACAGTGAGTGCTTAATAAAGGCTTGTTTGCCTGATTGACCCCCACCTTCATTCTAGAAATAGTGGATGCTTAATAAAGGCTTATTCACTGACTGACCAGCACCTTCATTTTACAAATGGTGGCTGCTTAATAAAGGCTTATTCACTGATTACCAGCACCTCCATTTTACAAATGAGGAAACTGAGGCTTTGGGGGGAGAATGATTAACATCCTGTCTTTACTTCTCCAGCCCGAACACCAAAACCTGGAGTCTAAGTCACTGTGGTTATTTGCCCTTTGTTCTCCAAGAGACCCTGACTTCAGAGAGGGGAGGGCTGGGCAAGGTCACAGGCCTCACTTTCCCCTCCAGAGCCCTCTGAGATCCGTGGCCAGTTACAGATCAGGATGACTGGAAATGGCCCAAGATGCACTGGGAGACCTCAGTTCTCCATGCTTGTTGGGTTGCAACAATTTAGTCCTAGTCACGTGGGGAATTAAGGGCAGAATCAGAATTTGAATCCAGGTCTCTTGTCTAGAGCCAGGGCTCTCTCAGCAGGTCCAAAACCTATGTTATGAGCCACACTGACCCAAACTACCTCCCCCTAGCTGTGGAGGTCAAAGGACATTTTCCACCATTTTGTCCCTTCATTTTGCCAATAAAGAAACTGAGTCCCCAAAAGACTTGCCCGAGGCCACTAGTAAAATGTCAGAGGGCCCAGATTTAAATCCTGACTCTTGAACTCCAAACATTTACAAGTAAATCACAGAGAAAGGTAACGGGGGCATCAGGCCGGCCCATTTCCCCTCTGTTTATATTCTCCTGACTCTCTGGATTTGAAAGCATCTGCCCTCTTCTTCTTCTTCTTTTCTGCAATACTGAAAACTGCAGCTCGAGAACGAATGCTAATTCTGTAAGATTATATGGCTGGCCAATGGCGAATTACGAGCAGATGAAGGCTAAGGTTACTCGGGGCAGATTTTTTACAAAAACATGTCTGTGGCCATTTACGGTGCTATAACTTCCCACTTAATATGTTTCTGCCTTTCCCCATATTTCTTTCTACTTGGAGAGTCCCTGAAATGGAACCTCCTGCCTGCGGACGAACGACAAAGACGTTTTGGTTCTTTCTCTCCAACGAGTCCCCGTGACAACCCAACACGGGCCGACGCTATCTGGAGAGCCGGACATCGGGGGAGCTTTCGGAGCTTGAGAAACGCTCCCGGTCGGCCCCCGTTCGTCCGCCGCCCGCCCCCGCTTCTCGAGGCCGTCCCGGGGAACGTCACCCGGGCCCGTCCTCTTCCCGGCGCTCAAGGTGAACCGTCCCCACGAATTCTGCAGTCCAGCAAAAGATCCTCGCTTCCCTTTTTTCTCCAGTCAAATGAAGAAGTAATCTCATCAGGTCGAAAAGTGCTGACTAAGGATTTAATAAAGGGCCTGCAGATGTGTGTCATCTCGGAGGTATTCAGCTCATGTAATGCAAAACAGTTGCACACGGAGCGCGCTTATAAAATCCCATTTAACTATTGCGGGGCTTTTTTTTTTTTTTTTTTTTTAACTGTTCTCGGAGGAGTATTATCACACTTTCCCGCCCTTAATTTACAACACCATGAAAGTTGGTGATCAGGCCTGCTGCTCTCCTGGAAGCCTCAAAGTACTAAGGATTTATGGACCATAAACAATATCAACTCGTCTGAATCCTAAACAGGAAGTCTGTCGTGGCGGGAGTGGGGCTGGGGACGCCCACGGCCTTCTGCCGTCTCCCAAGAAACAGGAAGAAAGCGGAAACCTTTTTTTTTTTTTTTTTTAAACTGGGGTCACTGAGGATGACAAAAGGGGACCAATGAGGAAGCTCCGAGCTCAAGAAAGGAAAGAGACTCGAGAGGTCACGGGGTCCAACCAAAGTCACTAACTGGGAGAAGAAGGGGACCCTTGGTCTCTCAGGATGATCTCTCACCTGAGACTGCAATGGTTTCAGCCTCCAGCATCCCCCTTTTCCAATCTATCCTCTGAACTGCTGGGAAGGCGAGGTTTCTGAAACACCCATCTGACCATTATACTCCTGACGCAAGAACCTTCAGTGGCTCCCTATTGTCTCCAGAATAAGACATAAAATCTGTGGTCTGGAATTTCATAGGATCAGAGAGCAGGAAGGGAAGCGAGACAGAGAGACACATACAGAGACAGACATCCACAGTCTCCTAATTAGTTTTCCAGCCGCCAGCATCCCCCTTTTCCTTCAATCCCTCCTTGGACTTGCTGGGAAAGTGATGTTTCAGAAGCACATGTGACCACCACAAGAGATGGGCAGAGACACACTGAGAGCAAGAGACAGAGACAGACACACACAGAGAGACAGAGAGGAGACACAGAGACCGACAGAGCTGGAGAGAAAAAAGTGGAGGAGACCCCGGAGGTCTCCCGACTAAGGACAGAAACAGCACTTATCCAGCCCATCCCCGCGTTTACAGATGAAGAGGCCGGTCCCAGGCCGGCTTCGGTCTGGAAGGGCAGAGCTGGGGGTGGATCCAAGGCCGGCCGTGTCTGCCTTCCTCTGGGCCCCGGGAGCCCACGCCCCGGCTCCCGCCTCCCATTCGGGTCTGGTTTTATCTCTCCCCCAGCTCTAGGGCCTTCTCCATCAGCCAGTCAATACGCCTTTGTATTAATGACACTTTTGCAAGTCTATCCGTTGGGTCCCCCCCTTCCCTGGAGAATGGCAGGGGCCGTTCCTCTAGCTTTGAGATCCCAGTGCTTGGTAGAGACGGCTGGACCTCAGGTTTTTGGGGTGCCCCTTAGCCAGGGTCAAAGGACCGTAGACAACGTCTCCCAGAACCGAAAGGCACTCCGCCCTGGCCCAGGGCCCCAAAGCCATTATGGGACGGGGGTGGGGATGACCCGCTGTCGCTTCCCTGCCCTCCCCATCACGACCCCTCCCCCCCATCGCCCTGGCAACGATGGAACAAAAAGGGGGAGGGGATGTCCGGGGCAAGTTAGGAGTCCCCAAAGAACCCCCAGTTGTCCTTGATGAGGTCAAATAGCTGAGCCCCACCCATAGGGACAGAAAGAAGGGGCAGGAGAGCCTTCCTGGGTCTGGGGCCATTAATGCCAGTTGCCTGTGAATCAGATACATTGTAGGCACTTGTAAGGCAGCTAGAGGGCGCAGTGAGATAGATCACTGGCTCAGGGAAGCAGGAGGAACTGGGTTCAAATCCTGCCTCAGACCCCTCCTAGCTGAGTGATCCTGAGCAAGTCCCTTCCCCTTGTCTGCCTCAATTTCCTCATCCGTAAAATGGCCGGAGAAGGAAATGGCAAATATCTCAGTATCTCTGCCAAGAAAACCCCAAACGGGGTCACGGTCAGCCGTGACTGAAGGCATTTATGTGGTCGCCGAATTAAGCCGAAGGACAGGGCAGAATCCTGGCCTGGTCCCCCGAGTCTCGTGGCCGTCCCTCCTCCCTGAAGGACGGGCGCCCCGATCCCTTCCACCCTCACTCCCCGCAGGAGAAGGGCCCGTCTGGGAGCCTCGACCCCCTTCGGGCCCCCGCCCCGCCCCAACGTGCATTAAAACAACCTCAGCCAGCCTGAGTCTGCTTGGGTTGCTCCTCGGGCCGGGGGCTGCGAGGCAGCTGTATCTGTTTTTCAAATTAAAAAGTTAAACAAAAGGCCTCAAGGCCAAAGATTAACGCAGGCGGAAGGAGGTTGTTAATGTGGAATCCAGAACTGGGTGTGACAGTTGGCTCGGGCTCCCCAGTGCGGGTTATTTAAGGACGTTCACACATGGAGGAAGCCCAGGCCCTTCCCAAGTGCGGAGGCCACACACTGCTACCCGCCGGGGGTCCCGCCGCCCCCCGCCCAGGCTTGGCGAGGTGGGCGCCCTCTCTCGCTGGCGCGGCGCCATCTTCTACAGCCCACCTGCGACTCGCCCAAATGTCCCAGAACTTGGGGTGCAAGAGGCTCTCGGAGGAGGCCCTGAAGTCCCAGCCCCACAGAGCACGAACCCGTTCCCCCCCGAGACCTCCCCGGGAAAGGGGGAGCCAGGGAAGTCTTTGCTGTTATCCAGCCAGGGGCCTCCCACCTTCCCACCCTTTGCTTCTGCCCCCGGGGCCATGAGAAGCCCAACGGGCCTTGTCTTCGGGAGAAGTCCGACAGAAAGCTGCCCGCTGGGAGTCGGAGCTGAGACTAGAACCCGGGGCTTTCTGGTCTCCCTCCTCTGGGCCCTCGCCAGCTTCCCAGTGGGATACAGAACGGAAGCCCTTCGCAGGGCCTGGACGGAGCAGAGGCCCCCGAGCCGGCCCAGCCCCCACATCGCAGCGGGGAAGGCTTCGGGAAGGAGAGCGGCCCCCGGAGCAGCCTCCTTCGACTCCAAGCCCTTTCCCTGGAACCCTCTGTCTCTCTCCTTGAACGATTACAGGCCCCCGCTGAGTGCCTCGGGCATACAGGAGGAGCTCAGTAACCGCCCGTGCTCTGGCACATGGGACGTCACCAAACTGTTTGGAACAGTCATCCAACAGGCATTCACGAAGCACCTACTGTGTGCCTGGTGCTAGGGATACAATGGCCAAAACTCGGATCCAAACACAGGACACGACTCCACGTCGTTTCCAGCTTCACCGAACTGTCCCAAGCCCTTGAGCCTCAGTTTCCTTTTCTGTAAATAGGCCAATAATTTTTTATTCCGGACATGACAGGGCTTTTGGGAGGAAATATTGAATAAAAATGGCAGCTAACAGCATCACACTAACATTCGCACAGGCTCTGAGGCGGCAAAGTGCCTCACATTCATTGGCTGGCCTGGTGTCCCTCCCGACAGTCCCGGAAGGCGGGCCCTGCCATCAGCACTGATACTACCCTAATGTTATCAATTCTGTTATTAGCAATGTTAATCAAGAGGGCAATACTAGGAGTCCCATTTTACAGATAGGAAAACTGAGGCCGACCATAGTCAAGGGACCCCACCAGGCTCACATGGTTAGTAAGACAGGATGCGAAGCTGGGTCTCCCCCTCCCCCCCCCCCCCCAGCTCCCTCCTCTGTCCCTGAGCCACCTGGCTGCTGCAGCCGGGAATATCTGAATCCCCTGGTGGGTCAGACTTCTTCATGGAGGGGAAGCCACGAAGATAAACTACACTAGGGTTCCTAAGGGGTGAGCTGGGAAGGGCCACAACTCCCCCCCCCCAGGACTGCCTCCAAGGTCTCTGTTCTCCCTGAAACCTCAAGTTGGGAAAAATGAAGAGTTGTATGTGAGGGCTCCCAGAATGGCCCCCGCAAACACGCACACACACAGACTCTTCCTTACACACTCACACACACACAGACTTTTCCTTACACACTCACACAGACACTTCCTTACGCACTCACACAGACTTCCTTACACACTCACACGCACACACACAGACTCTTCCTTACACACTCACACGCACACAAGACACTTCCTTACACACACCCACACAGACACTTCCTTACACACCCACACACTTCCTTACACACTCACGCACACACAGACTCTTCCTTACACACTCACACGCACACAAGACACTTCCTTACACACACCCACACAGACACTTCCTTACACACCCACACACTTCCTTACACACTCACGCACACACAGACTCTTCCTTACACACTCACACGCACACACACAGACTCTTCCTTACACACTCACACACTTCCTTACACACTCACGCACACACAGACTCTTCCTTACACACTCACACGCACACACAGACTCTTCCTTACACACTCACACGCTTCCTTACACACTCACGCACACAGAGACTCTTCCTTACACACTCACACACACACACAGACACTTCCTTACACACTCACACAGACACTTCCTTACACACACACAGACACTTCCTTACACTCTCACACGCACACACACAGACACTTCCTTACACACCCACACGCACATCTTCACCCCCCTCGTAGTTACTCTTCAGTCTGACACTGATGTTTCGGGCTGGCTGACCTTGCTTGACTTTGAGCGCCGGCTACAATTCTCCTCTCAGAGACCTCAGAGCCACCGGGTTTCGGGGGCACCCGAGAGCCTCAGGGGCGTCCCGCGGAGCCCCCGTTCTACACCTGCAGCCCCACGGTTCATGAGTCTCGGAGGCAGGATTCACACTCACGCCTTCCGGCCCCCAGTCTAGTTTTTCTCCACCAGAAGCAGTAACTCCAAAGACACCAGGGACTAGATGGGGAACCCCACGGGCGCCTCTGCAAACCTCTCCCCATCGGAGGAGCGCACTGGGATCCAAAGCAGGGACGTACTCAAGGGCACGCAGCTAACGGAGGAGCGGGGGGATTTGAACTCGCGTCCTCTGATTCTAGATCACGAGATTGGGGTCTGCGGCCCTCTCTTCCACTCCTTCAGCTCACAAAGGAGGAAAGAAAGGGCCGGGGAAAGGCGGCGATTCGTTCAGAGACCAGAGGCACAGTAACTATGGCACACTGGAGTCAGGAGGTTCTGGGTTCCAGTCCTGTCACAGGCACTAGCCGGGGAAAGCCATCCAACCTCAGTTTCCTCATCTGTAAAAATGGGCGTAATTACCGCACCTCCCTTCCAGGCTGTGGTGAGGATCAAATGACATAATATATGCAAAAGGCTTCATGGGGCTGAAAGCGCCGTGTCTATTTTTAGACAGCAGAGTTTTATAATTAAGTCGAGAGCTAGAATTTCATGTCAGATCACGGGATAATGTGAGAGCAGGCCCAGGGAGTTTAAAGGGCCTTCCCAGAGTCGCACGGAGGCTCTCAGATGAGGATCCTGGGTCCTGGAGGCAGAGGGCTGCCCTCGGAGCTCCCGGTTCCAATACTGACTCGGACGCCTCCTGGTCCTGGGCTCGGGAGTGAGCTGCTTAACCCCTCTCAACGTCAGCTTCCTCATCTGTAAAATGGGCCCGCCGGCCCTGCTGTCCCCTCAGTCTTTCCCGGAGGCCATCTGTCCAAGCCCTCACTTAGAAAGAAGGAAACGGCCCCTGCGAGCGCCGCCGCCCAAGTTCCCTATGGAGGAGCAGGGGTTCGAGGCCCAGTCTTTCTGCCTCCGTTCTAGCCCACTCTGCCCCTCCCGCCCAAACCAGCATCAGAGCCTTGAGGGGCAATGCAGAAATCAGGGACTTTTACTACGACGGGACCTGAAGGCCGACAGGAGGTGGATTCCTCGCTCCACAAAGGCCACGGACTTATTTCCACGCTTTTGGGCCCTTGGGAAGACCCAGAAAGACCGGCGCCGTCCCCACTGGCGAGAAAGCTCCGAGGGAATGGAAATCTCTCTCTCGTGGCGACATTAAGGCCGGGAGGAAGCCCCGACGCCGCGGTGGCACAAAGGAACCTTCCCGTGCTCTCTGAAAGCCTTTGGCCTGTGGGCCGGGGGGCCGGGCCGGGGAGGGGGTAGTCAGGCAACCAGAAGGGACAGAAACAATCCTATTTGGGCTTTTTGTTCCCCAGTGGCATACTACATAGATCAGAGGCTTCTGGTAAAATACCAACCCCGACTGTACACAAAGCACAGGAAAATGTGAGGCCAAAAAAAAGGCAGCTTAGGATGTGTTAACGCTGCTATTCTAGCAGCTTAAAGAGTATTTTATGCTTGAACAACGGCCCCCTTTTATTACAGCGGCCTTTCATTCATTGAGGACTTCAAAGGGCCCAGCCACCAGTGTACCTGCTCGGCCATAGGGCCCTGGAAGGGTGTTCTAAAGAAGGGAGCCACTGGGAGAGCCGGCCCCCCGCCGACCGGCCAGTTCAAAGAGAATATTCCAACAATGATTACATTTTGTAAATCTTTTTTTTTTTTTTAAACGAAAGACAGCTTATTTCCTGCTTTTTTTCATGAAAAATAGATGCTGACCGTTAAAAGTAGCCCGCTTAGGAGAGTCGTCTGAGATCTGAGGGGGCAGGAGGGGGTGGGGAACTCGGGGGGGGGGAGATGGAGGCCAAGGTCGGGTGGAGCCTTCTGGGATTCCAACGGGCTGCAGGGTGGCGAGGCGGAGTCCTTGGGGGGGCTTTCCCATAAGGGGGATGGGGGGCAAAAGGAGAGAGGAATTGTTTGGGAAGAGATGCATTTGTTTAATTAGGCTCGTTTTTCTTTAAAGTTTGGAGTTCTTTTTCGTTCTTTCTTTTTTTTTTTCCTGAAAAGATCAGCAAAATCCAGGGGGCCCGGGGCGTATAAAAATCTCTCGCACAAAGGCCGGAGTGACCCGATTCGGATTTTTTTTTTTTTAATAGTCTCATTCAACTTTGAACTTGAACACCCAGGGAAGCCTAGCCAGCATGTTTTTCTGGAGCCATAAAACCTGGTTCAGCCTAAAGAGCCCAGGCTACTTTTTCTCACCATACAATGATGTCTCCTAATGGCAGCTCCTCCTCCCCCCCAACAGGAGCTTCCCATCCCACCATCCCACCGCCATATCCTGTGGGAGAAAGGAGAGGGAAGGAAAAGGAGACTATTTATTCCCTGGAGAGTTCCACAGGACTTCCCGATGATAACTAGAACTTGCCCAAGGTGGGATGAGCCGCTTTGGAAGCTGGAGCAGCGCCCTGGTAGAGTGGAGACTTGGGGCAAAATCCTGCCCCTACGGAGCCTGAAGGCAAACCATGTGACCTTTCTGAGCCCGAGTTTGCCCATCCGGGCAATGGGGACAGTGATGACTCCTACTCCCGAGGCTGCTTTACATACATTATCTCCCATAGAACACACGTTATCCCTCCACATTCGGCTGGCTTTATACATTCATGAACGGCCACATGGATGGACGGGTACGCACGGCAGCTGTTATTTACCTTGCTCACTTCTCGGGCCCATTGTAGGGAGGATTCCTTGTGGGACACACGCTGGGTTAAATGGTCTGAGGTTTGTTTTAAACTTAAAATTAAAAACCATGAAAATGAGAACGCGACCCTTCTCAACACCCACGATCCAAAGGGATGTTGGCCAATGACTCCAGATGTCACCTTCAAAGAGGGCGCCACCAACCTGCTTCCACCCTCCCCACATTTATTATGTCTCTTCCCTTTTCTCCACTCACACAGTCACCAGCCTCATTAGTGTTGATCCAAGATATTGGGAAAAAACACCTTCTAATTGATCTCCCCACCTCCCCCACCGTGTTCCATCCTTCACCCCGCCACCAATTGGGTTTGTCCTAAAGGCACCGTCTGCCCATATCTCTCCCTTACTCTATAAACCACACGGCTCCCTATTGCCTCTATTTGTCATTTAAACCCCTTCACCATCTGACTCAATTATTAGCCATTACTCTCTTCCACATTGTTTATGATCTAACCCAACTAGTTTTCCTTCTATTCTTCCCAAATAGCACCCATCTATCTAGATGCCTCTGTCCTGTTTTGTACTGAGCCTTCAATGGCGTCCCCTTGATCTCCGGCTCTCAGATTGCTCCCTCGTTTCCTTCAAGATTCGGCCCAAGCGAGAGCCCCTACGTGAGGTCTCTCCTGATCTGTTCTCTTCCCCCAAATTCTCTTCTTATCTATTTTATGGATTATATAACAGATAATATAGTATTACATGTCATACAAAATGTATGTACACAGTATTACATATCCAACAGGATATAATGCTATATAACACATATATACATATGTAAAATCTACAAGAGACATACATATGTACCTGTATTATTAAAAATATATAATCTATAATATATACATACATATGTACCTGTATTATTAAAAAATATATAATCTATAATATATACATACATATGTATGTGTATTATTAAAGTACACACATAAAATCTATAATATATACATATGTATGTGTATGATTAAAATATACATATAAAATCTATTATATATACATATGTATGTGTATGATTAAAATGTACATATAAAATCTATTATATATACATATGTATGTGTATTATTAAAATACACATATAAAATCTATAATAGATACATATACATAGGTACATGTATTATTAAAAATATATATCTAATCTATGATATACATATGCATGTCCTTATTAAATGTTACATTATAATATGTTATATAACATAGTTATATGCAATATCACGTTTTACCCATATGTATGTCATAGAATATATACCATATTATATGTATATTTTGTATATGTTATGTATAGGTTGTATAGACAATATACAACATATGCTATATTATATCTGAAACAAAATAGAACATATACAATATATTAGATATAATTACACAAATTTAAAATACATAATACACGTACATATATGTCTGTTAGTATGTGAGCTCCTTGAAGTCAGAGTCTATTTCCTCCCCCTTTTTTTTCCTATCCCTAATGCCTAAAACTGTAATATTTATTAAATGCTTGTTCATTCACTGACTGCTGGTGACTCTGGGAGATTTATAAGGTCATTCATAAGCTTTTCCCTTTTTAAAAAAGGGTCTGTTATTCTAGGTCAGCGAATGCTGTTTTAATACATCTACTCATGATCTTTTCATTTATTGTTCTTTCTCTCAGTGGAAAAGTTCTTCCCAGATTTGAAGCCCTCCCCCAGAAAGCTACAATGGCTTTTTACTGTTCTGTTTATTCCACAGGGAGAAGTCGAGGTCTGACTAAGTGACTCCAGAGATGATTTCAGTATTCCTTGGGAGGGAAGGGCGCTCAGGGAGGTGGATGCTTGCCTTTCACCTTGCTGCTATCCCAACCTTATCTTGAAAGGGGCAATGGCTGGAGTAGAAAGAATACTAGAAGTGGAGGAAAAGGAGAGCTGGGTTCAAATCCTGTCTTTGCCACCGACTAGCCGTGGGACCCAGGACAAGGACAGAATCATCTGTGGCAGAAATGATTGAATCTAATCTCTTCATTTTACAGATGAAGAAACTGAGGTTCGGTGAGGTGAGGTGACTTGTGGTAAACACCAAAGGTAGGATTTGAATCCAGATCTTTAAACTCCAAAGACAACATTCGCTTCCATCTCTAAAAGTCCATCATAGAACTATTGGGAGAATGAAAGGGAAAAATAGATATAAAAAGATCTGGAAAACTTGACCGTTCTTCTACAACATATAGTATTCTAGTCATGTCAGGTATTAATCCAGAAGAGACTTTTGATTGTGACAGACTGAACTTCCAAGCTGGGGGCTCTTGCTACACGAGGATCAGTGATATATATGATCGGTCTAAAAAGACTCCAACTGGGGAGCACACAGAGGACAAGCTGGGAGGACTCCTTTCCCCATCTACTGAGCGCATAGTAGGTTTAAGGATTTTATTCCTTCCAAACTTTTCTTGGCTGAAATGGGGCTTGCTGAGCAAACCCAAGGGAAGGTGGAGGGGGTAGGGGTGAAGAATATGCGGGGAAGTTTGCAGTTTCAAATGACAGTATTTTTTATGCTGAAGCAGCAAATGCTTTTTTTATGTACGGATTTATGCCCTTCTAAATTTGTAGATTAAATTTACAGCTAAGCAATATCCATTACCACAAACAATTAGCTTCATCCTGAATTTTTTTTTTTTTCTGTAGAGGTGAATGAAAAATCCCTTGGAGAGAGAAGGAGAAAGAAGTGGCGTGTGTGTGTGTGTGTGTGTGTGTGTGTGTGTGTGTGTGTGTGTGTGTGTGACAGAGACAGAGATGTTAAGATTCCACAGCCCCAGTGGCAAAGCGATTCTGACACATGACTTGGGCATAAAAGCAAGCTCGGTGCCAGTCCCTAGCCCTTCATTTACCTCCCAGAACATGCTGTTTGAAACATGAAGTCGGAACCTGAATCAACAGAACTATGGGACGGTTGAAAGCCACCGGTTCGAATTCCAGTTCTGCTTCTACCTGTGTGAGTTGAGAAAAGTCATCTCTTCTTTCTAGACCTCAGTTTACTCATAAGTGATGAAGCTAAATTAAATGCTCTCTAAGGCCCCTTCCAATCCTAAATCTTAGAAAGTGGATGGTCAAGTCAAATCGACAAGTTTTTATTAAGCACCTACTATGTGCCAGACACAGCTCCGCCCTCAAGGAGCTCCCAGGCTACCAAGGCCGACGGCTGGGTACAGGCAAGACAGAGACAATATCAACTGGAGATCATGATGTATGGAAAAGAGGAACTTGAATCTTCAAAGAAGTGGGTTCAGGGTTCAAACCCTGCTTCAGGTGCGAGCTGTGTGGCCCTGGGAAAGACTGAACCTTTCTCACCTCGAATTCCTTTTGTGTAAAATGAGCGACTTGTCCCTGAGGTGCTCTCTAGCTCTCAGTCTATGGTTCTATGATCACTGGTCTAGCGCACAGTAGGTACTTGATACTACACTTCTAGGATTTGGATTTGAATCCTGAATCTGCTGATTCCTTTGTGATTCTGAGCAAGTTATTTTGCTCCCACCCACTTCAGTTTCCTTATCCGTAAAAAAAAAGGAGCCAGACAAGATGGGCTCCAAGGTTCCTCTCAGATATAGTTGGGAACCCAAATTGCGACTGATGATAAATTTGGGATAGAGAAGGGAAAGGGTCAGCCTCGGGCCCCCAAGACAGTCGAGGCTGGTCCCTCCAGGGCCGAGAATCAGCCACAGATGCCCTCAGCATGCTTTCAATTACTACCTATTTCATTGTCCTTTGGACGTAATGGAGAATTAAGAATTAACCAAACTGCTCGTGAACTCTCCGGAGCTGGCTTTTCCACTTTGGAGCCATAAAGCCCGACGTACTATAACTTTATTGTATTTTCATAAAAACAATTACTGGAGGGAAGACTGTTGCATGTTTATTGGCTCTTAAATTAAAATATCCCTTTCCCTCTTAAAATCACCATATGGAGAGGAGACCCCACTGCCTCTTCTGCTGGATTGGTGGCAAATCCACCAAATGGGTATTTTAATTTTGATTTCTGCTACTGCAGAATCCTCCCAGACATGCTGCTCTGGGCATTAGAGAAAGATGCAATGTGGAAGGCTGTTTACTTATGGAATGGTAGTGGGGCCGATTGTCTGGGGAACAACCGGCTTCCTGTTTGACAGCCCAGCCCACTTCAAGTTCAAGTTCAGGTTTAAATGAAATAAAAACCCTCCTCAGGAGTTTATAGCCGGGCCTCATTTCCATGGGCTCCCCTCTGAACTCAGCCTGCAAGGCCAGGCTCTGTTTCCAAGGCTCAGCAAAGGAATGTGGGACAGTTTGAGTCTGGGGAGCGTTCTCAGGAGCCCAGGCTGTGCACCTTGGAATGAAGAGTGTCACCAAATCGTTTCTAAGGCTGAAATTGGGAGAAGGGATGAGGTAGTGAGGAAGGAAGGGGGAGAGACCAAGACCGATAGACAAACAAAGAGTCAGAAGCAAAAATGTGAGAAGGGAAGGAAAGAAGGAAAGAAAGGAGGGAAGGAAAAAGAAAGGAAGGAAAGAGGGAGGAGAAAAGTAAGGAAGGAAGGAAAGAAAGAAAAAAGGAAAGAAAGAGGAAAAGAAGGAAGGAAAGAAAAAAGGAAAGAAGGAAGGAAGGAAAGAAAAAACAAAGAAAGGAAAAAGTAAGGAAGGAAAGATGGAGGGAGAAAAGTAAGGAAAGAAGGAAGGAAGGAAAGAGAGGGAAAGAAGAAAAGAAGGAAGGAAGGAAAGAAAAAAGAAGGAAGGAAAAAGGAAGGAAGGAAGAAAAAAGAGGGAAGGAAGAAAAGAAGAGAGGGAGGGTGGGAGGAATGAAGAAAGAAAGAAAAAGAGGATAGAAGGAAGGAAAAAAGGAAAGAAGGAGGAAGGAGTGAAAGAAAGAGAGAGGAAAGAGAGAAGGAAGGAAGAAAAGAAAAAGAGGGAGAGAAGGTGGGAGGAAGGAAGGAAGAAAGAAAAAGAGAAAAAAGGAAGAAAGAAAGAAAGAAAAAAGAAAGGAATGAAGAAAGCATGGAAGGAAGAAGCTTTAACAATTTAAAGCAGGACTAAGACATGTGGGACACCCTACATAAATGTTACCTTTTATGATAGCTCAACTCTTTTATTTTACAGATGAGGAAAATGATCTCCAGGGAAGTGCAGTGATTAATAATAGCTACAGCTTAACTAGATTTGCCAAACAATTTACATTTGCCATCTCGTTGAATCCTCACAACAACCCCGTGAAGGAGTTGCTATCTTTATCTCCATTTTGCATCTGGGGAAACTGAGGCTCAGAGTTTAAACGCCCGCAGTAATAAGCATCTGAAGCAGTTTCTGAACTCTGTGTTCTCCTGACTGCGATCTGGGGCTCTGGCCATGCTACCGGGTAGCCGCCAAAGGGCAAAGGCTTCATGTTCAAACCCAGGTCCTCGGGACGCTGAGGAAGTCAGAAAGGGTCAAGGCCCCAGACTGCCTCAGTCATCGTCGCCCCACCTCCCCCTGCGCTCCTCCCCACCCCTTGCTGGTTAGACTTCTAAATGGGAAGTGGCCCCAGGGTCCATTCTGTGCTCCCCTGCCCTGTCTCCAGAGTCTCCCGATGGGCTCAGCAATCAGCCCAGCCTTCTAGCTCTTTGGCTCCGTGCCTCCCATTGCCTACCAGACGCTGCCGTGTATTTTCTTCCATCGCCAAAACGCAATGTCTAAAAGTGACAAAGCCCCTGCTCAAAATGTCTCCACATTCTGAATCCCCAATTTCCATGGATGGGGGAAGTCATCCTTTCGGTTGTCAAAATGCCCAAACCCAGTGACTACTAAGTCCTACTGATTTCTCCTTTCCACGGCTCCAATTTCTTAAAAACTTAAGGTCATAATGCACACTTCCATCAGTCAATTAATTATTATAATATTATATAATATCATTATTAACAATATCATTTTTTTTCCGAGTGGAGTCTGCTCACTTTATTCTGTATAGAAATGTCATATCAATCTTTTAAAAACACAGGTTTCCTTTTCAAATGTCTGTTCTTTTCAACATTGACTTTCTATTGATGTTATATGGCTTATATTATTGTATGCCTATAATCTGTGGAATATTACAGTCTCTGAGTAATTGCACATCACACAGAAGGCAATGCAGAATCCACAGTATGAGGAGGTAATAGGGAGCCACTGAAAATGGCTTTCTCTGAGCATCCCTCTGGCTCTCCCCATGCCTGGAATGCTCTTCCTCCTCCACACTGACTACTGACTTTATTGGTTTCTTATAAGTCTTAACCTATATTTTACCTTTTACTGGAAGCTCTTCCTGATCCCTCTTAATTCTAGTGACTTCCCTCTGTTAATTATTTCCTATCTATACTATACATAGTTTGGTTTGTATATATTTATGTGACTATTTATTGTATATATTTATTTGTACATATTTATGTGTATATTTACTGTATATACTTATTGGTTTGTATATATTTATGTGTATATTCATTGTATATATTAATTGGCTTATATATATGTATATTTACGGTATATACTTATTGGTTTATATATATTTATATGTATATATTGATTTGTACATATTTATGTGTATATTCATTGTATATAGTTATGTGTATATTTATTGTATATATTGATTTGTACATATTTATGTGTATATTTACTGTATATACTTATTGTTTTGTATATATTTATGTGTATATTCGTTGTATATATTTATGTGTATATTTATTGGTTTGTATATATTTATGTGTATATTCGTTGTATATATTTATGTATATATTTATTGGTTTGTATATATTTATGTGTATATTTATTGTATATATTTATTGGTTTGTATATATTTATGTGTATATTTATTGTATATATTGATTTGTACATATTTATGTGTATATTTACTGTATATACTTATTGTTTTGTATATATTTATGTGTATATTCATTGTATATATTTATGTGTATATTTATTGTATTTATTAATTTGGTTTGTATAGATTTATAGACTGTAAGCTCCTTGGAAGCAAGAACTGTTTTGCCTCTTTTTGAATGCTGAGCACTTAGTATAGAACCTGACCCACGGTAGGTGCTTAATCTGTGATTGTTGCTGCTATTGACTGATAGAAGAGGAGGGGGAATGGAAAAGTGGAAAGAGATAAGACACTAAGATCTTTGTTTTATGACGATCAATCCGGCAGCCGTAGGGAGGATGATTTGGAGAGGGGAGAGAATGGAGGCAGGAAGACCATTAGGAAGCTCCTGAAAGTGCAAGGGGAGGCGATGGGCTTATGAAGGAGTCAGACGGCGAAGCAAGACTTTGCCACTACTTGGATCTGGGGCTTGAGGAAGAGAAAGGTCAAGGCAGCTCTGAGATTTCACAAGAGGGGAACTGGGAGGGGGGTGGTGCAATCTATAGAGCAGGAAAGAGAGGGCCGGGTTGGGGAGGCAAAAAGGGGCCGTCTTCGGGCCGAGTCCAAGGACAGCAGGGCTGTCTGCACAACCGCAGCTTGGGACAGCTGAGGTCTCTTCTCCTGGGTCACAGACTTAGACCCGGAAAGGACGTCAGAGCCATCCAGTCTAAGCTCTCAGTCTCACTGATGATGAGCCCGAGGCCCTTCCTGGAGAATGGCTTGTCCAGGATCTAGTGGGTGGGATCTGAACACAGATCTTGCACCCAGCAGAGTTCCATCCATCCCCCTCCAGAACTTGCTGATTCTGTGGCTGCCGCCCACAAAGAGTCAGATGTCACACACACACAAGACAAGCTCTTTCTCTGGAGCCAGCCCAGGCCTTGTCTCTTCTGCACCCCCGGAGTCAGAGTGGCTGGAATCCCCACTTCTCCCGTCCTGTGTCTGGTCTCCGCACCGGACAGTTATTTCTAGGCTAAGAAAGGAGGCAGGATGGGGGAGGGGGAGAGCCAGAGCATGACGTGAGACTAGCCAGCAGGGACGGGGGCCCAGCAACATTAGTGCATTCCAGGAGGAGGCCGGTGCAGCAGTTCTGGCTCTGCAAAGGTCACCATGATGCAAGACCCAAGGGAAGGAAGGGCCGAGTGACGGCCCTTCCGGGAAGACTGAGGTGGGGAGGGACCAGTCCAATCAGGCCAGGGGCTCGGAGAGCCTCCCTCCCGTCTCCGAGAGGAGGAAGTATTCTGCAAGGAGGCTGCAGCCATTTCCAGGGATGACCTCTGTATATGAAGTCTACTCGGGGTCCGGCAACGGACCCAGGAGAGGATGGGATAATGGGCGGTCGGCCTGCGCTGCATCGGTGTCCAGGAAGTGGAGTAGATGCAAACCAGGGATTCCTGGAGCCCATGATAGGGTCTGCAGAAGCCCATGGCGCCCTCCTCACAAGTACATTATTCAGTGCATAAAATAAAATAATGGGGTTGCAAAGGAAAAGAGCATATGGAAAAATAGTTATCAAAACTACACTGCAAGTTCACACGATCTAGATTACAATGCATTGCCTAGAAGAAAACCTTCGGCAACTGGAGAATGTGGAGATTAGAAGCTGGAAGAGACTCCTCTGGCCATCCCAGTTTAAACTGTATCTGAAAAACCAGCCATGGAGGAGCTGGGGGAAAATGTGCCCAAGATCATCAAACCAGCCATGGAGGAGCTGGGGGAAAATGTGCCCAAGAACGTCAAACCAGCCATGAAGGAGCTGGGGGAAAATGTGCCCAAGAACGTCAAACCAGCCATGGAGGAGCTGGGGGAAAATGTGCCAAGAACGTCAAACCAACCATGGAGGAGATGGGGGAAAATGTGCCCAAGAACGTCAAACCAACCATGGAGGAGATGGGGGAAAATGTGTCCAAGAACGTCAAACCAACCATGGAGGAGATGGGGGAAAATGTGCCCAAGAACGTCAAACCAGCCATGGAGGAGCTGGGGGAAAATGTGCCCAAGAACGTCAAACCAGCCATGAAGGAGCTGGGGGGAAATGTGCCCAAGAACGTCAAGGGAAGACGAAGCATGGGTCAGCTGCCATCTGCGCCAGTGGGGAGGCTTCCCCATTAATGAGATCACAGATGATCAGTCAATCAGCAAGAAGCAGTTATTAAGTTTTGACTGAAACACTGAGATCCAATGGGAAAGACAGTCACAATGAGCCTAAAATACTGAGATCCAATGGGAAAGACAGCCTAATGAGCCCTGGTGAAAACACCAGCTAGGAGGGAAGAGGATGACCACAGCCAGAAATCAGCAAGATCTGGTTCAACTTAAATTTTATCCAATCTGAAAACTGGGCCAATAGCCTTCCCAGGAATGTTGTTAGGAAAAAGAGAAAATATTAATAATTTTTGATTTGCAAACCTTAAAGCATTACACAAATGCTCATGGTGATGATGATGTCCAAAGAGCAAATAAAACAATACCCAGAGATTGGAGAAAAAAGCCATCAGATATATAAAGGTATTTTATTTTGGTGTGTGTGTGTGTATGTGTGTGTGTGTGTGTGTGTGTGTGTGTGTGTGTGTGTGTGTGTGTAAAACTGTGATTTCTTGAATGTGCAAAGCTCCACATTCTGGGAAATTCCCAGGAGGAATTGTCTACTCCTTTGTTGAAGTAGAAAGGCACTTGGAGGCACTGAGAAATGACGTGATTTAGCCAGGGTCACATAGTCAGTGTGCATCTAAGGGGAGAGTACATCCAGGCCTTTCTCCCTCCAAGGCTGGCCCTTCCTCTAATATATCCCACTGCCTTTCATCGAAATGGCATCCCAGTATTAGAGACTGAGAGCTGGAAAAGTCCTTAGGGACCAGTCAGTAAAAACCTCTTTTTGTACATGAGGAAATTGAGACACGGAAAGGTTAGAGTGACATCGCTAGTAAGTGTCCTAGGTGAGAGCCGAATGTGGATCCTTCTGATCCGATGCCCTATCCCCTCCGCCATATTGCCTCTCCAACACTGGAAACCGAGAAATGTCCTTTCTTGTTTCCTCCTCGTCCCTGTATTTCATAATATTTGTATAGAAAGGCACACAAAGACCATCAAGTTGAATTAGTTCTAATGATCAATTTTAGTTCAATTCTAATTAAACAATTTCAATTTAATTAATGCCGGCTAAGAAATCAGCTGAAATTACAAATGTAAATGTTGAACTTTAAATCTAAGGTCCTCCCTGCTCATTGCACTTTAAAGAATTCGCCTGCGAAGGTAGATGGGAATTTTAACCTCTGTCTCCGCTGTGAAGGAGAGAAGCGGGGCGTGCTGTGCAACAAGGAGATCAGAGAACCGTTAGCCCAAGATTCCCCCAGACATGGGCACCCACCCACATTGCAAGACTTCGGTGGGTCTGTGATCTCACTGGGGGTCTCAGGGGGCCCTGACAGAAGCACGGGGCTAGAAAACATCTGGTGGAGATTGAGCGAGATAGCAAAAGCCTTTGAATTCCTGTGATGGGAAGACTGGGTGAAAGAACTGGGGATGTTTAGGCTGGAGAAATGAGGGCTGAGAGACTCAGATATATGAAGAGCTGGAAGGAGGGAGTGGCTTATTCTGCCTGGCCCTAAAAGGCAGAACCACCAGCAATAGGCAGGAGTTAGCTAGAGAGATTTAGGTCTGGGTCCAACAATCCGAACCACCCCAAAGTGAAAAGGGGCTGCTCCAGAAGGGGCGAGGTCAATGGGGGGACCATGAGGGCCACTTCCCACATGACCCAACATCAACCACAAATCTGGGCAAATTACTTCTACTTCTCTAAGATTGAGTTTCCTTGTCATTTATATGAAGATTTGGACATGACGGGTTCCAAGATCCCTTCCAGCTATATCTATGATAGATTGCTTCTGAATTTACTACTATGGGATGGCAGCAAATGATTTCGGTGGTTCCCTAAGACTGAGCCAATTATTTTTGGTTCTTAACCTACAGAGGGATCCACGTGTCTATGACCGAAGATGGGAAAACAATCAAATTGTTATTCTTACTAAGTTTTAATCCTTTCATTTTAATTTATGCATTTTAAAACACTGCTCTGAGAAGTCTATCTAAGTATTCATGGGGATGTAGAGTGGTGATGTCCATGACACACAAAAGGTGAAGAACCACTTAACTAAGGCATGAGTGGGGAAATGGAAAGATCTCTAGCTTTGCAGTTAGAAGTCCTGGATTCAAATCCTACCCCTGCTACTTCCTACCTGTTTGACCTTGGAAAAGTCCATTTAAATGAGCCTCAGTTTCCTCAAAACCCTGATAGACAGGATAGCCTCTAAATCCATGATATACCTTCTCCCACAGGATCCCCCATCAATGATCTTTCATTTCAACTTTTGCTCAGTTCAAAAAAAATTGATTAGGAGACAAGTCATTTGCCATTAACGTTTCAAGATGAGGTAGCAGAAGGGCGGAGCAGTAGAATACTCCAGTTAATTAATTTGATAATGCCATTAAACTCCACCATGGCTCTCGGATCATCCTTAGCCTGGTTAATGCCCACAGTCCATCGGCTTGCTGACTGCCAAGGGTGACCATGGGCTTTGAGACGTTAACTTCCGCCCCATGGGGATGACACTTAGCCCATCTCATTTAATTTCTGACCTTCACTAAGCAGTGAGGTCCCAATCTCTGGATTTTTATAATCTTTAGCGAGAATCATTAAAGTATGGAGAGACTCCAGTTGGCAGAAATCTTTATGTTCTTCTCGCAGCAAAAGCTATAAATCTGAAGATTGACCTTTCGTATCCAGGTCATATATGACACCTGGTTCACTTTTGTCCATTCACACAGGATTTATGAGAGGGACTAGAGATACAGGGTATGAAAGATGAACTTTATGAAATGTCTTTCAAATATGCACACTTACTAAAAATCTCACCCAGCCACTGTCTGCCCCTCCGCCGCAAAAGAGCCGTCATGTGTCCTTTTAGAAAATTTCACTCTAGCTGCAAGTCTAAAGCTAGTTGCAACTGAATCTGCACCGTCTTTCTAGTAAGATCCCCCTAAAGCAGGAATAAGCCTGTGGATGAAAATGTGGATACGACTGATGATAGATGATCTTACCAAATTCGAGATTATGTTTTGTAAAAAGTTCTCAAAATGTTCCTCCTCTCCCCCCATCAATCCATCCTCCTCTAAACTTGTAAATTTTTGTCAAGATCACCACCATCCTTCCAGTTACCCAAATGTTTAATTCTACTCATGGAATCAAAACATCAAAGATTTAGAAGCACAACTCAGATCAAGGTCACCCCCAATACCCATTTTACAAATGAGGAAACCGAGGCACAGAGATGGTAAGTAACTTTCTTGAGTCACCTAGACAACCCATTTCCTTCTGAGTCCAAGTCCACTGCTTCATCCATTGTACTTCACCCCCATGTCCCATAAGTTGCCATGTCTTTTCAAGTTTATTTCCTTGATTTTCTCTGCTTCTTTTCACTTGCACTGCCTCAACTCTCATTTGGGCTTTTATCACCTTTTGCCCGGATTATTTCACTAAACTCCTAGTGAACATCTTTCTTCTTCTGGTCTCTTTCCTCTCCATCCCATTCTTCCCAATTGGCAGCAAACTGATATTACTGTACGATAGTACTGACCGTGTCATTCCCAAGGCATCCTATCATTTTTGAATGCATCTACATTTGCCTCCTCCCCTCTCACTTCATAATAACATTATTCTCTTTTGCACATTCTATACATTCTAGACAAACTGGTGAGAATTCTAGAATTCTTAGGAAATTGTCTTTTTTTGCGCTGAAGTCTCTCATTGTCCCTAGTTCTGTCCTCCGTGTACATCCCAAACCAGTCTCCTCTCTCTTCCACATTTCAGCCCTTCAGAAATTTGCCCTGTGCTGGTTGGTTTTCCTTTGTGCAGTTAAACCTGCTTCCTCCAGTCAATGGTTTCACATCCTGACACCGTACTAGTTCCCCTCCCTCCAAAAATTCTCTCGTGCTCCTCCCCCAAACTCCCCACAAAACAAAGAATGAGCCCAAGGTTCTAGCTGAGGTCTACCTGTCGGGGGGGGGGACAATGGGACCCCAGCTTCCTTTCTCCTGGATACTAGGCCACCAATAACGCACCATTAATGCAACAAAAGATGGTGTTAGTTTTGTGGGTAGAGTGTGGAAAGGCCTTAAACATCAGTGAATCCAGTTCCTCATTTGTCAGCTGAAAGCAAGGAGCCATAAGAGGCCATATGGGCAGGGGGATGGCTGGAACAGGGAGGAGAGATGGACAGAGAGGTGCCTGTGCCGGTGGCGCAAGCAGAGAGAAGGAAAGGTGCTGAAAGGGAATCAGTGGGACTAGAAAGGAGCATGAAAGCCTTAGCCCCGTCGTGTTGGGGACCACCCTATTTGGCAGCTGACGTGTGGATCCTGTGTGGGGGGGTTGTCCAGAGGGAGATTCTTCATTCATAATTAGAAGGTTAAGACAAAGGCCCCATGCAGGCTGGGCCTAAAGGAAAAAGCTAGGGATTCTAAAAGGTGGGGGTGCTTTCCAGACATGGGGGAACACTTGGGCAAAGGTGTGGAGGTGGGAGCTGGGGAACGATGGAGGGACAATCATTAGCCTGGAAGATGGTGTGTGTGAAGGGGATCAGGCTAGAATGACTGGCCAGGAGGTGGAAGCGGGAGGTGGGCACAAAGCGGCAGGACTCCCCCCAAGTCAGTGCCCTCCTTCTGATGACTGCTTCCACTTTATCCTGATTGCAGTAGGGACTGTTTATGCTGCCTGACTGGGGTCTCCTCTCTCAGACTGTAGCTCCTTCCTGTGCTTAGGGACACCGTGGGTGCTGCCTGACACGTTGTTAGCCCTCCTCTGGAAAATCGACGGCTTCCCATCGCCCCTCCGGGCACTCCCACAAAAGTGGGCTCGCATGGACACCCACTTCATTCCAGGCGGTGCCATCCCAGGGAGAACCAGGTCTTACAAGGCCCACGGCTCCCGCAGGGAATAAGTAAAGGGGGGTAGAGAACTGACTGACTTTGACGTGGAAACACGGGAAGATTTCGGAGGCCCCCCAAAGGGAGGAGAAGAAAATGCTCCCTCCTCCCTTCCTTGTTCCTCCAAGAGCTCACTTTTCTATTCTCTCCTTGTAGCGACAATTGTTCTGGAGACTCCAGAGGAGTCGATAAATCGACTGGGGGCCGCGGTGCAGAAGTGAGGCCGGCGAATCCAATAGCCCATTATCGGTGATGGAGAGAGCGTCCATGGGCGAGCGTACGTGTGTGTGCAGGTGTGTCGGGAGAGAAGGGAACTCACAGAGTCAGAACGGGGAAACCGAGGCCCTGTGTGCCCCCGAGCACAGCCTGGCAGGGAGGTTCCCCGGTGTGGGAGCCCAAGGGAGGGCCGAGAGAACTTTCCACTCGGGTAAAACAGATGCAGGCTCTGTCACAATGTATGTACGTGGGGCTCACTTAAGTCCCTGCAGTATTTCAGTCACTCCGGCAATCTACAATTCAATGAGGATCACCACCCCATTAGAGCTGATTATGTCAGCTGTGTGTCTGACAAAGTAAACATTCAGAAACCGCGCTCCCAGGTTCATAACTGGGTTTTGCCCCCGCGCTCCCCCCGCTTCCCACATCCGGGAGAAAGTTTAATAGCTTTTTTAATACTAAATTATAAGCTACCCAGAGACTCTCTCCCCACATTTCTTTCTCCGTTCCCCCAATAACCAGAAACTACCGTGGCTGGCAGAGCTCGGACGCCCTCGCGGAGAGTATGTTAAGTAAGCTCTTAATAAATAAATATCAGCCGCCTGCTTAATGAGAGAATTAATGGCACAACTTAGGGGAATCTGGGGGGACGAAGCCGGAGCGGGAGGGAGGACGGTTATAAACCTAACTGTGAATGATGGAACGCCGTCGGGATGAGGGCGGCTACCCCTAGCGGTGCCGGGTTCCAGGAGGGGATGCTGCCCAGAGAAATCTGTGCAACTCCACGACGCCTTCTATGGCCCGGGTGGGGACCCCGGGGCTTCCACGCTCGGGCTTGATCTCCCACTTTCATAACCCCCTGGCTTCCCTCCAGTCTCAGCTCATGTCCCATCTTGCAGGAGACCTCTTTTCTGTTTTCCCCTTAAGAATAATGTGATGATCAAGCCCAGGACAGGGAGTTATCTCCTTCCTCCATCATGTGGATCCTCTGGAAGAGAAGTCATCCTCAGATGCCATCTTGCCTTCCTGGCTACTTTTAAGTCATATTTATAGAACAGTTAAGTCATTTATAGTCACAGCTAGGAAGCAGGTGCTATTATTATTCTCATTTGGCAGTAGAAATTAAATGACCGGGTCAGGGTCATACAGCTAGTAAGTGTCTGAGGCTGGATTTGAACTCAGGAAAATGAGTGCTCTCTGCTCTACGGAGCCCCTCACTACCTGCACACAAGTCACAGCTAACGGAAATGGGCGACCATCCCAGACTGGTCACCGGCCACTAAGACATCTGGGAGGGCGTCAAGGCCGGGAGAGCTGTCCCTAAGCCGGCATCCTCCGTTGCAACACAGGGACGCTACAGCCGATCTGCCGACAGGTTATTCATCAGTTAACGTGCAAAGATTTTTGAAAGTGAAGAACCACTTAAAGCGCTCAATTATTTCTGCTGTGAAATGGAGAATTCTGCTGCTGCAGGGAAAACTGTCATGTGGGTATTTCAGGGAACGGAATGCTGGGGAATGACGTTAAGTGGATGGGAATTCATGGGAACATCCCAAACAGGTCTTCCTTGGATAAGAAAATAGGAGCCAACAATAACAACGGCTACAATTTATCTATCCCGTAAATATATTCTATGAAATAGAAATGTTATCTAAATATACGATGGAACCCAGGTTTTCCCGATTTCAAGTCCAACGCTCTCTCCAATATACCAGGCTGCTTTTGCAACCCTCAATATGTGGATTGATGAGTTGATAATATCTGTCACTTAACACAACAGACATATTTCGAAAAAGATCCATTTAGCAAACATTTAGGAGCCCATTCTGTGTTTATGCAGAGACATCTTCCTAATGATTACAGCTGTCCCAAAGCACGGTGGGCATCCTCAATGGTGGCGGAGTGGATTCCCTCTCACTGGGGGCCTGCAAATAAGATCTGAATGACTGCTTGTCAGGTCTATTGTAGAGTGGGGATTTCTGTTAAAGTCTGAGGTGGACGTGGAGGTACCCGCTCCCTCTGACATTTGCAAATCACTCTTTTGCGGCCTGGAGATAACGAGACACTTTCACTCAGATCAGAGACTTGTACATGGATGGTTAGGACAGGAGGCCGACTCTATGATTAGTGTGACTCAGGTTGGGTGACTGAAACCTATTTTAGGTGATCCTGGAGAATCTACGACTCAAAGGAATCTTGGGTAGTGAAACAAAACCATTCCCCGTGGATGGATCCCATATGCCGCTTACCACAATCAGGCTCTACGGAGATCTTAATAGGCCATCGCAAGGGGCCTGACTTACTTAAATTAGGGTTTTTCAAGTTTCCAGGGACCTGTGAACTTGTTTTACAAATATCTAGAAGACTGGTTTTTTTTTTTAGTGTAATCATGTTCCTTTGTAATCCTGTGTATTTAATTTCATGTGTTTTAAAATATCGTTCTGAGAAGGGATTCAAAAGCTTCACCAGGGGTCGGGGGGGGGTCCAGGACACGAACTTGGGCTAGAACAATGGGCCAAATGCAAAAATAAATTTCATAGTGATAAGTGACTCCAAACACCAGTATAATTAGAGGAATAGCTGATATTTATACCTTGTTTTAAGGTTTGCTTTTATTTATTTATTTGTTTATATTTTAAATAATCATCCATTTATATATTTACTTATAAATTGTATTATATTTATTTATTTAAATTAATTATATTATATATAGTAATTTATTATTATGAATTATTATAATTTATTTAATATTTATATATTATTTAAAGATTTTTATGTATTTTGTCTCATTTATGTACATCATCTCATTGCTTTTTTAATAACAAAAAGAAATTAGCTAGACCCTAGCAAGAGATGTATATTCAATAAGGATGTGCAATGAGGACATTTGGAATTGATTCAACTAAGGAAGCGACCCATTGTGGTTTGTATAGTATTGTTTCTTATCAGACTTCTAGGTGACCTCAGAAGGTACCTTGTTTGACTCCCTCATTTACAGATGAGGATACTGAGGCAGGGAAAAAAGTGGCTTCCCTAGGTCATTCGGAGACTACAAAGCAGTGCCAGGATTAGGGTGAGCCTGCATGCCAGGAAAATGAATTTGAACCGAGGTCCTGTGACTTCCAAGTCATCCTGATTATAGCTCAATAAAAGGAAAAAGTCCCCAACAAACTGACCTGAGTATAACGAGTTGTCTAAGAAGATGCTGAGTCTCCCTTGGGAGGAAGCGTGACTCCATCGTTCCCTGTGTGACCTCCCTAGGGCCTCAGTTTCCCCATCTGCAAAATGAGGGGATTCTTTGACAAAGTCTCTGTCCCTAGCACTATGACGCTAGTTCAGATCTCAGCTTTCCACTTGCTACCATGTGAGCCTGAGAAAGTTATTCAAACTTTCACACCTGAAGTCACTGCAAGGAGAATGGCTGGATGGCCACTGGCCAGGGACGCAGAAGTCTCTCCTGCTCATTTTCAGCTCATTCTTTGAGGGCGTTAGATAAGTCTGGTAAAGAACGAGCCTTGACTCGATGCCTTGGGATTGATTGTAAAACCATTTTTGGGTGATCCAGTGATTTTGTGGAAGGAATCATAACCCACCCCCATCTGACCATTTTCACCAGCAGGGCTTTCCCTCAGGTGAAGCCCTTCCTCCGTGCACACGTCCAGCATCGGCGTTAGCCCCGGACACCCTGCAGTCTGTCTCCGTGCCTGCCCTCGGAAGCTCTGTTTATCTGAGCGAGGCAAATGGAGACTCTGCTCTTTTTTCAGAGGAAACATCTGGTTCCAAGAGCATGGGAGACATTGCCGGCTGGGTGATGAAGTCAGCAGGGGCCCGAGAGTACTGTTTCACAGGCTTTCTCTGCTGTCAGACAACAAAAACAACCCGACCCGACCTCCGAGGCTGTCTTCCACGGCTTCTGTTTATTAGAAAAATGCCCAGAGATTTGCTCCTTCTAATCACCCAAGATCTCGGAATCCTAGGCTAGGAGGGGACTGCTCACTGAGGTCCGCAAAGGGTGTGCGTTCTCTCTCCCAGTGTCCCCAGGACTCTTCCCAGAGATGCAAGTTACAAGCGAGGTACACTGATACAAGGAATGCCCACACTGGATGTTCATCATTTTGGTAAAATCGCAGGTCTGGATGCTCCCCCTTCTCTACCTCCTTTCCCAGATTGTCAGGATGTTTTTCCTTACTTTAAGTCTAAATCCGCCTCTCCCTCTTGTCCCTATTTCTGGCTTTTAGAGCCAAAGCATAAAGAGTATAAAGAGTATAAAACCCTTTCTCCTAAATTAGAAGACTGTTGCTGCATTTTCTCTCCACCCTTCTCAGTCCCAAACAGATGGAACATCTCTGTTTCCTCCAACTGATTCTTATAGGGCACGAGCTTTTTACCTACCATCTTGCTTCCCTTCCCTTAGATTCCCTTCTAACTTAGGGGCTGAAGACTTCAAAGATTTCTATGAACTTTAATGTCAAAAGTTTTTTTATTTTTATTAGCATCTTGCTGAAAGTTAGCATTTGCTTTAATTCCTGGGATAAACGCTATCCCAAATTGCCCCTGAACTCCATGGCACAACAAAGGCGAAGGGTCCCTATCTTGTTAGAGTCCTTCCTACAATGTCCAGCCCAGAACTGAATATACTATTTGGTCCGGATTTGCTCATGACAAAGTCTGAAGTAGGATTTTCCTCATTTTGGACACTATCCAGTCTAATATCATGTTATCTCTTTTCTGCTCTTCTCCACTGTACTAAAGGAGTCATGCTTATGGTTTTAATAGATTTAGCTGCTTCACTCGCAAGCCTAACAAGTCACCTGGTTGAAGTGCACACAGGCAGGGCAAACTACTATACGTCCGCAGGAAACCTCCTGTGGTCCAAGATGGTCAAAAGATTGGACACTGGACCGAACAAAAATTGATGCAAAGAACTGGGGAGGTTTATTTAGCCTGGAGAAGAAATGATCTGAGAGGGATACAGTATCCATTGTTAAGTATTTGAAGGTCAAATAAATATTTCTTATTTTATTTTTAATTTTTTATTCTCAAATTCCTATTCCAAAGAACTGATCTGAGACTCTGCTTGATATTTTTCAGGGACTCCCTGAAATATGCTTTTTAGTCTATTCCTTCTAGCTCTGTATAACCTAGCTCCAGTTCATGAGTCCTCCCCTCTTCCTATCTTCTGAGAGCCAGTCAAACTGACTTATCTGTTTGCCCCTAACTTGCTCTTCCTTCTCCTGTCTATATGGCTTGGCAGAGGCCTAAATTCCTTCTTTTCCTTCCTTTCTTAGAATCCTTAGCTTCCTTCAAGGCTTAGCTCCTATCACCTCCTACAGGAAGTCTTACATGATTATCCCAATGGTGAGTGCTTCTTTCCTCTTCAAAAGAGCTTTTATTTTATTTTATTTTTGTTTCTTCCAATAGAATAAAAGCTCCTTGAGAGCAATGTCTGTTCTTTCTTTCTCTTTTTGTGTGTGTATACCAAAAACCTTGGAATCAATCAATTAAGCATCTATTAAAGGCCAGGCATTGTGCTGGAGGCCCAGAGAAGCTGTTTTGTGATTATTTATAAAATTAAATTGAATTCTACTTGGTCTGTTTGGCCGGATGGCGGAATCAGACACAATGAGCAAGTGTGGAGAGGCAGATTTGGGACCAAAATGACAATAATAAAAGCTTTCTAAAAAGGAAAGCTGTGTCCCTGGTGATGGATTGGAGACGCAGAATGGGGCACACATTGGTCTGTTCTACTTGACTATACACATCTGTTATTTTTCAATGGGAGGAGGTGGAAGGGAGAAAACATACATTATTGTTATGTAGACAAAAATTAAATTAATTTTTTAAAAAAGGAATTAGAGCCTTCCCACAATATAATGGACCTTTAAGGAGCTAATGAGTTTCTCTTTCCTGGAGGTTCAAGTTGGGGCTGGAGGACCATCTGTTGCGGTGGAAGGGTTACTTGATCAGGTACAAGCTGAATGAGATGGTCCCGAAGGTCCCCTCCAGTTCTGAGAGTCTGGGATTCTTTGCAACTTTTTCTGCTTGCAAGCATTACTCAGTCCATTTGTATCATGTGCAGCTGGTGGGACCTTGCCGTAAACAAGATGGAATCCGGCTTTGAGGGCCAAGAAGACCAGAGGGTGGAGCTGAAGGGAAGTTTTTGGGTCATCCATCAGCTGCTATGACAGAAAAGGATGAGGGAGAGCTCCCCTACTCTCCCCTAAGGAGCTATATCTTTGTCCCTAACGCTCCTGGCCGGGGAAATCTAAACCATGCTGGCAAGTTCCATTTGGAAATAAACAAAAGATTGTCTTTATTGAGAAAAAACTATTTTGGAGGGGGTGTATCTGAGAGCCTGCAAAAGCTCTAGCAAGTAGCTAGTCAGTGTGAGTGGTCAAATCCATTTCTGCCTTGATTGGAAAGAATGTGGAAGACCTGGAATGAAAGGAGTAAATGATCTTCCTGGGAGTCACTAGTTGTCTGTCATCCACAACATGGAGCAGAGGATGGGGAGGGGAGGAATAAGCCCAAAGATTCATTCTCAGGCTGTAGGTTATGGGACAGATCATTCCTCAGGGCTTGCAAATTTACTATTAAAATTCAGAATTTGACAGCCTTTACATTTGATTTTAAATCCCTTAACCTCTTCAGATGTCAATTACCTCATCTAGAAAAGGGAGATGGTGGTGGATGATAGCTAAGGTCCTTTTCAGCTCCAGATCTCAGAGCCTCAGTATTCTCATCTGTCAAATGCCCATCCTGCAAACCTACTCTCTCCCATGTAATCAGGAAGGCAAAGGTAACCATTTTGTCTCTTCCCTCAAAGGACACTGGGAGTCAGGTCTGCTTAGGAACTCCCTTCCAAGATCAGGACTCACCTGAGCTAGAAAAAGACCTGGCACAGTCACATTAATAACCCTAGCTCCCATTTATTTATAGCTTTAAAGTTTACAAAGGTCACTATGAAGATTATTTTATTTTCCTCTCACAATAATCCCGTGAAATCTGTGCTCTAGCTATTGCTATTTAAATTTATAAATTAAAATAAATAAATTTATTGCTATTTAAATACAAAAAAAGTGAGGATCAGAAAAATGATTTGCCTATGGCCACAACTATGTCAAATAGAATTTGAACTCAGATCATCTCGCCTACAAGTGCACTGTTTTATTTTCTACTCTTGACTGCCTGCAGGGGGTGTTGGGGGAAAGATGAACCCAACGGTTTGATCTTTGTCTTTCTTCTTTTCTAGGATATTTATTTATTAAGGTGGCTGGACGGCCATCGCTACAGCTTAGGTCCAGGTGGCTTTGCCATGTGGACCATGTCCAGTTCTGGTACAAAAGATCCCACTCTCTCCTTCAAAATGCTAAAGCATCCTTAGATAGCCTTATGAAAGTGGCAGTGATCACAGATGATAACTGGACCCAGAAATGGGCTATTTCTTTTTTTTCCCTCATGTATTTTTTTATTTTATTAAAGCTTTTTATTTACAAAACATACACATGGATAATTTTTCAATACTGACCCTCAGAAATGGGGTATTTCCAAGAAGGTATATTCCACTTTTCTCATTTTATAAATAAGGCAACTCAGCTGGGGGATTTGCCCAAGATCACCCAGTAATAAGTGGGGCAGCCAAAATCTGAGTCTAGTTTCTCTGACTCCCAAAAAAGCCTCTTTCTATTGCCCTGCCTTCCAGCTAAAACCAGAGGCTAAATTCATAAGACTCTCAGAATCTGAGATACAATGGATGGCCTGAATTTTCAGGGCAGTAAAGTAAAGGTAGCACTCTAAACCATCTAAATCTTCACCAACACTAAAACTGCACTTGCAGTAGAATTTTTTTTTTTAATAAGTGAAAAAATGATGCTTTAATCTGAGTTAATCTGAGCATTTTTCATCATGGAATCTGTCTTGGATCATTATAACTGATCCGTCTTTCATGGTTGATCATCATTATAATTTTGCTGATACTATATACAATGATCTGGTTTTGCAGTAGATTCTTAACAGAGAAAACAGGGATCCAACTTATTGGCCAACCAGCCAAAGAAATACAGTAGCAAAGAAATTTGCATATTCTCAAAAAAAAGGGGGGGGGTTGGAGCTAAATTTCTCTTGTCTTGCTCTCCACCAAAGTGCCATTCTGGTGGTGCTGGAGTGACAGAAGGAGCTGCTTCTCTCTCTCCAAGGAGGCTGGGCCTGGCTTCTGGGTCTTCCCAGATGCTGCAATGAATTTCTATGCTTATTCCTCAGGGACTTTCAGAGCCCTGAACTCCTCCTTCCAGGAGGCTCAGGTCAAAGGCGAAGTGCCTGGAGGATCATTTCAGCTAATTGAAATGCAAGGTCAAACGAGGAAGATAGAGTGGGAGGAGATTTCCAGAAGGGAGGCAGGGGAGGGGCAACTGAGACCATCCACCTGCACTTGCTTTTAATTCTCTGATCCCATTTCTCTGATGTAATGGATTGGATTATCCCATTCCCTAAGCTATAGTTTTGACAGGCACAAATGAAAAAGGGAAGGAGGAATATGCATAAAAATGACTTAATATTAACGATCACTAGTTACTAAGCATGGCTACTTGTGGGTAACACCATTTGATGGAGTTTCCAACAAAACATTTTTTTTAAAAGGAGCAGGAAAAGACATTCAGACAGTACAAAATCTTAAACTTCATCAGGGATGTGAAAAAGGATTTTGATTTGCCCTCTCAGCTATCTGTGGTAAGATCCATGATGGAGCTCCATAACACAGGGCAGAGATTTTCCTCTGTAACGATACTGTGTGTTCTTGGAGCCTTCAGTTTCCCCCACCTCCTGGGCATCTGTTTGGTATCTATTTCTACAAGTATATGTTGTCAGCACCTGGCCAACCTGTAAGCTTCCTGAGGGCAGGATTTCATTTTGATTCATTTTGATCTTTATACCCCCAAAGCCTTGCAAAAGGCTGTGTGTGTGTGTGTGTGTGTGTGTGTTTAATAAACTCTTGCTGATTGACTCAAGCTATAACATAGGATAATAAGACCCCAAACTTAAGAGATGTAAGGGAATTTCAAGTCATCTCTAGACTAATAGAGTCATTTTACAATTAAGGAAACTGAAATCCAGTGGGGGGTAGTCAGTCAGTATCAATCACCCAAGTCAGAAGAGGTTTAATTTGGATTTAAGCTTCTTGGATTTCAGCTTTCCACAGCATCTTGCTGCTTCCTAGTCACATGTATCCATGTCTTGCCCCATGTATAGAAGTGAAGTCCCAGGAGAGCAGGGACTTGTCTTGTGGAAGCTTTTCAGCTCCAGGATTGATCACAGCATTTGTTCATGGGAGGCAGATGCTAAGTGTTTACTGTTTGATTGGCTCTAGTATTTTGAAGTCCAGGTGAATCTCTGGAAGAGCTGACTTCTTTGCTTTCCATCCCCCAATTTCCTCCTTTCCCTAACTCAAAATTGGAAGGGACCTCAGCAGCCACCGAATCCAACCTCACCCAATCTCTGCCGGCCATCCCCGACAAGGGGCCACCCAGTTTTTGCTTAAAGACCACCACTGAATTTCAGGGTGGGAAGGAAGTTTAGGAGTCATCTAATCATCTTGGAGCCCCGACAGAACACCCCCCAAAGTGGCCATTCAGACTTTGCTATGAATAATGGAGGAACATCTGATCGGGTTCTCTAAACCTCTCACTATCCCCTTGGCTCCGGGAAGATGGGCTGTGTTTGCCACGTGCACTTTTGTAAGTTTCCCAAGGTGGAAGGAAGTAAATCATATTGCTTGCAAGTCAGGCAGTGAAATCATTTAGTAAGCAAAGGTTACAGCAGCTGTGCCTTCTTTGTCAACAAATCAGATCCTTGCCAAGCCAAATGACTTGTAATCACCCAAATGGTAATTCGGTTTTAAATCGCATTTCAGACACCGGGATGCTGGGGCCGGGGAGCAGGGGTTGGGGAGTGGGTGGCCAGGAGGGGCGTTCTGCCTCATTTGTCATCTCACAGACTTTGTCTTCTTTGGTTCTGCAGGGGAAACTTTCTACTCTGAAAGCCGGCTCTTAGGTCGGGTCTCTGTTTGGGTCTACCTTGAAAGAATTAACTGGGATTGCTATTATTACCCTGGTGAGGAAATATTAACATTCTTCTCTAAATCAATAACTCTGCTCATTGCTCACCTTTCATAAAGTAAATTATGAAAAAAAAATCACTGCCTTTCTGGTGTGTTTGGGGCAGGCTCCCATTCTCGTCTGTTACGGACATCATTCCTTAGAACGTTCGTTAGGAGTGCAAGAGGGCTCACGGGATCACAGTTCAAGAACTGGAAGAGACTCTTCCAGGCCATTTAAGTTAGCTAAGGAAGCTCCTCCTAACTGAAAATCCCTAAGGAGCATTTTCTAAAACAAGGCAGTTTATCAATTTACCTCCAATGTCAGAGATGCTGAAATAATTTTGCTTTATGATGAATTTTTATGGCCAATATAAAGAGATATCCGCGAGCACCAGTGGTGGATAATACAACAATGGAAGTTTTCTTCAAGACAGAAAACACCATTATTTTGAAAAGGAAATGGCTACTGTGATGTCAGATATCAGAAACGAATATATATTCACTCCCGGATGGCCGAACGTATGGTCTATATGATATCCGACTTTAGAGAGGATGGGTTGGGTTGGGGAGAGGGGTGGATGGGAAACAGGGTGACTCTTTAAATATCTGAAGGGCCACTGCACGCCAGAAGGATTCAACCTGTTCTGCTTGGCCCTGACCAATGGAATCAGGAACAATGGGAGGAAGTTGGAAGGAGGAAAGTGTAGGCTGGATGTCAGGAAGTGTCCCCATAACTGGATTTATCCCAAAGTGGAACGGGCTCCTCCTCAATGGCGGCTTGAAGAAAAGGTGGGAAGACCACTTGTTGGGAAGACTGCAGAGGGGATTCCTCTCTGGCACAGGGGTACTAACCGGCCACTGAGATTTCTTTCAATAATAAACATTCACTAACTGGTTGACTTCAAATGCTGTGACTATAATTTATATATATGTGTATACATATATCTATATCTATATCTATATCTATATATATCTATCTACCTCGATGCCTTATTTATTTTATCCCTTGCACTTGGTTTTAAGATGAAAACTTTGTTGGGCAGCTGAAGAGATGTAGTGTGTGTGTGATGGGGAAAAGAAGGGCTGAATTCAAATCTAGCCTCAGACACTCACTAGCTGTGTGACGCCAACCAAGTCACTTCACTCTGTCTGCCTCAGTTTCTTCATCCATAAAATGGGGATAATAATAGTACTTCAGTCCTAGGTTATATAGCCCAACTCTAGTTGGTTGTGAGGATTAAATGCAGTATTTGCAAAGAGCTGTGTAAAGTTTATATTACTTGTAAAGTGTTACACAAATGCTATTGTTGTTATCATGTACACAGAAATAATTAAAGGATTATAGATTTAGATCAGGAAAGGATCTCAGAGGTCACTTAATTCTACTCCCTCACTTTACAGATGAGGAAACTGAGTACCAGGTGGAGGTATGAAGTGGGGTGTAGATCACAGGATAAAAGGATTATATAGAGCTAGATGGGACTTTAAAGTTCATCTAATGTGGCTCCTTGATTATATGTGAGGAAACAGACCCAGACCAAGAAAGCTCAGATCAATCAGAACAATACTAACTGGAGCAGCTAGAGGGCACAGTGGATAGAGCACCAGCCCTGAAGTCAGAAGGACTTGAGTTCAAATCCAGCCATAGACATATAACACTCAAACTACAAACTTGATCTGACCTCTTATCAGAGTCAGAGTTCAACATTGTAGATTATTATCAGTGTAAAAAACCCAAGCGATAGTTCAATATAACTTGCAAGCTACAATTTTGAGGGGCAGAGGGTAACGAAGTAACGGGTGCACTGATCTAGCTGAGAAAAAGCCTTTCCGAGAAATTGAACAAATCAAACCAAAAAATCCAGGAGAGTTGTTGTCTCTCCGGGTTTCGTTTTCTTGAACTCTTAACAGAGACACTCGAGGGCCGAAGACATTACCAGCATCTCCCGAGAGCCAGTTGTCTCTATTCTGCTCGCTGCTGGGGAATTTAAAGTCATTTTTCAAATCAGAGGGAAGACTCGGGCATCTCAAAATCCTCGCTGAACTTGGCGAGCTTTCTGGGAGGCACTGAAGAGGGAGGCTTCTCTCCCAGGGGCTGGATGTCAAATGCATTCCCAGCAATGAAAGAAGATGTTGGGAGTGGAAGAGTTAATCCTCTGTCCTCCTCCTCCTCCTCTTCCCCCTTCCCTCTTACCTTTCCCTCCCCCTACTCCCACCCAGCTGCCTGTACTGCTGGTGTACTTTCTGTGACCCTGCTTAATGCAGGGAAGGTCTCCAATACAATGTCCTGTAACCTGTACTGTTGACATAGCCATAAAATAGAGCCTTTTACACATGGAGCAACCAGCCGGGGGGAGGCAAATCCATCCTGCTTCTGGGCACCTCGGCACTTCTTATACGCAGAGATTAATAGTAAGTAATAGAGGAAGCATCTGGAGCTGACGTCGGCATGCGCTGGGAAGGCACAAGAAGCACAGACCATCTCGACACAGTGCTGGTGTTTGGGTAGCGAGCACGTGTGGGAAAGGCGTGCCTCACGCCCACTGCACCCTAGAGGATGGATGCTCAGCTTCCCATTATGAACACAGAAACTTCCCCACCACAGAGAGCAGTTTTTGCAAATTTCCAAATCCTTTGACTCAGTTTACCTTTTTGACCCCAAATGCTTAGCACTGTCTCCTAATCGGTAACAACCATTTCAAAAATAATTGAATTGCTTTAACTATTCTATATCCTCAAAAGTAATTGTGGAATGATTCTAACACAATAGCTCACTCTATTCTGGGGTTGGATAATTTTTTTTGCCTACCTGACCACATATTGTGGCCTATTATAAATGCTGCACCCACTCCCACTCTTCCAGCCCCACACCTCTTCTCCTACTTAGCACACCTTACATCTGGCTTGAATCAGTCGCCAACAAAACTGCCAACAACTATTTTTTTGGACCAACCTCAAGAATTCAACAGGGCTCATAAAAGGTTTTCTCCCCCCCCCCAAAGGGGCAAACAACAACAAAAAGGTCAGCCTGGGTTCCTGATTCCATTATGAAAAATACAGAAAGAGCCACTGGTTTCCCAGTTCCCAGAGGCAAGTAAAATAACAGTGGCAGAATGTTATATGTTTTTGCTCAAGTGTGGCTGACTTTCTAGCTCAACTGTTTGGGGAGATTTGAAGCAAGAGATTCTGAACAGGGGTTCCCATCTCTTTCTGCTCCCTAGAAAGTTTCGAAACCATCCCCTAAAATTGCTCTCGTAGAGCAGCTCTCCCGTTCTGGTCACTAAATGTTACAGGCCACGTTTTTCCCTCATGAGTTCTAAGGACACATAGTGAATTAAGGAAGCAGGACTGGAGGAGATGAGATCTGTGGAAGATACAACAATGTAGCTCTCAGTGTAAGATGCAACAATGTAACCGGCTGTATAAGATGCAACAGTGTAACTGGCTTGTAAGGTGCAACAATGTAGCTGGCTGTATAAGATGCAACAATGTAACTGGCTGTATAAGATGCAACAATGTAACTGGCTGTGTAAGATGCAACAATGTGACTGGCTGTGTGAGATGCAACAATGTAGCCAGCTGTGTCGAGAGATCAGATACAGAAAAGACAAGATCGGCCCACCTGTGTCTGTTGAGGGATATTTACAAAGCTTGGATCCCGGGGTCCAACACTGACGAATCGGTTTGCGGGGGAGGTGCTGGGTGTCGAGTAGGCTGTGAAGGGAAGGGACACATGCGTTCAGGAAGCAGCACCAGAATGCACACAAACAACACCAGAACACACATTCTCAGAGCCCAAGCAGCTGATTAACAAAGAAATGGGCACATGTTTTAGCTAGCGAGGCTTTGGGGCTAGTGAGAGCCATCTAGAAAATAACAAAGAAGGGATAAGGGGAGGGGAGATCATTTTTCAAATGACCGATAGGTAAAAGTACATTTTGTTAGGGACAGCTTGGCTTCCTCCCCCTTCCCCCCACCTTCCATCACTGAATGAATTAGGAAATTAGGATGCACGGGCAAAGAGCGCCATCTGAATTTTACCCGAGTGCTTGAAAGCAGCAGACCCGTCACCCTTGGCCTTTAGAGCACAGGGGAGAATGAAATGAAGTCGAAAGAACAGCAAAGCTGTTCATTTTACAACCTGGCTTTTCACCCTGGTGCATTTCTGAAAGTCAAGAAATATTTGTGTAATGCTATAATCTGGATAAAACCTTTTTTAAAAAATCAGGAATTCAAGGATTCTGGGGGAAGACTAAAAAAAGCATTTTAAACAAGCTACCTTTTTAGGGCTCACACAGTGCCTAAATATCTTTATGACACATAAAAAAGTAGCCTCCGGATAAGAGAACCCTTGCCATCTGCATGTACATCCCATAAGTGCTAGGAACACTGCAGTTGTCCAAGCACCATATTGAAATGAATTCATCTTTCCCCTGCTCTTCACAGTGACCTCACAATTTTGCCATTTTCAAGGGTTTTATATTACTTTCATTCAAAAACATTAATACAATTTAGAAGTGGGGTTCGTGAAATTTTTAATATATATATTTTCATAACTTCATTTAAATATAATTGATTTCCTTTTGTAATTTTATATTTTATTTTATTCCTTTAAAAATATTATTCTGAGAAAGGATCCATAGATCTCAACAGGTTGACAATGTCCTTATGGTCTTCCTTGGTAAGTTGTCATGGCTTCCAACTGGTCATGGGGACAACTTAAAAGTGATATTAAATGATTATTGTATGGACTGTTACTCTCTTGTGGTAGTTTCAGAACATTAAATTTGGAGCCTTCCATTAATTTGTCCTGTTTTTCTTGGGTTTTGCTCCTGCCACGACAGATCAATCGAAGCTCATGGACAGCGAGCTTTGGATGAAGACTGACCTTCACCTTTGGAGGAAATATGAGCATTGATGAACTTAGAGGTAACAGAATTCTAGATTTGGATTCGAGATCTAGCTAGTGCTGGAGGTGACCATGGAGGTCAATAATGATGGGCTTATGTTCTAAAGAGCCAAGTACCAGGCAGGGCAGGGACCTAAGATACCAATATGTCCAACTCCTTCATTTTTCAGAGGAAGAAGTCGAGACCTGGGAAGATGAAATGACTTGCTCCAGAAGTCAGAAAAATAATGGAGTAGCTGGTTCATGAGGTTATTACATAATAATAACCATGTCCTAGGATGACAGATCTGGATCTGGAAAGCCCCTCAGAGTCCTCTAGGTCCAATACTGTCCTACTATAGATAGGGAAACTTAGGGCAGGGAGGTAAACAGCTTCCCCAGGGTCACCTAGGGAAAAAGTAGCAGATCTGGTGTGTGAACTTGCCTCCTCTGGCTTTTAAATAACAATGAGGAAGGAAGCCCACTTTAGGAGGTCGGGTGGTTGTAAGGAATGGCTTTTGCCTTGAAATCAAGACTCATAAGGGATACTATTGGTGCTGGTCGATATTTGAAGATGCTTAACATAATTCCTGGCACACTGTAGGTGTTTCATAAATTCATAAATGCTGACTTAAGGAATATAGGAGGGGTGTAGGGGGAAGAAAGGGCACTTTCTGCTAACCAGATCAAAATGAAAGCTCTGTCTCAAATCAAGCCAGCTCCCTTAACAGAAAACACCAGAGAGTTAGCCTTTTATGGGAATTCGGCTGTAACGACTTTGACAAAATCATTTCCAAAACACCTAAAAACAATTCAAAAGAAACATTCTTTCTTTGGATTAACTGTAAGCTATGTCTTCAAATACAAGGGTGACAGATTCAGTAATTTTTGAGAACAAGGGTAATAAGCTGTTGTTTTCTTAAAGCATTTTGCCAGATTATTTCCCACAGGGAATGAGAGGAGGCTTACCCCATTTCAATTTTTCTCTCTCTCATAGAAATGTGTTCCCAGGTTTTGTTTCCTTTGTTAGCTACGTCCTGAGATGAGATTTTTTTTTTTTTAACCGTGACTAACTTAAGTGCCCTTATAATCTTCCTTAGTAGGTTGTCATGCCTTCCAATTGGTCATGAGAATATTAAAAAAAGTCCATTGTATGGACAGAGCTGGAAAAACCATTCATTGTGTAAATTACTCCTAGTAATAATTTTCCGTGTAATGAGAGAAACAGGGTAGTTTTAGTAGATGCCAGTGAAATATTTTCATAATGAATGTTTTGTTGCTGTAGCATTTCTGGCAATGGGATTTGGTGTGTATCTGTATCTTTTTTTTTTTTTTTTCTTTTTTGATTTTTAATCATGGACAGTTAGTATGCTGCTGAACATCAATAGATCTATAGGAAGGTCTGTAGCAAATTGTGTAGATGGAAGGTTTATGGAAGGAAATGGATTAACATGGACATAGATAAGAGGGTGTGGAGGGGATCTGATTGGCACCAATGTGCATGGGCACAATCAGAACCAGGGGAGGGAGATGAAATGAGATCATCGATTTCCTGGAAATGTCAAATCATCTAAAGGTAACATACGGTGTATTTTAGCATCTACGGGAAAACTGTAATTTCAGAGGACCATAAACAATTAAAATCCCGAATCTAGAGCTAAAAGGCTATGGTCCAATCATCTTACTTTATAAATAAGGAGACTAGGGCTCAAGTTAGAGGAATAACTTAAGATAATAGGAGCTTAGATTTGGAGCTGGAAGGGGTCTCAGAAACCACTGAGTACAACTCTCTCATTTTTAGAGAAAGAAACTAAAATTACAGGTGAAGTGAATTAGGTAATGGGATGTTCGATTTAGGGCTAGAAGGCCCTAGTGGTATCTAAAATAATTTATTTTATAAAAGAGAAAAACAGAGGTTCAGAAAGGATGACATGGGTAGTAAATGGTTGAGGCAAAATTAAAATACAGGTGTCTGTATTCAAATCCACTATTTCTCCTCCATTTACTAGATTTCTCTCCTTTACTTCCTCAATTAGAAACTACTATGGAAAACTTCTAATTCTTTTTAGGGAAAAACAAGGATTTCTCCTTTCCCCAATTTTTTTTTTTCTGGGAAAGCAGACTGAGAAAGGATATTCTGCTCAGTTGAGATCTTCCTGTTTGCAACTTTCAATCTTTTGTTTCAGGTTGTCAGATTTTAAGAAATTTCAGGAGCAGCATATTTCTGAATCAGAGCTCCTAGCATAGTATTTGGCCCACAATAGGTGACTAATGAATGCTTGTTGAATTAAATTCAGTATCCTGGGTGGCTAAGACTGCCTTATTTGACACAATTCTCACTGTGAACTTAATTCAATTAAACAATTCATGAAGAAAAAAATGGAAATTGGGAGGAATATTGGGGAACATTGAAAGAAATGCCCTTTCAAGCTGGTTAGTGAGTTAGGACATTATTCATTCTTTCACACTTGAAATGTTAGATGGGTTAAGGAAAAATATGAGGGGAGTGTAAGTTAGGTTAGAGTTTCAAATTAAAGCAAAGCAGCTGGTGATTGGGAAGCCCATACCCATTAACTTCTGGTTTTGAGACTCCAGGAAAACATCATAGGACTCCAATTAATCTACACACTTAAATGGAGGGATTTCTGTAGATATTTCTACCACATTATCATATAGTGAAAAAGCAGTGCAGTATGGCAGAGACATGGCCATCCCTGAAGTCAGGAAGACCTGAATTCGAGTTCTTCCCCTGAAATGTAATGGCTATATGATGGTATCCAAATGACCTATTCTTTCAATACCCCCACATAACTCTTTTAGGTTCTAAATTATGGATCAGTGGACACATTTTGTATCAGTGGACAGTTTCCATGATATGAGATTTCCCTATTGGTGAAATCACAGGTTTGGACCCAAGGAAATAAAAGAAGAGACAAAAGACAACAAGAGAGAAAGGAAAAAAAAAAAACAAAGGAGAAAAGAGAAGGAAAGAAAAGAAAAGGGAAGACAAAGGAGAAAAAGGAAAACATAAATGAAAAGATGAGAAAGGGGAAAAAAGAGAATTAAAAGGTAAAGGAAAAAAATCTATTATTGTTTTCACAGATAAGGATTTCTGATTTTTCCTTATTTCCTTAATTAAACATCCCTTCCTTCAAGACTAAAAGTACTAATTAAATAGATAGTATACAGACAAGCACTGAGTTAGATAGAATGTGGTGTATGTGTGTGTGTGTGTGTGTGTGTGTGTGTGTGTGTGTGTGTGTGTGTGTGAGTGTGTTGCGGGGATCATGGTAAGGGAAGCAAACTATAAGCTCCCTGAGAGCAAGGACTCTTTCCTCTCTATCTCTGGTTCATTAGTGTCTGGTACAGTACCTGACACACAGCAGGCCCTTAATAAATACTTCTTAAATTGTGGTACATAGTAGGTACTTAATAAACACTTCTTGAATTGTTGTACACAGTAGACACTTAAATACTTCTCAAATTGTGGTAAATAATAGGCATTTAATATTTCTTGAAGTGAATCTAAGGCAGTTGATTTCCTATACCAGTTTGACAAACTGGGCTCCACTGGTTGTTAAGAAACTCTCCCATGTGATTCATTTTCATGTTTAAAGCGAGTGATCCATCGTCCAGTGAGAGGTGACCTTGCGTTCGCCCAGTTAAATTCAAACAAAGAAAGATCGGGCGTTGACCTGCCCCCAAGTCTGGGAAGCAGGGGCTAAGAGGTGCTATCAGGCTTCGCCTGGCTTTTTAAGCTGTCTGGGAAAACAAAGAGAGCTCGGGGAAACATGCTCCATAGAATGCCTGCTTCTGGGAAAAAATGGGAGCAGGAAAAAAGGGAAGGAACTCACATTAAGTCTCCATCATTTTTTCTGTGTGGCTGTACTAGGCAGCCCTGGGGCTTATAGCTGGTGAGGTTCTGTAAGCTGGGATGACGTCATGGCAACTCAGATTTTCCCACTGAAACAATGGGGTTGAAGGAGAAGGGACACTTTGTTCCTGACAAAGGTCTAGGTGCTCCTCAACCTTCTCTAGTTACTGGCCACAAACACCCTGCTTAGTCCACTAACAATGGCTGGCCTGTGCAGTACAGAGCTGGCTAAAGTGTCTATAGGAGCAGCACCTTCCTTTCGGGGAGGGAAGAAAACAAGTACTTTAAGAGCACCTACTGTGTGCCAAGCACATGATAGGTGCTTTACAAATGTTCAATTTGATCTGGAGATAGATCTGCTGTAACAATTCTTTTGAATATATTGATTTTTTTTTTACAACTTGTGTATTACTTTATTTCTTCAGAATTCCTCTCCTATTTTGATTCCAGGAAATCAAAAAATATAAAAATACATTAAGAAAAGTCATGAGGAAAACCAGGATTCAGAGAATTTATGACACTAGCCCAATGTCATGAAGCTAATAATTGGCAGAGTTTTTTGATTTCGAATTTTGAATTTCCTTATTGTACTGTTCTCCTTTCTCATGGAAAAGTCTCAAAGTCATTCCCATGGAAGATGATGCACTTAATAAAATTACACTGTTATTGCTCAGAATACTGTGGGACCTCTTCTCTTAGAACTTTGAAGACAACTTAGTAGTCATAAAAATAGACCAGAAAGTGTCTTAAAACTTCATAGTAAATTAAGACGCTTTTCCTTCATCAGCTTCAATTGAGGCAATTCCATAAAAGAAACTATTTGAACCTGTGGGAAGTGTTTAGTCTGGAGGAGATAAGGCTCGGGGATGGGGCAGAGGGCAGAAAACAGAATAGCCATCTCAAGTATCTGAAGGGATGTCATGTAAGAGGGATTAGAATTGTTCTCCTTAGTCTGAGAGAGCAGCAGCAAAGAATGGGTAGAAGCTGCAACGAGGCAAAATAAAGTTTGGGGTCAGGAAAAAAATTACTAAATTGATTCATTTCAGTTGTGACACCATTTGGGCATTTTGGGTTGGGCAAAGATGCTGAAGTAGTTGGCCATTTCCCTCACTGGATCATTTTACAGATGAGGAAACTGAGGCAAACAGGCAAACTTGCCCAGAGTCACAAAGTATCTAAGAACAGATTTGAAATCAGATCTTCCTAACTTGAGGCCCCGGGCTTATCTATTGCAGCGCCCCCTAACTGTCCTCCTCTTGGAGGCGGGATGACCAATAGACAGGATGTGTAGAGGCTGGCCTGGTAATGCATGGGGTCAATGAGACGATATCCAAGCTCCTTCCATCGCTCAGACTCCATGATTCTTTGAGGGAACTCTTGGAGGGAGAGGTAGCACCCTTGATGGCTTTTGAAGAAACTGACTTGAGGACTTTAAGGGCTTTAAAGCCCAGATTTCTGTTCTCTCAGTTATCTTTCAAATAGAAAACTGCCCTGGTGTCTTCACAGCTGTGTCATCAGTACCAACAGCCTTCCTCTAGGTCCTGATTTTAAACAAAACATACCTGTCTTCCAAAGGCATGCGCCTACCTGTTACTCAAATCATCATTCCCTCCTCTAATCCCTGGCCCCATTATGGCTTCACACATTAGGGAAAAAAGAGTCAAAGTTGTGGCTTGAATGAGTTACTTAGAATACTCAGTTTGAACCCGAATATATTAAATTGTAATTTTTTTCATCTCAGCTATAAGTCTTGCATATTGCCTTTAAATGGAATCCTTATCTGAGCAGGGATTTCTCCTTTAACAGCTACTTCTGATTATTTTTAAGGTTTGTATGAGCATAAATGAAGAATGATAAAAAAAGAAATAAACAAGAAACAGAAAGAACAATGAAAAAGAGACAGGAGATCCACAAACTATCCTCAACTTTATCATTAACTAATTTTGTGACATGGAGAAGTTATTAGAAATCTCTAAGATTTGGTTTCTTGATCTGGGAGAAATGGGTTGGACTAAATGGACTTTAAGGTTCTTTCCAGTTCTAAATCAATAATCCCATAATCCTAAACACTAAAATCCCATTTATCAATCAATTAACAAACATATATTAAAAGCTTTCTATGTCCAAGGCACATATAGGTACTTTCTAGGAATCTATAACAGAACAGCTTACACATCCAAATGGGTATTGTTCTTCAAAGTGGTCCCCATGGGGAGATTATCCACTTAAGTTTACCCTGTTCAAAATGTTTAAGGAACTTCATTTTTGGATTATTCACAGGCTAAAAACTCAAAGGAATCTTAGTGTCTGTCTATTCTAATCTTTACAAAGGAGAAATTGAAACCCAAAGAAGTTGGAATAACTTCCTGAAATCCACACAGGAAGCGACAGTAAGGATTTGAACTCAGGTCCTTTGCCTTCAAATTCAGTATTCTTTCTACTATAAAGTCATGATTTAATATAAAAGGATGCTCTCCTTTGGCCAAATGCCTTTTTTTATTTCTTCCCTTTGGGCCAGCTAGAGTGCACAGAGCACTTGGCCTGGAGTCAGGAAGACTCATCTTCCTGAGTTCAAAAACAGTTTCAGATACTTACTGGCTATATGACCCTGGGTAAGTCACTTAACCCTGCTTGCCTCAGTTTCTTCATCTGTAAAATGAGCTAGAGAAGGAAATGGCCAATTGCTCCAGTATCTCTATCAAAAAACTCCCAGATGGGGTCATGAAGAGTAGGAAAATAATAAAATGGCTCAATACCACCACCAACTTGGCTTCTTTCCCTGCTAATTCAGCTAGCTTCTACTCCCAAATTTCTTTGACAGTTGATAGAAATAAGGACCTTGCATGAGCTGGCCAGAGTTGAGATGTATGGGTAGCAGAGTTGAATAAAAGGGATATCTGAGTTTGACCAAAGCAAAGGGACAGAGGGCTTGAAAATGGCAGGAAGCAGAGATGCTCCTGCACCTCAAAAAAGAAGGTTGTGATTGTCTGGGCTTTGTAATTAGTTCAGGATTTCTTGCCTGAATTTCTGGGGGATGACGGGCCCTAAGCTTCATTTTGGGAGCATCCTGCTCCAAAGCTGCATGGAGAACAAAGGTGAGGGAACAGGAAAAGACAAGTGGTGATGGATGGAAAGGAAAATCTCAGTGGAAAGAACTCCCAGGGACCCTGGAGAAAGGGACTTTATTCCACAGAAGAACTTGATGAAAAGAAGTTCAGTGTGCTTCCCAACCCTAATCTGGCTGGCCCGCAAATCTCTGGAGGGCCCAGCTTCGATCCATGCAGCAGGGCAGTGAGCAAGGACGGGCCACAGCAAGAAAATTTACCCTTCCTACGAGGAAATAACAGAACTGTGAAGAAGCCACATCTTTCTTAGAAACCTCAGTAACCCGATTAAGCCTATGGTCCTATGAGGTGGAACGCCATCCATTTTTTCTGTTTCATACAAGCCCTTCTGGTGCTCCTTCTGGGAGCTGCTAATGAGGGGGTCTCCAAAAAGGATGCAGCTTTCTAAGGGACCATGCTCAGGAGGACTGCCAGGTCTCGTACTAGCTCTAGGACCATGATGCTTATTTCTGATGCTGCCCTCTTCACTCTAGACTGTTTTGTGCCATGGACCTGTTGGGCAGTGGGGTAAGGCTAATGCATGCCCTTATTCTCAGAATAATGCTTTTAAGTGGATGAAATAAAAGAGCCCTTTGGGCCGGTTCATTGGATTATTGATTCTGCCCTACAAGTAACCTTAGAAACAAGGAAATCTAATTCAAACTTAGTTTTTTCCTTTCTCCATATCCAGTGATTTTTCCATTACCTGATGAAAAGAACATAAGACTCCTTCCCATATACATGCAAACACACAGTACACACATATATACATGTGTACATACACATGTGTGTGCACGAACAGTGCAATCCTACATAAACTCTCCAAAGCCACGTGAGACAACAAGATGCCTTTTAAAGGATGAATGATGGAACTTTCCTGATGCTCTCATCTCTGCCACTGACATAGCACTTTTCTTTGTCCTTATAGGTACATGTGGTGATAAAATTAGCAAAAAACTGCATCACATAGTGGGACCTGATGATCTTAAGATCACTTTCAGCTTTTAAACTCTGATCCTTGGAGCCTAGCAATTGTGGAAGATGAGTAACAATGACTTTCTTCCATCTACTCTATATGCATTTCATTTCTACCTGTGTCTCTCCCATTCAAATGTAAGTTTTTTGAGGGCAGGGACTATTTTCATTCTTCCCAGTGTCACCAGAGTCACCATCTGACACAAGGTAAATGCTCCCTAAATGCTTGCTGATTGAGTGCTAGCCAAGGAGAGTCTTTGACTGTTTCAATACAATGACATCAAATTCTTTTTTCTTCTGCAGAACAGAAAGAAACTCAACTCTAATACAGTCATGCTAGTTTCCAAGTGACTCAGTAGGAGGAGTTGAACACTCTACCTTTAAAGGGATTAAATTAAAGAGTAGAGCAGAAAGGCCAGACCGTCCAAATGGATCGCAAAGATGATTTCTGCTGGCTTTCTAGTTAAGCAGGGAAGAAATATGATAGAAGAGACTTCAATGATGGCTCTAGCTGAGTCAGTCTTTGGAATTAGCCACCTCTACCACCCAAAAGTGAGATGGGCCAGCGTACTAGGCTGCCTCACCTGCCCCAATGGTGTCTTTTCTCATTAGGCTAAGATGAGGTGCTCGGCAGGTTATTTCCGTGATGATAATGTTGCCGGCTTGAATGGACGTAGAGCTCTTATTGAGCCATAATTGAACTATGTTCTTTCAAAAAGAGGCAAAGAAGGGAAAAAGCCTCTGCTATGATTCCCAGGTTAGGAAGATTCTGAAATGAGCACTGCTTCCACAGACACAGTGGCAAGGAAAATAACAACTTATATTCATGCAGCACTTTTATAGGCTGTAAAATGCTTCTGTTTCCATTGGGTCACTTAAGTATTACTATGACCCTGTCAAAAAGAAGCTACAAGTATCTTTGTTCCCATTTTACAGATAAACTAGGTTAAGTAAAGTTAAACAACCTTAAACAAAACTCAGCCTTATTTTTTTTTTTATCTGTTAAGTTAGAAGTTTGCACTAGATATTTTTTCCCCTTTCCAACTTTTAACACAATGTTTAGAACAAAGTAGTGATTAATAAATTGCTAATTGATGGGGAAAATAATTTTTATTTATCCATTTGATCCTCTGACCAAATGCAGACAAATCACAGAGGCTCCTGTTGGAAGGGTTCTCAGAAGGTGGTCATTCTAGGTCTGCATTTAAGGAGAGACATTAAGAAGCAGGTGTAGAGAGGAAAGTAAACTAGGTCAAATCTTCTTAAATTGAGGGTCATGATTTTATATGGGCTCATGTAACTGAATTTGGGAATTGTAAAATTATGATTTATTATCAGTAAATGTTTGATTTGTATACCTATTTTATATACCTCTATGCCTGGGGTCATGTAAAAACTCAGGTGAAAAGGAGTCACAAGTAGAAAAAAAGTAAGAAACCCTGAGCTAGATAGTAAAAGTCCTAGAACTTGTAGCCACAGGGGCAAATGAGAAAGAGGTAAACTGAGGTTAGAAAGCAGAAAAAATTGAGAGCTATCCAAAAATGGGATAATCCCAGGAAGACCTAAATTCTTCTTCATTTAGTCTGCTCAGGGAAAGATAAGATGGTTTCAGAGGATCCTTTTCAATTTGGATATACTGTTATTTGATTATAGATTTAGAACAGGGAGGAGTCTCAGAGTTTGAGTTCAAGTCAATCATTTTATAGACAAGGAAACTGAGTCCCAAAGAGGGAAAGATTTGCCCAAAGTCTCACGGGATTTCGACTTAAATCAAATAAAGAATATTTTTGAATAGAATTACATTCTCTAAAGATAAATTTTTATTGCTATATTTTCTTTTTGCATCATGTAGATTTCTCCTTGTATCTCTTCCTTTCCCTTTTTCAAGAACTATCCCTTACAATAAATTTTCTTTTTAATGAAAGGGATCTTGGAAACTGCCAATTCAACCTATTCTTTTTCAAGAAGAAACTGAGATCTGTGGCCATGAAGTAATGTGCCCAAAGTCATGAACACAAGATGGTGGTGAATCAGTGGTGTTACAGAAACACGAACTGAAACAGCAAAACCAACATTCATCTTTGAGGACCAAAGCTCTGTCTACACCATGCCATCGAGGTGGAGAAACTGCATAAACAGATGCAAGAAGGTTTTCATAAATTGTCAGCTAAACCCCATTAATCTGGCCCCTTCCAAAGGAGGTTTCTTCTATTATGTTTTATGAATGGAAGCTTTTGGGGGAAACGATCAATTGCCCAGAGAATGAATACAGTGACTAATTATCAAAGAAAAATACCTTTTCTAATCTTTTGTTTAAACTATACTGGCATTTATTATAAAAAAGATGCTCCTGAGAGAACTTTCATTTTTAATACATGCAGGAGCTGTCAGAGGAAATGCTACTTACTCTATAAATAAAATGCATTCATTAAAGTAAATGAGCAGAACGTAACTCCTGGGCATGGTCGTAAAGGTAAGACTGAGGAGTGAGGCTGAGAGCTTTCCGTTTGCCAAGGATTCCTTTAACACGACAAATGGGCAGGAGATTCTATAAATGGACAGGTTATCTTCCTTGACGAGAGTATTGGCTTTTTGAGGACAGGGAAGGATTTCTCACTTGGTTCTGGATGTCCAGGGTCCAGTACAATGCCTCCCACAGCAATCCCATAACAAACGCCTGATTATCGTTTGATGGGAAAGGCATCGTTTGATGCCTTCTTCCTAGGATGTCAAACACTATAGCGTTAGACTGTAAGTTTTAATTTTCTTCTAGACCACAGAGTCAGAGATCTTGGCCTGAGAGAGATAATAGATATTATCTAATCTAGTAGTTCTTAAAGTGTGGTTCTTAGACTCCTGGGGCTCCCAGAGGTCAAAACTATTTTTAACAATAATACTAAGAGAGTATTTGGTTATTAAAATGCTCTTTCCTTATCCAACTCTATATCTGAATGAAATCAAGTTTCTTCATTTATTTCAACAATATATATTGGGAAAAGATATGAGAATCTAACCATCTTGTTTCAAATCTGACATTAAAGAGGCTTGTGGAAAAATGTAAAATGAAGCCATTCTTCTCACTAATTTTTTATTTTATTTCGGGAAATAAATGTTTAATAAGCATTTTTATTTTATTTGTTTGACCTTAATACTCAATATTATTTATGTCTGTGTAAATAAAATGTTTTTTATATTAATGTTATGGGTTTTATTGCTATTCTCAAAGAAGTAACACATACTTTTGACATTTGTTTTGATTCCTAATAGAGTAAATATCAATAGATGGAACTCACAGAACCGAAACTTCTTTGAATTTCTTAATCATTTTTAAAAGCATAATGGAGTTCTGAGACCAAAAAGTTGGAGAACTGATGATCTAGTCCACCTCCCTCATTTTACAGACAAGGAAACCGAGGATCGGTGGGATTACGTGACTTTGCCAGAGTTAGCACAGTCTCAGAACTGGCATTTGAACCTAAGTCCTTATGTTTAAAACTCGATAGATGTGATGTTCCATCATCACCTTCGGGACGTGTTATCACTGTGCTTCTGTCTGGGTGGCTGGCATGTGGATGATGTGGGACTGGGATTCATAAATGTCTCTTTCTGTTTCTGCAAACAAGAAACGAAGAAAGGATCCACATCTTTGATGATGAGATGAAGGCATGTTGATCTCCAGCAAAATATCACAGAATTCTCCCTATGAAAGGAAATGTGCTCGCGTTCCTCGTAGGAGCATTTGGTGCCTTCCTTCTCAAAAGGCTAATGCATTCCTACATCTAAGATTCAACCGCTTCCCCAACATGTACAGTAACAATCCACCTGACTCATCTACTGTGCAGTAGAATACTAAGATCACGGAAAGAAGAAACTCAGCCAGATGGTGACAGCTGGCCGGTGAGCGCATTTATGTCAAGGATGATCACACGCACGTTGGGGCTCCAAACTGGAGTCGGATTCGTGGTTCCGAGCACCGGGGAACAGATGATTTCTGTGGGGCTGGGGGAGAGAGCTGGGGGTCCCTCCACGTTGCTGGCCATCATCTGATGTCCGTACGTACACTGTGCTTCGGTCAGTACGATGGTGAGATTTTCATAACCCTCACGCCCTGTGCTAATCCTGTCCATGGGACCGCAGGGGGCGGAGCCAGAGTTTGGCCCCCTCGATTTACAGAAGAGGAAATGGAACCAGAGAGAGAAGACGTGTTTGAGGCAGGATTTGAAAGAGACCTTCCTGACAGAGCACTAGCCATTAGACCTCACCGCCATGTTCTCCTGTGAGTTTCCTAAAATGATCCCACTCAATATTCTGGAGTCTCCCTTCTGGTAACAGCTCCCTCTCTGTTGTCACTCTTTTTCACAACTGCCTTGTGTATACATGGGAGTGTGTGTGTATATATATACATATATATATATAAATACATGCATATATATATATATGTAAAAATATGTGTATACATATATGTGTGTGTATATATATATATATACATTATATATGTGCATGTTATATACACAAACATATGTATACCTGTATTATATATGTATACATACGTATTCGTGTGTATATATACTACACACACACACACATATATATGTATATATGCACGCACACACATAAACATGTGAGCCTAGATATATAATATATACAAAATGAATGAAAGTTAATTAGGAGAGGAAATATACTGTCTAGAATTAAAGTTAACTGTTCAATCCTCTCCTCAAGTGGAATAAGCATTTACACAGCACCTACTATATACCAGGAACTTTGCTAAGTGCTTCACAATTAGTCCTTACAAGGATCTTGGAAGGTAGGGGCTATTTTGACCTCCATTTCACATATGGCCCCAAGGCAAACAGCTACTACAAAGCCAAAAGCTACTAAGTGCCTGAGGCTGGACTTGAACTCAGGATCTCCTGAGCCCTAGCCTAGTACTCTACCTGCTGCTCCACCAGCTGTTCGGATCCATATCTTCAGGACATTTATATGGTCCGGCAGAAGGTCTTGATCATAAAAGCCTCCCCCTAAATGTCCTGAGGGAATGAAGGGATGTTTTCTCCTGTGTCTGAGGCACAGGCTAAATTCCCTGTCTCATGGAAAGGTTTGGACTCCTTCACAAAAGATTTCTCTTTGGATGTTATTCAATGTCTAGAAGAGAATTTGCATTTGGTCACCATAAGTTGCTGCGTGAAAGAGGCAGCAAGGACTTCAGAGATGACTTAGAGACCCTTCATCTGTGTACGAGAAGTGCCAGCATTTATTAAGCACCGATTATGTGCCAAGCACTGCGCTAAGTGCTTTACAAATGTGACCTCACTAGACCTTGAGATGTGGAGATGCCGTTAATCTGGGTGACCAACCTGATCGGCCCATCACTTTGCAGATGAGGGCCTGGAGAGGAACTCTGCCCGGCCCAAGGTCATACAGCTGTCAAGCTCCCACTGAGGAAACTGAAGCTCAAGTTAAAAAATTCTACCAGGGTCATCCAGGGAGAATTAGAACTCTCATCTTCCAGGGCTCTATCCATGATGTCCGTCTGTCAGCTGGGCCTCCCACAACTGTTGGGTGGCTAAATTACAAAACTTCCTTCCTCTGCACCTGCATTTATTAAGCATTTATTATGACCTGCATTTATTAAGTACTTATTATGATGTATTTATTAAGCATTTGTTACAACTTGCATTTATTAAGCACTTACTGTGATTTGTATGTATTAAGCATTTACTTACTGTAACCTGCATTTATTAAGCACTTACTATGACTTGTATTTATTAAGCACTTACTTACTGTGACCTGCATTTATTAAGCACCTACTATGACTTGGATTTATTAAGCACTTACTTAATGTGACCTGCATTTATTAAGCACTTATTGTGACCTACATTTATTAAGCACTTACTATGACCTGTAAAATGCAGATTTTACACGCACGTAGCACCAACCTCACAGGACAGTGGTGCGACTCCAAGGAGGAAATGTCTGCATAGTGCTCAGCAAACCTTCAAGCTTCTCTGTCATTATTATCATTTCCTCTGGGATCTCTTGCTGAACACCTGCTGACCACTGAAATCCCAGCCCAAAGGCAGCCACATTAAGCGCCTCTCATGACATTGCTCACTATGGAAGTGTCCTTTTTTGATGGGGAGGGGAGGAGAACGCACCTCAGCTTCATCTACATTAAAAACATCAGCCTCATTAGTACCCACCTGATGCTGCCTGAAATTTTAAATCTTAAAAACTGAAAGGGATTTATTAAAAAGGCATGAATGATGCTTATGAGCCTTTTATGAATTTTTAAATCAAGTTGTTGCATATCTTAATTGATTCTAAAAGGAACGCTGGCCAGTTTTATTTGAGTCATATTCATCGTTACTCAAAAAGACTTGCTTTCCTATAGAATTCTGAAGCTAAATTGCTAATTTCCTTTTTTGGGGGGAGGATAATTTTCACAGCATGTCTCACGTCCTTGCCCACTTTACAAAAATGAGTTGAGCTTTTTTTTGAGGGGGGGGTGGAGGGAGGGTAATTTAGTATATCTCATTTTAAAGGATAAGAATACTCCCCCCAAGTCTAAATCCAACCGTGTGACCGCAATTCCCTCTAATTCTTTAGGTGCTGTACGAGATCTGAAGGAACACATCTCCATGGCCTTAAAAGCTTGGAAGGGAGCCACTCACTAGCTGTCCTGGCCAATCCAATAGGGCTCATTTCCTGCCCAGGTGTAAGGCTCCAAGATGGGAGCTCACTGGTGGGGGCCAAGCACGTGGCTTCCCCGGGACTGATTGTCATGCAAGTTAGCACTTCTGGTTGCCATGGCATCCTAGGGAGGCATGGCTCCCACTGACTGCTCACCAAATGCCATGGCACAGAAATCAGTCCCCGAATGATGGCCAGTGGTGGCCAGCTTGTGAATAGAAGGCTCAGATATTTTTGGGCGCAGACATGAATTTTCAAAATTTGCTTTAAGAAATGCTTTTTGTTCTCTATAAACAGCAGATTTCCCTTCTAGATCCCCTTTCCCCACTAATTTTTTTTTTTTTTGCCACAGCTGCCAGGCTGGCGCTGGTGCCAGAGGCAACTGATTAGTTTAAAAAAAATGCACTCCCTGGCTTGCTGACATCCATTTGTATTTCACTATGTGATGGCAATAATAATTACACCTGGCACAGGAGCAGAGAGCGTTTAGAAACTTTTAGAAATGTCTTTGTGTCTGTCCTGCTCAGTTCACTGTCACAACGGGCAGAGTGCTTGGTGGTCTCCTCATTTGAGTGAAAACCGGACAAAGACTTGAGGACAGAAATGATCTAGCCAGTATCATAAAGGTTTACAGCCCCTTGCTGTCTCATCATCATCATCACAATAGTTTACCTAGCCACTTCTCCTTTACAATACATTGGACTTTTAGAAATTTAGAAAATCTGAGTTCAAATCCAGCCCGAGACTCTTAAAATGTCATGTCTCTTAACCTCTGCCTGCCTCAGTTTCCTCATCTGTGAAATGAGGATAATAATATCCTCTCACCTCTCCAGATTATCATGAGTATCAAATATTTGTAAAGTGCTTTGCAAAGCTTAAGATACTTTATAAATAAATAGATAGTTAAGTATAATAAAAATAAATAAAATGTTAAGCTTAATAAAAACCCCATGAGGAAGGGAGCTCAAATGTTATTAGCCCCACTTTAGGGATGAGGAGACTGAGGCAGAATGGGGAAATTGTTAGCCTGACTGGCAGATACTGACCAATGAAAGACTCACTGACCAGTGGGTATCTGAACTCAGGTTTCTTGATTCCAAGCCAGCTCCCCAGTGGAAGGGATTCGCATTTCCAGCCCTTCTCCTAAGTGATGGTTGGGGAGGGAGCCATGTCCAGCATCACAAAGGAGACGAGTGAGTTTGGAGTTTTTGATTAGATGACACAGGTTTGGGGCAATAAATTATGGCTCTCGCCGTAGTCGGTGTCTTATTAATGAAACAGTGATTGTTGAGATGGCAAATAGGACGCTCCCGTCTCAAAGACCACAGGTAAGTCTGCCTGACGTGGGAGATCCCTTTGGATGCCATGCTCTTGGTCTAAGCTGGTCCCTGTCTCCCCTTCCTCACACAAAAGGCTGATGTGTCACAGGAGAACATGACCCTCTTCCTAATCCTGACCCCAGGACCCAACGCCACGTCAGAGTGTGGGAACACAATATTTGTGGTTCTTGTTTATACCTTTTTAGTAGCAGAAGGTTGGGACAATGAAAAAGAAGCTGGATTTGGAGACAGGAGCCTTGGGTTCAAATTTCAGTCCTGACACTTCAAGATTTTGAGTATCTCAAATCCAAACAACTAGCATTTATAACTTTGTTCTTCTCGGAGTTTTCAATATGAGTTTATCAGCCTGGGATAGCCCTGGGATGGACCCCACCGATGCAGACATCTTGCCACCATGATGACAATTGCTTCAGTGTGTGCTGTTTCTTTCTACAAGGCACCATGGGAGCAGGGACTGTCTCCCTTTTCTCTTTGTAGCCTCAATGCACCTGGCAGATGGGAAGCCCTGGATCATAGCTCTCCCTATAAATGACTGGATAATAAATCTGCTTTCTCTCTCCTTTTTTTGATGAGAAAAGTCTTTCTCTCCAAGGCTCTAAGTTCCAGATAAGACATCCCAAACCAGTCCCAGTGGGAAGGAGTAGCCCTCAGGGCTCGGATCTTGGGCCTTGATCTCCCTAGATACGTCAACTCCTTGGCCAAAGACGCTGACTTCAATGTGCTCAGTGGCCACTGGTATTGGGACAATCTCTGTGTCCACGGTGCTCCCTTCTGACTTGCCCACTGTGAACACTTTGTCTGCAAGACCCAAAGTCTTGGGGATCAGTTCAAGATAATTAGAAGAAAGAGAGATGAAAGAGCTCACTATTAGTCTCTGGCCTTCTTCTGAGCCCAATGCAAAGGCTGGTCTATCACTGATAGATGAGAACTAGTGATGATTTTTATTTAAAGTCTTTCATTCAGAAGATCATAGGTTTAAAACTGGAAGGGACCTCTGGCAGTGGGTCAAAGGCCCTCATTTCACAGCCAAAGAAACTGAGCCCCAAAGAAATAAAGAGATTTGCTGAAAATCAAAGAGTTAGCAAGTTTTAGAATTGCGAGTTGAACTCAGATCCAGTATCTCCAGGGTTATTTCTATTCTATCAGTGAACATATACCAATTTTGACACAAAGTTGAGTCCCATCAGGGTGTGGAAGGGACTCTGAGCTTCATTAGCTAGAAAGGATCACAAGGGCCAGAAAGTTAATCCTTACATGAAGGGTGTTCTGTCTCAATATTCCTGATAAATGGAATTCTAGCTTCTGGCCTGAGGAAGAGAAACCTAGACTACCTCGTCACTTCGGAAGAGTTCTCATTATTAAGAATTTTCTCTTCTCATGGGGGCTCAATCTTACCGATTTCCTCCATAGAGGATCAGTATTGGCAGATTCTTCCAGGTTGAAAAAGTCCTAAGGACAATCCCAGTGACAAAGGGGTCTGCTGTCCAAGTACTGTCCAACCCCCTTATTTCACAGCTGAGCAAACTGAGCCACAGAGAAATAAACAGGCTTGCCCAAGATGAACCAAGTGGCAAGTAGATGAAATTTTGAGCCATGATATATAATAATCCTCCCAGGTTTAAGTGCTTTCTCATTTGAGGAGCTTCTCTCCATCCATTTCCCCTATTTGTCTTCCTAGCATTCTCACCCAAATGGCCAGAATAGTTTCAAAACCCAGTCCCGGAAGGGCTGAAGGATCTCCCTTCCTTCCCTGCACCAGTTATCTTTTTGAGTGACTCTGACCTATCCGATTAGATTCACCTTTCCTTGTTCATCTCATCTCCACCTATTGACTTGACTTTCTTCAGAAAAAGCATCATTTACCTTGCTCTCCCATTATTTCTAAAGCAGCCCACACCAATCAGCCAGCTGCTCTCTCTTCCTATTCTCTCCCCTCCTGTCCTAAATCTAGATATAGAATCACCTCCATTTCCCTCTTCAAGCCTTGCTTAGTAATGTATTTCCTTCTATTGCCTCATCCTTTAAATGGAATAGTCTTGGCCCACATGAGGACGCCCTTGTCTATTGATGTGTTGGTTTAACATTATATTCATTGTGTCTGAGCTCCTCTGTATGGAATGGGAATGGGAGTTTTCAGAAAGTAGATACTCTACTCTGAATTGTAAAAATTGTCCAGGACATGGGCAACTGGGGACGTCTTGGATGGGTTCTCCTGATGCTGAAGAAGCATCTCCCCAAAACTATCATTGATTCCCTCCTCCGTCCCTTTCAACTGCAAATTCAGGTCTAATTACGTGGTTTTATAAAAAAAAATTTTTTTCTCATTATTCAGCCACAGAGACTCAATGGCACGTCTGGACTACTTCACAGGTAACAGATCCGTAGTTTCAAAGAAGCTGCCCCTCGGCAAACCCCTGGGCCCCCGACTTGGCCGAGAAGCGGCATCTGGGGTCGGCAGAGATGACGGACTGGTTACGGGGCGGGGGGGCTGGTGTGAGCATACTCACTCGGTGAGGTGGGCGACGTGGCACCTCCTTCTGTCGATGTGGTCGGAGGCTTTGTGTCTGGCACGGGCAGAGGCACAGGCCTGGCCATCGGTGGCGGAGGTGGCGGTGGCAACATTGGGGTGGGAAGGAACGGGTTGTGCACCTTGCCTTGGCTGCTACCGTTGGGCTGCGAGGGCGAAAGAAGCAGACATCAGCCATTTGCAGCTCCCGATCACAAGAGAACCATTACTCGCCTCCGATATAAATTATTAAGTGCTCTATACTTAAGGAGCAGCCGAAGCCTTCGAGAAGACCATATATTCATGAAGGATTATTCTAGTTTGGACTTCAAGGCACTTGACAAAAGTATACTCTTAGCAGGTCAGAGAAAATGTATTCGAGAAACTTCTCTTTGCATCAGTTTACATAAAATGACATTTGGGGGGTCAGTCTGAATTTTTCATGTGGGCACTTTGGCTGGGGATGCATCTACTCTGAATAAGTGATTGTCATCACTATCATGAAATACTTCTGATGAGCTAAGCTCGGCAAAGTGCCTACTTAGTGATTGCATCCACTCATGGATACCTACAGAGATACTCTGGAACCGGAGAAGAAAAGCATATTTGACTTTGGCTTAGAAATCTAACATTCTATTATGTTTAACAAGTATGTTAGCCATTTAAAAAATCCTTCCCTCCCACTGTCTCACACAAGAAGCAGAAACGTTCAGATTCGGTCGAGATCTAATTATTGCTCCAGATAGAAGTTGAGGCTGGATTCTGGATGCAAATTTTCTAAGGTAAAATTCCCCACAAGCCCCACTTCTCTGGTGAGATGATGCTGGGAGAGCTGAACAAAGAACACAGCTCTTTTAAAGGAGAAATTATTCTGTGAAAAATACCTTCCACAGCATCAAAAAGAGGCATTTGTTTAAAAATCTTTTTGAAACGATCCCCTTTAAGAGGTTAGCTGAGACTGAGAAAATTTCCACAATTTTGCAAAACCAGGAATTTGAGAGGTACATGAGATAATGTCAAAGCTGCTAAAAATAGAAAGAAAGAGAGGAAGAAAGAAAAATGAAGGGAAGGAGAAAAGAAGAAAAAGGACAGAAAAACAGTTAGAAAGGAAAAAAGAGGAAGAAAAAGGGTAAAAAGAAAAGAGAAAAAGAAAGAAAGGAAATAAGAAAGAAAGAGAGGGAAAGATCAGAAAGAAAGAGCTAGAAATAAGAAAGAGGAAGAAAAAAGAAAGAAAGAAAGAAAGAAAGAGAAAAGAGAAAGAGGAAGAAAAAAGAAAGGAAGGAAGGAAAAGATCAGAAGGAAAGAAATAAAAATAAGAAAGAGGATGAAAAAAGGAAAAAAGAAAGAAAGAAAAAGAAAAGAGAAAGGAAGAAAAAAGAAAGGAAGAGAAACAAGGAGGAAAGAAAGAAGAAAGAAAAAAAACAGAAGGAGAGGTAAAAATAAGAAAGAAGAAAAAAGGAAAAAAGAAAGAGGAAGAGGAAGAAAAAGGAAGGAAGGAAGAGAAACAAAGAGGAAATAAGGAAGGAAAAAGATCAGAAAGAAAAAGAAAGATGAGAAGGAAAGAGAGCTAGAAATAAGAATGAGGAAGAAAAAAGGAAAAAAGAAAGGAAGGAAGAAAGAGAAAAGAGACAGAGGAAGAAAAAAGAAAGGAAGGAAGAGAAAGAGGGAAGGAAGGAAAAAAGATCAGGAGAGATAAAAATATGAAAGAGGAAGAAAAAAGGAAAAAAGAAAGAGGAAGAGGAAGAAAAAAGGAAAAAAGAAAGAAAGAAAAAGAAAGGAAATGAGGAAGAAAAAAGATCAGAAGAGAGAGAAGAAAGAAAAAGGAAGGAAGGAAAAAAGAAAGAACAAAGAGGAAAAATTGAGATATATGAAATAAAGGGCCAAAGGAAAGAAAGAGCTGTCTAAAAAGAAGAAAGAAAAAAGAAAGGAAGTGAATGGAAGAAAGAAAAGGGAAAGAAAAAGGTCAGAAGGAAGAGACAGCTAGAAAAAAGAAAGGATGTAACAAAGAAGAAAAAGGAAGGGAGAAAAAAAGGAGAGAGAAGGAAGGAAAAAAATTGGAAAGGACAGAGGGAAAGAAAGCGATAGGAAAAAAGAACAAGAAGAAAGATCATTTCCTAGTTAGGTATGGTGCTGGGGACCTACTTCCCAACAAAGCCCTGTTGCTCGCCTAGCTACCAAATGGTCAGTATTCCGCCGAGGATAGCTTCCTGCCTTGGCCCTACAGTATCGAATCAAAATGGGGCTGGAGCAAATCCCATTATCCCCGAGTTTCATTTTTTAGGCTTAAGTAATTCGGCAGAAGCTTTCTGCCGGCTCTCACATCCTCTCCCCCTCCATCCCCACCCCGCGTCGTTTCTGGAAGGCCGTGGTGTCTGACAAACAGAATCCCGAACTGCTCTGCCAGCAAAGCCGAGCGCCGAGTGCTATTTCGGAGGGGCTGAAAGTCCATAAGAGAATGCTTTAGGAGAGGCCGGGCACATGAATACACAAGCAAAGGGAAAAAAGACATTCTATTGATTTGTTGTCTAGACAGAAATGTATCTGCTAACATATCGCTAGACATTAGTCAAAGCCGTTAGTCCCGGCTCAGATGTGCAGAATCAGGTATTTCTGTACGGGGTGGAGGGGCAGAAAAAGCCCGGAGTGAGGACAGAGTGACTTATTACAGAAATATTCTTCACCGGGCAGTGAGAGTGGGGCTGAGAGCAATCTGGCCATCAGATAAGGAGAAAGCAAAATCCCAACTCCTGCTTCCATCCTCCTGGTTTTTGTCCAATAATGGGGCAATTTCCCCCTCTTCCCCTTTCCTCTCCCAAAGAACCCCTAACCAAAAGCATTGAGACCTATATTTAAAATTCCACTTATCATCACCTTATCATTTCTGGATTCAAGCGGAATGTTATTTCAATCATGCGATTATTCAGTTTATTTGGGGGGGGGGCACAGAGAATGAAAACACTCATTGGAAGCTATCAAATCCCATTTAACTTTACACCAAGATAAGTGGGAAAGATAACTTCTTGCAGAAATAACAAACTGCAATAAACTTTGCTTTTGGCATCTGGAGTTCATGCAGTGGTCAACTTGATCTAAAGTTCTATACAGTCATATTTTTTTTCCCCCAAATCAGCTCAGTTGATTCAAACCATCTGTCCCTCCGGCTCGACTCCCCGCCCCCCCCTTCCAATCACTCCCCCATATAATTCTGAATAAATGATTTGCATTTTTTCTGTTTTGTTAACCCTTAGAGGAACTAAGGTCAGAATGCACGAGGTTGACTCATCGGCCCCCAGACCCTGGAAGGTCAGGGATTTCATCCTTGCTGTGATTTATCTTCTCGAGACAGAGTTGCAGACTTAACACAAATATTGCTGCAAACGGTTAACTTTCCCACAATCTTGAGCGAAGCTGACATCTGACTGGAGTCAGTCAACATGTCCTCAGAGTGCGATGGCACTTGAGAAGAATCCCTCCCCCTCCCCGCCGTTGCTGCAAATTTTACATGACATGAACATTTCCCATGAAATTTACCAAAAAAAGGGTCCTTACATTGAGGAACCCCACCTGTCCGGCCTGCTGACCAGCATCGGGACAGACAAGTTGGACAAACTCTTTCAGCGTCTCCTGAGGGTGGTAGCGAATTGCCGGGTGTGAGAAGTAGGGTCCAGGCTGCTGGATAATGGGAGATGTCGGGAAATGTAGAGTTGATGGGGTCGCATGTGGACTTGCTGTGGGAAAAAAGAAAGGAGACAGAGAAAATCCAACAGTTTTAACAAGGGAGACTTTTTTTTTCCCTCTTGTCCCTGGCATCTAGAACCCTTTCTCCTTCACTGCCCAGGGCTCGCAGAATTCCTTGTGAGTGATCTCAAATTAAGCCAGCCCTGATGGATTTTTGCTCCTCTGGGCCCTTTAAGACAACATGGAGTCTGGATTAAGCGAGAGTTTCAAGCTGCCTTTGTATTTTCAGTGGACATGAGTTATAAAGGCATTAATAATCCTGGGTGAAACGGAAGATTATTCATTACCTTAAGAGCTTTTTTAATGAAGCAAGCAATAAAAAATGTATCTAGTAGATTAGGTTTGATTTAACTGACATTACAGATGACAAATTCCAGTTTTCACATATGGATCCCCTTTCGTTCTGAATGACCCATGGACGATAATTCATTCTTAGAGCTCTTGTCCCCCTTTCAGTGAAATTTCGAGGGACTAATTCAGGATGAACTTTTTGGGAAGGATGTAGCACATGATCATGTATTAAAGCTGAGCCATTAGTGGGGACGGGGGCGGGGGGAAACGGGAAGGGAGAGGAAGACGAAAGGGTGGGGGAGGGGGAAATACACTCTCTTTGCACTCAAGGCTGACGCGTCCTTCTAAAGTTAACTCTGAAATTCTCCATGTTCCAGGGTGGGAACCCATGTGCCAAGGGAAGGAGTGACCCCTGCTGAAATGCTGGCTCAATGCCCATGCAAACTGAGAAGGCACAGGCGGCGGGAACTCCCTTATATACAAACCCTGCTGAATTTCATTTGCACAAGAAAGAGATTACATTAATTTTTTTTTTAAGAACCTTTCCAAAGTATGTAATAACTTTTGCCTTTGGCTTAGGAGTAGGATTGATAAAACTCACTACAAAGCCAAAGCTGTACATGGAAAGGGCTGAAAGTGTTCAAATCAATCTCAGAGGGTCACATACTCCATGAAAGCCCAGGTCAAGTCTGCCATTAGTTAATCTTGCATGTCCACCAGTGCTCTGTACACAGCAAGTGCTTACTAGATGCTTCATTGAAAAGAATATATGATCAAGTCATCTGAATATGGCCTTTAATTCTCCAGGACAGTAATTTATTTTTATAATCTAGGACATTTTTTGGCTAAGAAAGTCTTCCTCCCAACTCCTTTTACTCAATTACTCAAGTGTTGTTGAACTTTTCCACTGATTTGCTGATGAGGAAATTAAAAATAAAACTGACACTTGAAGACATCATGTAACTTGCAAATCAGAATCAGAGCTAGGACTCAAACTTCTGCTCTTTTCACTACGCCATGTTCTTTTCTATCAATGACCCATCAATCAATTGGGCACTGGAATGGAGACAGGTCCAAATTCATTTTAGAAACCAACTAGCTTTGTGAGCCTCGGTGAGTCACAAAATTCTGGGTACCTCCATTTCTCACCATTAAGTTGGTCTCAAAGCTGTAGTCTAGCTCTAAATCTATGATTCCATGAACAGGCATTTTAAAAGCACTCGCTTCTCTCTCGGCTCTGTGCTGGACACTGAAGATAAAGACAACAACGAACCAGTTCCTGTATATTGTTAAGCTCATCCCCAGATGACAGCTGGTCATTATTCTTCTCATCCTATTCAACAACACTGACTTAGGGCACACCATATTCCAAACACTGTATAAGGCACTGGAGAAAGATAAAAAAGTTCCTGCCCTCCGAAGGCTTACACTCTATGCATGAATTTAGCTCACAAACCTACAGAAAGGAGCATCTCCTGTAGCAGCAGTAAAGCCCCCGGGATGTTGCTCAGGGGAGACTCCCCATCCAATGAACCAGGCAGAGGAGAGCAGAAGGCACAGATTCTCACAAGACAACTTAGGAAGGATCAGGTCTCTGATCCTAATGACTAACCGCGTCCCAGAGGACAGAGGCCCAAGTGCGACTCAGGGTAAGAATGAGACTCGGCGGTAGAGAAAGCTGCTTTGCTTGATGATGCATATTGATGACAAGGGTTTTGTTCTCTCTCAATTTTTCCCCAATGGGAAAGGAAAGGTAAGAAAATGGATTTTTGAGAGGCACCTAGGTGGTGCAGTAGATAGAGCAGCAGTCCTGAAGTCAGGAGGACCTGAATTCAAATTTGATCTCAGACACTTAACACTTCCTGGTTGTGTGACCCTGGGCAAATTACTTAACCCCAATTGCCTTCTCAAAAAAAAATTTTTTTTTTGTTCATTTGTCCATTTTCAATGGCTGGCCCTGACGTCTACAGTTCTCTCCCTCTATGGGACCTCTGTCTCCTGGCTTCCTTCTAAATCCCCACTTTCTACAAGAAGTTGTCTCCCAGCCTAGTTCACCTTAATGTCAAGGAATATTTTCCCTCTGAAATTGTTTCCAATTCATCACAGAGAAATGTAGCTATTCCTACATTTTGTTTGTTTAGAATTGTTTGGACATCTTTCCCTCTTTTGCCTTTGATTAGAGTTTTTTGTTTATTTGTTTTTTGTTTCTTTTTGTATCTTTTCTGTACCCCTGGAATTTAGCACTGTGCCTGGTACACAGAGGTGCTTAATAACTTTTAAAAAACTCTATAGTGGCTAATCTGCCCAGGTAGAAGATACTTTCTTCACCAATGAAACGGCCATTTGTCCCCCTCCTCAATTTTACCTCACAGGGTTGTCATGAAGATCCAACAGAACATAAGCTTCTTGAGGGCAGAAAGAGTCACTTTTGCATCTCTCATCCCTAGTGGGCCTTTGAGCTAACGGTCCATGCCCTTGGCTGGCTGACCTCCAAGCTGCTACAACCTTTCCTCCTTACTTGTCTCTTGTAATACCTGTGTTCCTACAACTCAAGGGCCTCCTTTTCCATGACTCTTGCAATACTTGTGTTCCTACAACTCAAGGGCCTCCTTTTCCATGACTCTTGCCAAGGCCTCTCAGCTCTTCCCCTCAAGGCTTCCCCTGAATTTCTTCTGACCCTATAAGAGCTGAGCACAAGGGCTAGGGATGCTGATTTTCTAGCTTTGCATTCTAACAGCCCAACGCCTGGCATGGAGTAGGGCTAATAAACGCTTGTTGATTGTCACTTTTTGGTGGCAGATTCTGGCCCGCCATAGTGTAAGATTTCCACTGGTAAAGCTGGGCCGACGGGAGCTCCCTTCACTGGCCCCTGAATAAGTCTTCCCAAAGTGTGCTTGGAGATCTTGGAAATGCCAGCAGAAAGGGCAGAGCTCCCACCCGGGAAGCTGGCACGCTGCTGCTGAAACGCATCAGGACGAGCACGATTCCAAATTTTCAACTGGGGAAAACAGCTCTTAGTGTGATGTGCACCCAGAGCCGACACAATAAAAAAAATTAGAGAGCATTATGTAAATGCATATTTAGACCCTTTAAAAATGTGCATTATTTACTTGAGAGTCAATAAAGGCTTTTCTCAAGTGTTTCCAGTTTATCACAGCGCATCCATCTGCATCCATGTTGACGTTAATACAATTTGGTGTATTAAAAGGCACTACAGAGTTGGCTGCCGCTGGGGCTTCACGAGGGGGCTCGCGGCAGCCCCAGGCCAGGCCCAGCTGGGATTGGCGACAACGTGCAACTCGGGAGGATCTCCCGGCATCCTAAGCAGGGGGTTAAACTTTAACAAGGTGCCAGATTTTCTCAAAAACAACATTTTAGGCTCCTTCAAAGGCCTATGAATGGGCTGTGCAATTTCACTGGATTTTATTCATAAGATTCTACCTGCCTGAAAGAGAAGAGAGGGGCACTATGTCTGAGAATGTGAGGATAATTTTTTCATTCATTCATTCACTCATTTGTTCATTCATTCATTCATTCACTTAATGAATGAATGAATGGAAAAGGCAAATGTTAAAGTTTATTGTTAGGATCAAATGAGACAAAGTACTTTGCAAACACCTTAGTGTCATACACCTTTCATTATTACTACTTGTAGTTAACATCATTGTCCTCCCTCCCTTCCTTCCCTCCCTCCCTTCCTCCCTTTCCTCCCTCCCTTCCTCCCTCCCTCCTTTTCTCCCTTCCTTCCTTCCTTCCTTTCTTCCTTCCTTCCTTCCTTCCCTCCCTCCCTCCACTTTTTCCTCCTTTTATTAAAAGCCACCATTCCAACAACAACTTTCCACATCAAACTGTCTTCTCTGGCTAACCACTGGAATGGAAGTTCCTTGAAGACAAGGGCTGCCTCATTTCTGTCTATCTTGTAAATACCTTCCGCATTTAGGACAGGGCTTGGCTCTTATCAGGAACTTAATTAAAAAAACTCCTTTCCCTCCATTCATAAAAGAGATGCAAACTTGCATTTAGGGTTGTCACGGCACTGATGAGTTGAAATAAAAATCTAAAAAGGGATGTGAGGAAGAGAGAGAGACAGAGAGATGGAAAGGCTATCCCCAGAGTCAGAAAGACATGATAGAGACACTGAGAGAGAGATAGAGATGAAGAAAGATAGAGAGACAGAGAGAGAGAAGGACAGAGAGAGAGAGAGAGAGAGAGAGAGAGAGAGAGAGAGAGAGAGAGAGAGAGAGAGAAGGAAAACCAAATCCTTCTGGCTTGTTAAAGCCTAAAGGTTGCCAGCCTTGTTTCCCAAGCTCTTTTCCCATGCATTCTCCTACATCTCCTACATTCTCCCTTTTCCACAAATGGCTTTTCTGGGTCACCCTGACACGGCTCCAGCTGCCACTTCCCTCCTTCAGGAGTCACACTCCCTCGGCAGGGACTTGGGTTCTTTTTACTGGAGCTGCTCTTGTCTGGCACGGGGCACAGACCTTCCCCAGGAGGATGTGGAGAAGCGCTGTCGGAGAGCCATGAAGGATACGGCAGAATCCTTCTTCGGGGTGGGGTGCTCTCAAGATGCTATTTCAAGAAAAGGATCATGAGAACTTGAAATCAGGAAGATATGGATTCCAATTCCTTCTCAGAGACTTCTTAGCTATGTGATCCCAGGTGGGGCACTTAACCTCTCTGTTCTAGCATTTGTAAAACAAGGGGAATGGTGCACTGGCCAATATTTAACAATCAGCTTTCTAGAAAAAAATGTACATGTGACACATTTTATGTTTAATTTGCATCATTAAGATTTTCTCCATCTTAAGCCTAGACAACAAAGCAATAAGCTAAGCTTTCATTTGCCAATTTTCAAAGTATAAAAGTTCTCCCTGAAAACTTAACAACTGGCTCTTGTAAGCTGGTTTGACTGGCTTCAGCGCACCCCTGGATTGGACTCCATGGTTTTCACATTTCCTTCTAGCTCTATACGCATGGTCTAATAATCCTTCCCTTTGCAAATATGAAACATGCCTCTAATCCTTTCTTTTGTAAAACTTCACAGAGTTTGTGATCTCTTCTTTGCCCTGTCCAACTCCATGTCATAAACATTTATTCAGTACGTACTACAAGCACAATACTGTGTTCCCACCGGTGGGGGCTCCTTGCCTTCAGTCACCCCTGGAATAAAATACTAATATCTCACTTCCATATTTAAGGCTCTTTACAGTCTGGTCATTAGTCTACTTTTCTTGGTTATCTTTCATGTTACTCTCTTCCACATTCCCATCAAACCAGCCTTTTTGCTTGCTCTTCCCTGAATCTGGCCTCCCATTTCCTGCCTTTATGCCTTTGTACAAGCTGTTCCCCATGCCTCGAATGCCCTTCATCTTCCCCTTAGAAAATCTTGAGCTTTCTTTAAGACAAATCTTCTTTATCAACTAGGCCACAATGTCTATAATGGTTCATTATTTCTTTTTAAAAATAAACTAAGCAAGCAGTAATCATTAAGCTCCTACTTCGTGTGAGTGCTGAGGGTATGAAGACGAAATGAAACTATGTTTGGCTTTAAGGAACTTACATCCACTCTTTTGTACCACACACACACACACACACACACACACACACACACACACACACACGGTGATTTGAGGGAGGGAGATATGAGAAGATGGGGGAGTCGGGAAGGTCCTCATGTAAGACTGAGTTCTGAAAAAAGCTGGGGGCTGGAAGGGGTGAAGATGAGGAGGGAATGTCTTCCAGACATGGAAGGAGCAGCCTAAGCTTAATGGGAGATGGAGAATAGATGTTCTTTAAAATTAAATTAAATTTTAATTAATTAATTAATTAATTTTAAAATTAAATTATTTCAACTTAAAAGCAAACCAAACCAGGGAGAGAACAAGAATAAAGCGAAGATCACTGCAAATAAGGAAACTGAGACCTACGTGATTAGCCCAATTAGAGTTTCCCAAATGAAAGAGCCCTTTCTGCCCGTGGTCACCTGGGCTTGGAGTGAGACTTCAATCCAGTTTGAATCCCGTCACTGTGGAGTTATCATGCTTTCTGCTCTATCATGTTGCCTTGTGCTTTTCTTCCAAAGAAGAAGAGGACTGGGGTCGGTACAAGGAATTATTTTCTAAGCTCACAGACGTCTGAAGGCTACATCGCCATTTGCTCGCCTTGACAAAGTCCCCGAGGGGATCGAATTTCCAATACCCTGAAATGTGGTGGGTGGACCGAGGCTCTCAGAGCTCGCTCTAACCCGGCATCCCCCCGAAGGTACCTATTTTCAAAATTGACCATATTATCGCACTAATTGGCTGAGCCTCCATGCTGGCTGATGGGAAATGCTTTCAAACACCATGCAACAGCTGTGTTTATTGGGAATATGAAGAGTGACTTTTTAATAAGCAAAGTTGGCCAGGATCCAGGTTCCTGGAAGGGAAGTTGAACTTCTATGTAATATGCCAGTGATAATAGGAGACAAGAGATAAGGCAGAGAAAAATAAAACAATATTTCAGCCACCCCCACCTCCACCCCTACCTCCTCCCAATCAGCCATCTTGCAGTGAATGAGCAGTTCTTGCAAAGAGGCTGGATTCGCTTAACTACCTGCTGGGAATGCAGAGAGAATACTAAAAAAGCCCTGGGAATTTATATTGGAAGCAAGGTCCACTGGCGGCAAAAGGGTCCAAGATGGCGGATCTGTTGGGAGGTTGGCAAGACGCTTACTATATTATATCTAAGGTAGCTTCCAGCTTAAAATCTATGAACCTACAAATCTCTAAAGGGAAGGAGAGGTGGAAAGGGAATCACCTACTGGTACCAGAAACTATCCTAAATATTTACAGATATTATCTCACTCGATGCTCTGGGAGGTAGATGTTACTATTATCCCCATTTCGAAGCTGAGGAAACCAGGAAATTGAGTGATTTGCCCAGCGAGGGTCACACAGCCAATAAATATCCGAGGCTGGATTTGATCTCAGTCTCGGGGCTCTATCCACCATACCACCTGACTAGCTTTAATTCCTTGGCTGAAGGTACTAGCCCCCTGCCCAATTCCCTTTCTAAGCTTAGTGGATGAGCCTTAAGAATCACTATGGCTGAAAAATCAGCAGCAATCTTGCTGAGTGGCCTGGGTTGGCCCTCAGAGAGCTATCTCCCAGCCTGTCATTGCATCTGCATTCGAAACCTTTCTAGCTAGCAGGACCTGCTCTAGCTTTTTCCATTTGCTGCCATTTCCCTGAGAATCTAGTATCCTCACACAGTAGGATGAGACACACTGGAGGTCAGTGAAGGCCTTTTACTGGTCACATCTCTACTGAAAAAATAAGCAACAAAGAATCATGAAAATGACACTGATCAACTACATTTAAGAAGAAAAAGAAGTATTTATATGAGGGAAATCATGGAAACATCTAAAAAAGCACATGGGCAGCCCCTGTCCAAACTAAAATCCTCCTGAGAAGTGACCATCCAGGCTATGGAAGACCTTGGAGGACCATTCCAGGCAGCCCGTCCATCCCACTCTGTTCTTGTGATCTCACTCTCAGTTGTTCTTTCTGCAGCTCTCCCAACCCTAGTGCTCCTGGCTGTGTCCTCTGGGACCACAGCCCAGCCCCTCGAAATGCTCAAAGACATCTTCCTGTCCCCAGCAGATGACCCAGAGCCTAGGACCAGATACTTAATCCAGATTTTACCAGGAGTTACTATAAACACCCCATAAAAGAAAAAGAAAAAATTCAGACTTCTTCTCGGTACGAGGGAGGGCCAAAGAGATTTTCCAGATTGTGGGAGCGCTGTACCTCTAACCCCTATGATGTGGAAGGGATAATGACATTAACATTTTCTGTTGTTCAATTGTTTTTCAGTCATGATTAATTCTTTAGGACCCAAATTGGAGATTTTTTAAGTTGTTGTTTAGCCAAAGATGTTGGAGTGGTTTGTCATTTCCTTCTCCAGATCATTTTCCAAATGAGGAAACTGAGCCAAAGTCAGGAAAACTCATTTTTATGAGTTTAAATCCAGCTGTGAGACTCTGGGCAACTTACTTCACCTTCTTTGCCTCAGTTTCCACATCATAGGAGTTAGAAGTACCGTACCCTGCAATCTGGAAAATCCATGTAAAATTTTCTTGGCCCTCCCTGTGTACACAGAAGTTTGAATTTTTTCTTTTTCTTTTATGAAGTGTTTACAGTAATTCCTGGTAAAATTTGGAGCTGGTCATCGGTTCTGGGTCATCTCCTGGCTGTTCACGTTGTTTACAGCTTCCACAAAACTCCCCTAAAATTCCCATTTAATTTCTTATGCCAAATTGCACTGCACTGAAACCTAGATGGGAAAAGCCACAATGTGGAAGGCCTAACTCTACGTGGTCTTCTAAGAGAATATGGGGTCTGTGGGAACCCCTTGTGTATGTATTAATCGCCCTGTTTCTAACTGAGTCTGGCGTGGAGGAGAGGGCGCTCTACTATCCTATGTGATCTTGGGCCACTCCATGGAGTCAGAGAAGAGAGCTTAGGAGAATAAGCATTCATGCAGTTTATGAGTGTCTGAGGCAGGATTTGAACTTGGGTTTTCCTGACTTCTGGATCCATGGCCCAATCTTTTTGGGATCTCTAAGGCCTGAAGGTGAAAAGTTACCTTTAAGTCTCTGATCCAAGACAATCTCAGGATCTCTAGATTCTGAAGTGAAAGATTACCTTTAAATCTCTGACCTGAGACAATTTCAGGATTTCTAAGGCCTGAAGGTGAAAAGTTACCTTTAAATCTCTGAGGTCCCCCTGATTCCGCCTATAATCCTTTCTCTTCCCATAACCGTTGACTATCTTGTAGTCAGGTTTTTGGACACCAAAATCCCAAACTATTACAAAAAGCTGCAAGCCCCTCGTGGGTGGGTTGGCCGGCCCACCTCCACCGTGACCCCTCCGGCCCTGGGCACATGGACCAGCCCCAGCTCCTTCTCCTGCACCTCTCCTCCTCCCTTCCCATATATATCAGGCTCCTGCCCGCCCGCTTGCCAGAGATGGGAAGCTGATACCACATAAATGCTGTCCCAGCGACACTAATTCACTCAACTTGAGCCATGATTTATGGCTCTGTCAATAGGAGAGGCTGGAAATTCGGGGTCCACGTGTTGCGCGGATCCCACCGCAGGAGCGTCACGTGCTCCTGAGCCCAGGGCACAGTCTCTTGTAGCAAAGCCAATCGGTCTTGCCATTGGTTGGAGATAATGAGCATGAGATTATGGTGGCCTTCCAACCACAATCTACAGTAAGCACTCGGTCTGGGGGCTGTGGATCTGTTTTTCAAGTATTTTTATATAACTCCATTTCCATATATTTGGTTCCCTTTATGATCCTGCATATTTTAGGTAATCTATTTTTAAATCTAGGCTCCCCCAGTCTGCCAATCCTGGGGATCTGTGAACCCCCAAAAGTCTTCTTGATAAAATGAGAAGAGCCCATTGGGGAGACTGATGATTAAATCTTTTGGGGTACAGCAGAGGTTGGGGGAGCTCAGCACTTTTGGGGGGATCCTGGTTCATGTGTCCAAGGTGATGGTCTCTGTAATCTGGCCCCTTGGGGGACGTCTTCCTTCTTTGAGAGGTTAAGTTCCCCAGCCTAGCCCACTCCACTCACTCCGGGTCTTCCCGAGGCTCCGGCCTGTCCTTCTCACTGAAAGCAGATAGCAGCCCAGTTCCCCGGCGAAGGAGGCCCCTTTGGAAATTGGCTGCGGGGATGACAAATGAACCCAGTGGGGGGTCCTACCCATCTATCTCAGGACAAATTATTAGTGTAATCGAGCTTTTACTTATGCATTTATCTGGTAATTATCAAACACTTACACGCAACAAAGCTAAGCCTCTGGGGCACTTTATGACTCCCCGCCCTGTAGGGGGGCCTCCCGTTCATTTAGGAGGCTTCCCAGGCAAGAGGGGCGCTTTTGAGGGTGGGCGGGAGGGCAAATGCTGCGCCTGGCTCAGTAAAATATCCCCATGTCTCAGAGAAGCCCTTCCCAATATGGTAGAGAGTGATTTTAATCACACTCGTGTTTAGGTGTGGAGCTCTGGAAAACATTTTCCTGGTGATTATTCCTGTCCTTGCCTCCATTTTACTTCTGGGTCCAAGGTCATCTCTGAGGAACGAATGTCACAATTTTAGGGCTGTGTCCCCTAAACGGACCTCACAGGCCATGCCCCTCATTTACTGAAGGAGGAAATGGAGGCTGAGAGAGGAAAGGGGCTGAGGGACCAAAACCTCATGGAGTTAGAGCTGGACGGGGCCCCACCAAGTCTCCCTTTTTTGAAAATTCATGGGCTGGGACTTACTTTTGGCAATGACCTTGCTCAGAGGATAGCCAGCCATTCAGGCCCTGAACTCACATCATCTAACTACGTCTTTGTACCCAATTGACTTTGCTATTATTTATTTTTCTATTTACTATTTTGTTTTCACTACTTATTTCTTATGCATTTCTTCCTATTCAGGTGACTCCAGTTCGACCGCCAAAGCTAAACACTTTTGACTTTGCCTGAAGGTCGGTTTATCTCCGTCCAATTCAGTTCCTCACCATTTTTTTGGGAAGCGCCGATGCTGTACCCTGCTGCCTGCCCTCCATATGCTTACATGTCTATAACACCTTCACCAGCCAGGGGAGATGTGGGGGGACCGACGGGAGGGGAGCCGACAGTACTCTCGGAGGGAGAGCCCACTTACGGCGTGGCTGACGGGAGAACATTCTGTGCAGGATCTCCTCCTGGGACCGAGCCCAGAATGAATACAGGGACACAAACAGGGGCCGTGGGTAAAAGCCCTTACTATGTTATCGCATGTGAACTATCGCTGTCTCCATTTCAAAGTTGCTGGACATGTCACCATGAGATTCTAAGTGAGTAGTGAATAAAAAGGTTGCTGTTATGCCAATTTTACAGATGGGGAAACTGAGTCTAAGAAAGATTAAGTGTTTGCCTAGGTTTGGAGAGTTAGTAAATGTCAAATTAGAATTAGAACCCAGACCTTCCGATTCAGTCTTTTCTCAATGTCTTGGTACTTTTCGGAGAAGAGAAGGATTTTCAAGAGGTAGAAACAGGGAGGGGAACGAAGATGGAATGGAGGAACACTGGGTAGGGCAGTTTTGGGGAGTGAGAAAGAGAGTACTGTGAAAAAAGGCTAGAAAAGGAGTTTTATTGAAGCATCAAGTAATCAAGGTAGTTGGTTTTTAAATGCAAGAAGGTGTTTTTTCCAACAAAGACCTCCCAACAAGGAAGAGGAGCAATGAGAAACCCTGTTAGACCCTCGTTACTGACAGGTCAAACCCTCAGCTCACAGTCCTGGGTTGGTTCTGTTTCTCCAGGGCGGAGCCGGATCAGTACCAGCAAAAGCTAAGAGCTCCCGCTAAGATGACAGCTCAGAGAATGACCAGGATGGCAAGGGCCAAATCAGCCCAAAGGACCTGGGAATGGTCAACCAGAAGGAGAGCGGATGGCAAGGGGAGGTGGGGAGGAGGATCAAGTCAATGGAAGAAAGACGGGGCGGTTCTGTTTGGTCCCAGAGGGAAGAACCTGCGGTGACAGAGAGATGAGGACAGGAATGATGTCCGGAAAGTCTTCCTGGGCAGGAGAGCGGTCCGCCGGCTGCCTCGGAGGTCTGCAAACCCCGCCACCTCCAGGCTGAGCCGCGGACGTCACTGGTGCATTCGGTCCATCGGTACATTTACTGAGTCTGTTCCTCATTTTTAGAATGAGGGGATAAAACAGCCCAAAGTTCGAGACTTTGAGATTCCACAAGCACCCCCGAACTTGTGGAGCCCAGAGTGCGCCCCATTCCAACGGGGGACCCACAAACATTCCCCACGCGGGCTCTGGGAAAGGGCCATGTCTGTCACACCTTGAATCTGGACCCAAGGTCTGACGAAGGACATCTCCTCTGCAAAGTCCCGTTCAAAGGCAGCTTTCCCTTTCTAACGCCAGGAGCGTCCAGGTCACAAATGTGCGACACCACCAGGGGCTCGGCTCAGGAGCCCGCGTCCAAGTGGCGGCTCCTCACAGGGCAGGGAGCGAGCACCTCCGGGGCTCCCGATTCCCCTGCTGCGGGCGGGCCTCAGGCTCCTCTCGGTGTCACCTGGCAAGGCCACTAAAGCTCCGCTTCTGCCAAATCGGTACCTGAGCTTTCAGTGCCAGATTGTCCCTGAAAACCTAGGACCTTAAAGACCCCAAACGTCTTCTCCGTCACCTCCTGCTTCTGTGCCTGCGCTGGGAGTGCGAGGGAAAAGGAAAGTGGGAGCGCACGGTCCAGTTCTGTCAAAGCCGAGTTCTGCGGCTGACAAGCGGGCTCTTCTCCGCGGAAACGACTCGGTGAACCGCGGGCTGCTCCGAGAAGGAGCTCGTGCTGTTTATGTACCAGAATCCTCCGCGGCAAATTCCGCAAATATCCAGGAAGGACAGGCTCAGAGGGAGGAGCTGAATGAGTCTCTGCCAAATGGCCCATTTGGAACCAGCTTGTGGTTCTGGTAGACTATGGTTTCTGTCTCAAAAGCACAGACCCAATATGATTTACATGTTATGATGAAGAGGTGGCTCAAGTAAGGGAGAGCTGGGTTCAAATACTGCCCATAACAGCGACAAGTTATACCAACAACTAACACGGAGAGAGTCGTTCCTCCCCAATCAGAACACATGTACCTCTCATCTGCCCATGGAAGAAACTCCACTGACTCCCAAAATACAAACTCTTTAGTTGGCCATTTGGCTCCAATCTGGCTCCAAACTCTGAAGATTGCCTTGTTGTTTTGTCTTAGGGTCACTATCACCCAGCACATCGCCTGGCACACTACATGCTTCAGTAACTCCAGGTGAAGTGGTGAGCTGAATCCAAATGCTCTTCATCCTTCAAGACCCAACTCAAGCACCACTCCTTCAATTTAGACTATTAGATAGTGTCTAAGAGCCCCAAGTTTATTGGAAATGTGGTAAATAAACAGCTGACTTAAACAAAAAGATCTGATGATAAAATTGGGCAAGTTTTTGGTTAGTTTGTCCACTAGGTAATTGGAGTGGACATGATGGTAGATTTCAAATATTAAAAGGGATGTCAAAATGCAAAAGAGATTAGTCTTGGCTCCAGAGGGGAGAACTAGCTGTGGAAGTTGTGGGGGAATTAAATGGAGGCTTAATTTTGGGAAAATAATCAAAATAACCAAACTATCCAAATATGGAGATCACATAGATAATATGAAACAAAGGCAAGACCTTTGGCTCCCTCCCAAAAAATATTTATGCAAATATATATATGCTTTCCATTACTAAATGCTACATTGTTCTTTATCCTAGATAATGTTTTGCCTTTTCTTGAAGGTGTGAGAATGAAGGTGTGTCTCAGTTTACCTTTTTGTTAAATTTTACCTATTCTGTAGTGTCAGAATTTTTGAATGAGAAGAAGCCTTAAAGTTCACTTTGTCCAACCTCAGAGGTAAAGAAAAGTGATGAGTTTCCTAAGGTCACACATAGAGCTGGGGGCAATTTTTGGACTGGAGTTCAGATCTCTTGGCTCTCAGTCAGAGATCTGTATACCTTGCTATCTTAAGATTTTAAACTCCATTCAGGGACCATTGTTCAACAAACCCAAGGAAAAATAATTAAAAGAAACCTTAGTTGATACTGAGAGCATCCATGATTGTACTGTAAATAACATAGAGAACAATGGCACTTCTTCCACTGATCAGTGTATTCTTGAAAATGGAGAATGATTAACTGATTGATCAGTATATAAAAGTAATATTTCTCACAACATTCAAATGGCTAATTAGCTTTTTTTTCTAAGGAAGTCAGACATGATTTCCCCAAATGGATTTTGGTTGGAGGAAATGAAAATTTTAAAATAATCAGAACCAATTCAAAAGTGAATTAATGAGCTGCCCAGGGAGACAGGGGGTTCCTCTAATTGGTTGTCTTCAAGTAAAGGCTGGAGGTCCCCTTGTTGGGGCTTTGGTAGAGTGGATCCTTGTTTAGGACTGGACCAGACTAAACCACTTCCAAGGATCCCTCAGCTCTCAGATGTTGTAGTTTAACAATGAGTGCTCATGTTTTTTAATTTAGGATCCATTATTCTTCTTCTCCCAATTTCCTTGGTAATTCCTTAAGCAATGATAGATATTGATAGTCCCAGACAGCTGAGCTTCCAAGGCAGGATTATCCCTTGACATAGGAGAGGTGCTTTTCTAGACTTGGAATGAACTCAAAGACCTCTGAGCTCTGTTCTAACGCTGAACTTCATTGACTTTCTAGGGTGCCATTTTGCTGAACTGCTTCCTCTAGATTAAAGATCTTAGCCTAAGGTTCACTGTGGAAAGTTTTCAGTCAATCTATGAACTTTAAATAGGAAAAAAATGACATCTTTGTTTCCATTAAATTCTAACCGAAACTGAGTGTTTCTTTCACTAATTTAAACCGTGATTCGGATAAAGGGTCCAGGAGCTTTTCCATAAATGTGCCAAGAGGGATCCCTGATGTACAAAGACAACCAGGTTTAGAAAAGGGATCTAGATTGTAGAAATAAGATTGAGATCTCTGAAAAACCAAGAAAGAGAGGACGACTTTCTGAGACAAAAGTCAAAGAAGATGAGAACCTCATTTTTCCACATGTGTTTTGGGAAGGCCATTGAGTCCCAAGTCCCACCTACACTAAAGAAAACCATCATCTCCACTCTTAAGCAAACCAATGAGTATTTTTCTCTTGACTGTTCAAATTAAGTGACTTGCCGACATTTGCCGGAGGCTAGGAGCGTGACCTTCGAGCAAAATACAAATCATGCTCGCCACGGACACATTTTAATAATCAACTTTAAAAGTGCACAAGACCCCAAATGATGGAAATATTACAATGAGAACCAGACAAGCTATCTACCATTTCAGAAGGAAGCAGGAAAAGCTTTGGGCTACTCTCATAAAATAATGGATAATGAGATGAAGATTCGGGAAAAAGAGGATGGAAAGCCTCTGGTGGCAAAAAGAAGGGACCCAGTAGGTAAACGGTCTTGTGTTCCATGAGCGTGGTGATCACCTAACCGTGGGCGCTGAGGAATTCTTGCCCTGCTTTTTGGTTCAGCATTGATCCTACACCCCCTCTCACTCCTGCTCTTCCCACAGTGCATCTCTCTGTAAGAGCATCCCCACAAGCCTGGATCCCATTTTTTAAAGCACATCCTTGGCTTTGGAAGAGCTCGAACCTGTGTCTGGGTCACTGGGATGACCCAGGGGTCCTAGGCCTAAGAAGGCGTCAGAGCCCTCGTCTGGAAGACCCCGACGCACACGGGTCCCCGGGGAAACCTCACCTCTGGGTCCTGTAATGACAGGCCGATGATGCTGTGTGAAAGCCGTTCCCAGGGAGGAGGTCTGTGACGGCGAGGGGCTGCTGAAACCAGACTTCTCCGACTTCTTCAGTGTGGTTGGCGACGGCATCCCTGGCAAGAATGATCGACAAGTTCCATTTAATAAGGCGAGCTCAGGACCCACAGGACTACGCGGCGGGCCAAAGGCTGAGGGGCAGCCCCAGGAAAGCGCACGGCCACACCGAACTGAACCTGGCAGCAAACGGAAGCCCCGCGCTTACTGGTGGGCTTGGGGCTTAGATTGTGGGCTGACAGCGGGAAGGGACTGGTCTTCCAAAGGAGGCAATGGGAGTCCCAAACCTCACCCAGAGGGAATGGACAGCTGGGTGCTTCAGCCTCATTCCTCTGACTGCCCACCTTCCCACCCCCACCACCGTATGCTTTCCTCTCCGAGTTTTTTTAGGACCAATATTTGTTTGTTACTGTTGATCACAATTATTCACAGAAAAATGTGTATTTCTCAGGCTCCATGGAAGTCATCAGTAGGAGTGTGGGCTCTCCCTGCTATGGGTACATGGTAAAATGGAAAGAGCTCTGGATTTGGAAGCTGGGGGCCTGAGTACAAATCCTGGCTGACCCTTACTAACAATGTGACTCTTGGGCAAGGCAATGACCATCTTCGAGATCTGATCCTTTCTATATCCAGAAAGTAAGGTGGTTCAACTGGGAAATCATAACAGTTGATATCTACAGAGTGCTTTAAGGCTTGTGAAGAACTTTATATGCATTATTTCATTTGCATACATTATCCTGGATAATCTTGGAAAGTCACCTTATCTTTGGTGGGAGGACTGAGTTCCCTCACTGAGAAAATGAAGGGTGAGATGACACGGCCTCTTGGGTCCCTTCCTGCTCTGCCCTCTGACCCTATTAACCTATAACCTTGCAGAGTGCAAGACCTAAGCTGAATGAGATTCATAAACCTATACTTGCCACTTGCCATTCTGAGTGCATTTATACTAATTAGTCATTTCTGATCAGTGGCCCTTTTCTAATGTACGATTTGGAAATGTAACTTTTAAAGATTAATTTATTTAAATATTAGAATCATAATCCTAGAGATTATCTAGCCCAGGGGCAGCTGAGGACAATTATCCCCCTCACCCAGGGCTATGAAGTTTCTTTATTTAAAGGCCCACAAAACAAAGTTTTTGTTTTTACCATAGTCTGGCCTTCCAACAGTCTGAGGGACAGTGAACTGGCCCCCTATTTAAAAATTTTGAGGATCCCTGGTCTAGCCTAACCCCCGTCACTTTTATAATTGAAAGAACAAAATCCTGAGGAGGGTGAGAGATAGACAGAATAGCACTATCAAGTTCAGAGGTCAAGGACGTGGAGAGAGTTTGGGTTCAAAGTCAGATTGTCTGAGCCCAAAGTGTTCTTTTTGCTTTACCGTGTCTACTGCCTGTGGAAATTAGGAAGAGGACGCTCCAATGTCATTGTGTTATCTCAGTGTTGTTCTCCCTCAAAGCTAAGTTCCCCGAGTCATTCTGACAGCAGCAGCTCTGACACGCACACCCCATCTGAAGCCCTCCCATTTCAGTTAAAGCCACAGAAAATGAGATGTAAGAAAGCCCGTCAAAACTGAAAGGAGGGTGCTAAAAGGTTCAGATAGTGGCTCCGAGCGATGGGTGGCCCTTTTAATTCAAAGTCAACATGGCAGAAGAATCCAATCTCAACTGAGGAGTGCGCTTGGGTATGAATTCTCTCTGGGTGACAGTCATGGATCAGAGAATTACCAAATGGGATGGTCTCTGACTGCCCACTCGCCAACCCCCAACCTCCACATGCGGTCCACCCTACCTGTCTGAGCTTTTTAGGAGCAATATTTGGTGGTCACCGTTCAACACAACTATTCACATAAAACTTTATATTTGATTTTTTACGTTCTCTAAGAGATAGAAAGCACGGTTCTCCGCAAAGTGCTCTGCCCACAGGCTTTCTCAGGGAGAATCAGCCAAATGCTAAGCTTGGCCAAGTTTTAGGGTGCAGAATTTCATGCTCCCCCTCTTCCTTGAGTTCCCTCTGGATGCCTCTCAGTAGCAACCTAGCATGACATGACTCCAAAGAAGAACGAGACCTCCAATATTAAAGCATACAACCATGTTTGAATAGAAGAAGGAATATGGAACAATGGACAGAGAGTTGACCACAGAGAAAGGAAGTTCTGTGTTCAGATTCTACTTTGGCTGCGTGGGTTTGGGTTAATCATCTAGCAACCCACGTGATTCTACAAGAGGAAAAGTTACAAACAAACGCAAATGTATATTGAGAGAAGGGAATCTTTCATTGTGAGTTTTCGTTCAGTGGGGTTTGACTCTTCATGATCCCATTTTGGATTTTCTGGGGAAGAGATATGAAAATGTTTGCCATTTCTTTCTCCAGCTTATTTCACAGATGAGGAAATCAAAGTGGGAAGTGACTTGTCCACAATCACACAGCTAGTAAGTGTCTGAGACCAGATTTGGACTCATAAATATGAGTATTTCTGGTTCTCTCTCTACTGCCTCATCTAGCTGCCCTTTGTTGAGAATTACCAATAGAAATTTGTATTAAAAACGGAAAATATGATTCCGCTACACAAATTTATTAGTAAAATTTAAAAAATATTTTCCCCGGAGTACGTGGTCAGTTAAATTTAAGGACAGTATTTTTTAAATTTCAAGAGCATTTTGGGAAAGCTGTTATAGCTTCCCAGTTTGACTCAACATTGCCAACACAGGAAAGTCAGCGATGTGACATAGACTTGGTGATATAATTGGAAGCATGGTAATCTCCTATCCTGAGGCACTTTCACTGGAACGTATTAGGGAAATAGTTTTAAATATCCCTCAAAATATGTAGGAGAACCATCATCCAAAATGGAAATGAGCCACTCAATTCATTAAACCTGCTTTGGGCCCGTCATTCCTGGTTAATTTGTCTGATATATTCTCATTTTATGGATTCAAAATTAAAAAGGCTAGTCTGCTTTAGATCATGTGTTGACAGCAAGAGAACATGAAACTTAAGTATACTTTGTAATCACCAATGGACTTCCATTCCGAATTTTGCCTGTTAAAAATCAGCTCCATGTTAGAAAGATTGTGTGGATTAATATGACAACAAGGAAGTTTCACGAAGACCTTTGAAGGGCTTGCCTTATGATATCTTAATATGTAAAAATGACCATATTCATTCCTTTATTATCTACACCTGTGATTTCATTGGGGGGGGGGGGACACTCAGACAGGAGCGATGGTTAAAGCCCTGGGTTTGGAACCAGGACAAAAACAAGAACAAACTTCCTGCAGCAATACCCACCGGCAAGCTCTCTGTAATTTATAGGCTCGGAGAATGGGCCACTAGAAGGTGACGGGATCGATCACAGAGTCAGTATGTGAGAAAGACACAACTAAACCCCCTCATTTTCATGGCCCCACGGCTGGGTCTCACGCTCTTCACTATACTGTCTTAAAAACCCCAAGTTTTATAAAAAGATAAGAATTCATGGGCATAGGAAATTTACTTTATCAACATGATGCTTTCCTTATGAGACAAGAGCTGCTTAGAGCCTCGAAGAGGTCCAAGGTCACACAAGTGAGTAACAGAATCACAATCTGAACCAGATCCTTGGACCTCAAAAACAAAACTCTTCCCCCTGTTGTTGTTCAGTCATGTCCAACTCTTCATGACCCACTTTGGAGCTTTCTTAGCAAATAGTGGTTGGCTATTTACTTCTTCAGCTCATCTTACATGTGAGGAACCTGAGGCAAACAGGATTGAGTGATTTGCCCAGGATCCAGCTGAGGCTGCATTTGAACTCAGGCCCTCCTCCCTCTGGGTCCAGTGGTCTTCCTGGCTGCCATATTCCTCCCTCTACATTCCAGCTTCTGTCCCCATCGTCTGATGAGAGGAATTCTCTACAATAAATCTAAAGACTTCCTTCCTTCAAATCTCTGCCTTTTCCTCTGTGTGCACTACAGCCTTTGGGGCTCTGTTTCTCCTTGAAATTCTCCCCTTCTTGATTCAAATTTCTTTGGGATTTTAAATCTTTTCTTCCTTCAAATGGTCCTGGGAGGTGGGCAGTGGAGCTATCTCTGTCCCTACTTTATAGCATAGGAGCCACTTGTAAGTGGTAGAGTTTGGACTCGAACACATGTTCCAGGACCATGGTACATATGAGGAACAATTTCATGAACGGGAAGAACCTGGTTTGAGAGTCGGGACTTAGCTGTTCATTTCACCTTTCAGCATCCTTATTTGTGAAAAGGCAATAATAATTCACTTTCTCCTGATAGAATTATGATGAGAAATAACATTCAGGACTAGACCGGAGATTTCACTGACATAGGAAAATTCACAGCCAGGAAACTCCCTTTCTCAGGGCAGTGCAGACTGGCACCTTCTCTGAAGCTCAAAGCCTCTATCCTCCCATCAAACATCAAAATGGCATTTCTGTGCTTCAGAAGGTGACCAAAGTCCCCTGTCAGGGTCCCACGTCAAGCTCACTTTCCCTAAAATCACATCCGGCTCTCAAAGGCACAAAAGATAAAGTGATCCCAATAATCTTCCCCAAGGCTTCCCCACCCCCCACCTAACTATTCTGAATCCCCTTCTTTGCAGTTCACAGTTTGCATTTCTTCCAGCCAATCCCCCCACCATTGATTTAAAGCTGCCTTTAGTTAACAACTTCCCACAACCCCACACAGAACCGAAGTGAGTCACAGCTGTGAATAAGAAATAAAAAAGAAATTAAGAAGAAAAAAAAAACTCACACCGGTAATTAATTTCAGTCCCCATATGAAGCAAACTTCCATATTTTTATAACAACAATTCCACAGCTAAGTCTTGAAGAAAGTTCCCTGGGGGTGGCAAGAATGGGGAGCATGTCTCTTTGTTGGAGAGTGAAAAGGACCTATTTTTAGAGAGTCAGAGAAGCTAAAATATTAATGGCAAGAGAGGACTTTCCTTAAACCGATCACAGCAAAATACAATTATTTCCCACAGGCAGAGGCAATGGAAAGGAAGGCTGGATGGTGAATAAAAATGGAGAAAAAATCCTGTTAGTATGGAAGATGTTGAAGGAATCCTTCAAAAACTCATTCTTGTGTGAAAATTACCCCAGGAAATGCTGCTAAGGTCAGCAAGACCTTGTCTTATCTGCTGTCTAAGTGCGGGTCACGTAATTCAAGTCGCCACCAAGAAGATTTAACTAGCACGCCCAACTTGCTTCAAAGTTCCCCAGCCATGCACCATAACTCCAGTTGCTATCATTTCCACTCCCGAGGCTTGCCGGGCTTAAGGAAGGACCCTGGGCAAAAACAGCAACGCCTGCAATTTTTGTTTGACTTTGAAGCTCGATGCTGAGACTGGCTGAAGATCCGCTCTCGAGGAGGCTGCTGGGAGAGTCGGAAGCTTGGAGCTTAAGCAGAAAGACAACCGCTCTCCTCTTCTCGGTGCTTTACAGTTTGTAAACCAGATGAGGGAGTGAGACAGAGACAAAGGAGCAAGGGCAAGAGTGTTATGTCATAGGGGTAAAGGAAAGTTGGGTCTGGGTAGATGCTTCTGAGATATCTTACATCTGGGAAAGTGGAACGCTGAAAAGGTGACGCAGTCTGCAAAAGGCTTTACATCCATTAGCAAATTTTAACTGGAAAGTAAACTCCTTAAGCATCAGTTCATTTATTATATCCCCACACAGTCAATGCTAAATAAATACACCAAATGGTTTATTTGGTTTCTTGATCACAGTAGAGCTATTATTATTATTATTACCCTTATCATTACCATTATTATTATTTCCATTCTACAGATGAGGAAATAGCATCTCCCAGAAACTGAGAATCACAGCATTTGAAATTTTATCTAGTTTGAAAGTATTTACTTAGCATTTTATTCCTTAAATTTCTTAGTATTTTATTTAGTATTTATTTATTGACTATTTGAATAGTAAGTTGAAAGTATTTGAATGTATTTATCTAGTTCCACTTCCTGTTTTCTAGATAAAGAAATTGAGGCTCAAAGAGCAGAAGTGATTCAGAAAATAAGGGGAACAATAATAATAATAAATATGATAATAACCTCAAGAAGCCCCATGTCCATATTCTTTAAGAGTTTACAAGGTTTCTTATGAAGTAGATAAGGCAAGAATGGGTCTAATTTTACAAATGAAAAAGGTAATGAAAGGAGAGTTTATTCAGGGATCTTTAGCAAGTCACCTCTATGCCCTGGACCTCAGTTTCCTTATTTGTAAAATAAGATGGAGTAAGGGGGCCCGCCTCTATGATTCTGAGATTCCTGAGGGTTGGGATTCCAAAGAGCTATAAAGATGCACATTTTGGGGGGCCAAAGGGCTTGGAATTCTATACTCCTCCCCATGTACATGACAAGGGGTCTGCCACACTTTTCTGGAAGACCTCTCGGGAAGGGAAAGACGTGTTCTCCAAAGGCAGCCAAAGGCCCAAAGTGGAACAGCTGGAAGTCCTAAGTTTTTCCCAACATCAAGCCCAGCTCTACTTTTCTGAAATCGACTCATAATATTCTTGGTTCTGACTTTGGGGATCAAACAAGGCAGGTCAAATCCTCTCTCCACATCCCATTCTTTCCCCTGATACTTGAAGGCATCTCTCATGTCCCATAGGAGCCCTCTCTCTTCCACGTTAACACCCTCAGCTCCTTCCATCAATCTTCATGATTCAAGGCCTTTTTATCACACAGGCTGCCCTCCTGGAAAGCCTATAGTTTACCCAAGTCCTCCATAAACTTACTGCCTAGCCTAGAACTGAATACAACCCACCAGCTCCTCCTGACAGGGGCAGAGAATGAAGGGTCCTTCTTTCTTTAGTTAGTCCTGGCCTCTAAACCTTCCCTAACACAGGCCATGATTGTTTTAGCTTTTGATTGGCTGTCGTGTAACAGACCCCTTGAAAGGCCACAGCCAGTGATCTTAGCTTAAGGTTATGATGGCGACCAACCTAGAACAATTCTGTAATGCTTCGTGTCTAAAACTAAAAGGAAAAGGAGGTTCTGGTAGCTCAGTGGTCTCCTTCACCCACCACTCCCATTTGGGTTTCCTCCTCTCTCTTAATGTTATTTGTCCTAATGGCAGCAACTAATAACCTCAAGTGACAGAAGTGAAGAAGCAAGATATTCAGCCTGCTCTGGGCTACGATTTGAAAATGGTTCAAAATAATTCTGGCAATGGCAAGGACACAACGAGACGATCTGAGTTTCAAGCTTTATGTGCCCACTGCTACTTAATGCATGTCTAAAAGGGTTCCCCCCACCTCTCCACAAACACATTAAAATCCTATAAATAAACACTGAGCGACCAAAAAAAGGGCCTTGTGTACCTGTGGTTTCTTCAGCTTCTGAATGGATGGTTTGGAAATGATGAGGGCATAGATTAGTCAGAAAAAATGAAACGCAAAGTTTTCCAATGGGATCCATCTTTTTTCCCCTGGAAAGAAGTGGGTCTCTGTCAGTGAGGAAAGCATTCTGCTCTTGGAAGCATCTTCTGTTTTCGGGGCATACACAGAGATGCCTGCAGTATGGCTAGAATGAATAGATCTGCATTTTTTGACAGACAGCCCCGAGAGTGGCTGGGAAATCCAAGACCTCAAAATTGGTTCCTATGGATGTGGACTCAATTAAGGAAGGGTCAGTTGGCAGAAAGTCCCCCGAGGGAAGAATTCCTGGGAAACCATGGATGGTCCCTGATACCTCATTTGTAGAGAGACTTGAAGCACAGAAAGTGCCAGTAAATATCCTGGTGATTGGATTCTGATGGCGGTTTTATGTGGGGGCAATGGCAGGAGACCTAACTTTGGAGGCAGAGGCCCCGAGTTCAGATTCTAGCTCCTGATACTCGCGTGAGCTTGGATTATATACATCACTTGACTTGGGTTCGGAGTTTGGACTGGATGGTTGTAAATGTCTCTTCTAAATCTCATCTATGACCGAAGAGCCATTTGAACGCAGTAGAGTCTCGTGTCCATCGGGACCAGGAACGATTCCAAGTAAATGAAGCTGGCTATCACCCAGAGAGAGATTTCAGAACGTTTCTCAGACAGAGCCTAAAAAGAACTAGAGAATAAGGTACCATTCTGATGCAGTCAAACCACGAGCGACCATCGCTGGTGGGAGGCTGGGAGTTTTTTGGGTAAACAGACCTCAGGGAAATCAGAGACTAAACTGAGACTCGGTTTCCTCCTCTGCAAGCTGAGGGAACTGGATTAACCATCCACAGTTTCCTTCCATTGTTGAATCCCCTGCAAAAATGGTTACCCAGTGCCTGCTTTTCATAGAACTGTACTGTTATCTTAAAAGCAAAACACTGGGGAAAATTGTGGGGAGAGGGGCCACAGAGGGAGAAAGATAAGTCTGTGAAATTGTGAAAGCAACACTGAGGATGACAGAGTCTCACATCATTTTGGACTTTATATAATTTTTGTTTTCCCCTTTTAAAATGTACTGATAGAACAAACTGAAGGGTTCTATGCAGAAGAAGCATTTCAGGGAAACAATTTAGTGTGGACTCTTCTGGATTTGGGGGGCTAAGAGGTTTAATCCCCATGCAAAAAGAAGGTTTTAAAGAACACTTTGGTGCTGAGATGTCCAATCTCACTGACTACAGAGATGTGCTCTTTTTGAATTCTGAGTTAGTTTGTTTTTTGAATTAGGATTGGAAAAACAAATCCCAACTACTGATGCTAGAGAGATGATTGTTCCCCAAATCTTTGACCAGAAAGACTTGTTCCTAAATCATGAGGATCACATCTACATCCTTCTCCTCGTCTGCTATCTCCTCCACTTTCTGCTACTATTATTATTATGACACCAGGGATGGGCCTGAAATTTCCTTCATATGGATAAGGTGATTCTCCCTACCAATTCAGGTTGGCTCATTCTCTGGGATTTATCACATAAAGGATTAAAGGACTTGCCTAAGGGCACACAGTCAGCACGTGTGGGAAGCTGGGTTTGAACTCAGGTTTTCCTGGCTCCATAGCTGGCTTCCTCTCTACTACATTATGAACAATTCGTTTCTGCTTTTGAGGCAAGACAGACCCAGCCACTACTTCAGGCAAAACATGAAAAGTTTTATTGGTTAGGTAGCTGGTTTATCTAGGGCACTGGTCCTCAAACTTTTGTTCTCAATATCTTCATCCTATTAAAAATGATTGAGGATCTGTCCAAAGAGTTTTTGTTTATGTGGTTTATGGTTATAGAGATTGATCACATTAAAAATAAAAACTAATTATGAATTTGTAGACTCTCTGAAAGGATTTCAGAGATTCCCAGGATGCTCTGGACCAGACTTTGAGAACCACTGATCTAGGGGATGAAACTTGAAGATTATGTAGGAAGATGAGAAAGAAGCTCTGGAGAGTGAATTTGTGGATAGCCCATGAACTGCATGGATATCCAATCAGTAGCAGGAGCAGTACATGATGGCGGATGTGGAGGCTTTATGGGAAGACAGGGGGGAAGGTCCCCCAGATGAGAACAGAAAATGGTGGGTTGAGATCTGTATCAATAGAGACTGATCAATAGAATCAATCTGAAAAATAGATCAACAGAGATAAACCACAGCACCCATGGAGGAAAACAATCAAAGTGAGTTTGCATTGATCAAATGTTAATTACTCAGGATTCAGGGCAAGGAGCTGTCACGTGCACTGGGGTCCTGGGGTCAGAAATGGATTCAGGGCGAAGCCAGGGAAGTCTCCTGGCTGGGCTTGCCTCATGTTCTTCACTGAGGAGGCCAGAAGGGCCTTGGACACTCCAAGAGCGCCCTAACTTTATTTCAAGGAAAAATTAGAAACTGATTGAAACATTGTAGAGAGGAGAGAAATATAATTTTAAGCCTCTTAAAATTGCTTGAACTGTGAAATCATGTAATGATCACTCGAAAGGGTTCTGTCAGCTGGAATCGACACGGGCCCCTGTCAGCATTTTCCTCTGAAACCTTATTATGGTGGAGCTTTTGATTTCTCATCTCTGCACGATGTTCTTCCCCCCAAATAAACCAGCACGACCTCCACCTGTTATCCAGTGAAGTCTGCCTGTCATCCCTCAATAAACTCCATTCTTTCCCTTCAAAGGCCTTTGAGGCACAGGGAAAGTAGGAAGATTCAGTTGTGCAGTGATCCACATTGAAGGCACTTTATAACGACACGGCAGTTCAGAGCCCCTGCCACCAGCAAATTAATTTCAAAAGCAGGCAGTGCCTGTGAAAGCTGAAAGGGGGCAACATATTTCATCATTTCACCGTGAGATGTTTCACAGAAATAGGTCTCCCTTCTTTTCCTCCCTCCCTCTCCTTCCCTTTGTGTTCCTCTTTCTCTCTCTCCCTCTCTGTCTCTCCTCTGTCTCTCTCCTTTTTTTGTCTCTGTCTCTTTCTCTGTCTCCCCCATTCTCTCTCCTTCTCTCTCTTTTTTCTTCTCTCTCTCTTTCTCTCTCTCTCTCTTTCTCTCTCTCTCTCTCTCTCCCCCTCTCTCTCCTTCCTTCTCCCTCCTCTCTGTTCATCTGTTTCTCCTTTTCTCATCCTCATTTGCAGCCCTCCCTCACTTAAATCCAATCCACTTGCATGTCATAGCATCCCCTCCCTAATGTCATAATCCTCTTTGAAAACGAAGGACAAACAACAATAAGAATCTTTCTGATTTAATGAAAGGGACGGTGGGTCCCATCTAGAGTTATGAAATCCTTGGAAAACTGCATCCTGGGAGGCAGAGAGAAAGACCTTGAGTTTACAAAGAGACACAAAATCTGAACCTGAAGCAAGACCTGGTGGTCCTGTTTGACATGGAAACGCTTTCATATCCCAGCTTCAGCCAGCCAGCTTCTCCAGGCTCTTATCCCATTCTATGTTCCCAGACAAACCAACCCACTTGTTTGTATCTCCCATCTCCACGCCTTAGCCCTCTGTTGGAATCCTTTTCCTTTTGCTTCTTGGAATTTCTAATTCCTCTTTCAAGGCTCCTTTCTCGTATCAACCATTTCCTAATTCCCCAATTATTAGTGCCTTCCTCATGGTGGTCAGTCAATAAATACCTACTATGTGCCACAAACTGTGCTACAAGGCTGGGGATACATAGAAAAACAAAAGAGCTTACAGTTTAATGAAGAGACAACATGTAAATAAATGGATAGGATTTAGCCAGGAGCTAATCCACACACGTAGGGTGCTGGCGCTAAGGGGGTAGGGGCAAGGAAAGGCTTCCCAGAAAAGGTGGGATTTGGGCAGAAGCTTGGAGGAGGGGGGATGGGGAAGGAGACTGCCACACACACGGGGTGGGGAGCAGCCAAGGAAGGTGCCCCGACACTGCGGCTCTCTCCCGTATCGACCCTCAGTGACCTGACGCAGCCCCCGCTAGGATGGAAGTTCCTTGAAGGGAGGGTCTGTTTCATTTTTACCCTCGCATCCCCTTGGCACATAGTAGGCACTTAATGAATGCCTGTCTCCCAACTGTCAACAGCTCGCTCACGCAGCCCTCCCAGCTGCCTGTCTGTAAATCAGGCTGAGAAGGATCTTATTACATCTCATAGCTGCATTTGTCATTTTCCCAAGTACAATATCTTGACAAAATAAGTGGTTTTCTCACAACAATGACATATCAAAAAGAGAGAAAAAACCCATCTCGGGGAAAGTTGGACTTTTCTTGGTGATTAATGCACCCAGCAACAAAGAGACAGTGTCTGTCTAATTACATTAAATACTTATCTGCTCGGGATTAGCGGGGTGTCTCTGCTCAGCGTCACTCTTGGTGACAATGTAATGATAGGTCAGTTTACTTACGAGCGCAATTAGTAAAAACCATGCTGTTTTCTTACCCGCCTTCATATCAGGAAGTATTTTATTAAAGATAACTTCTCTGACCCCAAGGGGAAGGGCCTGGCGACATTTCTTCTCTCCACGGAGCCAATAAAGTGATCTAGAGGTTTTTTCTTTGGGGAATGCATTGAACCCCAAAATGCTGACCCCCATTCACAGAGCCTTCGCTTGGAACAAACTCCTTCTTTAGCTCCACTTCCCACAATCCCTAACTTTATTCCTGATTTGGGACCAATGCCATCTCGTGAACGATACCTTTCTGTATTCCCCAGCTCTCGGCAGCACCCCCGTGCCCCTTTAGAATCACTTTTTGTTCAGGCAGCCAGGTGGTACAGCGGAGAGAGGGCTGGGTCTAGCGCCAGGAAGATCCGAGTTCAAATGTGGCCTCAGCCACGTACTGCTTGTGTCATTCTGGGCAAGTCAATTAACCCTGCCTCAGTTTCCTTATGTGTAAAATGGGGTGATAACAGCACTTACTGATCAGTGTTGTTATAAGGATCAAGTGAAAATATTTGCAAAGAGCTCTGCAAACTTTAAGGCCCCTTATAAATGCTCATCATCATCATCATCATTTGTATTAACAGCACCTACTTCCCATGAGTGTTGTGGGGATCACATGAGACAGCCCTGCTAAGGAGTTTGCAAACTTCAACGTGCTACATAAGTACAAGTTACTATTATTGCTAACACCAATAACAAATGCTAGTTACTATCACTGCTAACAACAATAACAATAACTATTCTCGTTACTTTTTATATTTATTTAGTTATCTGGGTATCTTCAGTAGAATACAAGTTTCTTGAGGGCAGGGAGAAGTCATTCCCTGCCAAGCCCACTTAGGGCAGCTCTAGGAAATTTTCTTTCCCTTTTTTCTGGAGATCTGCCTCCCGTTCACTCGCTCATTGCTCCTCATTCTGAGCTTGGGGATCATCTCGTCTCCTCCTTCTACAGAGAAGCTCTACAGGAGATGAACAGATGAACCCGGACAACAACCCAAGTTCCTTCACTCTCAGAAGTCCCCATCTTGATGGTAGGATTTGGCCCGAGGCCGTGGACAGAGGACAGGGTTTGCGAGCTCCTCGGCTCCCAACCCCGAGTCTTCTCAACTGTCTGGATCTTTGTTCCTCATCTGTAAAACGAGGTGGGTTGAACCAGATGCTCTTCAGGCTTCTCCCAGTGATAAACCCATGATTCAGTGAGTTTCCAATTCACACAAAGGCATTTTTTTGGCTAGTTTGCCCAAATCATAAAGTTTAGGGATGGTTTAAACTAAAAATTGTTCCTAGCTGACATTTTCCTTGCAGACATGAGTTAGCACTCCAGTCTCACTTTCACACATCTTCTGGAACTAAATGAGGGTTCCAATCATTTTAGAGAAACTTCCCAATCCAATCCGGTTACTGGTTAGATGGATCCTTGTACTGTCTCTTAACAGTCATGTAATAATCCTGAGGAAAGGGACTGCTGCAAAGCCTTGGAAGGGGCAATGGATTCACACAAGCGGAGATGGGTTCAGTGTTTCTCAGGAGAAATAAGGGGACGGTGGCTGAAATCCAAAGATAGACTTTGGTACAATGGAAAAGGATGGCTCCTCTGGAGACAGAGGACCTGGCTTTGAAGACTGACTCACCATTTAAGAGCTATATGATTTTAGTTAAGATAGAAGCTCCCTGGGCCCAGTTTCCCCATCTATAAAATGAGGGCATTAGGCTACATGAAGGCTGAGGTCCTTTCCATCTTTAGAATATGATCTTATCTGTCTTATGTAGAAAGGACTGAAGGTCAGAGAGGAAGATGGTGTCCTAACCACCTGGAGTGCTTCTAAGCCCCATATTCTAGAGAGTTGTTAACAATAGACCAGGCTGCCAAAGCTGGACCCCCACTTGTTAAACTATAGTATAATTGGAATTTCTTTCATTAAGTCAGTCAGTCTACCTCCATTTACTGGATACCCACTATGTATACTAGACATGTGCCGAATCAGATGGCCAATGAAGTCCTCTGCACCTTTAAAATTCCATGATTTGGCAGTGGGTCTGAGGACAACAGAGAGGTTAAACACCCTATTGAATAACAGAAGTAATACACTGGAAGATACTTGAGATCAGAAGTTGTATTCCTAAACACTCAGCACCAAGTCTGGTGTTTAATTAACTAAACAATTAGGAGAACTGGGAGACATTTAGCCTGCAGAAAAGAGGGTGCAAGATACCACCATGACTATCTTCAAGAAACTGAAGGGCTAAAGGAGGGTTAAATATGCTCTGAGACTCCCTCCTCTGGAGGGGAAAAGTAGGACTGATGGACAGAAGGAAAGGAAGGCAGATTTCACTTCTCTACAAAGAGGAAGCTCCAAGAGTCATTTGAAGAGGGAATGGATTGTGCTGGGTGACAGTGACTCCAAACTACTAAAGGCATTAAACAACTTTCCCAAGTAGAATGAGTTTCCTTGCGAGGTAAAAGTCTAGAAGCTGGGGCCGGAAGACCATTTGTGAAGAATCTAGTGGAGGGGACTCTGGGGCAGAATGTGACTAGATTAGAAAGCCTTTGAGATTCTCCAATCCCACTCTCAGTAGGTTAATGAATTCCAAAGGATACTCACACAGAAAGAGTAACTACAGAATGGGACATGTTTGGGGAAAAAAAATCTGTCTTCCTTTCAGTTTATTTATTTATTTGATAACTAACCACTGCACAGTTCAAAAAGACAGAGGCTGATATTTATTAGTTAGTTAATACCTACTTTTAAAAAAACCTCAAGGATGGAGATAATTTCTTGGACTCGGTTACCAAGTATTTCAATGCAGGTGGTTCTCCATATCTGGAATGCTCTCCTTCCTCACCTTTGCCTTGGAGACTCTCTCAGCACTTTCAGGATCCAGTTTAGGTGCCAAACCCTACACAAGATGCCCCCAGTAAGGAGTGCTCTCTTGAAATGACTTTGTACTAGTTGGCAGATACTATGTATCTACTTACAAACGTACATGTCGTGTTGCCCCCGGTACTATGTAAGCTCCTTGAATTCAAGTACTGTTTATTTTTTGCCTTCACATTCCTAGAAACTAGCATAGAACCTTATCCAGGATAACTATTTAATGTGTTTAAACTGAATTGAAATGTTACACTGACTTTTCAAACAATTAACATCTTAAATACTCAATGCTGATGGAAACAGCATATCCGGAAAGGAGGAATAGATACATTAAAAGAAGTAAAATGGCTACTTTTAATATTTTGATGATATGTTTTTAATTTATAAACAAAAATCACTTCTTTGGAGAAAAAAAAACAATTAAAATCATACCCAAGTCCGATTCTTGGATAGAGATAAGACCTCAAAGAACAAAAGTTAAAGCAGCCAATTTAGAGCAAAGGACGGTGCATTCCAGCTACTTCTTAATATTTAAAAGCTTTCATCCACATTTAGAACTGTGTGTAAGCTGTCTCTATAGTCTCTAGACAATGGTGGAACACGAGACATCCACTGCAGCCATTTTGTTCAATCTCCCCTTTCTCCTTCAGGAAATGGCAGCAAAGCAGATGGTGAATACTGACTTGTGTGAGCCATAACTCAGTATAATATCCTGGAATTCATCAACCCTGAGTTCTAATCAATGCTAAGTGATTACTGGTTGGCTTGGCTAGAAGGGCAATATAATCTGGTTCTATCCAGGACACATGAGATTCAAGATGGATTTCAGCTTCTCTGTCTGGGTGATTTTCTAACAATCTGAAAGCAAAGACTGCCTTCCTTTCATCAGGGGTAGTTACCATACAAACGAGCCAAGCCAAGTCAAGAAGTTAGGAGTATTTCTTCCACAAACTAATATGAAAATTCAGGCACAAAGGGGTGGGCTAAGTGACAAGGAACACTGGGCTGAATGGAAGATGATCCCTGAATGTCGGACTCCTTGGGCTGAAGGTGATCTCAGAAGTGTCACCCTCGCCTGAACCAGGACTCCTCCTCTCAGATCCTCAAGCCAATTTACTCTACATCCAGCCAATTACTCATTCCCCAAACGAGTCAACAAATCAGATCACCAAATAGTACCAATTGCCTACCACGAGTCACACACAGCGTTAGGCACACAGAATGAAACAATCCCTACTGGTGAGGGGCTTCCATTCTGATGGAGGAAACCACAGTCACAAATTACAGCATCCACGGCAAACACGTGGAAATAAGGACAATGTTTAAATAATAGGTGCTTGTGGGGAGGGAGTCAGGAAAGGCTCCATGTAAGAGATGATGCTTGAGCTTAAAGGAAGAAGGGAATTCTGTAGGTCTGGGAAAACAGGGGAAAAAACCTACCCAATGTTAAGGGATCCCAAAAAAAGGATGAGGAAAGGTTTTCAAAGTTCCCCAGTTTGGGAGGGAGGCTGCTCTGTCAACAAGTACTTCATTCTGAAGAGACAAGTCAATTACTGTGTTTAAATGAGTTCAGTCATTTTACTCCAATTTAATTTTTCATTATGTTTCAGAGATGGCTGGCTATAAAGCGACCATTTTCCCCTGGAATTTGTCCCCTCCCCCATTTCATCAATCCATTTTCAGCAATCTTCAGCTCCTAGCACCTAGGTTTTTCCTTTTTCCATTTTAGTTCTTGGTGTTTCACTTAGGGATCCCATCAGGAAGGTCTCTGATTTACTCTGTTGATGGGAGTACTTCTCGTAATCTCCCAGGATGTAATTCACCCATCATCTCCAAATGGGTGCCATGCCTTTGATTAATTGATGAGTTGATGATGTGTTTGAAATCTTCGGATGAAAGGGGCTGGAGCTTGCGAGAGGCATTATTGTAATGTTCTGAGCAACAGAGCTAGGCCCAGCTTCCCAAGCCTTTGCTCCAGCCCAGCAGAAACACAGGGAGATCCAAGGGAGCTGGCTGGGCATTTTGCCACCTCCCCTGGTTTTAAACATCTGAGTTGGGGGATAGGTTGATTAAAAATGGATGTTTACAACCAAGCAAGCTCCCCATCACTTTATAAAAACTTCAAGGAGTTGGAAAATCGTGTGCCCAAATATGATGATAACGTTTTTCTTCTGGCTCAGTGATTCAAGGCAGGGTTGCCTGATGGCTATAGCCCTGGCTCAGGCACCTCAGTTTAAATCCTAAACCTGACATTTACTTGTGTGACTTCAGGAAGTTACGTCAGCCTCTCTGATTCCTCAGATTAAAAATGAAGGGATTGGATTAGAGGAAGGACAAAGCTTCTCTCCCGGTCTAAATCCATGATTCTGTGACATCACTTTCTCTAACAATGTGGAATAATGGAAAAGGCACTGGAGGAGAGTGAAGGGATCCTGGATCTGTCACCTGCCATCTGTAACTCTGGGCGATTCAGGCACTCTTTACGTGGCTACCAGCAGTGGGTGAGATGCTGGAGACACACAGGACACGGGGAATGACAGAAACTCTGCTTCTGAGGGGCTCCCCCTCTGCTAGGGAGGAAGAAAATAGGCTTTTGGAGGAGATTTTAAGGGCAGGAGTCAAGAATAATCGGGTGAAAGGAGGGCAAGCTTCTTGTGAAGAGAGCAACTGACCTGAGCTTCGAACAGTGCTATGAGCCTTTCCAAGAGGTAGAGGGGAAGAGAACATCTTGGGAAGAAAAGCCAGTCCTTACAAAGGCACGAAGGAGGGAGATGGGGTGTTGTGTACAGGGAGCAACAAGTAGACCAGTTGGGCTGCAGTCTAGAGGGAAGACTGTAAAATCAGTCTGGAAGGGAGGCAGGAGACAGATTGGGACGATCCTGACAGGTTAAAACGCACTTCCTCTAACCGGGACTCAGTTTCCTCATCTGTAAAAGGAGGTGGCTGGACTAGCTGAACACAAAGATGTCATTCTGCCCTACATTAGCAATTCTAAGCCCACACAGGAAAAACTCGAGATTATTATTATTATTATCATTATTTTTACTTGCAATGCATTTTACCTTGAACGATGGGGCGATGGATCATGAAATATTCATCAGAGTGAACCTTACCATTTATTTATAAAACATATATGTTTTAAAAAGACACAACAGCATGGCAGGGACAAAAGACAAGCCGGTTTCTCTTTCAGTTCAAACCAAATGGTATTTTTCAAGTTTATGAAAACATGTACCGTATGTTGCCGGAATTAATTTGCATAGCATCAAAAGGCAAAAGGAAGCGAGGATATTGTTTGAAGAAGGACGGATCGCAGAGTTCAACAACACCTGCTGTTTAGGTTCTACAAATATTAAATAATATTCCTAAGTTCTGGAATAGGATGGATAATTAAAACAACAACAACAATAACACAACAACAAGCGAAACTACTGAAATCATGGATCTAAAGGAAACAGAACAAATCCTAAACCGCAGCTGATTTTGACATAAACTGGCTTTCCTTTTTATTCCTTCCAACAGCCTTCTCTTCGCTGGGGCCTTTATCAGCACCCTTAACCTTTGGGATTTTCTACCGTCAACTCTTTGTTCAAACCGTTTCTACTTTGACTAACCATGGATCGAAAGGTACATGGCTGCACATCTACCCGAAGTAAATTCCTCTGCTATCTATCCATCTAATCTATCTTCTTCTTCATCATCATCATCATCATCATCATCATCATCATCATCAGTAATTAATATTATCTGCTGTATTCCCCAATATTAAATAGCCAATCAACAATACAAAATTAAATGGCATCTTGGATTGGAGATAGATAGTAAGAAATGCAAAAATATGGTCCCTGGCTTAAGGTGGCTCAGGTGACTTAATTGGTCTCTTTGGGCTTTTCCAGAACTGTGAATCTAAGAAGCAGGGCTGCCCAAGACTAATTGCCATTTAACAATGGCAGTCTTCACGCAAAGGATGGAGAGCCACGTGCCGAGTATGGGGCTGGGAGCTTTCTTACTTGATGGAGATTGGACCAGAAGGCTTCAGAGGTTTCTTGTCATGCTTAGTCATGATAATGCTGATTCTATATTAGGGCCCTTTTGTGCCTTCCCTGGTAAGAAAAAATATTTTTTGAAATAAAGCATGGACTTTTTGGAGATGCAGACAGGATGGCTGGGGTAACTTTTCACTCTGAATCAAAGAAAGACCCCAGGCTCCTAGTTCCTCTTGTGTTCCTTGGTGTTCCTCAGTGTCCCCACTCTAACGAGAGAATGCCGATAATGGAAGAGGATGGGGGCCTGGACCAGGGGCCTCCCACCGTTCCATAAGCAAAGGGACAAAGCCATTGATCCCATAGCAATGCTCCGAAACAGTGAGTATTCCTATTACGGCCAATGACAGGAGGAGATCTAATCATTTCCCCTTAATATATGCTAGTGCAGTGGAGTGTCCGTGATCAATGCGCCATTGTTACCAGTCTGCTGCTTTTTTATTGGCAAGGATAATGTTCCTCCTGTGGACCGTGAGCGAGCCACGTGAAAGGGGGTAAATGCTGCTATCCATAGTGTTCGGGAGGGAACGCAATCAGTAAAAAGCACACCAGTCACCCAAAGGGGATCCAGGAAGTTAACGCGGGTGATCTGTGTACATCCAAACGGATTAAGCCAATTCTCAGTCATGGGATCTTGGCCAGGGAATACCACTCCCTTCTTTGGGCGGGACCTCCGATTCCTTGCCCCACAGGGCAGGGTCACAACCAAACAACTTCCTTTGCAGCTGCTGGGCCCTCCAAGGGTATGCAAGATAAGGGGTCAGCTACGTGCCTTTTTTAACAGGACGATGGTGGAGAGGAGTTTCTATTCCAGAAATAGAAATTACAACCAGGCTTAGAAATTACAACTGTGCCCAAAGGCTCTGGGTCTGGGGACTTCACCTTCCCCCACTGCTGCAGACTGCCATCCACTCATACCTGCTCCTTGTCTCTACTATCAACCGGTATTTCCCTATTATATCTTCGATCTGACATTTCAGGCTCCTTACAACCTGGACTCTTCCTGGCTTTTAATACTTTAACTGCATTCCTCCCCTTTCCTCCATATACCCTTAGGGCTCAGCCATAGGAGTCCACCTACTGTTCCTTCCACATGATGCTCCATCCACTGTCCCCTAAAGTCTGACTTTTAGAATCCTGGGTCTCGTTCAAGGCCCTTTCCCCTGTCATCCCCTTCAAGGTCACCTTGTACCAAATCTGTGTGTATCAGGTATTCCATTAGAAGGTAAGTTCCCCGAGGGTCCGGTTGGCACTCTTTTATCTCCAGCCCTTAGCTCGGCCCCTAGGACCCAACAACTGCTTCATAAATGGGGCAGGAATGGGATTAGGATCCAACAACAGCTTTATAAATGGGGCAGGAGTGGGATTAGGTCCTAACAACTGCTTTACAAATGGGGCAGGAGTGGGATTTCCTCTATTTCTCTTGACACCGAGAGGACAACAATAGAACACAGAGACCTTCTCAGGCGCTGACCTCCAGACCTGCCCGTCTCTTTGGCTCCCATTTCTTCGGTGACCTCTTCCTATCCATCGTATTTCCCCACTGGCCTTTGTTAGAGTTTGTTCACTCTTATCACAAGCTTGCAATCCCTCTGGATCGCTCTCATTTTTCATCCTTTAGAAACTGAAGCATCCCAGGTGAAAGACTTGAAGATTAATTGGCAAACACTTGGTGCCTCATGGATCACCCACAGCTCTGGAGATTCTGATTAGCCAAAATTCACCATCTGACAGCACTCCTGAGAGGACATTAATGCTTAAAAGACAGGTTTTGGTGCTGGGGAGAAGTTAGGGATCCTTGAAGAGGCAGCTGGGGGCCGAAGCGGCTAGAGCGTGAGACTTGGAAGCCCTGAGTTCACAGTCTGCCTCAATGACTCATCGGCTGTGTGAGTCTGAGCAAGTCACCTGAATTTCTTCAACTGATAAATGGGGACAACAATAACCTCTGTCTTCCAGGGTTGTGGTGAGAATTTCGGGAGATAATTATATAGTGCTTTGAAAATCTCAAAGGGATCCATAAATGCTAACTATTATTGTGAATAATAACGAGGATGATGATGGTTACATAAAGTCTTTAGTGGAATCCAGTCCACTTTCTTCCTCCAAGTCAACTGTGGGCCCAACTCCCGTTCCATCTACTGTCTGTCCCAGATGTGCATACTGTACTAATTCAATGCATGTCCTCCCATCTCTATCATGGGCAAGATACAGGTATATCTATAGATATAGTTATATATGGATATCTAATCTATCAATAGATATATATATGGTCAATAGATATAATAATATATATTAGTAGATATAGACTATGTATAATAGATATAACTACTGAAAGATAGATATACAGTCATAATTATATTGATAGATATATATCTATACATATACATGTATATATACATATACATATACATATACATGTATATACATAAGACACACACATTTATTCATTTATCTATCTGTCCATTTAGTTTTTCCTGTATGAATTGTGAGGGCACCCTAGCCCTTTGAGTAATTGTGAATCTCACTGACAGCCCCTGCATTGTTGTGGGACTTGGAGCAATCTGTTAGGTCATCCCCAAATGGGGGCATCTGGAGGGCTCATCAATAGCTAAATCTCCCAAAGCAGGACCTAGAAGCAACTCTGGAGGAATACACTAATTATATCAGGTCATAAATCTTGATTCAGATCAATGTTTCCATTAAGGAACTGTGAAGAACTTCTGATGGCCCCAACTTTTTTCCTGAAAAGAGCCATCATTTTAACAATGCTGCTGAAGGCAGTCCTTCAGAACTAACTGGCTCCTGAGTCCAGGCATCTGGATTAAAATCCAGCCTTTATTTTTACTGCCTTGGTGACTTTAGGAAAATTACTTTCCGGGGCCTCAGTTTCTTTCTCTGTAGAATGAGGGAATTGACTAGAGGACTTCCAAGGTCCCTTTCAATTCAAAACTCTAGGATCTTATCATCCTGTCCTGGAACAATGAGGAGGCAGGCAGGGCTAGAATCAATACTCCTGCTTTACAGATGAATAAACTGAGGCTCAAAGAAGCCGTGGCTCATCCGTACAAGTGATCTGCTGAAAATCGTGCTTTTGAGCTAGAGCATCATCATATAGTCCATGATATGGACACAACAGGCAGTATAATAAGCCAGATGGCTTGGATATACCACATATATTTATCAAACTGAATCACACCTAATCTTATACTCTGTTGGCTATAACTTTCTATAGGAAACACAAATTCCTACCTCAACCTTACTTAGTTTTAGAGAAGCAGGCCATGCTTAACCTGGTTTTAAGGAAGGGCCTGTTTCCAGTACGGACTGCACTACAGATAGAAGGTCAAGGACAGGCAGACAGTGGGAAAGGGAAAAAGTTTCCCCATTCCCCTTACTGAGATTGCCTGGATTTTTTATTTTTTGGAGAAGAAGTGACTAGAACATCCACCATAACCAACCGCAGAAATGCATGGCCAAGCCAAAGAAAATGGCTTTGGAATGGAATCTGCTTATTGGGATTCTCCACGCCTCCACTCCACCCCCCTAATCCCCAATTAGCGCAGATCATCCCGGGTTGACCGTGAGTGCAGGAGGCGATTTTGCCCCATAGAGCTCTGCAGAAATCATTTCATTATAATGAGTTCTGAAGCTATAAAACTCAACTGGCAACCTTGGTTTTTAAGATAACTGGAAAACGTAACTCAGCAGGGATGAACAAAGGCTCTGTTTATTAGCAAAGTGGCCACGGCCAGTTGGAGGGCTGTCTGGATTTTTTCTTTGACTCCACATTTTTAATCTTTTCTGCCTTTCTTCCCTGTTTGGAAGAGTTATGCACTAAAAGTGCTGAGATAAAGTAATAGGAAGAAGGATACCACCGTAGGTATGGGGGGGAGCAGAAGTAATTTACAGCATGTCTGGTTTGCTTTACTTTCAAAGCCTTCCGGTTGCTCCAGGAAATTTGTCTCTTCTGGCAGCCTTCCTCCTGTCTTTGGTCTGGAGAGCTCCCCTATAATCTCATGGGTTCAGGTAAATAGAAGGGAGCATTCAGAAAAGTGGGAGGACACAGGATCTGTCCTGTTGGGTCTAGATGCCAGGGAGACCTCAGTTCTTCCTTGTGAAAATGACCTCAATCTAAGGAAACTAAAAAAAACTGCTGATACTGCTCTTAGATAGACCCTCCCTTCTCAAGACATATTTCTAGAGGCAATTTACATGAGTGAACTGCTAAAAGCCTCCTACTCAATTAACCGTCCTCCTGGGAACGGACTCAGAGAAGAGAAGAACAAGAGAAAGGTGTTCCTGGTGCCAAAGTGGGGACGGGGCCTGATGGAAAATGCCCTGGCTGGACCATCTGGCAGCATAAATTACCCATCTCAAAGAGCTGGTAGAAGTTAATGATACCAAATTTACCATTAACATGTGCGACATCTTTGGGTTGGGCTTTAAAGGCCCCTCAGGCACTGTTTCAATTATGACTTTCCATTCGGAATATGGTCGGATGGAAATTTCTCCTCCTCCTCCCCAGTGCTGATTTCCATAACTGAAATTAAAATGAAAAGATTAGATTGAAAGGGTAGGGACTGGGCCCATAGGACCTATGGACCACTGAGTCCAAACCCCTCCTTATACAGAGGATTTCCTCTCCTGGAGCAGAAGGGACATCTGATATACACATGGGGAGGTAGGTTTTTGTATGTAGAGCCCAAAGAATTCTAAGGAAGCAGGTTTAAAATCCAAATCAACTTTTATAGCTTGGATGGTGTTACAATGCAAGATCAGTTAATAGTCTCACCACCAGAACTCCTTTGTCTTTAGCTTGTGTATTTTGCATGTATTTTATGTAATTTATGCATGTATTTTATTTAATTGCATGATGTAACTTATATGTAACCTATGTATTTTACTTGTGTTTTATGTAATTTATATATTTTACATAATTGCATTATGTAACTTGCATGTACTTTTTGTATTTTGCATGTATTTTATATAATTGAATTGTGTAACTTGCATGCAATTTATGTATTTTGCAAGTATTTGATATAACAGCATTTTGTAACTTGCATGCAATTTATGTATTTTGCAAGTATTTGAAATAATGGCATTATGTAACTTGCATGCAGTTTATGTATTTTGCATGTATTTTATATAGTGGCATTATGTAACTTGCATGTTATTTATGTATTTTGCAAGTATTTGATATAATGGCATTATGTAACTTGCAAGTAATTTGTGTATTTTGCATGTGTTTTATATAATGGCATTATGTAACTTTCATGTAATTTATGTATTTTACAAACATTTGATATAATTGCATTATATAACTTGCATGCAATTTATGTATTTTGCAAGTATTTGATATAATCGAATTGTGTAACTTGCATGCAATTTATGTATTTTGCAAGTATTTGATATAATTGCATTATGTGACTTGAATGCAATTCATGTATTTTGCAAGTATTTGGTATAATGGCATTATGTAATTTGCATGCAATTCATGTATTTTTGAAATATTTTATACAATTGCATTATGTGACTTGCATGCAATTTTTGTATTTTGCAAGTATATGATACAATTGCATTATGTGACTTGCATGTAATTCATGTATTTTGCAAGTATTTGATACAACTGCATTATGTGACTTGCATGTAATTTATGTATTTTGCCCTGTATTTATCTTTATGGAACTTAAGCTTCTTGAGGGCAGTCCCTTTTTGCTGGTGTGTGCTCAGGTAATCCACAGCAGGTACTCGATCACTGCTTAATGATGACCCCTGTAAATGCTGTATCTCCACCACAGAACACGAGCTCTTTGAAGGTGTCGGGCCTGTTTCATTTTGGTAATTACACCTTCAGTGCCTGGCACAGGCCCTAGCTCATACCACAGGAAGCTCTGACGAATGAATACCTGGCCAACGGAAAGGTCTTGTCTTATTTTGACATGAATGGAATTGAGCTCAAAGAGGAGACTCCTTAAAAATAATTCACCTTCTGCCAACCAGAAAGCTTCATAATAACACGGAGGTCGTGGACCCCAGTGGAAAGGGGGCTGAGTTCCAGATGTGCAGCTGTGCTACTAACCAGCTGTAAGACTGCAGGCAAGTCACTGACTTCCCTTTTCTCGATCTCTTTCTGCATTGATCAAATGGGAGACTTGGCCCAAAGGATCTGTGATCCTTTTCTGCTCTGACTTTTTGATGCTGTTAATTATTTCAGACGTCTGCTTGGGAGTCCACAGATTCTGAAAGCCGCCCTCCACAATGACCGGACCCTCAGATAGCACACGGTTTCTGTTGACTGACACATGTCTGGGTTGTCTCCCTTGGCAAATACACCTGGGTAGATCTGTCTTTTTTTTTCCTCCTCCAGCTCATTTTACAGATGAGGAAACTGAGGCAAAGTGAGTTAAGTGATTTGCCCAGTAATGTCCAAGGCCAGATTTGAATTAGGAACTTAATCAGAGCTAAATGACTGATTATTTGGTCAGCCCCCCAAAAGGTTCATCTTCACCCTCACTATTATTGTCATAAATAATAATAGCTAAGAGTAATCATAACTGCTAGCCTTTATATGGTGGTTTAGGATCTACAAAGAACTTTACGCCAGTTATGTCATTTGATCCTCTGGGAGGTAGGTGCTGTAATTATCCCCATTTTACAGATGAGGAAACTTAGGTAAAGGGAGATGAAGCCACCTGGTAGATTTGAATTCAGGTCTTCCTGACTCCCAAGTGCATCCTGTTTCTATTGCACCCCTCCCAGCTGTCTGATTGCTGCTTTCCACAAGAAGCTGAAGGCACCGAGACAGATGAGGAGAGAGACAGTCAAGCACAGAGACAGAGAGACAGATGAGCAGAGAGATAGCCTAAGAAAGGGCAAATCCATGGCTTTATTTCACTGAAAGGATGAATGGACACAATCATCCGTCAGACTCAGAGTGATCTTTGGCCTACGAGGGTTTTTCAGCAGCATATATGTGTTTCATTGGCACTTAGCAAAGCCCTTGAGATGACAGAATCAGTGTTCTTGGCAGGCTGAAGGAGAAAAGCACTGGAACCGTTCTGAGAGTTCTGCTCAGATTTCCAAGCCCATGGATCCCAGCTAAGGTGAAATGGGTTGCAGCTAGAGAGCTAACTCGCAGGATGAGGGGCCACTTGGTGTGGTAAAGGGGGGAGAGGCGGAGGCTGGAGGTGAATTAAACCTCCATCCCTCAGCTACAGTTAGTCAGGTTTGCAAATGCCATAGAAATGAACAGAAGGGAATTAGGCGGTATATATAGGACGAGGTCTCCCATCTGGCCAATCACCAGCTGAGTTAATTATAGGGGGTCTAAAAAGTTTGGATTTCTTAGTACCACTGGCCACCCTCCTGTCACCTTGTCTGTAGAAGTGAAAGGAGGGCCCCAGGAAGGGGGATAGTCTGGGTTTGTTCTTGTTTTATTCACAATCCTGGGTGCAGAGTTCATTACCGAGTCGCTATCCTACCAACCATGAGCCTCTCCATAAGTAGGCTATTCCTTGGAAAATCGACTGAGGTTCTGTGTAGACTCCATAGAATAGAGCCCGGTGCTTTACAGACACTTCATAAATGCACGAGGAACTGAACTGAATTAAGTTACCGCATGGTGGAAGGTATCTGTACAGCACAGCCGAGAGAAATCTGGTTGAATGGCCCTGAGACCCGGATCCCAATCCCACCTTGCCCTCTCTCAGAAGGGTGATCTTGAGCGCGTTCCTTTAACTCCAGGGCCCCATACAACACTCCTAAAATTTCAGAGCAATTATCAATCAACCTTGCTGGGCAGGGGGAGGGGAAGACTTCAAAACTACAATAAATCCGCAGATTCAGACCCAAGATGTACACAAGACCGTCATTTTACCAACAATTGGCCCAAGGTTTCAAAGATCATGGCGTCCAATTTTAATAATTAAAAGTGGAGGGAAGGGGTTAATTATATTTCCAAGAATCCAAGCTATGGCTTCCAGCCCAAAGGGCTCGTTCTTATTTCCAACTACCGGTGAAACATCAGATCACGCTTTAACCAGGATTCCTAAAAGACCATCCAGAAACCACACCGGTTACACCTTAAGGATCTAGTAGGACACTGGGTGGTGAGGTGAGGTAGGTGAAGGCAGATAAAGCCTTGAATGCCGACTCTAACTGTGATAGGACTTCAGCGGAATTGTGGCGCCCCACCGCTGGGTTGCCGTGTTTTTAACAGGGAAGTCTGCTCTCTTAGCACACTCCCTTGGCCTTCCCCAACAGAACCCCAGACAAATAAATAAATAATGAATGAATGAATGGATAAAACAAATAAATGGGAAGGGCCCGCGCTGCCCTCTTCCTGCCACGTGCTCCCCTCCCAAACACGGCCCACGCTAGGCCCGCGGCAGCCGCTGGCCACCTTTACCTGGCTCGACTTCATGCCATCCGCTGGACTGGCTGCCGCTGCCCGGGGAGCGTCCTTGGCTAGTGTAGAAGGGCTCTTCCCCAGGACTGTCCATTTCGTCCTCCACAGATTTGAGGCGCTTTGTCGAGCTGGAAGAGGGAAGGGAGACACGTTAGAATGCAAAGCAACCGCCTCTCCCCGCGGACCACCTTATTCCAGGCTTAAAAGGGAGGGGCGGGAGGGAGTAATTCCTGATTCGCTCATCAGTCATTCATCAAACATTTTCAAAATCCCTGCTAAGGGCAGAGACCTGTGCGAGGCACTCGGGGTAAGCGACACCTTGACGTAATCCTTCACTAATCAAAGAGGGCTGCTAAAGGGGGTGGGAGATGGCCCTGGACCTCACAGAGTGTCCATGAGGAGAAAAGAAAAGCATCCAGTATGCATTCATTAAATACCTATTGCGTAGTATTCTAAGAAGAGGAGAAGAAGAAGAAAATCCCTGCCCTCAAGAAGCTTGTATTGGGGGAAAGGGGACCGATGACAAATAAATTTTGGGTGGAAAGAGAACTAAAAATTAAAAAAAAACAACTAAAAAAAAAAAAAAAAAAAAAAGGTAGTTCTCTGGAACCTTGAAGGAAACTACAGTTTCTAACTAATGGTGAAAAGGGTTTGGGGACCACTGCATGCAAAGGCACGGAGGTGGGAGATGGGAGTGTCACGTGTGAAAAACAGCAGAAATGCTTTTTTGGCTAAACTGTGGAGTGCGTGAAGGGAATGTAGCAAGCAGGCTAGCATGACCGAAATGGAAAAAGCGTGAGGGGGAAGAATGTGAAATCTGCCAATAAAGATAGATTGGAACCAGACTCTTGTGGGCTTTAAATGCCAGACTAAGTTTCTATAAATATGATCGACCAATCAACAACCAACAAGCATTTATTAAACATGTACCGTTTGGAAGATCCTATTCTAGATGACAGGAATAGAAAGACAAAACTGAAAGGCTCTGTCTTCCTGGAGGCTATGTGGTGAGTCGTAAGAGATAAGAACCAAATAACAACTATTTATTAAACACCAACTATATTCAGAGGCAGTGGAAGAAATACAAAGTTTAGATAAACACGGGCCCCTGCCCTAACAGGTTAGTAAGGACGTAACACGATACCGTCAATAATACATAAATATTACGTGTTATGTGAATCAGCAAGCTGTCCAACCGAGACTAAGGTATATTTGAAAAAGCCCTTAGCATAGTCCCTGGCATACAGCAGGTACTTAATAATTGTTTATTTCCTTTCTCCACTCCCGTTCCTTTATGGAATCTGAAGGGGAAGAGAAGGGCAAGGACATTTCCATGTTGGGAGTCATCCCTGAGGGAAGACTTGGACTGAGGATTCTTAGCTTGTATAAACCTCAGGGATTCACTTTACTGATAGAAACAGGGATGTTTCCTATGTCAGGGAAAGGAGCTGGCCAGTCTGGCAGGGAGAGGTCAATGATGCTGACAAGAGGACATGGCTCTGCCTAAGTCACCGACGTCACAATCCGAGTCCCCTCGGCCAATACTTAATCAGGACCCGCACTGATCAGAACTGGCTTTTTCCTGAATTTTCAGTGGGAAGCAATGGGACACAGGCCCCTTGTAGGGCCCAGCCGAGGCCTTAAATGACTAAAATGAAAATACTAGTTAAAATAATGGCAAGGAGTTGAGCCGCCATCTTTAGAGAAATGGCTCCACGGTATATCATCCAAAGCATAAACATCAAAGGGCTCAGGCTGAAGGAGACCGGGAGCTCTTGAAGACAAAGTCAGGGAAATGTGAGCTCTGGGAGAATTTGCCGCTTGGGCAAGGCTTCAAGTCCAGGTCTGGTGACATTTACAGTTAGGTTCCAGGCTACCTTTCCAGACCGGTTCCACGTGACTCCCCCTTTTCAGTCCCAATTCCCCATATTCCATCTCCCACCCCTGCGCATTTGCCTAGGCCGTTCCACAAGCCTGGGATATACTCCTGCCTCATCGCTGCCTCTTGGGATTCTGCATTGCCTCCAATTTCCAACCAAAGGCTACCCCGGAGAAGACGACTTTCCTAATCTTAGAGCCTCGGACGCGGTCTAAAATCCCGGGCCATCGGTCCTGATGATCTTCTCCACATGGCACTCCATCTCCTGACTGGCCCCTCTGCTCCTCTCCACCTCCCACATTCCCTAAAGTCTAGAACAGAGTTCCTCCCATTACGGGACGCCCTTCTCAATCCCGCTCAGCGCTGGCCCCTTTCCTCAGAGCCGGCTCCAATTTATCGTGCATAATCTGCTCTCACAAAGCGGTCTGATGCCATCTCTCCATTATCCACTGGGCACCTGGGGTCAGGGGCAGCTCGGGGCTTAGTGGGGAGCCTGGCCCAGCAAGGACTCCACGAGCATTGCATTTACTTGTACAAGTACATGGCAATTCCCTCAAAAGAAGGCAGGTTATTTGCAAGGCAACATTTTCATTTTTATCTTTGTATCCCCAGTAGCCATCACAGTACCTGGCACACACCAGGTCCCATATGAGTGTTTGTTCATGTGGATATACATCAAGAAAGTGCTTTTTTCCCCCCCCTCAAACTGCGCTGTTAAATCTGAGGGCAATTAAATGCAACAGATCCCAGCTACGGCTCTTGGGGCTATAGACCTTTAATAGTACTTGGAGGGTTTGCAAAGGGCTTTCCAGACATTTGAGCATGGTACACTAAAGAAACGGCATTAAAGGAAGAGTGATCTCCTTTTTACAGACAAGAGAGTAGATTGCAGGGATTTGTCCAGCCTTACATATCTGGGAGGGGTTGGAACCCATTTTCCTGATTTCAAATCTGACATTCAAAGGATTATATATTTAAAAATATATATATATATATATATACACACACACATATGTCTACATATATGTACACATATATGTACTTGTGTGTGTGACTATATTCTCAAAGGTTTTGAGATTAAGAGAAAGGCCATCTACTCCAAGGCCATTTACTTATAGTTGAGGAAACTGAGATCTGGAGAATTTAAGTGACCTGTGCAAGTTTACCCAGATAATAAGAGAGACAGAATTTGAACCCAGGTCTTCTAGGTACAGATTCCACACACTTTCCGTGCTGTCTCCCTTCTGGATTACTCTGTGTAAGGACTTTTGTTTGGGGCGGAGGAGACAAAGGTGAAAAAAGTTTCCGTTCCTGTCCTTAGACAACTTTGGGACAGCAGCGGTATTTCATGATTTCCCTCGCTTTCGCAGCAATCTGCCCTAATATGCATCAGACATGTGTACAAGCGCCCGATGGATGACTATCTCTCTGTAAAGTGCGGCTTCCCCAGGCACTGATAATTCTGCTGACTTTATGTGTTTAAAGACTTTTTTTTTTTTTTTCTGGAGCCCAGCTAGGAAGAGGCTAATGAGAGAAGAACAAACATATTACTGAGTTATTAACTAAGGAGGCTGTTTATAATTAGCTCCTCATCAGGGTTAGCTATTTGCAGAAGAGCACACGGACAGCCGCCGGGCTTCTGGGGGACGTTAATAACCCGTCTTTCTGCTCCTGAAGGCGAAGCCCGAGGCGCCAAGAGCCGGGACCCGGTCCCCTGGATGGGAGCGCCCCGTATGAGACAGAACAAGCGGCCCTCCAACTCTGGGCCACGAGCGTCTGCGTCTGCAAGCCCCGGCCAGAGACCTTCCCTCCCGGCGGCGAGCGCGCCATCCTCCACACATTCACCATCGCGCCATGGCAAGAGGGGAAAACAAAAATACCACAGATCCTCCCCCCAGCCCCCCGAAACATTGAATTTGACCTGTGCTTTCGGGCAGTTTGTCTGTTCTGGATAACTGGCATTTTCAATAGCTGAGAATGCGAAGAAGCATCAGCTGGGGAGGCAGAAGTCATCACGCTTAACCTTCCCTCTTCCCTTCTCCAGTAAGATGGAAATCTATAAGGGTAGCAGAACGGAGGGGAGGCTTGGCTGTCAATTTCACTTCCGATATTGGCCCCGGATATCGATTAGGCAAAAATAAAGAAAATATGGGCTCGTGGATGGCAAAAGGTATGCAAAGACAAGGGAAGGAACAGGATTCACCTCGTGTGCGGGAAACAGTCCTGTGAGTCGCTATTCCCCCCAAATCGGGCAGCTTAGAATGGAAAACTTGAGCCCCTCGTCTTGGAAGGAGGAAACCTCAGCCCTGATTTTATAGGGTTTATATAAATATAACCACTTCTATATGGTTTTATAGGAAAACCCATTCAAAGGCAGGAACTGGGAGACCTTTTGTTGTTTTGTTATCTCGGCTGCCAAAAGAGCAGATATTTAATAAATGCTTGTTGAACTGAAACACACGGATGTCAAATTTCTTTCCGCGTCGTCACCTCCTCCACATGTTGTCACAGCCAATGCTCAAGTTTATTTAAAAAATAATATTATTGTTAGTTTATTCTAGAGATAGAGTTGCTTAGAGTGGATAGAGTGCCTGGCTTGGATGGGGAAGACCTTCCTCTGAGCCGACTTGCTATCTGACCTCAGGCAAGAAATTTAATCTCTCTCTGTGCCTCAAACAATCAATATAGCTTGGAATGAGAGCTCTATCAAGGATTTTGACTTATTTTCCTGCAAAAATCCTGCCTCCCACCCGACTGTTTTCTTTTTGATTTTAGTTGCATTGGTTTTGTTTATGCAAAAATGATCCACTTTTATGTAATCAGAGGAATCAGATTCAAATTAGACCTCTGTGTGTGACCATCAGCAAGTTATGTTACTTTTCTGATCTTCCTCATCAGTCAATTTAACAGGTTGGACTAAATGGCCTCTAAGGTCCCTTCCAGTCTTAGATCTAGGAATGACTCACAGTGGAGGGAATGGAAGGGGTTCTCCATAGAATATCCCCATTTCCAGGAGGACTGAATTTCAGATCTTTCTTTTGTTTGTTCTCCCTCATTTCTCTGTCTCTGATGTAAACTACCGTAGACAACATACTGACCTCAATACTCCTAGGAATTCTGATTTTAGCAGTAGTGGCCCTTCTTACCCCAATGCAAACTAGTATAAACTCTACAATTTGGTAGATCTCTGAATTCTCATTTATTCTCTCTCTCTCTCTCTCTCTCTCTCTCTCTCTCTCTCTCTCTCTCTCTCCCCTTTCCCTAGTCTTTAGGCATTACAAAGCAAGTTTGGTAGCATACTGCATTGCTCCATATTTGAAAATAGTTTGTGTAGTGTTGTTATTTTATTGCTCTTTAAAAGTTTGATAGAATTCTCCTGTAAATCTATCTGGCGCACATCCACCTCTAACTACCTACCCCTCCTCCATTTTATAAATCCTACATAGCTAGTTAAATTACTATGTTTGGATTAAGTTTTCTATTTGCTGGCCTGTTTATTTGGATATTTTTGTAGATGATATTTTATTTTTTAAAAATTTGTTTTTTCCTACCATATAACTATGTGTAGCATGTTCTGATAGTTCCTTTTATTTCTCTATTGTGATTTGATCATGTTCATATAAAAGTTGTTCTAATTTAATTTTGCTTCATCTTCTTTTTACTGAGATTGGCTAGAAGCTTATTGGGTTTGTTAATATTTCCCATAGTCTTTTTTGTTTTCAATTTATTTATTTCACCTCTCGTTTTCAAGATTTCTTCTATGTGGGAGTTAGGAGGTTTTTGTTTGCTTGTAATGTTTTAATTGTATATTCTGTTGATTAGTTCCCTATTTTCTATTTTGTTAATGTATGTTACAAGGGCTATAATTTTTCCTCTCAATATTGTTTTACATGCATTCCGGAAGTTTTTTTTGTCTCATTATTACAGTTATTAATTGGTTCTATGCTTTATTCTTTACTCCATTTGTTATTTTAAATGTTTTTGTTACATTTCCATGTGGGACTAAAATATTTTATTTGTGTTCGCTATATGAATTGCTACTTTTATTACATTATTTTCCATGTAAGGCATTTTAATATTTAATTTTTTATATTCAAAATTCATGGCTTCACACATTGTCTATTTTTATAAAAGTATCACACATTGTTGAAAAGTATATATATCATTTAATATTACCCTTCAAAAGACACTATAGGTATCTGGGGTCCAAATCCTCCAACCGTTCTGTTTTAGTTCCCTTTTGTTTATCTATCTGATAGCTTTGTCCAGATCTCATGAAGGAAAATTAATCCTCTCACTATTAATCTGTTACCATCTATATCTTTTTTGCAATTCAATTAACTTTTCCTTTACGAATTTAGATGTTATGACACTTAGTAAGTATACATTTAGAAATAAAATTGGTTCACTGTCAATCCTCCTTTAAACATATGTAGTTTTCTTATCTCCAACTGATAGTGTGAAATTTTATTTTTGTTTTGTTTGACAGAATGATTGTAACTCTTGCTTTTTCAGATTCACCTGATGCAGAAACCTCTCATTTTTATTCTCTCTCTTTCTATGTCTGCTTTTTTAGTGTTTCGGGTCAGGTTGGGTTTTCCATTCTACCTTCTGTCCACTCTCTTTCCTTTTACTGGATGACCATGGCTAAAGAAATGTATTACCCAGAAATCAATCTGGTGATCAACCTCGGTCTAGCAAAGACAGACAAAGCAGTCCACCATTAGGCTTATTCTGGAAGGCTTTCAGCTTTTTAGTTCCAGCCAGAACAGGAGAAGCGCTTGCACAGAATTCTGGATCCCCTCCTCACCATGATTCTACGAGGTCCATGCTAAAGGCACTTGAGTTTAATTGTGTCCTGGTGACCCTCACTAACATAGTGATTCACATTATTTCTTTAATTAAGGCCTCAGATGCTGTGATTCACTATTTGACCCCTTGTTGCTAAACTATCTCTCTCAATTTCCAAGACATTTCTATTTAATCCTTCTCTGCTCACTTCCACTTTCTTGCTTTGGTTCCAGCTGTTCTCCTGGTTGGAAGTATCTCCCAAGCCATCTTCTCTTTAAACTTTACCCCTCCTCTGGGCCTGGATAGAGCCTCCCCGACTTTGGGTACTCCTGGCCTAAGGGAGACTCCTGCTCATCCATTTGCTCCTGCAGCATTTCTACCTGGAGTCCGTGACTTTGCCCTTTCTCAGCCCTCACCTGACATTATCTGAGTGCCTCCGGGCAGGTTTTGGGGCTCCCTACGCCTCCATTTCCTCAGCCACCAAATGGGGAGGATGGTTCCCATAGCACCCACCTCACAGGGCTGTTGTGAGGCTAGAATGAGAGCGGGTCTGCCAAGCATTCCCAAACCCCAGAGCACAACACCGAAGGCTTCAGTGATTACTGTGGCTCTCTCCTTTTGGGATGGGGGATAACGGCTCACATTTCCTGCGATTCCCCCCACCTTCAGTCCTGAGCACACAGTAGGCACTCGAGAGACACTGAGTTAAAACAAAAGTGGTTCTCGAACAAGGAGGCACAGAACGGGCAGGCAGGAATGGGCTGTGATCTGCCCTGTTGGAGGGATTGCCCACAACAGGGAAGTCACAGAGCCACTGGAGTGGGTGAGAAATTAAGCTGTTTTTACACAAAACAAAACTCCCTAAACTCCTCATCGCCACAGGAAGTAGCTCACATGCAAGCAAACATGATGCAAGAATAAAAATGTCGGTGATGGTGACGATGGAAGGCAGCACGATGGAATGGACAGGGACCAGTCTGGAGTCAGGGAGGGCTGGAGGCGGGTCCAGCCCTTGACGCTTACTGGGCGGATGAGTCTCCACAGGCACTTCACCTCTCACAGGCTCTCAGGCCAGAACATGCAGGTGATTGGCTGACCAGCGGCAGGGGAGGGAGCTTCCACACTGGGAGTCCTCGGTGCCAATGAAATCCCAAGCCTGGCCCCACGTCACAAGCAAGAGCAGCCACACACAAGCCCCCGACCCGCGTACCTGGTCGAGGATGTACTGGGTAAAGACCTCCTCATGGCTCCCGGGCTCATGCTATAGTAGGAAGAGCTTTCCAGATCGGAGAGAGAGAAATTGGGGCCAGTTCCTGCGGCTATCGGTGCTGGAAGAACAAAGAGAAAACCATTAGATCCTGGGAAGAAACGATCGACAGTGATGGGCTAATTTAGTACGAGCCCTCGGGTACCATAACCGAAGTAATCGGCCACGCGCTTGAGACGTGGAAGGACGCTAAAAAGGACTTTCTTGGGGGAACCAGCTTTTCTTTTTCCTCATAAACTTTCCATCTTTCCTTTCAGTTCCAACTATCGTTCCCAGCATTCCCGGATGGCTTTCAGAAAGCCATCCTGGGCCTGCAACTGTCCTGGAACGACCCTAACATGTCTCCCATATTGTTCCCTGGCTGCTTATGAACTTCTGGACTCGATTCAATCCGGGAAGCCCAACCCACCAGGGTCACATGTGTCACTCACAGAGACAAAAGCAGAATTGTCCCTGCCCTCGAGGAGCTTCCACCTAAACATGTCAACGCAGACTCGGCTGAGGAGATGGAAAGCAAGTGACCGATGGGGGGGGGGGAGGGGGATGGACAGAATGCTGTCAGCTGGAGCGAGCAGAACAAAGAAGGAGAGGATGGGAAAAGTGACTGCAAAGTCTATGTGAAAGACACACAGAAAGTTGTTCTGTTCTGTCAAGGTTCCTTTTTGTAAGGAAGGTCTTTGGTAGAACATTCTATCTGAGCTGGGAACTCAGGGTTTTATGGGATAGGGCCCTCCAGGTATGGGGAAGCATGTATGTGCACACATATGTATCACACATGTACCTATGTTCATGGACATGTAAAATGCACACATGTATATGGATCAGGGTAGTTAGGTAGCACAGTGGGTAGTGTGTTGGGCCTGGAGTCAAAAAGAGCTGAGTTCAAATGCGGCCACAGACACTTCCTAGCTATGAGACCTTAGGCAAGTCACTTCATCCTGTTTGCCTCAGTTTCTTCATTTGTAAAATAAGCTGGAGAAGGAAATGGCAAACCACTCCAAGGAAACCCCCAAATGGGGTCACGAAGAGTTTGGAATAAGGGAACAATAACCGTCCCACTCTTGCCAATGGCTAGCATAACTAAGATAGATAAATACCAGGAATATAAGGGATCCAATTGGTATTACAGCAATTAAGAAGTAATCATCTTTTCTATGGCACTTTGAGGTTTCCAAAATGTTTTCCTCACGGCAAATCTCGGCCTCAGCTTCCTAAGTTATAAAATGAAGAGCTCTATTATCTATAAATCTGTGGAGTAGCTTGTATAAATTATTATCTCCATTTTGGGAGGTGAGAATTTGCCCCCTGCCCAAGGAAGTACAAATGAAGCATGGATTCAGAGTGAGGAATCTTGCCTCTAAGACCAGTGTGTTTCCAGCCTTTGAGCAGGAACTTCCTGTTTCTTACCAAAGTACCTGGTAGAGAGCTGAGCCAATACCTGAAGTTCAATAACCAGTAGCCAGATTGAATCATAAAAGAAAGAAGAGTGGATTTTGGAGCTTCAGCACCTGAAGCACATCTCAACTCTGAACTTACTCCCTAATACTAAACCAATGAACCAATTAGTTAATTAACCAATCCACAATTTTACATTTTTTTTTATAGCTTACAAAGCCTATTTCCAAAAGAACTGAGAATAATTCATCCAATTTTATCATCCCATTCTCTAGAGGAACTAATAAAGTGACTTGCCCATGTTTACATTGATACAAATTAGAGACAGAATTTGAGCCTATTTTCCCAATTTTAGGACTCACTTCATGTTGCCTTTACTTGAAATTTTGTCAAAACAATTGGAGAGGGGAGGAGGGTGAGCCAAGAAGAGTTTTCTGCCAGGGGTGGTAGTGGAAAGAGAGGGCTTGCCGGATCCAATGACACCGACTAATAATAATGATAATTAGTAATTATTAAGTACTTATTATATACAAGACACTATCCTAAGCTCCAATAATTGTTTATAAATGTTTTATATATATGTATATATATACATATATATATATATATATATATATATATATATATAACTATTTATATTTATAATTATTATCTCATTTGATCTTCACAACAACTCTGGGAGATAGGTGCTACTATTGGAAACTGAGGCAAATAGAGGTAAAGTTACACCATTTGAACTCAGAACTTCCTGACTCCAGAAGCAGCACTCTGTGCTGTGGTGCCTTCTAGCTGCTTTTTGGAATTATAAGCCTTTAGGAACGCACACTGAGAGATTGGACTGATGGGAAGAAGAAAACCCCCAAATCAGAAGCCTGTGGCAGAAGCCCGACACATTTGTAGCTGAGATTTCATAAGTAAGTCTGTGATGCTGCTGCAGACGAGAGAACCTGCCCCAGAACCCATTCACCATTTTACCCACAAGTCCAGCAGAAAGACACATGGGCTATGGACACTTGATCAAGTCAGGAATTCACTGGGAAAAGAAATTAAGTCAGGAGGTAATTTAGGGCAAGAAAATGCAATTCTTCTGTTCCTTCCCTTTTCCATAATGTACTTCCTCTAAGAGAGGGATTGAGGGAAGGAGAGCAGGATAGTCAAATTAACTCATTTGATCGATCTGTGTTTCCTTCCGGACTTTCCTGACAGCCGCTCCATGAGGCTGTAAAACTGATGAATTTTTATGAAAGATTGGGGAGGGGTCCTGGGGATGGGGCTGCCGTAACCCAGACTCCTTGCAGATCCTGGAGGGGAGAAATGACCATGCTGCGGTCAGCCAGCCTTGAATGGAAATCAATCATGCCAATATTGGTGGGTGCTGGCTACTCCAGAGCCTTCTGGATCCTCCTTGCCCAAAGCTTCTGGACAGAGAAGCCACCCCTGTCTCTTCTGCCCTGATCTTCTCTGTGGGCCCAGACTTCAAAAAGAGCTCCCACCCCCTTAATCCAACTAACATTCTCCAAGACAAACACATAAAGAAAGGCAGCAAAGAGCACTAGGGAGGGACAAGGACATCCCAGATCTTCTCAGATGGATGGTCTTGGCTACTTGATGAGCAAGAGCTGGAAGGGCCCAGAAAAAAGAGACTGAAAGCTCACGATCTAGAGGGAGAGGTCATACAGTGCCCATTTTACAACTGAGGAAACCGAGCCCAGGACCCCAAAGGGGCCACCAGAATTGTGAGATAATAGGAGCATAGATACAGGCCTAAAGCCAACTCGTTTAGCCCCCAATATTTTACAAACAAGGGAACTCAGGCCTCAGGCAGCTGATCTCTTCCTTACACCCAAGTCCTCAGACTCCAAATATGATGGTCTTCCCCCTGTGCTACTCTGCCCAGAAAAAGGAAAAGTGCATTTATCTGGTTCTGAGCAGTGAAGAAACACACACACTACCTGTGCACCCCTTGAGCTTCCACTTATTTGGAAATTCCTCATTTATACAAATGAGGAAATGGACACTCAGGAAGATCTCAATCATTTGCTCAAGAGGTGAAACAGGAGTCAGGTCCTAGGTCCCCTGATACTTCATCTTCCTTCTACTAGGACTATTTCATATTTCAATATTTTATTCCTCCAACGAAAGTAAGCTCAGTTAGGGGAGGATCCATCCACCACTTGGATTTAGAGTTCTGGTGCTTCTTGGCAGACCCTTCATGACTGACTGCCTGTTAACTAACTGACTGACTGATTAAATAATGCGGGCTCACCAAAACCAAGGCTTGGGCTGCTTGGCTTTTGATTTTCAGCCTGCAATAGAGGGCTTACACCATCTCAGAGTCCTAAGTGGGGACCCAGAGGGATGAAGCGGTACCTGGGATAGTTAGGTTCCATGCTCCAAAGATTGGGTTAAACTTGGTGCAGAAATTGGGTTAATCTGGTTCAGAGATTGTGTTAACTTGGTATGATTAGTCTTCACGGTCCAGGGATTGGGTTCACCTAGGATAGTTAGCTTTCATGGTGAAGAGATTGGGTTAACTCGTTATAATTAGCCTTCATGCTCCAGAGATTGGTTAATCTGATGCAGAGATTGAGTTAACTCGGTACAATAAGTCTTCATAGTCTAAAAATTGGGTTAACCTAGTATAGTTAGCCTTCATGCTACAATTCAATAGTTTTTAATCTTTTTTTAAAAAAATAACAGACCCCTTGGCAATTCTGATGAAGCCTTATTCCCTTAGAATTATGTTTTTAAATATGCAAAATAAAACCCACTGAATAAAAACAAAATTAATTTCATGGAAATACAAAGACTAAAATTCTAAAATAAAAGTTCATGGATGTCAGATTAAGGTTTGATCCAAAGGCTGTTTTCTCTCTTAATTTATATGCTATATAAACCAGAAAAGGGGCTCTGTCATATGATCCCCTTACCCAGAATTCACTGAGAGCATGCTGAGCATTAGCCATCAGTGTCCCATCAGGTGCCATGTCTACTTTCATAGTCTCTCTCTCCCACAAGTTTCCACTCACCCACAGCCACCACCCTAATTGAGGACTTGAGCACTTTTCCCTGGACTACTGTAACCCCTTATTGGTTTCCCTGTCTCAAGTCTGTCTCTTCCTATCCACAGAGCTGCCAATCACTATAGCAAAGTTTGATAGTGTCACTCTGATGCTCAAGAGTCTCCACTGGCTCCCTACTGCTCCTCAGCTTGCGGATTACAGCGACTGTATGAAGGCTCTGGGCGACTTTTCCAAGCTTAACATCACTGTTCATCACAGGGTCGGTGCTCCAGACAAAACATCAACTTGCTTTTCCTTGAATCCATATTTCCACCTCAGGGCTTTGATAATCCGACTCCCTCTCCTATCTTGGAATCTTTAGCTATTTTCAAAGTTCATCTCAAGTAGTTCCTCCTCCATGAAGCATTTCTAGATTCCCCCTTCCCCAAATGATTGACTTCTGTGTGTGAATCCCACCAACAGACTATATATTCTTTAAGGACAGCTACTGCTGCTTTTTGTCTGTATATCCAGAGTCTAGCACAGTGCATAATAAGTGCTGGACAAAACAAACTGGATTTCTGACTCCGGTTCACTCTTTGTACCGTTGCATCAGAATATCCAAAACATATTCTGAAAAATGTATTTTTATTTCCTGGTAATTTAAGGAAAGGGAAAGGGAAAAGGCCATATCTGCCTTTTTATTTTTTTTAAATTTATCTTCATTTATTTAATCTTTTAATTCATTTTATTTATCTTCATTTTTCAATCTTTATTTAATCTTTTGTTATCTTCACTCCAGTGAGGAGGCTCCATTCTCTCCCCTGCATCATTGCTGCACTTAATACAACAGCCCTTCTGAGCACACTAATGTCCTATGGTAGCAGCAGATGAGCCCCCTCCTCACAAAATGCTCAAGGGGGGGGGATCTCGGCCATCCCAGCTTGGAGCCCAGAGCATGAGGATGTTCAATAATTGGTGAATCCTGCAGAGTCGGCAATTGAAATGAGAAGAGAGTCTGACTCTTGACCTTGGAGCGGGCCCTGTCGTGGGGCCACCTGGCCAGCGGCTCTCCCCGGGAAGTGGGGTGGGGGGGAAGGGGAGGGCAAAGTGCTTAGTGGGAGGGAACGTGCCCTCCGCTGACAGCTCCTGTGATGGATGGCGGTGTAAGTGAAGGGACTCCTCTGGCGGGAGCTCCAATTTCGCCTCCCAGGGTGGTCTAGACCCCCCCCCAAGCAGCCTGTGGAAGGGACACATCTCGGTCCCTTCGCCGAGGGCGTAAATGGCCAAAGGCAGAGGGAGCCCCTTGGGGCTCTTGCTCTCCCCTGGGGCTGAGGGCTTAGGAAAGGAAATGTCCACACTGGCCACCCACCCTGTGACTTGTGCTTTGGGATCAATAGAAGCTGATGGACATCTCGACTTCTGCCAGTCTGTCCCTGACTCACCCTCCAAAATGTAAAGAAAAATACGAGAAAAATTAACCCCCCAAATCCCTCTGCACTAACTCAATTTTAATATTTATTTTGGAAATTGATTGAATTATAGCACAGGAAACCCACTACATTAGGCCAGTCAGAGCGATATATTTTTCTTCCTGAGACTATGGCTCTACGTATGATTCCATCTTTATTTTCCTTTGAGAGTTGATTAAAACTATGAAAATATGGATTTGAGGCGAGAGGAATTGAACAAGGGTTTGGAAAATTATGTCAAGCAGATAAACTTTGGTGATTTTGGGATTGGAGCGGGTGGGGGGAGAAGGGAAAAAATCCCCACTGGAGTTTCTGGAACTGGCAAGAAGGCCGACTGTTCCTCCGAGCCCGCCTCCGCCTGTCTCCTCCATGTTGTCCCCTCTGTTCTCTGCACCGCAACCCTCCCGACAGAAAATGGGGGATGCTCATTTTGCACTGACTGGTACAGTCTGCTATTGACCATCTCATTATGCTGAGTTCCATTTATAAACATGGCTAACCGCGAAGTTTATGGAGACTTTTTTTGTGCAGCTTTAATAGGATATTGATCGAGAGCAGGGCTGAAGTGGACTGCCATTGAATTGTGGAACAGCAGACAAAAAGCAAGGTCACAGCGACGGTTTGGTCCTTGCTGGCAATCTCTTTTTTATTATAATCTTCTTCCCCTCCCGCTCTCAAGCTGAAGTCCAAAGGGTCCGTGGCCATCATCAGTGCTGGCTAAGAAATGGGGACAATTTTTTAAAATGGCCATTTCTGCAGGGCGGTCTTCCCGTTCCTAGGGCATCACTTAATGAGAGAACCGACGGACCCCTCTTGCAGAGAAAATAAAAAGTTTGGAGTGGAGAGACCATCCACACACGGGCGAATGTATATATACAAACATATTGTATACACATGCATAGATCTTCCTTGAGAGGAAAAATGAATGAAAATCTGTTTTATCAAACATATTTCTTTTCTCTGCATATAACACATATTTCTATGTACCTCTTATTTATGGGTATCTATAAACATGTATAAGTAATAAATACATGTTTAGAAAAAGTCCAGGTCATGGCCGAAAATCTGACCCTGCAACATGGTGGAATGAAAAGATTGCTGAATGTGGAGACAGAGGCTCATGGCTGGAAGCTCGATTCAGCTGCGTGCTATCTGGATGAACTTGACAATCCCCCTTTCTTTGGGTAATCATCTATAAAGGGAGAGCGCTGGACTTGGTGTTCCTTAAAATCTTTTCTGGATCTAAATCAATCCTGGGAATTAGAAGCTCCTTAAGGAAAGGTCCTCAGTGATGTTTGCCCCTGGATTAGCACACAGTAGGTGCATCTTTGTTGAACTGAATCAAACTGGATTAGAAAACTGATTTGGGGGCCTGATGACCTTGTCCATCCACTCTGCCCCTCGCCCCAGCCTGGGTGAGCCCAGCGTCCCCTTTTCAGAACCAGAGCCACATGGAGGACGTCCCAGGTTCCCTCCATTTCCGTTTCCAGCCAGTTACATGTAAGCTCCTTGAGGGCAGGTTGTGATTTTGCTTTTTCTTTGACTCCGCATTTCACACTGGCTCCTAGTAAGGGGCAATAAACAAAGGCCTGCTGACCCCTGATCCAACCGGAAATCCCTAACACCCTGCGGTCTGAGGGGCAGAAAGACTTTCCTTTGGGACACTGGGAGGGGCCCTATCTGTGAGACCCTATGAAAGCTTTCACAAAAAGAAAAGTCACGTTTCTTGAGGGGGAGAAGGAATTGTTGCACTAACAACTCGGGGGTTCAGGAAAAGCTTCCCTGGGGGGCAGGAGAGCTGGCTCTGGAGGAAGCCCCGGGTCTGGGGCCCACAGCGCCGGTCTCGGGGCTTCCCCTGGGCCCAAGCGCCAGCCCCCAGCTTTACTTCCGGGCCTTGTCCGTGACCACACGCCTCCGTTCACTACCGCGCTGCAAACGGCCTTGATGTGGCCACGGGCGGAAGGGAGGAGGCGGGCAGCCGGAGGCAGCCGCCCCCAGCTCTCTGCGGCCCCGGAAGGGCCTGGCGGGGAGCTGGTTAAACCCCAGGGGCCATGGCGGCGGCCGCTGCTCGGGCCGGGGCCCAGCAGGAGCAGGGAGCATGCCCCCTCATGCCAGGCTGGAGATGGAGGCAGTCACCGCCGCGTCCCATGGACGAGCTCGGGAGCCCTGCGGCATTCTGGGAGGCCGGACCCGGGGCGCTAATAGAGTCTGCGGGAAGGCGGAGGAACCCGGCCCAAGGCGGAGGAACCCGGCCCAAGGCGGAGGAACCCGGCCCAAGCCGGGTCACCGGGAGGGCCCTTTCACACCCGGAGAACCACAGCTGGCCCCGGGGCCGGCTCTGGGCAGATTCCAGGGCCCTGAAGTCATCCCCAGCCCGGAGTTTGCTTAACCCTTGCAGCTTCCGAGGCCGAGAAAGCCCGGGCAGGGAAGCCCAAGTCTGGCCGCGGAGCCACAATGGCGTCTGTGTGCGCGCGCCGGTTCCCGCCGGCTCCCGCCGGCTCCCAGCAAAGCGCCCGAGGCTTAAAGCGCGAGTCAGCACTTCCGAAGGAAGGGGGCAGGGGCGGGAATTGTTCAGAGGACGGGAGGGCGCGCTGACAGCCTCACAGCCATGGACAGGCGCCCACACTCGGGGCACAGCTGGCTAAGGGGGAAAGGGAAAAATGGAGGGAGAGAGGGAGGGAGGAAGGGAGAGAGGAAAGGAGGGAGGGAGAGAGGGAGGGAGGGAGAGAGGGAGGGGGCGGGAGGGAGGGAGGGAGAGAGGAAAGGAGGGAGGGAGAGAGGGAGGGAGGGAGAGAGGAAGAGAGGAAGGGAGAGAGGGAGGGAGGGAGAGAGGGAGGGAGGGAGGGAGGGAGAGAGGAAAGGAGGGAGGGAGAGAGGGAGGAAGGGAGAGAGGAAGAGAGGAAGGGAGAGAGGAAGGGAGGGAGAGAGGGAGGGAGGGAGGGAGGGAGAGAGGAAAGGAGGGAGGGAGAGAGGGAGGGAGGGAGGGAGGGAGAGAGGAAAGGAGGGAGGGAGAGAGGAGGGAGGGAGGAGGAAAGGAGGGAGGGAGGGAGGGAGAGAGGGAGAGAGGAAAGGAGGGAGGGAGGGAGGGAGGGAGGGAGAGAGGAAAGGAGGGAGGGAGGAGGGAGGGAGGGAGGGAGAGAGAGGGAGGGAGGGAGGGAGAGAGGGAGGGAGGGAGGGAGAGAGGAAGGGCGGGAGGGAGGGAGGAAGAGAGGAAAGGAGGGAGGGAGAGAGGAGAGAGAGAGGAAAGGAGGGAGGGAGAGGGAGGGAGGGAGGGAGGGAGGAAAGGAGGGAGGGAGGGAGGGAGAGAGGGAGGGAGGGAGGGAGGGAGGGAGAGAGGGAGAGAGGAAAGGAGGGAGGGAGGGAGGGAGGGAGAGAGAGAAGGAGGGAGGGAGAAAGGAGGGAGGAGAGAGAGAGGGAGAGAGAGAGGGAGAGAGGGAGAGAGAGAGGAAGGGAGGGAGAGAGGGAGAGAGGGAGGGAGGGAGAGAGGGAGGGAGGGAGAAAGGAGGGAGGGAGGGAGGGAGAGAGGAAAGGAGGGAGGGAGAGAGGGAGGAAGGGAGGGAGGAAAGGAGGGAGGGAGAGAGGGAGGGAGGAGAGAGGGAGGGAGGGAGAGAGGGAGGGAGGGAGAAAGGGAGGGAGGGAGGGAGGGAGAGAGGAAAGGAGGGAGGGAGAGAGGGAGGAAGGGAGGGAGGAAAGGAGGGAGGGAGAGAGAGGGAGGGAGAGAGGGAGGGAGGGAGGGAGAGAGGAAAGGAGGGAGGGAGAGAGGGAGGGAGAGAGGGAGGGAGGGAGGGAGGGAGAGAGGGAGAGAGGGAGGAGGGAGAGAGGAGGGAGGAGGGAGAGAGGGAGGGGGCGGGAGGGAGGGAGAGATGGGCAGAGGGGTGGATGGAGAGGTGGGCGGATGGAAAGGTGGGCGGACAGAAGGATGGGTTGATTGATCTCCCTGCATCAGTAAGCAAGCTTCTAAGGAGAAACTTGATTGTGGCCAATGAAAGAAAAACGGACCAATCCAAGAGGGCCTCCTGGAGAAGTCTCTGAGAATGCACCATTGGGTAAGAGAATTTCTCAACAGATGGCTCCTGTCTCTGCTCATGATAATATGCAAAAATAACTTGAGGGATTCTATGACACGCAGAAGATGCTTCTTTGGCTTGAACATAATATGGTGCAGGGCAAAGGGGGCTGCTTTGGAGACCTGGAAGTCTCGGGTTGGAACTCAGGTTTTCTCTGTGTGCCCTTAATCCCCATGGGCTGTGTAACCCAGGGACAAGTGACAGCAGACGTAGACACAATGACCTTGGAGGCAAGTCCAACACCCTCTGCAGCTCTGCTGGGAGAGGGAGCGGAGACCTGAGGGTCCAAGTGCGGGGGTCACACCGCCGGGAGGGATTTTACCCATGTTTCCTGCCCCCAAGGCAGCTCTCTAGTGTCACAGTAACACGGGTGCCTTTCCTGACTCCCCTCCCGCCTTCTTCATATTATTATGCATTTGTAGACAAATTGATTCTCCAATAAAACACAAGATTTTTGAGGGCGGCTCTGTTTAATCTACAGCTCTCTGGCCCTGCAGCTGGGTGACGAAGGTGCACAGAGCACTGAGCTTGGAGAGGGGAACATGAGTTCAACTCTGAACTCAGACACTTTCTAGCTGTGTGATCCTGGCAGGTCATTTCACCTTATTTGCCTCAGTTTCCTCAACTGTAAAATGAGCTGGAGAAGGAAATGACAAACCGTCCGGCTTCTCTGCCAAGAAAATCCCACGTGGGGTCACCAAGAGCCGAACTGAACAACCACACTCCCCAGCGCGGTCCCAGGACGAGGGGCAGCCCTTCCTAACTGCTGGCTGAGTGATGGCCATTTCTATTACCCAATCTCAAGCTTCCTGTCCTTTCTGCCTCCCACTGAAGCTTCTGCAACACTGAAGTTTCCCTTGCCAGCATTAACCATATAGTTACTCGGGGAAATCGAGTGTTGATTGACTAAGTGATGGATCGCTCCCAGAATTCCAGAGGCAACAACATCTAAACCTTACAAAGAGCACTTCACAGGGAGAGGAAGCCAGGAGTAGTTGGGGGTTTTCCCCTCTTTCTTCTGAGATCAGCTCCTGACCTTTGCCAACCAGGGGGTCGGGGCTGATGGTGACCCAGTCCAGGGAGCGCTGAGTCAGTCCCCCAGGCAGTGAGGGACCCTCCAGGCTGCCCCGGTCACCTCAGATTAACGTATTAGAGCCAGCGGCTCTCCCCGAGCCTCCCTGCCACCCCCGCCTTTTAGGGTACCCTATTAAACAGAACCAACTTTGCAGAGTTTCTCTCCAGGGCTTCCTAATGAGGGAATATTGAAAGAGCAGGGGGCCAATTAGGAGAAATAGGAGAAGAGCTGAAAACAGATTTTGCCCTGGAAATGGAGGCAAGGCAAATAACGATAATATCCAATTCAAATGCTCACCGAGTTAATGCTCCAGGCCCCCTGGAATCCGGGAGATGTCCCAGGAGGGGACAAATCCCCAGGACCTTAAGTGCTGTGCTAAATAGGAGGGGAGCTGGAGGAGGCCCTGTAACCGGAGCATTGGAAGGGACCTTTGAGTCCAACCGGAACCAGAACCATAATTCCTCTGGAATTCTCCTTGAGAAGGGGGTTGTTTCAGACTGCGATTTTAAATTCCCAGAATATAGCCTAGTAACGGCACACAGTAGGTGCTTTCTTGATTGGCTGATGGACTGAACGTAGCTAGAAAATAATTACCGTGTCTCCTTGCAGAACACCATTGAGGAGTTAGAACTGACTACTGCCAGAGGCAGATTCACCCATTTCTGGATCGTTTTTATCTTAAGACTCGTCTTCCTGGTTTAAATCTGGGCCTCAGAAACTTACTAGGTGTGTCACCCTGAGTTAGTGCCGCCCTCCACCTCAGTTTCCTTATCTGTCAAGTGAGCTGGAGAAGGAAATGGCAAACGCTCCAGAATCTCTGTGAAGAGGCATCTACAACTGAAAAATGACCGCACAGTCACAGTTAGTGAGCAGGCCAAAAGGAAAGTCTTCTGGCCTCAAGGGATCAACAATGGAGTCATTTTAAGGAAGTTATTTCTGCTATCAAGCTCAAGTCTCCTTCGTTCATAACTTTCAACTACCAGTCCTCCCTCATTGGGTGGGCAAACAGCTGGAGTCTAATTACTGTTCTCCACTCCCCCCTTTTTTTTTTCCATCTCCTCCCTTTCCCCATGCTAGGGCCTGCCTACAGATTACTTCCTATTCATGTTCTAAATATCTTAAATGTACTGTCTGCCCCCATGTGAGCTCCCCATTGGAACATGAGCTCGCTGAGGGCAGCGGCAGTTTCCATCTCAGCCGTCACTTATCTAATGCATCGACTTGTGGCAAAGGAAAATGCTTTGGAATCTTAAGGGTCTCTAAAAGGAATGACTAATATGAATATAAAACCTCCCAGAGGCACAAGGATCCCCATAAAATCGAGGGGGGAAAGAACCAATGAAAAATTGCAGAGTTCTCGGTTACCAGCTATGAGTGAGATGGAGGGAGGACAAGGAGGAAGCACATCCTCTGACTCTCCTCAGAGAGGTGGTGGAATATGGGTGGGAATGAGGCATTCAAATTCCAGTTCCCCTGTTCAATAGCCATGTGGCCTTGGAACAGTGTAAAACCCTCCTTCCCTTCTTCCTTCTTTTGTCTCTCCCTCTCTCCTTCCTTCCTTCCTTCCTTCCTTCCTTCCTTCCTTCCTTCCTTCCTTCCTTCCTTCCTTTCTTCCTTCCTTCCTTCCTTCATTCCTTCCTTCCTTCCTTCCTTCTTTCCTTCTTTCCTTCCTTCTTTCCTTTCTTCCTTCCTTCCTTCCTTCCTTTCTTCCTTGCTTCCTTCCTTCCTTCCTTCCTTCCTTCCTTCCTTCCTTCCTTCCTTCCTTCCTTCCTTCCTTCCTTCCTATCAGGCCTGGGAGACGCAGGCTGTGAGTCACTTAACTTTGTACATAGCTAGCCATCGCATGCTGGTTGCCCCACACTAAGACACACTGGGAGAACAGGGGTGATTTTGCCTTCTGCTGCAGCCCCAGCTTTTCCAGGAAAGAGTAACTGGCTCATACTAAGAGTGTTTTTTGATTGTTTCCTCACTGCTCAGCGCAGTGCCTGGGACATGGCAGCGGATACTTACTAAATGTTCACCAATGAGATTGGACAAAGATTTGTTGACTGGCTGACTGGACCCCAAGTCGTGCCCCAAGGCAACGCTGCAGAGAAAGTGCTGGCCCCCTCTGGGGAGGAGTCTCCTTGGCTAGAACTTCCCTAGACTCCCCATGCCGTCAGAAGGCCTCCGGTCTCCTGGGTGGTTCTTTGGACCATCCCAGAGGGTGAGAGAGAGGGATGGTCTGTGGGAGGGGGCTACCCAGGCCGGAGGCATCCAAGCGGGGAGCATGATCACTGCAGCGCTCCCCAGGGAGCTCCTCTCAGGTGCTGGATCTTAGGTTCTTGGAGTGGGTTTCCGGCCTCTGCCCCAGTAATGGAAGCCTCCTTAAGTGGAAGCTTTCTGGAAGGTGCCCCGAGGGACTGGCATTTGTACAAGCTAAAGGGTGCTCTTGAAAATCCCTGGATGCCCTGGGCTTAATGGGCCCTGGATGGGAGGGGCGGGAGCCCCTGGGAACAGCAGAAGGCCCAGCCCAAGACCAGGGCTGAGCCAATGCAGCGCTTGTTATTCTCAGTTATAATCGGGGAGAAGCGGGGTCTGGCTGAGTCCTGGGTGGCCGGTAGGATGTAAAACCAAATATAATGCAACTCAAAGCTCCGACTCCGGGGCCTCAGAACCAACTCAACTAAGCCAGAAGAGCTGTCCCGAGCTCACTCCAGTATTCCAATGGACCTGGGAGCTCGATGCGGGGAGTCCTCCCTCAGAGAACCAATGGGAGCGGGGGGCTTTGGGCCCTGCCTTCCCTCCCATAATTGCACTCCAGGAGATGCCCCCACCAACCTGGGCCCCTTTCCCTTTCTCTTGACCTTGGGGACATCCTCAGGGTCCCCTCAGATTCTCTATTCTTCATTCCTGAAATCCAGGCAGACCACCCAACTCACTCCTCCCAAAAAACCCAAACTAAACTGAAACAATCACCAAACTCCTTCTATTTTGTCAGTTTTCTCCATTAATTAGGCTTGAGACTGAGCAGCCTTGGGAGTTTGTTTTAGTTTTAAAGGCAGGCTATGGTAGCAAGACCTGGGGGGGAGGGGGAGGGAGACAAAAAAAGCAGCATAAAACTGAATTTTGGAGGAAAAGAACCCAAGTTCAAGCCTTACTGCTTGGGTGCTTTAAGCCAAATCACTTCCCTTTCTAAACGTGAAGATGAGGGACTGGAGGCAGACAAGTAGGATTGCCCTTCCTTCACGGCTCGCTGCCTGTCTCCTCTGCAAAGTGGGGTGACGGTGGGCACAGCTCCCCGGCTCAGGGGCTCAGTTTCCTCATTTGCTGAATGGGGGAGTTGGACCTCCTGGCTCTGGAGCCGTGGTCCTGTCGTGACTTTAGTCTCGACCTGGCTCCTAACGCTCCAGCAGAAGACGTTAAGAGCCACCTTCCCCTGCTGCCCCCGGCTCCCTGGACCACTGTCCAACCCAGCTGTATCCTCCCTGCTTGGCTACCTGTGCTCTGCCTTCCCTGATCCTCCAGGCCCCACAGAGCCGCCATCTTGGTCCTGGATATTGGAGCGGGAAGGACCAAGGATGGTGCCGGACTTCTCGGCAGACCCGAGTGTCTGGGTCCCGTCTGCAGCCCCCGAAGCTGAGACGGGAACTCTATGTTCAGCTGGAAAATAAACACGTGAACAAGAGAGGTCTTCCCTTTTTTGCGGGGTAGTACATTCACACAGTCCAGGCCACCAAGGGCAGCCCCTGCATTTTGCAGATGAGGAAACATAAGACAAAGCTTTTTGCCCAAAGCAACTACATTATCAATGGCTGAGACAGGACTCCAAGTCCTCGGACGTCAAGTGAATTACCCAGGTCCCTTGGCATAGACCCTGAAAATCAGCCAGTACCTGGGAGGGTAACACGACCGTTTCTAGTTATTCCTTTATTCTATTTTGTAAAAAATGCAACCAAGGGCATATTCCTGGGATCCTAGATAAGGAACCCAGACCAAGGTCTGAATTGTAGTTCTCAATGCTGACCAAGAAGGGCTTCTGTATCTCCCTCTCCCCTGCCCAGGAGTGGGACTGACAAACTATACACGTATTTATTCACTTTTCATGAGGGAGGTGAAGGAAGGAAGTCCCAACAACTTGAGGTCTCCCAAATCAGACCTCCTCCCTCCTGCTCCATCCCCAGGATTGTAAACCCTTGACAGCTTTGGGTTGGGCTGGAGTTCCTTTTCAACTCTGAGGTTTTGGGGATTCCCTGATCCAAACTGTATAGTTATTCATTCAACTGGAAGCAATCCCTGAGTTAAACATCACACATTTATTAAGCACTTTCTGTATACCAGGCATTAGGATTATTTTTGTAATCCAATATTTAAATCCTATATATAAAATGTATATGTTATACATATTATATTTGTATATATATGTGTGTGTGTATAGGATTACATTATATATATGCATACATATGTATATATATTATATATGGGTATATATGTATATTACATATATGTATGTGTGTGTGTATACACATACATACAAGGGCTGGCTGAAAGGGGGTGTCCCACCTCACACTCAGGCTGTCTGGACCGTACCACGCGGCAGACATCCAACAGATGCTCCTTTGCATGAAAGGGGTAGGGGGTGGCAGGGGCTCGCCCTGGGAGCCGGTGACAACCTTGGAGCGCGAGGGCATTCACACTGTGGCCATTAGCATTCCTTAAAGGTCAGAACCAAATCTTTTCCACAAAGCCAACTCAAGGACTGGAGAGAGCTGCCAGCTCGGGTCCTCCAGCCGTATTTGGTTACAGATGAGCAGACTGAGGCTAAGAGGGAATGGGTAAGTGACCAGCAGACACAGCATCAGGGAGGAACAGTGACCAGGGAGGGGCAGTGTCCAGAGCGCTGCCCGTGGACTCAGGAAGACACTGTCAGTCCCACTACCCTTGGTCTGCCTCAGTTTCCTCAGGAGTAAAACAGATTGAACCTCCCAGGGCTGTTCTCCCAGGAAAAAATGAGGGAATATTTGTAAAGCACTTTGTAATATGTACATGCTAGCTGTTATCATTAGCTGTCATTCAACGTGCCATACAGCCTCTCTAATTAGGATTTCAGTTCTTTCCCCAGGACTCCCATCAATATAGCATTTAACTTTTCCTGATTTAAATTCTAGGCTGTCATGAGACAGCGTTCTTCCCAACTATCTCCGGTGAATTCGGCCGAGTTTGGAGGACCCCTGGGGGTACAGGCAACGAACTAGTCCCAAGCCGGCAGCCGGGGGGATGAAATGAGGGGAAAAGATACTTACTCTGAGACACTCTGACTAGCTCAGTCACACTGAAAACCCCCGAAGTGACAAAACTGTCTTGGAAGCCCAAGTGTCCTGGGGAAAAAACAGAAAAGAAAGCGTTAGCCCCGGAACCCCAACTCTCCACGTCGCTTTTGGACGGCGCAAACCTCGTTTCCCACTCGGTCTGAATTGTCGTTTCTGGGGGGCTCGGCCAGAAAAAGGCACAGAGGATGCCTTGTGGTTACGTGTCCGGTGAGTGAACACGACCCCGCGGCAACGGGAAAGAAATTCGACAGGAAGCTGGAAACAAAGGCCCATTTCAAGAAATGGTTACCTTGGGTGACCTCTGGTGACTCAACAATGAGAGCGAAAGCATCGTATGTCGGGGTGGGGGGACAGTGCAGTTTTATAATCGTTTTAAACAGGATTCTCTAAAGAAACATCTGATCGAGATTATCTACCCATTCATTCAATGAAACAAGCCTTGAGGATGTGCTCCATTCTCAGAGGCTGGGGACAGGGGAGAAAGGGGGAGAGCAGAAAACAGCAGTTGCTGGAAAAAATACAAGAAATAAGCTTTAAAGTCCATGTCGTTGTTTTTCTTCTTTCCTCTCATATACACCCTACTAACTATTGTTTTTTCAGTAGCAACTAGCTTCTTGATCATTTTTGTTAAATAAATTATTCCAAATACACACACACACACACACACACACACACACACACACACATACATACATACATATATTTTACTGTATCTGCTCTAGATCTTGAGTTTCCTAATTTCCTATAGCATATCTGTTATCTCACTTCATGTTAGGAATAAGATAAAAAAAGGTTTTGAATGGCAAGAGAATGTGTGAGATGCTGAATTGCAAACTCAAAATGGGATCTGATCTAAAAGTACTGGGATTCTATCTCTCTCTCACACCCGAGGAATACGGTTACCAGTTATATACGCCCTTGCAAGATCATCTTCGGTGGCCATTTTTAAACTCAAGGTCAGAGGAAAGATTTCCAAGATTCTTAAAAGAAACATAAAAATCACCATTTCTCTATGGGAGAAGTAGCAGATATATTTTCAGGGTAACTAGATACAAGATGCCCACATATAATAAAAAGTTCTTGAGTCCAAGGCTATTTTAAAAAATTGGATCAGTGCATGGTATGGAGTTGGCACTTAATTAGCTTTTAATATATTTAATTGATATCTTTTATCTTTAAATCTTAATCATTTGGGGGAGGAAAAAAGCTGCCTCCCATTCTATGTTGAACCCATCTCTGAAATAAGGAAAAAGACGCAAAATTATCCAATAGAGTGAACTGAGCTGATGTCTGTACAATAGTCTGTCCCCATCTTCTGCCTTTCCACCATAAGAAGCACAGAATACATTTTATCCTCTGATCTCTGGGACTATTCCCTGATTTTAAGGTTATTCAGATTTTAACTTCCTTTCAGTCGTTTTTCCTTGACATCACTGCATCTCACTGTGTATCTTTTTCTCTGGCTTTGTATTTTACTCTGTATCAGTTCAAACAAGTCTTCACTTGATTCTCTAGTAACTCCCATTCCCATCTCCCTGCAAATAATAATCCACTGTCAGTCTGGATCATAGCTTCCCCTCTCTCCTATCCCCCCGTACTACATTTTGTTTCCATTTCTTTGCCCAGAGAAATACTTCACTAATACTTGTATAAACTAGATTTTTCTAGTCTTTTATATCTTCAAGGTAAAACCAAAATGCATGAAGAGTTTAATAACTTTAGTAATTTGTATTTATTTATTTATAAATAGTTATGATTTCACTTTAATCTCAAGAACAATTGGACCAATTGACAGTTCTGCCAACCCTAGACTGTGCTTTCTTTCCACAGCCTCCCCATTACTGACCATTCCTATTTTTGGTGACCTTTGCCAATATGCAGAATGTCACATGGTACATTAGAGTAATTTTCATTTATATTTCTATTAATTCTTTCAAATGGTCATTTATAGTTTGCAATTCTTAGGTTTTTTCCTCCCCATAAACTCTGGCAGCTGAGACCATGGTTCTTGATGTTAAATATCTGTATCCATTCCCTGTATGTCCTGGATATCAAACTTCTATCAAGGATATTCGATAAAAATCTCTCTATTCTACAAGCAATATGATTCTGTTATTAATATTCACTGATTCAAAAGCTTGTTCAAATTTCATGTAAGTGAAATTGTTTTATTTATCCCTATTAATATTTTCAATCCATTCTTTGGTTAAGAACTTCCCCCATAGTAAGAGTTATGAAAATGTTTTTTTTTTCCTATTTTTCTAATGTTACTTTTACATTCTAATGAGTATGTTTATCAAACTCAATTGAATAATAGGTATGTTATGTTTTTGAAAAACTGCTGCTTAATGACAGTTTTACACAGTTAACTCTGGTGTCTTTCTAGAGAGGTCTAACTGACAGAAGCAGAATATACATCAATAAAACATCAGGTAATCAGCATTTACTAATTCTGAATACAGAAGTAATTTTCATGTTTTGGGAGAGTCATCCCTAGACCTGCTTTTAAAAATAAAAAATGAATGATTTGCTTGTTATACAGTTGGCTTTCCTTCTAAGAACTGAGCCTGGAGTTCTTACTTCTCACTAGGATAAGGAAATCCCATACGAGGAAGCTCTCTCCATCACTGCAGTCGGCGCCTTTCATTACAACCTGTTGTCTCAGGGCTGTCTGGGCCCTGAGAAGTTAGGAAACTACCATAAAAGTGAGATATGGGCCTAGAATTCGGACTTCCTGTCTCTGAGGTCCACTCTCTGTTCACTTGCACCACATTGTTGCTTTTTGACTTTCTGAGAGATTTTTCTTGGAATCGGAACGAAAATTTTCATATATTTTCACATCTAAAACCCAGAGACTTTTTTGGTAAGAAACTCATTGTGGTTATGTATGTGGGGGGTTTTAGTTAAGCAGGTAATTTCCTTTTTTAAAACCAACAATTCCATTTCATGGGGCTACAGAGTCAGTTGCATCATACCGCAAACAAGCCAGGTTGTGCAAGTTTTCTTTGACTTCTCCTTAGTAAGGGCCAGAGGCATCAGCCTTTGGATTAAGAGAGCTGAGAAGGAAGAATTTCTCCAGCTAAGTTTTGGCTCCCGGGCCCAGAAAGGGCCTGCCCGGTGGCCAAGCCCACAAGCCCTCACAAAGGAATTTTGCCACAATTCACGTTAAGGGTTTGACTGAGAACCCAGAGCCATATCACAGCAAGGAAATTCATGGTGAAGGCTGCAAATCCGGGGCTGATCTCCTGCTCTCGCTCATCGGGGTTTACATTCTCGGCCTGCGTGCCGGTGCATGTTCTCCCTAGAAGGCCTTAAATCTCTGAAATTCCTGATTTTAAGGTGGACCTGTGGGAGATGGAGTTTCTGAGTATGGTAGACTAGAGATGGAGAGGCCCTTTTAGTGCTGTCGCTCGGAGCTGTGCAATTATTGGGTTTTTAATAAATCCATTTTTTAAAAAATAAAAACTAACATTTCTAAAGGATGTCGAGAAGCAGCAGGGCATAATGAGGAGAGGGCCAATTTTGCCGTAAGTTTTCTTCACTGTAAAGCAGAGATAATAATAGCAGCTAGCTCTCAGGATTGTGAGGAGGAGAAAATGAAATAATGTTTTTAAAGAACTCTGAGAAGCTTCAAGTGCCATGTAAATACCAGCTATTTTTTATTTATTATTTTGTTGTTTAGTGGCAGAGAGGCGTTAGAAATGTGTTCTTCCTGGTAGTGGGAGCTCCTTCTACTCCCTTCTCCAGAAATTAGCTTTAGAGAGATGTCTGGAGCACCGAGAGTATCTTGTCCAGGTTCACAAATTCACTTTGTCAAAGACTGGACTTGAATGCAGATCCTGCCAACTCTAAGCTCAAATGTTTGCCTCTGGTTATCATCTACGTCCCATCTCGGATCCCGGCTGATTTAGCCAGTCAAGTCACTGACCTTCTGGGTGATCTCAGCGACTCTCTGAGACTGTTCCAGAGAAGCTGGGGACTTGTACTAGTAGAAAGAGTTTTCCCTATAGATATCAAAGCAATCCCAAGCTCTACTTCTTTTCCCAATTATTATTTAATTTAAATTAGAATAATTATTATTACTTTTTTTTTTTAAAGCTTCAAACAGAAAGTCACTTTAAAAAGATGGAAAGGGGGAGATGGGATGCCTGCGGAAGTCTCTTATTCATACGGCACAGCCCACCAGCCTGGGCTCCTTTCTGTTGGTACAATGTCCTGGAAGAAAAGTCCTCTGCTCTATAGATTCCAAAGCTCCTGCAAGTGGCTGGGAAACCAGGATCGCCCCCTCTGCTTATTATTCACAGACCAACTGGCAAACGGGAACATGAAGACGCCGGCAAACAAAATGAAACCCAAGGAGTGGCGCAGGACCTGCCAAGATGTGGCCACCGTAATTGCTCAGAAGACCTGAGAGGATTAATATTTCATTCTCAGGAACAATAAATTATAAAAATGCCTTTTTGGGAAACAAGCCCCCAATCTAGAGGCTCTATTTGATTGTAGAACAAGTCAAAGCCCTTGCTTGTCTTCTCCTCCCCCAAATGGAAAATTTCACTAATTCCAAATTCCAACCTTAGGTGAGCATTTAAAAGCTTCTCAGTGGGAAGGCTGATTAGATATTCTGAGTGCCCACCCAGTTGGCTTTCTGAATAATGCTTCAAAGAAATACAGGCAAAACACATACTTTGGTTAAGTATATCGTATAGGCAAAGTCGGATTGCTAAATGATCTGGTTCTCACCCCAATTCTGAACCCACTGTTCAAAAGCATTTGGGGAGGTGATTGAAAATGAGAGAGATTCTTTTTCATTTAATCTAAAATGACTCAGAACCTCCTCCCCCGCCCCCCCCCCCCCCCGGAAAAAAAAAAAAAAAACAAACCCTGGTTTATTCACTGAAGTCGTGTTCAATGAAGCCCCAATTAAAGAAGAGATTTCAATACCCCAGATTCAGTCATACTTACTGGAGGGTGGGGGACAGGGAGAAGAAGGGGTTCTCTTGGAGAGGTGAGAATATAAAGAGTCATTTTCTTTGATGAGCATTTAGTAAAAGCAGCTAGCTTCCTTTACCCTTGATGATATCAGCTGTTATTATGGAAAATGCCATTCTGTAGCTGCGAAATCTCATTTCAGGCAGGGATTGCACTTCTATCCACTTTTTTTAAGAGGCAAGAAAGGAAAAAAGTTGGCTTTGTCTAGGGACTTGTAACCTTGCAAGATGTGCAAAGGTCAGGGGGAAAAATCCCTCTCCTCCCTCCTCTTTCCCCTTCTCTCTGTCTTTTTTTCTCTGAGTGTCTCTCTTTCTATCTCTGTCTCTTATCTTTCTGTCTCTCTCCTTTGCTTTCTATCTCTCTCTGCTTCTTTTTCTCTCTTTCTCTGACTGTCTTTTTCTGTCTCTCTTATCTCTCTGTTTCTTCCTGCTTCTTTCTGTCTCTATCTCTCATCTTTCTCTCTCTCTCCCTGCTTCTCTCTCTCTCTCTCTCTCTCTCTCTCTCTCTCTCTCTCTCTCTCTCTCTGTCTGTCTCTCATCTCTCTATCTCTTCCTGCTTCTTTCTGTCTCTCTCTCTTTCTCTGTCTGTCTCTGCCTCTCATCTCTCTTTCTATCTCTCCCTGCTTCTTTCTGTTTCTGTCTTTCTCTTCACCTAGACCTCCTGGCTTCTTTTTCCTTCTAACAGCATGGATGAAACAAAGTCATTTTTATAGACAAGAACATAAATTTGGCATAAAGAAATGATGTGCTCATTTTCTACGGAGAACAAGGCCTTCTCCACAATCATGTCATCCTCACAATATTACTGATGCCAGAAAGAACACTTGGGAACATGAAAGCCCAAGCAGATCAGCATGGTAACAGAGTTTTACACTCAGGACCCATGACATTTGCACAAAATCACGCCCTTCTTCTCCTTCCCCCAGATAAAGACCCTTTACTTACAGAAAGCTAGCAATGTCCCCACCTGCCCACTGCCTCTTCTTGGTTCTTTATGACAGCGCCAATCCCAAGAGACCCTTCTCGGTCCCCAACCTTCCCACCTTCCCTTCAACTCCAGTGCCTAAGCTGCCTTCCTTTTACACTGTCTATATCTTGTACGTACACAATTTTTTTTTTCCATGTTGAGCCCTATATTAGAACAGAAATTCCCTAAAGTCAGGAACTGTGTTTTTGACTTGTCTTTACCTGGCACAGAAGCAAACTCTTAATAAAAAGTTTTTGATCAATGGAGAGGGAATTTTTATTGGATCTTTGAAGTAATGGGAAGCTACTGTTTGGTGTTAGAAAGAGCTGACTAATTTGATATAAAAAGAGAATTCTAAGAATGACAAGATACTGAAAAAGTCATTTAATAACTTCTCAGTGCTTATAACCAATTCTGAAACAGTAAGTTCTAAGTGGCTTTTTTGATACAGATTGGTGGGTGGGAGGTACTCCATAAAGATGAAATTACAAAAAAGAAAATCTATAGTTGATATAAATATATACCTGCCTCTCCATTTTCTCCATATATGACCAGGAATGAGGAGCAACGCCAAATGAAAAATATGGCCCTTGACAAGATGGCAGAGCTCTAACCATTCCAAATGTATCCAATGGTTGTCATGGGAGCCTCCGAAACTGGTCAGCCTTGCTTTGTAGAGTTCAGCATTTCATAGACTTGAAAATTGTCACCCTACTCTACCTCCAATCATCCTCATACCTAGAGAAACCACCTTTTCAACTCTGTCTCTTAAAGTCTCTGACTTCTTTCCAAATTCAGCTAAAGGGCCACCTACTGGGAGAGGTCATTCTTGAGTTCTCCAGTCGTCGGGGCTCCTCTTTTCTCCTCCCCAAGCTGAAATTATTCTGCCTTTGTCATGTATATATTTTGCATTTAAATATGATATTGTATTCACTAATGGAATGGAAATTCCTTAAAGTCAGGACTATTTCATTTTTGCCTTCCCCAATACTGAAGATAAAATATAGCACATGATTTATATATAAAATAAACATATATATAATTTGTTCATTGTTTATTTCAATTTTTAATTCTTTTTCCTGACTGGACAGTTTGGAACAGGCCCTTATAAGTAACTGAGCACAGGATAATCCATGATAATCTTTATAAAATGTCACTTGTCATTAGTGTGTCAAATTTGTAAAACTTTGTGTTTGGAGATGTCTGGAATATCCAGACTTATTAGCTATAGAAGACCTGGGCTCTCCCTAAAGACTTTTAATTTGAGCATTTTACATAGTGGATTTAATAAATCCTTTAGAATTAAATTAAAGCATATTCATAAACCTGGTCTCTTTTTCTGGGTCATGAGTTGGGGAGGCAAATGGAGCACCAGCCCTGTAATCGGGAGGACCCAAGTTCAATCTGACTTCAGATATTTACTAGCCATGTGACCCTGGTTAAGTCATGGAAATTTTTATCTGTAAAATGGGGAGAATAATAACAGCTACTTCTCTCATAAATGTGCATAACAAAACAAGCATTTATGTGAAGCATTTTGCCTAAGGTCTATTTCCCCTACACAGATGAAAGGCTGCTCAGGTCTTTAGAAGTCATCTGCTCTAAACTGATCCATTTAAAAATACAACAAATGAGGTCAAGGAGGATAAATGGCCTTCCCGTCCCTGAGTGCACCATGGACACATCCCTCATCCCAGCTCCCAAATACAAGAGCAGCCTCTGTGTCCTGTTCACTTTGTATCCCATAGAGTGCCTCAGGCTCAAGTTCTGTTTGTTGAATGAATAAAGGAACCCTTCTCATCCCTATCCTTCATCATAACTGCAAGAGGCAACAGGGCCTTTGAGGAATTCATCCTCACGTGCAATCTCTGGAAAGGGATGGGGGAGATGAGAAGGCCTTGAACCACAATGCACAGAGTGAGTCAAGGTCCAGCTCACCAAGTTGGGCTTCCAGTCTGAGAAGGTTCTTTGAAGGTTTTCTGCATTTAGTCAATAAATATTCATCAATAATAACATTTCTCACAACAGCCCTAGGAAGGAGGTAATATAGCTACTTATTACATCCATTACTCAGAGGAAGAAACTGAGACTCTTCTGGGGGAAGGGACTTGGCTAATTGTGGGAGGGGGAGAAAAGGGAGCCCTGACTACTGGAGACTCAAGAATAACTCTCCTAGTACATGGCTGAATTTGGAGAGAAGCCAGGGACTTTAAGAGACATAGCTGAAAGGTAGGACTTCCAGATAATTTGTATTTAAGGGGATATTCCCACCCAGGTTTCTGATGACAGAGCCAGACACACTATTCAATATTATACTCATCAAGATGTATAAGAGAGAAAGTTTGGGGGAGTCGCCTGAATCCAAAGACAGCCACCAGTCTTTGCCCATTTTTCTATTACCCATAATATTAATAAGGGAAGAATATTTGATTAAACCAGAATTATCCAAATGACTCAACATAAACAGGGCTGCTGCTGATAATTATAAGATCATGGATCTAGAGCTACAAAGAATTTTGGAAGCTATTGGGCCCCTTCCATGTATAGATGAAGATATTGAAGCAAAAGAAGCGAGTCACTAGCTAGTAAATCCAGATCCCTATCCACTAAGCCACAGTATTCTGGCTTTCACAGATCTCATCAATGATTAGTATACTCCCTACCACGATGACCGTAAACCGTCCATGAATGTTTATCTTATGTACCTCTTGTCTGAGTCTTCCCATAACCCCGCTCCAAGGCTCCTTCAGGGGACTCAAGGATTTCTTTTACGGCTTCTGCCACTGAATGGGAAACCATGCAGACCATGGTCTATCCCTCTAGATATTTCATCATGACCTCCCTATGGCTCCTATATGATTCTAGTTTCTTAAACAATTTTGCCAAGTAGACAAAATATCAGCACATATTCCTTCATTTTTCATCTTTTATTTGGAATATTAGGAATTGTATCTTTTAAAAAATTCTACTTTAAATAGGTCTGCCCCTTGATACACTAAAACCCAAGGCTTTATTAAACCTGAGCCGGAAACAACTTTTAAGGTCATTCAGTAGAGCTCCCTGTTTAGCAAAAGAGGAAGCTGAGACCTGAGATATTAAGAGGTTTGTTCAATGGCCCCCTGTAAGTATCAGCAAACGAATCTGAACCCCATTATTTGTCTCTACATCCAGGATTATTTTCAGGGCACCGTCTCACCTCCATTTGGCCCAAGCTCAGAGAAAAGTTATGACTCAGGGATTAAAAAATGACTCATGCAATTAAAAATAAAACTCATGCTGAATTTAAAGAGGAAGCACACATAATCAGACTGACAAAAAATTATTTCTTAACTCAATGGAAATGCTTTTCTAAGTTTTTTTTTTTTTTTTTGTATTTTGGTTGTAAAAGATTTCCAAGAAATCAAAGAGTAAAAAAGGAGAAAAGAGAAAACAATACATGCATACTACAACTATAATAATGTTAGTAAGAACTTCAAAAGGCAGTCACATAAGGATGAACCGAAAGGAACAATTTTGGTCCCAAGAGAACTGATAAGAAAATAGATTTTTCTCCTCTCAGTGGAGAGGTGAGTTGGGAACTACAGGTAAAGAATGCTGCATTCATTGCCATTTATTGTTGCTAATGTTATCTTTTATTTCACTGTTATTTCAGGGGGTGGGGTAAAGGAATCAGGAGAAAAAACTATAATGCAAGAACAAGTCAATAATAACTATTTTTTTAAAATGCAAGACCAAAAGGATCTTATTGAAAGAATTACAAACTATTGACATTGATGAAATTAAAGTGCTTTAAAGTAATCTTTTTTTTCCACTGAAAAACATTTTAGAGTAAATTTCATTGTTTCCCACGTTTCCCCTGAATTAGGGGTTCTCTAGTGGACAAGTACAAGCCTGCCATTCTGCAGATGGACTCATTTGGAAATGAATAAGTAGATTTTTATCTACCTAGGTGAAGAAAAGCAGAAAAAGAAGAAGGCAACTTACCATCTCTGACTCTTTGGGAAACTGATTATTTCACATGAACCAGCCATTACGTTGGCTGTTATGAGGTCCCTGCCTGGTCATGCACATAACCAAAGAAAGAAAATCTTACTTTCCCTATTTGTACTCTTTCAGCACAAATTCATTGGTCCATGAAACAACCAGAGTTCAGCTTTTGGAAATGATCTGTGATTTGAGCCATGAAATTCATGGGTAGAAAGGAAAATACCTAGAGTTCAGGTAATTGATTTCCTCAATCTAAAGGAACCGCTGATTTTGAGTCATCACCAAATACACATCATAAACGTGGGTGGGGAGATATAAAATCGGCTTATTCCAAAGATCATTGATTTAGAACTAGAAGGGACCTTCTTCAAAGGTCATCCAGTCTAAATCCATCTCCCATTTTACAGATAAGGAAACTGAGATTGAGATAAGGAGTTAGGTGACTTGTCCACTGATCTCAAAGATAAAATCAGAAAATCAATGAACCCCATGGTGTAATATGTCTTTGTGGTAATTCATTTCAATTATTTTATACTTGAGGAAAGTAAGTCCCAGATAGGTTCAGTTATTTGAGGTCACAAAGACAGCAAGTGGAGGGACAGAGTATAAACCTAGGTCCCTCAGTTCCCATCCAATATTAGTTCCCCTCAACCAGTTGGCTTCCCCTACAGAAAGCTGTATTTTCCCAAGTTTATGGAATATACTAAAAAGAAACAAATAAACAAATAACAAAAAAAAATTAGTTACAGCTTACCAGGTACATGGTCTAGGTTCGTTTTTTTTTTTCCCCTACCAGAATGCAAAAGAAATTGGCTAAGATTTAGAAGTACAAAAGAGAAAAAACCATTTTCAGCTACTTAGCATTGGCTAGAATTGCTGCTACTTTTTTCTTTAAAAAATTAGTAGTTGTTAACTATAATTAGTAATGAACATGGTGTCTTACACACACATACCACTTTCTTAATAAGTGTCAATTGAATAAATACTTCCTATTGCAATAGAGTATAATCAATTGTGAAGTATTTTTAAAACACCTACTATGTGCCAGGCATATTACGAAGAACTGGGAATACAAGCACAAAAAAGTGAAACTGTTCCTATTTGCAGGGAGCCTCTAATGAGAGAGATTACAAGGAGATATATGAGTCTCTGCAGAATAAATCTGTGTGAACAGATATACACATATAGCAAATGGTTAAAGTATTTGAGAGGGAGGAGACTTGTACTTAGTATGATTAGAAAAAGCATGCAGAAAATGATGTCTAAGCTGCTTCTTAAAGGAAGAGAGAGCCTCTGTGAAAGAGAAAGTTTAGAAATTAAGCTTATAAGATAAAAAGAAATTTCTCCAGAAAATCTACACGAGGTACCCAAACCTATCCATCAAATCGTTGAAAAATATGCTTGCCTAGCAGTCGTTCCCACAAAGTTTTTAAAGACGTAACAGAAAATTCTTTGTGAAATATCACAGGTTGAATTAAATCAGTTGTGGCCATCGGGTACCTGGGGGACAACCAAGATCCTTTGGGGGTGATGGTGCATAAGGGTCAAAATTATTTTCATTATAAAACTAAGACGTGACTTGCTTATTAAATACGTCTTGCTCTTCCAACTCCATATCTGCGCAAGGCTGGATTTTCTACATATACTTCAACCAAAACGACATATCACAACAGATTGAAAGCAGAAGCAGATAGGAGAACCCAGCTGTCTTCTATTAAGCCAATTTGCAAAAATATGTAAAACAATGCCAGTCTTCTCACTAAGTTTTTTGTTTTGGAAAATAGAGTTATTTTTCACAAAAATATGTTTTTGTGTTAACATGTAATGGGTTTATTATTCTTTTAAGATAATAAATACGTATATTAACATTTATTTGTTTTAATTTCTAATATAGTAAATATTGATAGATATAACCCACTTAAACAGAAGATCTTTGGGGGGGGTTTCAATAATTTTTAAGTGCAAAAGAGTCCCGAGACCAAAAAGTTTGAGAACCGCTGAATTAGATCAGTCATGTCATGTTAAGGACAATGGATGAACACTTTCTAAGACTCTAAAATCATGTAATACAATTCTAGGCTCGAACTCTCTTGTCGGGAAAAAAAAGTCGGATGGGGATGATTGAAAGAGAAAAGGGCCAATATTTGACAACAGAAATCGGTGTCACCTTTTAACTGCCATGGTCATGGATGACTGCCCTTTGACCCTGGGAGATTATGGGGGATTTCAATGACAACAGCTGGAAGTGAGCATGTGTGAATAGAGAACACAGATCTGAGGCGTCCTACAAAAGGAACCACAATCCCTCCCCAGATCCGAGTGTTGATTCGAAATTGTTTCCTGGTCTTGGCTTAATAGAGCGTGATAATGAAAGTTTCTTTAACCCTTCCAGCCTACAACAGCATCAGCAGGTCCTTCCATCCCAAGCATGTCTGATTTTCAAATCCATATGTCTGCATTTCTCATGTGGCCCTGGAAAATATACATTTTCTGTGCAACTTTTCTCAGAAAAGAATGCAAATTAGATCTCTGAAACATTCAAACAGACCCCAAAGTCCTGCCCAATTTTTCTGTCCACTCTGTATTTCCTTTTCAAATGGAAAAAAAATTGTGTCCCTCTTCTATCATTCACTCTATCAACATACTATATTTCCCCTCTTCTTCATTCAATGACTCATACACAATTGTCCATTTTCTAAATGGATACATGTATGTGCATATTTAATTTTCAAATAAACATGAGAAAAGGGGTCCAAGAATATGAAATCTAGAGCTAGAAGGTCATCCTTCATTTTACAGAATTAGACAGAGAAGTCTAAGGTCACAATAAGTAGCAGAGCCAGAATTTGAACCCAGGTCTTCTTAATTCAATGACCATATTATTTCAATTGTATTATACCTCTAATACAATTTTTTTTCCATTCAAAGACACCGAGATCTAGCTGATTTGTGAAGTTCATGAATTCATTAACTGAGTTTTTTTCTTTCAATCTTCCAAATTTCAAATTTTTTTCTCTCAAATTCTCCACATTAGATTTCTCACAAAATTAGGAACTCACCACAGGATTGCTGAAAATCTCATAAAAGATGACACATTTCTTTTGTCTTGGTTTTTACCTATAGCTTTCTGCTTCTTCACTTTTGGCACTGGCTAACTGGTTCAGTTTTATTGACAAATTAGTAATCTCTTGGTCAGTGGACCAATGGTTTTCCCTTAGGTGTAAAAGACACAGGGAGAAGTCCCAATCCTGCTGGGCTCACTTTTCTCAATTGTAAACTAACAGGATGACCTTGAAGGTCCTTTCCTTCCTAAACTTATTACAGTCTTATGACATGGGCTCAAGTACCTGTGTGATCCTAAGCAAATCTCTTCATGTTTCTTGGGTGCAATTTTTCATCTATAAAATGGGAGAGCAGGTTTAGAGATCTCTGAGATCTTTCTCCTTAGAGATAGAACTCCATGAACTTCAAATTTCAGTGCCATGGAAGCTTCTAATACCAAGCTCCCTTAGTTAAAACCCAATGCTTTCTGGGGGTGTCCTTGACACACTGGGCAGAAGAGGTTCTGACTCTAGGCTCATCTGCTCCTCCCTCAGGAAGGGTTTCTGCTGGTGACAGGGATACTGGAGAAGTGTTCCAGAAAGTTGACCTAATTTCCACTGAAGCTAGGGCATTGCTGAGCCGTTCCCTCCAGGTGTCAGCTTGCAACCAAGTAAGTATTTGGACTTCCAAGACTGAATTTGTCTTAACATGGGGGTGTGAATGGTCACTGCATGGAAACTTCCCCATAGGGACGAAAATGAGCTTTTATCCCAGCTATCTATAGGGTTGCCTTTCATCTACTTTCTAGAGATCTTATATGTACCTTTAATTTGCATGTTGTCTCTGCATTAGAATGTGAGCTCCATGGGAGAGAAGATAATGTTTTTGTCTTTTTCTTCATCCAAAATGCTTAGCATAATAACTGGTATGTGGTACACGTTTGTCCAATCAGTTGGTCAGCTGGTTACTCATTCAGGTTCATCTGATCTGTGATGATGAATCCATCACCTCATATAGCACAGTACTTCATTTGGAGGAGGTTCTAACTAAATGATTTTTGTTTTTATCTTTTGTTTTTACATAGCTCTTATTTCTTAGTATATATTCCTGTTTTCTCTCTGTCCCAGAGAATACAATAAAAAGAGGAAAATCAGTTCAGTCAAATTAACAAAAACTCCAAATGAGTCTAATAGCAAAGGTAATATAGCTATAGATCCCCCAACACCCCAACCTTTGCAAAGAAGGGAAGAGAAATACACTTTTTCATCTCTTCTCCGAGACCTCGCCTGGTTGTTATAACTCCATGGTGCTCAGTTATTTTGTTATTGCTATTCTTTCCATTTACAATGTTGTAGTCATTATATACATTGTTTTCCTGGTTCTGCTTACTTTGCTTGCCTCAGATTATATAAGTCTTTTCATGTTCCTCTGAATTCTTCAGTGATATTCCATTGTGTTCATGTTTCACAACTTGTCTAGCCATTTTCCCAGTCATGGACATTTACTTTGTTTCCTTTCTTTGGAAAGTGGACCCTCCTAATTGTTGCAAAGCATTTCCACATATCAGCAGATATGAGCTTCCCTCTTATCTTTCCTTTGCAGCCAAAGGGAATCTGTCTAAACCCTCATGTACATGACAAACTTTGAACTTGAACTTGAATTATGACAGGACTTGAACCAGCTATCATGTTCCCCAAATACCCCTGATTTTTCCTTGTTGGGAAAAATATACTTGTAAAGGTATCATGTAGAACTTAAATATTAATAGTACCCAGCATTACAGGTAACAGAATTTGAGGTGTCTTAAATTGGTTATGGCTTTCAGAACTTGAATCCTGTCTAGATGCTAAAAATAGATGGAATATCATTAGAAATTATCGGGCTCCTCTGCCTAGGAGCGGTTATAGCGTGTGAAGGGTGTATATAAATCCAATTTCTGTCAATCCAGTTATATCCTGGATGCACTGGGGGAACTGACTATTTAAAGGACCCCATGGAGAATCCCTGGGAATGATGAAAGATCTTTTGTAAAACAAATCAACCTATAATTTATCTGTTTTGTAAGTTCAGGTTTTTGTACACGTGTGTTCCTTAAAGTCAAACACACCCTAAGATTTTAGAGAATTACTGTTGGGCTAGGCTAACCATGAGTTCAGAAATTATTTATAGTGAAGGCTGAGGGACAGGAAACGGCTCGTCCAAAATCACACAGAGAATCTGAGGCAAGAGGCAAATAGAACTTTCGTCTTTGGATTCCCTAGTCTAAGGCTCTTTCCAAAAAAAGCTTGACCTTTTGATAGCTATGATGGAATTTTCTATTAATCAGCTATCAATTATGGATTTAAGGAAGTACGGCATGGTGGCTATGGTGCCAGGTGGAGGGTTAGGAAAATCTGATTTCAAATCCTACCCCTGCCACTTGCTACCTAAGGACTGGTCACTTTGCTAAGCCTTAGCTGCTTCATCTCTAAAATGGGGATGACAATAAAACCCATGAAAGGCACCTCATGGAACTGTTATGAAGCTCACATGAGATAATGTCTGGAAAGTCCTTTCCAAACCTGAAAGTACCATGGCAGCTGTTTTTCTTATGATGTCTCATAATATTTCCTTTACTCCAAAGCCAACACTAGGACACATTAATGAAAGATCATTGCAGAACTCCTATTTCTTGCTTTTTCCCTTTGGCCTAGATGCTCTCATGCACTGCCTGGCATCCTAATCTAATGGCAGAATGTGCCACGAAATAGCTGCATAATCAATTAATGAACAAAAGTTCATTAAGCACCTACTCAGTACTAGGCCTGTGCTGGGGGCTGAGGATACAAATAGAAAGGATGAAATAATAATCGAAGGCAGCTGCCACAGTATCGGGAATATAAGAAATATATAAGTAAACATATGTCAAATAAATAGAAGAATAAATACAAATAGGCACACAGTATTGCTAGACCTACATCCCAAAATCAAAGAAAAAAAAGGAAAAGAACTAAAATGTATAAGATATCTACAGTTGTTCCCTTTTTGGTGTTAAAAGAATTGGAAACTGAGGATGTGCCCATCCCCTGGGGAATAACTAAACAAAGTATGGTATACAAATGCAAGAAAATACTATTATGCTATAAGAAATAGTGCCATAGTATCAGGAAGGCAACAGAAATATACCTGAACATATACTGAATTAACTATAGAAGAAGAAATAGAATAAACAACAGCTCTATAAAAAGGCACAACACTGAAAGGCTCAAGGTCTCTGAACAACAAAATGGCCAACCGTGATTCCAAGGTATTCCCAAAGAAAAATACTCCCTATCTCCTATCAGAGAGGTAACGGACTAAACGTGCAGAATGAGACACATGTTTTTGGACACAGTTGTGTTTAATTGTGCTTACTGGTTACACAATTTATGCTTTTCTTTATTTTTTTTCCATGGGGAGAGTTGGAGGAAGGGAAAAATAAATGTTTCTTAATAAAATAAAATGTTTCTTAATTTAAAAAAAATTTAGAAGAAAGTACATCGATAGTTGGGTAATTAACTTCATCTCCTTGTGTCTCTGGTAAAATATGGAGTCACTTCCTGACAGAAAGGTAATGGATTAAAAATTGCAAAACAAGATCCATTTTTTTAGACTTGGCCAACTTGAGAAATTGTTTTGCTTGATGATACATTTTGTTACAAGAGATTTTTCTTTTCTTTTCTTTTCTTCCCCAATGAGATTGTAGAAGTGAAGAGGAGAGGGGGGAAGCTGGGGTTTTTTTCAAATGAGAAAACAGAACAAAAGCAGGACAGCTTTGAAAGTTAAATGTTGAATTCATTAAATACTTTAAAAGAAAAGCAAGTTGTACATAATAGAAATTCTCTGGTTTCACGTGCAATCATTTCTTTTTTTCCCCCCTAAAATGTATGTAGAAATAAATGTTCATTTTATTTATTGTTTGCTAAGTTCAAAATAAAATGGACATTAAGAGAAAAATTTAAAACATTTAAAAGACATTTAAAAAAAAAGAAAAATTGAGGGTTTTAATTAAAATGGTCTCTAACTTTCAGATCCCTTCTAATATTTGAATTGAAGGTAAGTCTTCCAATTCTAACATTCTCTCATTAAATAAATATGAAACATTCTCTCATTAAACAAATATTTATAGAGCTGTCAACAACTACTTATTATGCACCAACTTTGCTGGGTGGGAGAGGAAAAGAAAGCTTAGGATAAAATACAATTACACAAAATTATATGAGATAAAAGCATTAGTGGGGAACAAAACCAAATATTCTGGAACCAATTACTCCATGTGAAACCTTGCGCTGTATGCTACAGAAAAAAAAATGAAACCCAATTCCTGCCCTTATGGGGTTCATGGAGGCAAGAAGAGCCCACTGTCATGTTGCCCTAGCTATTTTGGGGATTCTTGGAAGCCAGGAAGCAGGAGACTGGCCAAAAAGAAGAGTGGCTCCAATCTGGCTTTGCCCAACACTTTCTGGCCGACTTCATTCCCTGTCATGTGTATACTGCTCTTTTTCCGCATCCAGATACAGGGGCTTTCCCTTGAAGGATGCAAGCTCCTTGAGGGAAGGGAATGGTCTTGATTGGCTGTATTTTTATTCCCAGAATTTAAGACGGGTCTTTCTACACTCTTCATGTAAGGGCCAGACCATTTTCTTGGTCTTCAGGAACTCCAGCAGGTGAGAGAAGAGACAGGTTGAATCTTCTTGACTGTAAACACCACAAGGGCAGGGATTGTGTGCTTAATTTTGTATTCCCAATGGCATCTAGGGCACCTTATCATACGATAGCTCAAGAACGACTTGTTCAATGAATGAATGAAAGATCATTTGATTTTTATCTCACTCAGTTATGTCAAATGGAAATGAATGAAAAAGGATGAATTGTGGATTCCATTGTTTGTGAGGATTCTGGCATCTGAAAGAGACACCAAAAATATGAAATGAAACGACCAAGTCCCACCTGAAATCGGCATCCGCTCTGGCCCACTGGAGCAAAGCCGTGGGGGGGTGGAAGACTCCCTGTTCTGCCAGAAACACAAGGGATGCTAAGGGAAGCCGGAGAAACACCTTTCAACATCTTTACAACCTGCCCCAGATTCAAACCCGGGAGTCGGTTCGTTGAGAATCAGGTCAGTTCCTTCTCCCCTGTCAGCTCTTCTCTGGGCCACGGGGTTATTTATTGACTATCTGTCATTTCTCCAGGAGTAGATGCCAAAGGTGGCTCACCAGGGCCGGCCTGCCCTCCTCCTCTCCAAGGAGGGCCCCCTGAGCTCAGCAATCCATAAACCTGCCAATATCCACATGCGGTAAGAGGGCAGAAGAAGAGGCTCTATGTGGGAAGTGGGGGGCGTGCGCCGGGGTGCACACCCGTGAAGTCTCCATCAAGAACCCCTACTGAGAAAAGGACTTGCAGGTCAGGAGGAAACTTCTAAGTGGTACAGAAATCATCTGTGTCGTCCACCCGCCCCCATTAAAATAAGGATCACAGGCTCATAGATTTAGAGTAGTGAGGTCTGGTCTATCCCATGCCTCCCCCAAAATAAGACTGCCCACTGCCACCCAATTGACCTAGGATTTTTAAAATGGCATGTGCAATCTTGAAATCATCTAATCTACGAGTAGGAAACAGATGATTCAATGTGCTATCATTATAAAGACAGAATTTATCATAATGGTGAAGTCATCTATTTCTTTTGCTACAGGTTACATAGAAGTACTAGTTATTATTATTATTATTACTATTATTACTGTTTTTATTCCCAAATCCCTCCCTTTCTCTACTCTTTATTTCTTCCTAAAGCAGCTAAAATAAATCTTAAAACATTAGGCTTAATTTTGCTACTCCCCTGATCAAAAAGATTCCTGGATCTCTTTTGTCCCTATGATAAAATACAGACTCAATCAACAATCAAAAAATCAGAAGTATTTATGAAGTACTTACTATAGGCTGGGGATACAAAGAAAAGGTAAAAGGTTCTCCCTTATGTCAAAGAAGCTTATATCCTGGATCTCTTTTGTCCCTACGATAAAATACCTCCTCAATCAACAATCAAAAAAATCAAAAGCATTTATTAAGCACTTATTATAGGCCGGGGATACAAAGAAAAGACAAGAGTTCTCCCTGATCTCAAGAAGCTTATATTCTGATGAGAAAGTTAATATGCAATAAAATATTCATGGGTTTAAGCAAAGGGGCTCCAACCTATTTTTCCAGCTTTCTTTGATATTCTTTCCAGTCAAATTGAACGACTTGCTATTTTTTTGGATTCTATGATAATGTCTCCACACTTGAGAGTCTTGGACTTTCTTCCCGGCTTGGCCCAAGCTTGCTTCCTCTGTGTAGCCTTCTCTAATAGTCTCAGGGAAAGTGTCCTTCTGTATCTCTATTCAGAACCTTAGGTGGGTGCTTCTTCCTTAAATACTCTTGATTCTGAATTTCCTTCCATTCCATCCCATAAACATATCTGCCATCTCTTTCAGCCGCCATCAGACCTCCTTTTCCTAAAAGCAATCTCGAGCTCCTCTCCTCTTTAGTGACCAGTGTTAGTGACTTCCCCGCTTCCATTTTGTTGTGTCTGCTTTGAATGCTCCTCTGGAGGTCTAAAGGAATATAACCTTCCTGAGGACAGGGGTTATTTCAATTGTCTTTGTATTGCTATAGCCTGGCACACAGTAGGTGCTTCAGAAATACTTGTTGATCGACAATCAGTCAACTGGTCACATTTTGAAGATCACAAAATTTAAAGCTGGGAGAGCCCCTAAGGATCATGTGGGATGGGGGGAAGGGACTTGGTCAGTCTGGAGAGGTTTACAGATTGCTTCTCCAAATAATGCTTTTAAATGCATAAAATAAAATGGAAATGCTTGGTAATTTTTTTCTCCCAATATGATTCATAAAGCAATGTGTATTAAAATAAATAAATTTTAAAAATAAAATGTAAATGAATAGAAGCCCTTGGGGTCTGCAAAACACTATGATCATAAGTGATATCATTTAATTCTTATAACAGTTCTGGGAGGTAGGTACAATTTTCACTCCCATGAGGCTGAGGGAGGTTAGATGACTTGGCTGGAGTTACAAATAATAATAATAATAATAATAATAATAATAATGATAAGCAAATGAGTCTGGATTTGAGGTTCAGACCCAGTCTGGTAGCCACTGTGCCTTTTAGCTGCCAAAGGAACCAATCACAGGAAAATAAAATGATCAAAATATATCAAAAACAACAAGGTCATGGATCCCACCCAGGCTGAGAACTCCCAATCAACTGTTTCATTTTACAGAGGAGGAAACTGAGTCAGAGACAGAGACCATGACGCGTCCAAACCGAGCAGCTTGCCTGGGGAGGGCCTCCGGCGGATCGAGATCCTCCCTGGGTTAGCAGAATGTTTTGCAGCCTCGCGGCTATTTCTGACTCCAGATTCTGTATTCCCCCACACAATACAGCCGAGCAATCCTTTCTTTTCAGCCTGACCACAGCTGCAAGACCGGGGAATGTGGCCACCGGCCCGACCCACTCAGAGGCTCTCCACCACACAAAGGGACAAGGATTTCACCTGAGAGATGTATTATGGGCCTTGACTGAGGCCCTCCAGCTGGGGCTAACTTGGCTGAAAAAGCCCCAGTCCTGCGCTCCCGTCTCGCTCCCTCGGAACAAAGGCGTCTGCACACACACTGGGGCTCCCAGGGAACCGAGCGGGCCTTGGCTCTGGCTGCCCTTTGATGTGTGGGCCTTCCAGGGGAGGCCGAAGAACAAGGAGCTTTGGTGTTTCTGGGGCGGCGGGGGGTGGTCCGCTTTCAGAATCCCCCGAGCCATTGAGGGCTTAGAAACCAAACCTCTGCAAAATCCATCCTCACCGAGAGCAGGAAGCAGGGGAGGCCCCAGCCAGGAACTAGAGCTTCCACTGGCCAGGCTGTGGGAGGCCGGGCTGGGGCCGGGCGAAGTTCCGGGATGAAGGCCTGGGGGAGCCAGGCCCCCCATTGCTCCGGGAGCACGATGCCTCAGAGGGAGTTGGGCGAGACGGAGGCAGACAAGGGACTGAGCACCAGAGACTTAGAGCTGAAATGGGCATCTCCTTATTTTACAGATGAGGAAACTGAGGTGAGGAGAGGCTGCCTTGCTCCAGATCAGAGTATCTAAAGCTGCATTTGAACTCAGGCCCTTCTGACTTCAACCAAGCAGAGAAGCCAGGATGACGGTGTCCTAGAAAAACAAGGAAGGCAATAGCACTTTTCGCATTTCTTTTGAACTTGTATTTCTCTAAAACTTAAAGATATTATTGAGATGAACTGTGACTGAGACATCCATGCTATGTAGAACACAGGATGTGCAATTTCTTCTTCTTCCTCCTCTTTCTCTTCCTCTTCCTTCTCCTCCTCCTCCTCCTCCTCCTTCTCTTCTTCTTCTTCCCCTTTTCCTCCTCCTCCTCTTCTTCTCCCCTTCTTTATTGTGATTTTCTTTAGAGAGGAGAAATAACAAAGCATAGTGGAAGATTTGTAGTCAGAAAGGCCTGGGTTCAAATTCTACCCTGGTTACATTACAGCTGTGTAGCCCTGAACAATGCACTCAGCCTCGCCAAGACTCAGTTTCCTCATCTGTAGAAGGAGGGAGTGGGACTAGAGAGCCACTGAGATTCCTTCCAGCTCTCCAGCTCTCATCGTCTGATTGCTAGTTCCTGGAAGGAAATGCACATGCCATTTTTTTTCTCTTTCTGCAACACTTAGAGACTTATTCTAAGCTATTGTTGCTTACTTGCAGTTTAAATTTTTAAAGACAATAAATCCTGACTCCCAGGTTGCCTTACTAGACTCATCCTCCATCCGGTTGAGCTCCAGAAGGGCATAATGATCTGTCGGAGAGGCAAATTCATTACCAGGAAGATAATATCATAAGACTCCTAACGCCCATTTCACAGCAAGGCGCTCTTTCTCAATGATGCTTGAGTACCGCTCTCCCGGGAGCCATTTGGTCTTGACATGATAATAATAACAACAACAACGACGGACATTTTTATGGGAGATGATGGTCTATATTTCCTGCCTCTGGACAAAGGATGGCTCTCAGCTCAACTTACTTCAGTTCCCACTAGAAAAAGCCAGGTGAGTCCCACAAACAAGCACCTGGAGAGACAAAGATCTACCAATCACAGGTCAATGAACATTTAGTAGGCACCTACTATGTGGCACATAGATACAAACAAAGGCAAAAGCAGCTCCTGCCTCTCGGAAACCTCTCAAAAATCTAAATCATTGGAAAGGCAGAACTGGTGACTCAATGGTCTGGTCCTCTCTCTTCCTGCAAAGTAAACTCCTTGAAGGAGGGGCTGGTTTTGGGGACTTAGCCCAATTTTTTCTATGGGAAATGGAATCAGTCATCCAATAAATACTTTTTTTTATCACCCACTTCTTGCCCTAAGAGCTGCAGTGAAACATTCAAACACAAAGATGGTCCCCTTGCCCTCAGGGGGCTTATAGTCTAATGGTGAAAGATCAGAAACAAAAGGAAGTTGGAGGGTGGGGCAAGGAGAGGGTAAATGGGAGGGGGCATCTGCAGGGTCCTTGGAGACCCTGATAGGGGCAAAGATTTTCCTTGGGGACCCAGCTAGGGGCAAAGACTTTCCTTGGGGACCCAGCCAGGGGCAAAGACTTTCCTTGGGGACCCAGCTAGGGGCAAAGACTTTTCTCACTGAGTGTTACCTACATAAATAAAATCACAGCTGCAAAAAATGGTTGTTTTGTTCTGATCCAAACCCATTATTTCATTCAAATAGGCTTTGAATAAATTAGCTCTACCTAAGCAGATGTTCACTGGCTCAGCATCTCTGACATGCTAATTCCTACTCTGAGAGTCCCTCTGGACAAGGAGAAGTTAAATCTCACCTTGCCCGGGGTGACGCAGCTGGGATGTCTCAGAGGGAGGGGCTCATCTGGGATCTTCTGGACTCTGAGGTCAACTCCCCTTCTACTAACTCCACTCTGTCAGTCAATCAACAATCCAGCAAGGAGCATTTATTTCTTAAACTTTATCGTGCTACAAAGAAAAAGTGAAAACAGTCCCGCCTTCAAGGAGTTCACCTATCAGGAAGACTGAGTCTGTACAAGATACACAAAGTGGAGCTTGGAAAGAAGGAGGACTTAGCAATACGCCTTCTTTCTCAGCCAACACGGCAGTACCTTCTACAAGTGTGGTCCCATCAAAGGCTGTGTTCTGCAGATCCCACCCTGGGCAAATGGTGCCCCCATTTCAATTCAACCGATTAGCTCAATTCAATTCAGGGAACATTAATTAAGCACTTTCTACTTCTCAGGCACTGGGTAACTGTTGACCATGAGGAAAGGGGAAGGAGGATAGAAACCTCATTCTGAAATTTCATTTGAGACAAGAGATCCAACTTCTCACGTGCTGAATTACTGAGATGTCATCCAAGAACAAATCAATGGGTCTGAGAGTGAGCTCTGCAATGGTCCAGAAGTAGGCAGTCAGCCAGAGGAAGTGCAAGAGAAGGGGAAAGTTGGCTCATCAGCCCCCGATGAACCAGGTTCCACAGTAAGAGGGGCTCAAGAATGGTGGGGTTTTTGTTTGTCCCTTCATTGTTTTTGCCTCAGGATATTAAAACAATTCAGGACTGGAAGTTGGAGACGCTATAATCTGATCCCATTCACCTGCCAGACTATTATTTTACCAATCTTTTATTGGGCAGGTCCCTTCACCTCTTTCAACCTCATTTTCTTCATCTGTAAAATGGGAAATGACTCAATTCTACTCATTTCAAGAATAATTAAGAATCTACTACTGTTACAAACACTTCTGGGCTCTAGGGATATAATGACAAGACAGTTTTTACCTTGAATGATCTTACATTCTACTGGGGAGGAGGTGTTATATAACAAATGGAAACCACATATATATATGTAAATATATGTATTATATAATGCAAATGGAAAATAAGTAAATGCAATATATTTTCAAACCAAATGGAGGAGAAGAGCTAACACTTAGAAGAGGATATATCAAAGCTTTAAAGAGAAGGGCACACCCAAGCTGAGCCTTCAAGAGAGGGAGGGATTCTAAGAGATAGAAAGAAGAAGAGAACATGTAGGAAACATTGAGGCAGCTCGTGCCAAGGGATAGAGATAGTGCATGGAATGTATTGTCAGGGAACAACAATTGGGTTGGGTTGGGTTGAAGTGCATGATGGGAATAATATGAACTAAGCCTTGAAAGTCAGGCTGGAGCCAGAATGAGGAGGCCATTAAAATGCCAAGCAGAGGAGTATGCATTTTATCTGAAAGGTCAATAGGCAACTACCAAAATATCTTGAGTAGAGCAGCGTAATGGTAAAAGCAGAATTGTAAAAATATACCTTTGTCGGAGGTGTCTGCCTGAGACCCCTTTTTTGCTGAATCTTTCCTGTACAACACACCCCTCCTCATCAGCTACTTGTGCCCTCCAGGTCAGAAAATTTTCTTATATTTCTTTTGTATATAATTAAATATACATATGAAGTCTCTTCCAATAGGATGTAAGGTTCTCTAAGGAAAGAATGACTTTTTGAAGTCTTTTTAATTATTAGAGTTCCAGTTCCTAGAATACTGTCTGGCACTTAGTAGGGATGGACCTGAGCCATTATTTCAGAGGAACAGATAACTTTCAGATAAGCAAACTCTCTCGACCAATGCAGGTCAGCACCTTTCCAGTGTATGGTTTTAGAGAATGGTTCAGAGCATCTGAGAACTTACCTGAAAGTCCCACATTCAGGATGGATCAGAAGGGGGACTCAATAGACATATCGTGTTTATGATAGGTCAGGCACTATGCTCAAGGCTAGGGATGTATATACCAGCCACAGAAAGACAGTCCCTACACTTAGGAAACTCACACTCTAATAGGGAGAAGATAGAATTCTACCCAATGGACCACTCTGTCCCTGGAACATATTAGGTGGAGAAGGATTAGCAGTTATTATAAAGTTATTCTAATAGGGATATTAATTCACATTACTAGTGGCTCCCAATGGATGCATCTAGCAGTAGGATGCCATTTTTTTTTTGTTTTCATTATATAGACCTATGATTTCATTGCAGTGAGGACAGCCTCTTCTATCCTACATAGATCAGTTCCTGAACTACACAATTGTTTGGAGTCCAGAGGTGAAGTGACCTGCCCAGGTGACATAGTCATGCAGTATCAAAAGAGGGATTTGAGTCCCGGTCTCCTGAGCATCAAGATCAGCTCCAGTGGAGGTCATCTGACCATCTTCCAATACTGACAAGTCCCTTAACCTCTGATAGCCACGCTTTTCTCATCTGTAAAATGGGATCATCATAGTACCTTCTTCTCTCCCAGAGTTACTATGACAAGCAAACGAGATCATGGTGAAGGGCTCTGCCAACCTCATGTGTTAGTTGTGTGAATTAGCCTACTAGGAACACTGCTGCTCTACAAACTTGACCATTAGGAGAAGGAAATCACAGATCGGAGGCATTAAGTGATTTGTTGGTGGCCACAGGCTAACAAGGGACTGCAAGCACGGTGGTTTGTTAACTCTAGATTGGATATTTGTTCAGGGGCAGAAAGGGAGAGAGGAAACATGGAGAGAAGGGGAGAGTGAAGAAACGAGAAGACAGTGGGAGGTTCTGAGGAAGGGCAGGAAAGGAGGCGAGGAAGAAAGGCAGCCATGAGGGGAAGAACGAGAAATTCTTGGGGCCTTTCCAGCAGTGGAGGTTAACCACAAGACAGCTACCCACAACGACTAAGGCCATTTTCGCAAGCCACCCCCCACTTCTCTGCCCCCTGGTCATGTGTATCTTACTGAACGTCCCATTGACACAGGGTGACCACTGGCTGACCCTCCAGAAGTCTTTACATTTCTGAGGGGGGAGCTGAAAGTTAAAACAGCTGAAGTAACACTGAGGGTGGAAGCTGGCCCGGGAAGGCTCTTCCCCTCCATCACTGCACAGTTTCTGGAGAAGCTTGCTTTATTTGGGTGACGGTGCTGCACTAAGGTTATTCCCAGCATTATCCTTGGGGGTAATCGGTCTTGATGAAAGTCCCAAAGTAGTAGTTAAATAATAACAATTCACATTTCTAGAGCTCCAAATCTGCAGAAGACTTCTTTTGTAATAAATAACTTTAGTTGGGGGAATAGTCTGGGTATTATTATGTCCAAATGAGACTTGGAGGGATGACGTGACTTATTCAGAGTGGGAAGAAGAGGCAGAAGCAGAATCTGACTCAAGTTTTCTTGATTCAAAATCCAGAACCTCTTTCTACTTAAGATCTTTTCTTATTCTATGGCTTGCTAGTTAATTATATTTTCCATTGAACATACCTGTATATATGTGTATTTTACACACAAGTAAATCCAGAGGAATATGTTTTTTTCTGACCTTTGGTTTTTAGAATCTCCCTCGCCGCCACCACCACCATGAATATAGATGAGTAGCTCCTCTGAAATATACTACTAGAGAGTTAGCTGGGCCACTGAGAGGTTATATGAGGTACTGGGGTGGGAGGTGTCATACAACCTGTCTGACTCATACAACCCTCCGGTTACATGATGCCAGAGTTGGGTATGAATTCTCTCTGATACCAATTGTCTGGGTAGTCCTGGATGGGTCACAAACCTCAGAGCCACCTAAGAGCCAGGATTATCTGCAGCAATAGAGAGAATTTCGTCACTAGAGAGCTCCAGACATGGAGGAAATCATGAGTCCTAACCAACACAAACCAACAAGAAACCCCCAAATCCCACAGTAGGTGGTCCTCGAGGTACCAGAGTGGGTATTAAGAGAGGAGACACATTCTGGACTTTCAGACAGTGGAAATATCTGAATTATCCTGAATCTGGTTACTAAACATGGTAAAGTGGATAAAAAGCTAATGTACAAGTCAGAAAAGAACAGCTCTGTGATCTCTTACTGGGCAAGTCCCTCTCTGCGCCATAGAAATGTTGGGGATGGATGGTTTGGATAGAGAGGCAAATAGACAGACTGACAGACATAGATAGATAGATAGATGGATAGATTAATGTATAGATAGGATAAATAGATAAAGAGACAGGTTATAGATAAATGATATTTAAATAGATGATGAATGGATAGACTAGGAAGATAGATGATAGGTAGATATAGATGATAGATAAATTATAGATGGATGGATAGATAGGATAGATAGATAACAGGTGAATGATAGATAAATGATAGATGGATAGACAGACATATAGAAACATAGATGTATACATAGACAGAGAAACAGAGACAGATGGAATCATAAATGGATACATAGATGATTGATAGATATAGATAGTCCTTAGGTAAATTTATTTATATAGATATATAAGAAAACAAAATTATTTGAGATGTATTTTCAACACCTGGAGCAATGAATGTGCTGCTATAGTTTTCTTATTCTAAAAGTCATTTCTTTCTATTACTGGTGAGGTCAGGTGTGTATATGGCCTGCCCTGGAAGTATTTGTTCATCCTAACCATTACCGTGGATAAAATGAAACAGAAACAAAATGGGATCTTTGATTGGGGAATGAACTCCCTCACTTATCTCAGGTCCTCTTTGGGTTATTGATCTGAAAGAGATTTCCATAAAAAGAAAATTGTTAACAATGGAGCATCTTCTCCTAACCTCTCCTGTCCCACCATTCCTATCTATTCTCTCCTACTCATTATCCAGTGACCTTCCAGTTGGTCTCGATGGAATAAGTTTGTTATCATAGGAAAAAATCCAAACAATCTTCCTAATTTGAATTAGGGATTGTGTAGTACATAAACACGGACACACAGACAGACACAAACACACACATTCTCAGCTTTTCATACTTGAATCTTAGCATTATGGGCAAGTCTCCTTAGAGTAATGCCCACTGACACCCCAGATTCATTCTCATTCTCATTCTCTCTCCCTCCCTCCCTGTCTCTCTCTGTGTCTCTTTCTCTCTCTCTCTCTCTCTCTCTGTCTCTTTGTCTGTCTCTCTTTGTCTCTCTCTCTCTCTCTCTCTCTCTCATAGATGTTTTATCATGCCAGATGTGACATCTTAACTTTTCAAAAAATGGAAATAAAACCAACCTGACTGGCAGCCTCCCTGCAGGGAATAAGCCAACTGGGGAAGGCTTTGACCAATGGAAGAAACAGAAGAGTGGCCATCCACATTTTCCCCTGGGAAAAGGACCAGAGAGGTGGCAGCAGCAGGGAGTGGGAAGGGGGCCAGCCCTGAGTCTGGGAATCACCATTTCAAAGCTAGAAGGGGACTTGGAATGTCATTAAATTTAATGCTTTCTCCTACATGTGAGGAAACTAAGGCACAGGAAGGGCAAATGATTTGCTCAGGATCACACAGCAAGTTAACACTGGAGGCAGGGCTTGAATGACTCATAAATATAAACACACGTGTACATGTGTGTACATGACACAGATACATGTGTCTATGTCTCAGTGTGATATTTATACATATACATATACACATACATGAATATAAATATAAAAATACACACACACAACTAATTCCTACAGTAACCATGTTCTGAAATGTGTGTCTCATTCTATACATTTCTTCTGTCACCTCTCAGGTAAGGCTGGGGTTTCTTCCAATCCCACAAATGATATGATTCCATCACTCCAAATCCCACCTTCTTCCCCCCTACCAAACCAAGTGAACGCCATCAGAGCTGAGCCATTTACAAGAGAAATCTTTTCTCAACATTTGCCAATAAACTGCAATTTAATCTGGCAAGAACTTGCTTTGTAAGCGACCTTTAGTAAACCACTGGCCTTCTCTTGAGTAAAGTCACTTAACCTCAGTTTCCTTCTCTGTAAAACGAAGGGGTTGGCTAGATTAATCATTCGGAAAATAAGTGTTAAGTACCTGTTATGTACCAGTCACTATATAAGCACTAGCGATCCAAGACAAAAAGAAAACAAATCCTGCCCGCAAAAGCTTACATTCTAAGTCTGAGACAAATACACATTTGGATCTATGCAGAAGAAATGTAAATTGAATAAATACAACTATATATTTGTGTAGAAATATACATATATACGTATACACTGATGTTCCTTCCAATTCTATGTGAATAATCTTATGATTTAGCAATCTTCTATGTGTACTGTCCCTCTCACCTGTTAAAATCAAGGGGTCGGACTTGGAAGCCCCTTAGAACTAATTCTACATCTATTAAACTACGATTCCCCACAATGATTCTCACTAAACTTCTAAAACAAGGGTTCTCCTCCTTTTGGGGACGTGGACTCCTTTGGCAGACTGATGAAGACTATGGACTCCTTAAAATCATATTGTTTAAAGACATTTAAGAATGGAGGAAATGGTCAATTTCACTTAGACATCAGTGACAAGAAAAATGGCATTTTCCTCATCCAAGTTCCTGGCTCCCATGGAGAAAAACACCTGGACCCAGCTCAGCTAATTTAAAATAGAAATATATTGAATAGAGTAATTAGAGAGTCATTCATGAGTCACGATCGGGGAGATCAGGAAGGGCCTGGGTTGTGTCTTGAAGGATGCTCCAAGTGGGAGTGAGAAGAGAATGCCTTCCAGGAATCGCCCCTCAACGGGCTTCCATTCTACCATGCCGTGCACAATTCTATTATGGAAAGCTCCATAGAACTGCATTCTAAGGAGATTTGGGCAGCTGTTCCATTCGGCTGAGTCACGTCCCTGCTTAATGTCCCTCACTACTTTCAGGCTCAGTTCCCTCCTCTAGAAAATGGGGAGAATAATACCTGCCCCACAGGGTTATTGGGAGGCTCTATGGTGCTATAAAATGTCAGTTATGATTATTATTATTGAAGTATTGATTAAAAAACAGAGCTGGGACAAGAGCCCAGGCGCCAGCCTCCTAATCCAGCGATCTTTCTATTACATCATGCATTTCACACAACAGATAAGAGAGCTGGAGATTGATCGGATGCAATTATGATACCCTGATTAGGCTGAGGGCAGAGTCACATGGAGCTGCAGATGAGAGTTTGAGAAACTTGGGAGTGTCAGTTTCTCCTACTCTACCCATGATCCCCTGCTTCTTGTACCAAGGAAAGAGCAAAGGAAAAGCCTTCCATTCCAAAACCTTCATTAGCTTGTTATACTAACCCAGATTTCCATAGATTTTCTATTTTTAGGGAAATACATGCTTTGTCAGGTTTCAATTAGTTAGAACTCTGAGTCTAGTGTCAGGAGGTCCTCTTGAGTTCAAATCTGTTTGGACCTTGGGCAAGTTTTTTGACCTACTGCCTCAGTTTCCTCATTTGGAAAATGGAATAATAACAGCACCTACCTTTCTCAAGGTTGTTGTGAGGATTAAAAATGAGAACTCTATAAAATACTGTTCAAAACTTAAAGTGCCATATAAATGCTGGCTATTATAATTACAGGAGGAAGAGGAGAAATAGTAATATTATCTTTGTCTTCAATACATGGCATTGATTCTATGCCCCCCCCCCCATTCTCCTCCTTGAAGGAATGATCTAATTTTTTTCATCTTTATATCACTAGCTCTCTTTCTTTGTCTGTCTTTCTCTTTCTATCTGTCTATGTCTGTCTCAGTGGTAATAAATGCTTACCAATGTTTTGGTAACTTTAAGGATCCCTATCTCTGATCCCCTGAATTCAACTTTTAAAAAATCTATTGAGCACCTTCTGTGTGGGGTAAAAACTCAGCAGTCCTTGGTCACAGAGACTTCGTATTATTGCGCCTGTTCTATGATCATTACATTTAGCATATTCTGATTGAACTGGATTGGACCTGTGGTTTCCAGAGCTCCAGAGGAGGAAACTTTTATGAGGGTTGTTTGGGGAACTGAGACTTGAGGTGAGATTTCCCTGAGGTCATGAAGGAGGGATTTGAACCCTGCTCTCTATCTGCTAAACCATGTTGCCTCTCACATACTACTCACACACACATACACACGCACACACACACACACACACACACACAGAGAGAGAGAGAGAGAGAGAGAGAGAGAGACAGAGACAGAGACAGAGACAGAGAGACAAAGACAGAGAGAGAGAGAAAGATAGAGAGACAGAGAGAGACAGAAAGGGGAGAGTGTGTGTGTGTGTGTGTGTATGTGGGAAACAGGAGGTGAAAAGAGAGACAGAGACAGAGACAGAGAGGAGAGAGAGAGAGAGAGAGAGAGAAGAGAGAGAGAGAGAGAGAGAGAGAGAGAGACGCACAAACCCTTTAGGGGGAAACAAGGTAACAACTGAGCTGAACCTCAACAGGAACTGGAGGTTCCAAATGTGGAAGAGAGTAGCATGGGGGACAATCTGGCCAGTGATCCAGAGACAGGAGATGACGCATCCCATATTGGCCCAACAAACCAGCCAGGTATGGCGGGCTCCTCAGAGCGGGGAGGAGAGCCAGAGGGGCTGTTGCCAAGCGTCTTGCAAAAGAGAGACGACCACGACCAGGAAGCACCTTGGGCTTTCTTTTGCTCTTCTGTCTGGGAGGAATTTTTCAGACAGTCCTTCAGCGGGGCTAGCAAAGGATAATGGGGCTATTTTTCTCCTCAGGAGCCACTGGCTTAAGTAATGCAAGCCATGGATCAGTGGTTTGCAATGATGGGGCTGATCGAAAGGCAATCGCAGCCAGCCCTGCTAAGGTTAATGATATCTGCCTGGGACAGAAGGAAATGTAAAAGTGCAAGACAGGGAAGGGGCCAATGAAAACATTTACATGTGAATCAGAGAGAGAGAGAGAGAGACAGAGAGAGACACAGAGTGAGAGAGAGAGAGAGACAGAGACAGAGAGAGAGACAGACAGACACAGAGAGAGAGAGACAGAGAGACAGAGAGAGAGAGAGAGAGAGAGAAGAGAGAGAGAGAGAGAGAGACAGAGAGACAGAGAGACAGAGAGAGAGAGAGAGAGAGAGAGAGAGAGACAGAGAGAGACAGAGAGAGAGAGAAAGAAAGAAAACAGATGAAGAGAGAAAGAGAAAGAGAAAAAAACAGAGACAGAGAGAGAGACAGGGAGTGAGACAGAGAAAGAGAAGAATGAGAGAAAGGGTGGGAGAGAGATAGAGAGAAACATGGAGAGAGAGGAAAGAAAGGGAATTTGGGAGGAGAGAGGAGGGAGAAAAAGGGGAGGAGGGAAGTAGGAGGAGGGAGGGAGACAGACAAGAAAGAGACACATACATACAGAGCATGCACTTAAATGAATACTACCTAATGAATATATCTGATAAGAGACTGATTTCGAGAGAGGCCTTTTATCTGCAGAGCTTGTATTTCTATTGCAAACCTCTTAAATTAATACATGAAAAAGAATTAAACTGGTAATTATCACATTTCATTGTGGTTCACAGAACTTGCATCAGGCCAAGGGAATGAATGGGCCATTCAGCCATTGGAGACTCTTCTCTACCCATTGATGTCAAGTGTGTCAGATCATCAGTGAAAGATAGCTTGGCAGGGGCGACGGAGCAAGAGAAATGGGTTTAAGAATCATCCAGTTCAAAGTCCCGACCAATTCCCTTCCTCCCACAGGTCCCAGTCGGGGGGGGACCGGGGCTCCCGTTTCCTGCTTCGGAATGGCTTCCCCTTCCCAGATGCTGCTCTCGTTCTTCTGGCCTGGCCACTGCCCCGTTCTTCCTTCTCCATCCCGGGGCCCCAACACCCAGCTGTACCCCAGACCTGACTGCACCCCTGCCCCTTGGGGCTCTTTCGCTTTTAATTGCTCACTCACTGCAACTGGACTGGACCCAGGCCCACCATGTCAGGTGGGAGGCAGGAACTTTATGTCCAGAATCCTTTAACGTTCAGATTTACCTCCGATGCAACTTTCTGTCACGTGACTCTCCTTGGAAAGCCCCTGACTGGGCTGGGGGTCAGGTGGACGGGGGATGGGGATAAAGGAGCCTGTCCCATTTACAGTCTCCAATCTTGCCATCTCAGAGAGGGCACCAATAACACAGACCCTACTTCTACCACATCAACAAGCATTTATTAGTAAGCACTTGTGCTAGAGCCTGGAGTCAGGAGGACCTGATTTCAAATTCAGCCTCAGGCACTTCTAGCCTGGGCAGGTCATTTAATTCTACTGCCTCAGTTTCCTCATCTGTCAAAGGAGGTGGAGAAGGAAATGGCAAACACTCCAGAATCTTGTGCCAAGAAACCCCCAGATGGGGTCAGAGAGAGTCAGCACAATGGCAGTGACTGAAACCTGTCGGGCACAGTGTCGGTGACCGGTGCTCTCTGGCGTCCACATTGTCCATGAGTACATACTAGTGGTTCCACAGGCAAGTCTAGAGAATGGTTCTCCTTCTGATGGAAATGGCAGGAAGTGTGGGATCGAATCCTAGCTCCTCACTTTCACTTTTTGGAATACCTGATTCTCCCAGGTTCAGCCCAGATGATACCTCCTACTGGGAGCCTGCCCTGATTGCCTCATTGTCTGTTAGTAGCTTTGATTGCTTTAGTTTCTACTTTGTATTCACCTGGATGTGTGTTACTTTGTAGACAGATGGATCTATATCTAGATAGATTGATGTCACATAACAGTAGATACAAAGTACCACCCTGACTCTAACCCTAATTTCCCTTCAAGGGGAAAACCTAACTAACTGGGGATGGGGCTAAAGGAAAGAGATGAGCTTTAATGAGAATGGCAAATGTTGCTGTTCTTTAAGAAACAGTAACAAAAAAAAAAACAAAAAAAGAAAAAAAAGGAAAACAAAAAGAAACAGTAACAATCCCAGGATCTAGTAAACATTTATTAAGTGACTACTATGTACCAGGCTTATTAATTAAAAGGCAGCCCCCAGATTTAAACCCAGAAGGAACCTCAGAAGCTTTCTCAATCCCCTCTTTTTACAGATGAGGAAATTCAAGTGTGAGAGATCAAATTAGACAAGGTCAAAGAGTCAATTAGCCATCGGAATGGGAAAGGCCACTCTGATGGGAAAGCCAGCATTCAAACTCAGGGCTCTTGCCCCAACCCAGACCTCCTTCCCCAACTCTCGCCTCTCTCCTAAGAGAAGGATTTCGGTAAATGGAAAAGTGCAGAGAGAGCATTCCGGGCTGGCCGGGGTGGGGGTGGGAGGGAACTGTTTGAATGGAGAGAGGCACGAGTGGGCAGAATGGAATCAAGAAACAGCTTACAGGCCGGTTTGGATGGAATGTGGAGCATGTGATGGGGAATGATGGGAAATAAGGCTAAATGAGCGGCCGGAAACCAGTCTGGAGGGTTGGGATTTCTACTCTTTGCCATGGGAGCCATTGAGGATGGCTGAGGAGGAGAATAACGTGGTCTTCCATGAGAAAACAGGACAGGGAGACCAATGTGGAGACTGTTTTAAGTCCAGCTGAGAGGTGGTGAAGACTTAGAGCGGGCCAGCTGAGTGGGGACAAAGGAACGAGGATGTAGCGGTCATTTTTCATCTTTGTCTCCTCAGCACCTTGGATAGCCAGGTTCCAAATGGTGTGAATAAAGAATGAATCCCACAAAGTGATTGCATGTATTCAAATTCTCACTGTTTGAATCTGTAATTGTGGCAATTGGTTTTAATGTGGAGAGAAAATTCAAATAATACAACCATTTCATGCAATTCACTATTCACATTTATCAGGACCTAGTGCCTGGTACACAGTAGGTGCTTCATAAATGCCTCCTAAATTGACCGACATCAATTCTATTTTTAAACTATATTCTGGATTGAACTGGCTCATTAGACCAACCTAAGAATATAACCATCACTTACAAAAGTAGTTTCTGTAAGAAAATGAAATAAGAAAATACCTAAGAGATTCAGGGAACACAACCTTTGACCTATTTTTGCAGAATGCACCCACAAATATATAATTACAAAAACCTATAACCCATAGATTTCCCTGGAAATGGAAATACGCCAACCAGAAAGTGTCCAGGCTCAGTCTGAACTGGCCTGCAGCTGGCTTCTGGGAGAAGGTGTAATGGGCTGCCCCCTGAAGCTTTTCCCAGCACTGCCTTCTATTTAAAATTCTGGGGTTCCTGAGACAAGATCAGGGTTCTTTTTGGTCATCCCTGACCTCAAGGCCAGTCAGATTTATGGGTGTATGCTGGGCTTTCTCTTTAGCATTTCTAGCTGGCTTTCCAGCTGGCTTTGATTGTAGCCTTCTCCTGACTGGATTGATGACTTGTGAAGGACTTCAGAATGAGATGGGGGGGGGGCACTTTTCTTATACCTAGAACTCTTGCTCTCCTTGCCCTATAAGAAATGAAAAGCTGCTTTGTTTAAAACCTTCCCAGTGCCCATGTCAAATGCAAGTGCACTTAGCCAAGATCTATCCTGGACTCCAAATAAGTAATCAATCAATGTCAGTGAGTTTGCTGTTCATTAAGATCTCCAAGGTCCCATAACTCTATGATCCTAAGACCCCAAGATCTCCCAAAGCTCTGATCCACTATTGTCCAACCTGGTGTACAAGATACAGTAGGAATCAAGAAGATCTGAGTTCAAATTCTGCTAGCTCTGTGATCCTGGGGAGTGATCATTTCTGTGCCTCAGTTTTCCAAACTGTCAAATGATGCGGTCGATCTTGATGGCCTTCTCTGTCCCTACCAGTTCAAGTGATTTGTGATTTGATTACTTCCTCCTTTGTAATATACTAATTTGAGTTAATTTCTTATTCCTCTATAAATTTCATGAAAAAGGAGATCTTTTTGTGTTTCTTTTTTGCCTCCTCAATGTCAAGTAGAGTGACTTACACATTTTCAGGGCCCAACAAGCTTTTGTAAAATAAAATGTTACATTCTAGTGATAATGATGATAATGACTAACATTTATATGGTGCCTTAAGGTTCAAAGAGTACTTTACTTAAATTATCTCATCTCTTCCTCCCAATAACCCTAGGAGATAAACACTCCGGCTATTATTTATACTAATATACTAATTGAGGAAACTGAGACCAGGAGAATTTTAAAAAATCACTTAGTGAATTTAGATTTTTTTTCATTGTAATTATTCCATATGGGTATAAGTTCAATGGAATCATTATAGTCAGGGAAAGAAACTGCTAGAGACAATGGTGCCCCAAATGCACATTTAAATGTTATGAACATATGGGTCCCCTGGTGCTGGAACCCTCAGCAGAAAGCGAGGAAGATCCTCACTTCAGATATATCCCCTTCAGTGAACATTTGGGTAGCCACAGATAACAATCATATAGGAAGGTCAGGCAGGGATGACTTGTTATAGTTACATCACCGAAGGGAAGAGCATGAGCTGTTTAGCAGGAGAGGCAGATTTAAAATTCAGATCCTTGGACTATAAACTCATTACTCTTTCTGTCATTCCCCCAGTACAGAGTCCAGGATTAATACTGTAAATATATGGTTTGTGAAACAGATTGGAAAATTTCATAGCATTAGTGGGAGGCAAAAAATTAGGAATGGTCATCTTTCAGGATCAGAAAGATTATGGAGGACAAAATAATTCATTTTTTTAGTCCTCACTATAATTGAACAAAGTAGTAAGAACATATCACCTTAAAGAGCTTTGAGTTTGCACAGTGTTTTCAAGGGAAGAGAAGATAACTATCTCTATAGAGTTCATATGAGCTGTGAACGTGGGACATATTGGGAATCTGATACTTGGACAAATTTTGCCTTGCATCCTTGAAAAAGAGAATTAACCAATGAACCAATTTCATTAAATAATCTAGGGTCCTAAAATTAAAGGACCAAGGGGTACAACTGATAATACTATCTGGAAAAACTTCTGAAATGATATTTTCTGTCTCAAACCAAAGTCACCAAGTCATGAGATTTTGGAAGTCTCTATTGAACTCAAACTAAGAAAACCACCATTACATCACTTCTGACAAGTGGTTATGATTCTCCTCTGAGGAGCTCCAAGTTGAAGCTACCAAATTCCAAAACATTTTGGAACTGGAACAATTATCAGGCTATTTCTCCAGATACCAAACTTGTCACCAAATTTGTCCACTCACTGACCACTGCCATGGTCACTGACTTTTCTAACTTTCTGTATAATTGATCCCTTCTTTACAATGCATCATGGTGCCTCATGGTTGTGCGCAAGGTCCTGGATTCCCGAAGCCTCCTCTTGGGGAGCAGAAGGTCTTGGCAGGTCCATCTAAGTACAAAGGCTCAGAGCCCAAGCAGGCTCACCACACAAATGCCAACTGCCCCAGGATCAGATGAGACAAGTTTAGGGGGTTCCCTACCAGATCATCCACATGATGAAGCAAGTTCCTATCCTAGTGACCCCCAAAGAGAGCCTAGAGAGTGCAGAGGGGACTTGGGGCTGATCCAATGGAAGGAACTGTCTCAACCAGGTCAAGTAATTCGAGGATCCCCGAAGCACTGAAGTAAAAATTCCACCAAGTCAACAAACTCAACATAGAAGTGCTTTCTTTTGGGGGAGCCTCCATTTCACTCAAGAAAAAAAAGGATCAGAAGACTATAACTGAAAATGAAAGCCTTTAAAAGTCTTAAAGAGACAGCTGTGGACAAATCATTCCCTTTTCCATTTTCTCGTGTATAATATGAGGAATATTCCACAAGTGTGTGTGGCTACTCACACAGAGTAATGATGAGAAGGCAATATTTCTGAATCTCCCCTGGCCAGAGCTTTCATTCCTGGAGGACAAGCCCTGCTTCAGATTCTCTGTATTTGTAACCTCACTATCTGGCCCAGAACCCGATGCTCAGGAGGAATTTAACCATCAATGGATTGTAGCAGTTACAGGAGTAAGTGGCGGAGCTCGGATTTGAATCCAGGTTCTGTGACTCCACCCTGCATCCCTTGGAATGTGTCTCTTCTTCTCTCATCTCATGGGACAGCTTGCCCTACTGTTATCCTGGTGAGGCTTCGGCCATCAGCTCAAGGAACTCTTCCAAAGTGAAGGCGTCCTTTGTCCCTCCAGCTCAGCGTGGGTCATGGATTCCTTGGGCAATCTGGGGAGGCTTATGGGCCCTTCCTCAGAATTATGTTTCAGAATGCATGGAATAAAACACAGGATCAGAAAGGAAACTACTTGGGTATAAAGAAAGTAAAGATGTTTGAATTTGTGTAGTTCAGGTTAAGAATCCCTGCTCGAGCAGGTTATGACCTGCTGGAAATTTAATCTCAAAGCACAATGTCCTCCTCTATCATTCTATAATCAGTTATTAAATTTCTCTGCCTTTATATCTCATCCTCTCCTACCCATTATATTATACACTCTTAGAGACACTAATTCTGACTCACTTCTCTTTGGATATATTCACAATCTGTAGGCAGACAGAGAAAATCTACCTACCTACCTATCCATCCATCCATCCATCTATCTATCTATCTATCTATCTATCTATCTATCTATCTATCTATCTATCTATCTTTGTCTGTCTTTCTATTATCTATGCTCTATATAGCTATTAAATTATTTATCTACATACACAATACTATATATGTATAGACATACATATATGGATACATGTATAGAATACATATATACACACACATATATACACATATACACAATAGGCAATTATTGGTTATTAAATAAACCAGAGCTTACTTGGGTTTTTTAAAGGACTCAAAAGTCATTTTTAAAAATTACATGTTTAAAAACTGATTTCCCATTTTTTGGCAACCACAGCATCGGGCAGCTGTGTTCTCCATCCTGTGGCCATCCTTGAGAGGCACGCTGGGAGGACTGTGTGTGATGAATTTATGGGAGAACAGAGACCTGGACAAGAGTCAGATGGGACGGGCAGGTGTAAACCATCACCATTGCTGGAAGGCTTCCCTACCCCAACAAGATGATTCATGCGTTTAATGGTGGACTGTATTGTTAAAGGGGCATAAAATGAATGTGGGTTTTCTGGGCACATGTTTGAGTGCTTTGTTGCTGGTTACAAAGCTTAGAACAAGTGATCAATTTTGGGCAAGTCAATCGGTTTCTCTGTGCCTCAGTTTCCTTACATTAAGTCAGTAAGCATCTATAGTGTAAAGTCCTGGAGATGTAGGGGAAGGCAAGACAACAAACAAAAGGGGAAGTCCCCATCCAGCCTCCGTCCAATCCCTATCCAGCCCCTTTCCAGTCCCCGTCCGGTTCCTCAGCCTCTGTCCAGTCCCTGTCCCAGTCCTCATCCAGCTCCTGTCTAATCCCTGTCTAGTCCCATCCTGCCCCCATCCAGTCCCCTGTCTAACTCCTGTCCAGTCCCCGCGGTTTTTGAGGAGGGAGGGCCAGATTGACTCTGAGACGCCCAGTTCTCCGTCCACTTTACACCCAGTTAGCCAATGATCCAATGCCACTGAGAATAGGAGAAGGGACTTGGGAGAACAGACCAAATGCTGGGAAAGAACATACAACCTGCCCCCAGTGTCCCCATTTTATAAATGAGTTACCAAATGGGGACAGGGCGAAGTGACCTGCCCAGCGTCACAAAGCTGGGGGGTTTCTGGGGCAGGATTTGTATCCAGGTCGCCCAGAGTCCCAAGTCCAGTGCTGCACCCACTGGGCTGGCTGAGTGTCTGTTTGACACGTTTGCTGTTATTTTTCTAAACTCATTTCCTCAGACACAATTTACTCTTCCGACCAGTGGCGTTTTCTGCTCCAAGTTCTCTTGCACCCACACTGGCAAGTGCTGGACCCCAGCAAAAATGACTCCCCTGTGAGGGGGAGCCTCGGGCCCTTTCTGGGGTCAGTCCCTTCTGAGGGGCCGATGTCCCAGGGTCGTCGGAGCGCCGGACAAGATGCATTTCTCAGCATTTGCTTCCAAGGGTGACGCACACACTGCCCCAGCGGCTTATTCAATTAAGAGCCGGCTAATTAAACAAGCAAACACAGTTCTCCGTTTCCTTAACCCTGGACTGAGGGTTCTCAAGTTCCGCCTTGTGTCTGGGTATCTCTGGGCCCCCAAGTGCTCCACTGCTGGGCCTGGAGAACGGGTCTGGCTGCAGGGATGTCAGGCGCATCCTGGGGTATCTGTGGTCTGGGAGAACCCTGACTGCTGGCCTTCCTGAGCCTCCTCGGAGGCTGCCGTTACTGTCATTTCTCATTCACAGGCCGGGGACCAAACCAGCCCGAGCGGCGCACTTGGGACGGAGGCATTCACCCTCCAGAAGGGAAGGGCTCACCCCCGGACTGAATGTCCGCCTCACTCAACCAGAGGAATACCGACTAACTCTCAGGCCTCCTCATGAGCTCCCCCTCTCCATTTTTCTATTCCAGCCTCTCTCTGTGTCTGATCCGGCTGACCAATGGACACGGGACAAGCTGGCCAGGCCTTTGGAAGCCCCTAATTACAGCCTTCCCGTGAGCTAGCCATAGGAGTCGGAGGCAAACTTGCACCCAGATCTCCAGGGCTTTGGGGCCAGCTCTCTGGGCCAGGGGATGTCCGCCTTCTGTGGGTCGAGGACCCGCCAGCCTCCGGCCCCCTGATCAGAAGCTGTTCTGAAATAATTGAAGGAAAAGCCACCTTTCAGTTAGAGTTTGTACAGAACAGCTTCAGAGCTATTATCTAGGACCTCTAATTCTAAATATCAAACTAATCAAGTGAAAGTTAAAAACCAAACCAAACCAAACCAAGAGGGAGCCTTTAGAAGCTTTGGATCAGAACCAGCGGCCATTCCTGCCTATTTTTCTCTTCCCATTTTTCTTCTCTTACATTACTGTAGGTGTGATCCCTGTGTGGGAACTGGGGCAATGCCTCCCAGGTAAACTGCTCGTATTTGGAAGTCGGGATTTGCCCCCTGCCAGGAGATGCCACCTCCTTAAGAAAGCCCTGCCAGGTGCCCCTCTGCTTGCCCAGGTGCTCCTCTGCTTGCCCAGATGCCCCTCTGCTTGCCTAGGTCCTCCTCTACATACCCAGGTGCCCTTCTGCTTGCCCAGGCGCTCCTCTGCTTGCCCAGGTGCCTCCTCTGCTTGCCCAGGTGCTCCTCTGCTTGCCCAGATGCCCCTCCGCTTGCCTAGGTCCTCCTCTACATGCCCAGGTGCCCTTCTGCTTGCCCAGGTCTCCTCTGCTTGCCCAGGTGCCCCCTCTGCTTGCCCAGGTGCTCCTCCACATGCCCAGGTGCCCCCTCTGCTTGCCCAGGTGCTCCTCTGCTTGCCCAGATGCCCCTCTGCTTGCCTAGGTCCTCCTCTACATGCCCAGGTGCCCTTCTGCTTGCCCAGGTGCTCCTCTGCTTGCCCAGATGCTCCTCTGCTTGCCTAGGTGCTCCTCTGCTTGCCCAGGTGCTCCTCTGCTTGCCCAGATGCCCCTCTGCTTGCCTAGGTCCTCCTCTACATGCCCAGGTGCCCTTCTGCTTGCCCAGGTGCTCCTCTGCTTGCCCAGATGCCCCTCTGCTTGCCTAGGTGCCCCTCTGCTTCCCCAGGTGCCCCTCTGCTTGCCCAGGTGCTCCTCCACATGCCCAGGTGCCCCTCTGCTTGCCCAGGTGCCCCTTCCCTCCAGCCCTAGCACTCTGCAGTACTTCCCTCTCCCTCCTAAGAGCAAGCACTCACCCAGCTGGATCCAGCCCACTTCCCCTTGGCCAGCAGGACTGACCTCTCCCTGTGAAACACCTGAGCTCTCCTGGATCACGAATTGGAAACTAGTCCCAGAAGTCCCAAGGAGAGAAGAGGGTCAGCTCTTGTGAACACTGCTAGGGGTGCCTTTCTCCAGCCACTGATGGGAGCCCATGATGCCGGCAGCATCCTCCCAAGACCAGAAGCATCCTTCCAGGGCCGAGGCGACAGCCCTGGCTCCATCAGGAGACCCCATCAGGCCTGAATCTGAAGGCAGCTGTCTGGGAGTGAGGGGCCCTGCTCCTAATCTCAGCCTCCCTTGGCCCCCAACCTCAGCTCCGGGGTCTTTGTCATAGAGAGAACTCCCTCCACCACAGCAGACTGCATGGGGAGACCCTGGGCCCCTGCGAGGGCCCCTCCAGCTCATGTAGGCACTGTGTGACAGAGGGATTTGACTCAGACCAGCTCTCTCAGGCTCGCTGACCCTGGTCCCTCAAACGGGGCAAATAGGCACTTATTGCCGTAGGCGTCCAGCTTCCATAAGCACAGAGCCACTCAAATCCTATCATGGACTCCAAAGTATTCTGGCCATCACCCCCAAGTGCCTTGTTCCACCTACCCTGCGTGTGGGGGGTCCTGCCCTCTCACTGTTCAGCACTTAATTTGTGACTCCACACAAAGGGAGCCCCCATTGGACAGATAAGGGCAAGGGCCATTTCTATGGCACTTGGAGTTTGCCACGTGCTTTACTCATGTCATTAAAGACTTTGGTTTTATTATTTTCAATGGGGGAATCAGTTCTTGAGAATGAGGAAACTGGGGCTGAGAAGTGAAATGATTTATACAAAGTCACAGGCAAGATTTGAATCTGGGCCTTCGGACTCTACGGACAAGCTCCTTCCGCCGTGCCATTCTGCTTCCAGGTGATCCAGAATTCAGGAAGGTCCTGATTTTCCAGAGTCACAGAATGCAGAAAGCTATTCCCGGATTGGGGGAGGGGGAGAAGACTTCCAATAGATGGATAAACAGATTGACTGATTTCTATCTATCTCCCTGGACTTTGTCATTTGCTGCCCAAAGAAAAAAGCCAGAAAGTCCATCTTTCTCCTCACAGTAAAAACAACAACAACAACAACAACAACAACAACAACAACAAAAAATCAACCCATGGGTAAAAATATACTTCTTCAACTTGGTAAAGATTTTTTCCCCTTCTTCTCTGGTATCTTGCTCAACTATACACCAGTGACTGAGGGAAACAGCTGCCTGAAGCTGTAGAAGAGGGAAAAATGGGGAGGCTGCAGGCGGAAAAACTGACGCTATAAAACCTTGTGGCTGTATGAATTTTTCTAGTGAGAAGCTAATCGATCTGGATTAGCAACTCTAAATCCCGGATAAATTATTTATGTTGCCCATAGTTTACTGGTACACAAATGGGCAATTCCTTCCCCCAAAATAATATATGTGCTTGAAAACAACAAATTAAAACCAAGTGTTCAGTTGGAAACTGGCCCCATCACTTGCTGCACCCACATCATTACGGGCCCCACGTTTTCGAAACACTGGTGTTTAATGGATAAGGAGGAAGATGTCGGCAATCATTAGCAGATACACTCTGTGCCTTCTTGAACAAATTTTTGAGAAGGGATCCCTATCAAACAAGCTCCCAATTTAGTCATCACAAAAAATAGAGGTGGGAAGAATGCCTTTCAGTGTTCTCTCACTCAATGGATGTGGCGCCATATTGTTATTTAATGACAGGACCAGCCAGGTTCATCTATTGCCATACAAGTGTGTCAGCAATGATAATATATGCCAGATATTTTCTGAAAAATCTCCCTTGATCATGGGCCTGTGAAGCCGTGTGGTCAAAGGCATAGAGTTTGGTCTTAGAGTGGGGGAGAGCTAAATGCCATCCCACCCCTGACATAGGAACTGGCTGGGATTCAAACCCATTTCTGGGTACGGCAATGGACCTGGAGTCAGGACCAAATTCAAATAGGCCTTAGCAGCTCTTTTTGTGGTGGCAAGAAACTGGAAATTGATGGATGCCCATTGATTGAGGAATAGCTGACTGAGTTGGGGTATTTGAATATTATTGTTCTACGAGAAATGATGAGCAGACTGATTTCAGAAAATCCTGGAAAGACTTATACAAACTTGTACTGAGTGAAATGAGCAGACCGGGAGAACACTGTACACAGTAACAGCAAGATCAGCTAAGACAGAGTTAGCTCTTCTCAGTAATGAGGTGATCCAAGACAATTCCAATAGACTTGGAATAAAAAATGCCATTGCCATCCAGAGAAAGAATACAGATCAAAACATAATGCTATTTTCACTTTTTTGGTTGTTTTTTTCTTTCTTGTGGTTTTTCCCTTTTGTTTTGATTTTCCTTTCACAACATGACTAACATGGAAATATGTTTTAAAAGACTGTACATATATAAGCTATATCTCGCTTGCTGTCTTGGGGAGGAGGGAGGAAAGGAAGGGAGGAAGAAAAAAATTTGGAACTCAAAATCTTACAAAAGTAAATGTTGAAAATAATCTTTCCATGTAACTGGAAAAGATAAAATACTATTAAGAAAAAAAATTTTTTTAAAGAAATAACTAAATTGGCCCCAGACACTTAACTAGCTGGTGAATCTGGAATAGGTGAAATCCTATTTGCTTCCTCTGTAAAATGAGTTGGAGAAGCAAATGGAAAACCATTCCAGGATCTTTGCCAAGACAACCCCAAATGGGGTCACAAAGAGTCAGACGCAACTGAAAAATGACTTAATAGTCAGACCACAAGCAAGTTACTTAACCTTGACTTAACTAAACTTAACAGTGTTCCTAGAAATTCTCTGAGGCTCTTTAGATACACTAGGAGAGAAAGCTTCCACTTGGGTAGTTTCCTAAAATACTGAAATAATAGGTGCTCTGCTTATGTGTATGTGTACATAATTTAATTTACTGATACAACATGGGAATATGCATCAACATATCTATGGACATATTTGCACATATATATGTATAAATAGGTACACACATGTTTGGATATTTTGTATTTGTAGAAAGATACAAATTTCTATGATTTTAACTGCATGAATCAGTTGGGGAATGGCTGAATAAGTTAGGGTCTATGAATGTTATGGAATATTATTGTTCTATAAGAAACAATCAGCAGGATGATGTCAGAGAAGCCTGGAGAAACTTACATGAACTGATGCTGAGTGAAGTGAGCAGAACCAAGAGACCATTGTATACAGCAACAGCAAAATTATGGGATGATCAATTTTGATGGATGTGGCGCTTTTCAACGATGAGATGATTCAGGCTAATTTCAATAGACTAGTACTGGAGAAAGCCTTCTGCATCCAGAAAGAGGACTGTGGGAACTGAATGCAGATCACAACATAGCATTTTTACTTTATTGTTGTGTTTTCTTTGTCATTTCTTCCTTTTTGATCTGATTTTTCTTGTGCAGTATGAGAATTGTGGAAATATAGTAGAACTGCATATGTCTAACATATAGTGGATTACTTATTATCCAGGGGAAGGAGTGGAGGGAAGGGAAGGAGAAAAAATTAGAACACAAGGTTTTTCAAGGGTGAATGCTGAAAACTCTCTTGGCATATATTTTGAAAATAAAAAGCTGTTATTAAAAAAATTTAAAACAAACATATCCCAATTTGACACTTTTTTATATAAGAAAAATTCCTATTTTCCTCAGTGAAGTTCAATTTGTCTAGAACTGGGGTTCTGTGCCTTTTGGGGAGTCATGAACCCATTGGGAGGCTGGTAAAATCTATCCATCTCTTCTCAGAATAATGTTTGGCTTGTCTGCATTAAGAATTGAAGGAAAAGATAACCTTTAGTTGGAGGTTAGTGAAAATAAGAAGGTTTTGTTTTGTTTTTCCCTCCTCCCCATCTAAGCACAGATCTCCACTGATGTCTATCTGTGACTTCCAGGTTAAGAACTCCTGGTCTATGAAAAACCTGAGCTAGGAAAGGAATAACTTCCCTTTTTTTTCTCTTGGAACAACAACTACCAGCCAATGCTCCCCTAGTTCCAGTGTAACACATTTACCCAGTTTAGATGGGGACCACAGTACATGTAAGTAACTAACATTTATATATTATCTACAATGACACAAAGTATTTTCCAGGAATTACCTCACCTGAGCTTCCCAACAACCCTATGAGGTAGGAGCAATAAACTGAGGCTCAGAGAAGTGATCGTCCACCATCAGAATCATGGGGTTTGACTCCAATTCCATTTAGAATAGTATTAATGAGTCACGCCTCTTTTCTGAGCTAAACTCAAGGATGGATCAGAGAATTTAGAGCTGGAGAGCATCTCTGGAGGAAGAAACAAGAGGAAGGGGAGATGAGGAAAGAGGCTTATTCCAAACCACAGAAGCAATAAGCAACAGAGCTGGATTCTGAACTCACATTCCCTGATTTTAGATCCAGGCTGCTCTCTGTCTGACACAAAATTTCTCCCCACATTTCTACGCTGCCATGTCTGAAGACACTCTGGGATTTAAAGGTTTAAAAGCTAGATGCCCTCCACTCCGTTTTAAATCTATGATCCTACTTTAAAAAATTCATTAACTAGTAAGAAAACACCAGAAAACTTCTAAGAACTGAACAAGATTTTATTCAACACTATCTCAACTGATTTGAGATTTTTGCTGATTTTACTCATGAATAAAATATGAAAGGACACTACAAAAAAGAATAGGTGCTATGTGCTTGCAAAATAAAATCCACAAGCTGCAATAAAGATGAACTGATCAGCTGCACTTAGAAGAGAATTCTAGTAAAAATTGAATCCTGCCCCCAAAACAGGGGAAGATCATTTTATAAATTCCAGAAATTACCCCACAGAAATTGTGAATTGGGCAATATTTCTTTATGGATAAGCAGCCCATCCAGAAATAAGTGATAAGGCTTAGTAGCTTGATTAGTCTGTGTTTTAATATTTAATAATATTATTATATATTAATTTACTCTATATGGGGGGGGGTCATTGTAAAGGACTGAACAGTTCAATCAAGAGCTGAAATTTCTTTCTTCAAGTGAAGGGCAGCTTTTAAAAGGATATGTTTATGAAAGAAACAATAGAGATCTGTTATACTATTGCCAAACTCTAACACAGTAAATTGTGAGCTTTCACTTCGATTTGGAAAGAACAGCCAGTAGGCCCTGAGAGCATTTCAGAAACATTGTCAAATGGAACTGGAAAATGCAGCATGAGGAAAGTGATCTGTCTGCTACTGAGATGTTGTCAACTTTAGGCACTAAGAGTAGCACATTCTAAGGGTATCTGGGAAGGGGCAACAGGAGTGTTTAGTAGTATAGTATAAAATAGTAGCATAAGGGAGAGTATGGGGGGGGAGAAGGAAGGAAGGAGCAAAAAGGAAAGAAAAAAGCAAGAAAGGTAGGAAAAAGAAAGAACAGGAAAAGGAAAAAGGGAAAGAAGGAGAGAGAGAAAGAAAGAAAGAAAAAGAAGGAAAGAGAGAGAGAAAAGAGAGAAAGAAAGAGAAAGGGAGAGAAAAAAGAGAAAAAAGAAAGAAAGAAAAAGAGAGAAAGGAAGAGAGAAAAAAGAAAGAGAAAGAAAGAAAGAGAAAGAGAACTACAGGAAGGAAGGGAGGGAGGGAAGAAGGAAGAAGGGAAGGAGAAGGAAGGAAAAAAGAAAAATAATTGTATCTAGTCAGTACTCAAGAGTGAGTTCTCCATTTGCAGTATAGCAAAAGAGAGAAGAAGTGGTTATACCAAAAGCCAAATCCTATTTCTCCAACTTTTTATTAGATCTAATAATCATGAGAGTCAGGTTATTATTGGAGAATGGAAGAGGAGGGAAAGGCAACAAAGAAAACATATACAAAAACAGCTCACTTCTTTCCAATTAAAGCCTACTTTCACAGACAGCCGTGAGTGCAGCTGCAAGGGTCTTTTTTAGAGTCCAAGGGATGGGCTGACTATGTAGTTGCCTTAGAGACCTCTGCATTGTGGGATGGGATTGCTTGGCTGGAGAAAAGCGTGCCTTGAATACAGTGGGAGAATCACTGCTGATTCAGAGACACTGATAACTGATAGCTGAGGCACCCCAGAATTCAGGTTGCTGGGTATGTTGTAAACAGGATTCTGTCAGGACAGGGCCCTTTAGCTCTATGGGGATGATGTTATGTTCTTTTGCTCTATCTCCCATATTTTATATTCTTTTGCTCTTTCTAGCTCCCATAGTCTATGTTTTTTGTTTTTGTTTTTGCTCTTTCTAGCTCCTATATTCTAGGTTCTTTTGCTCTTTCTAGGTCTCATATTCTAGGTTCTGTTGCTCTTTCTAGATCCCACATTCTAGATTCTTTTCTTCTTTCTAACTCCCATACTCTAGGTTCTTTTGCTCTATCTCCCATATTTTATGTTCTTTTGCTCTTTCAAGCTCCTATATTCTTTTTTTTAATGCTGTTTCTAGCTCCCATAATCAGGGTTTTTTGGTTCTTTCTAGCTCCCATAATCTAGGTTCTGTTGCTCTTTCTAAGCTCCCATAATCTAGATTCTTTTGTTCTTTCTAGCTCCCATAATCTAGGTTCTATTGCTCTTTCTTGTTCCCATATTCTAGATTCTTTTGCTTTTACTAGCTCCCATATTCTATGATTTTTTTCTTTTTTTTTTTTCTGTTTGTAGCGCCCATATTCTATGTTCTTTTGCTTTTTCTAGCTCCCATAATCTAGGTTCTGTTGCTCTTTCGAAGCTCCTACATTCTAGATTCTTTTGCTCTTTCTAGTTCCCATATCCAGGGTTTTTGTTCTTCCTAAGCTCCCATATTCTAGATTCTTTTGCTCTTTCTAGCTCCCATATCCAGGGTTTTGGGTTCTTCCTAAGTTCCCATATTCTAGATTCTTTTGCTCTTTCTAGCTCCCGTATCCAGGGTTTTTTGCTCTTTCTAGCTCTTATATGTAGGAGTTTTTTTTTTTTTTTTTTTTGCTCTTTCTAGCTCCCAGATGTCATCAGTGACCAGGTCCTGTCAATTTTACCTCTTAATAATTCTTGAATATGAGGGGCTCTCCTTTATTCCCATTTTTATCACCCATGTAGGGACATTCATTCCCACTTTACTGAAATACTACAAAGGCCTCTTAAAATTTCTCACTAAAGTGAGTAGAACCAGAACACTGTGCACAACAACAGCAAGATTATGCAATGATCAGTTCTGGTGGACGTGGCCCTTTTCAATAGCGAGGTGATTCAGGCCAGTTCCAAGATCTTGCCACGGAGAGAGCCATTTGTACCCAGAGAGAGGACTGTGGGGACTGAGTGTGGGTCACAACATAGCACTTTTAACTTTTTGTTATTGTTTGCTTGCTTGCAATTTGTTTTCTTTCTCATTTTTTTCCTTTTTGACGGTCCTGTGCAGCATGACAATTGTGGAAATATGTATAGAAGAGCTGCACATGTTTAACATATATTGGATTACATGCCATTTCAGGGGAGGAAGGAAGGAAGAAAAAATTTGGAACACAAGTTTTTGCAAGGGTGAATGTTGAAAATTATCTCTGCGTATGTTTTGAAAATAAAAAGCTTTAAGAAAAAAATTTCTCACTCTACTTTTTCCTTTCAATAGGTCTTAGAATAATTGATTATACTCCTAGGCACAATCATATCAGGTCTTCCCTATTGCCTCCAAAACCAAGATCAAACTCTCAGGCTGGCCATTTTTAACTTGGAACTACCTGGCCCTCCCAGTCACTTCCTAAATTAACCCCCAAATGTGCATTTTCCCACCTTCATCCTTTTGCCTAAACCTTTGTCCCTCAGACTGAAATTTCCTCCCTCCCCCAAGACCTTTAAAACCTAACAAATTCTACCTTCACAAAATTTTACTTGACAACGAGAGCTTCCTTCAGGTAGATTCTCTGTAACCTGTCATATACTTCTCTTGTAATTCTGTCAATTATATTTGTCCCTTTGATCTATGTCCTGGATGGGGAGCTACTTGAGTGACTGGCTATCTCCCCAACGTCCAACATGGCACTCTACACAGAGGAGACTTGTTTTCCCCATTACTTGGGGGTGCTGTATCCAATCCATAACTACTCCGTACCCACACGAAAAGCCCTTTCCTGATGAGATATCACCCATGTGCCCACCCACGGAGCTCTGAGATGCTGACACATATTCAAGGGCTTCAGATAATGCCTTCAGATTCCTGGGGAATAAGGTTCACTTTCTTTTTTACAAGTGGATGTTTAGGAGAGGAAAAAGGCGGGGTGGGGGTGGGGGGGATAAAACAAAAAGTCCTTAGAAATAACTGACAACTTGGACAGGGAAAAAACAGCTGCATCCACTTTAGGTAGTAACCCGGGCGAGTTTATGGGTTTGGATGAAATGGTACATTACCATTTGTCTATCCATTCTCCATGGTTTACTGGAAAAATACCAGTCGTTTCCCATTACCTCCCCTCCTTGGGAGTGGGAATAAGAAGAATGCAATCCCCAGCCTCACCCCCATACAAAGAATGGAGAACTGGTGATCTCTTTATTTAGGGAGGAAAGTATTAATTGTCCATCTACTAACATTCACAGATTTTCAGAGAGCTGGATCTGGAATCAGGGTGATCTTAGTTCAAATTCTGTCTGAGATGATTACTAACTGCAATTCTGAGAAAGTCCCTGAAATTTTGCCTGCCTCAGTTTCCTTACCTGCAAAATGGGGATAAAAACATCACCCACCTCCTGAGGTTACTATAATCACCTAACGAGATAATATTTAATTTTGTTGTATGTTTTAATATTGTTATTATTATTATATGCTGTTATTGTTTACATAAGTTTGGATTATTATTATTATGTTGTGATAATGATTTATAATACTAAGGTCATCAAGGGAAATATTTGATTTTATAGAGAAGAAAACTGAGTCCTGAAAGGTGACATGAAGTGCCCCAAACACATAAGTAGCAAGACTGGGGCTCCCTAAAGGCAGGCTTCTAAGAGTACTCCCCATGTGGGTGTGCCATCTTTGCACCTTCCCCCAACAGAAAGATACAGAGCTCTTCTTTCAGAGTAATGTCAGTTAAGAGAAAAAGGTCTTGGCTGCCCATAAATATTTCGCACTGACATCTTTACTCTCCTTTAGGGATTTGAATGCCTTCAGGGAAGAGATAAAACTCGGCTTCCCCTTGAGACTTCTCGGGGTTATTATATCATCTCCTGGAATGGGCTCAGCAGCTTCCTTGGAGACTGATGAGAGGTGGAAAGGGAGCAGCGCGGAGGGGGAGAGATTGCATCTTGTTCTTGGAGAAAAGCTTCATCTTCAGCTGGGACAGACTGAGCCATTAGTCCCGCTCTCTCTTCTCTGATAGAGAGAGGGGAAGGGATTTATGTCTTTCCCTACCAGCTAAGCTTTTCTCAGGAGCACAGACTTGGGGCTGCAAGTCCTGCCCATGATACAGGTGAGGAAACTGAGGCTCACAACGAGAGACTTGTCTAAGGGACCCAAGGGCGCAGGTAGGGCCCTACCCAGTTCCTGGGTCCTTCCCCCGATCACGCTCTGCTTGGGCCAGTCTATCTGGACTCGGGACCCTGCCTGTTCCTTCAGCTGCACGAGCCAGAGCTCCCGGAGCTCGGCGACGGATTGCAGGAAGCACTCTTTGTCCGGCAGACGGCTCCCGGAACCTCTGCCAGGTCTCGCCCTCTCCGGATTCCTATTTGCATGAGAACGGTCTGTCGGCCATTTTACGAAGCCGAATGAATCCCAGGCTTGGCAGAGACGGCCAGACCTGAGTGACTGACCCCCGAAGGCCACAGTTCTATTCAAACCCCAAACTACTCTGATGCTTTTGGACGGGTCAACAGACAGGGAGAAAACCGCCAGCGCCAGGACTGACTGACCAAGAAATGAAAAAGGAAGGCCGTGTAGGACGGTCACAAGTAAATGATTGGTCAAAAACTGATGTTAACAACTCGACTCCTCGGAGAAGATCCCCCCAGCCCCAGTGTCATGTCGGCCTCAGGGAGGACCCTGGGCAAAATCTAGAGCTACAAGGGACCTTATGGGCCACCGGCCCTAACTCACATGTTTTAATGATGAGGAAATGAGGATATGGCAAGAATAAGGGGTCATCTGTCAGAAGCAGGGCTGGAAGGGACTGACAGACCCGCAGTGCTCAGTGTCTAGAATGCTAGACCTGAGTTTGAATTCTGTCCCCTGTTGTGGGCAAGGGACCTGGTAGGACTGGGACATATGAGCACTTCCTCCCCATCCCCCAACCCTAAATGAGATTTTGTGAATCCCTCGGATGCCAGGGGACAGAATGAGTCAACTTTGCTCCCCTGCAGGCTGATCTGGGGTCCAGCTATGGGCCCTTGGGCCCTTGTCAGGTCAACCCTAGGACTGAGTGCAGGATTCTTAAGAATGGAGAATTTCCTTCTCCATCATCTGTTGGGTCCTGCCTAGGACTACGGTGAGAATCTCTGATAAAAGTGGGAACGGATCACTGATCTGTACATGGCTCTCCAAGGGAACATGGTGACTTAGTTTTAAAAAATAATGTCACATTCTGATGGACGTGGCTCTTCTCACCAGGGACGTGATTCAGGCCAGTTCCAAGTCTTATAATGGAAAGAGCCATCTGCACCCAGAGAGAGACTGTGGGCACTGAGTGTGGATCCCAACACAGCATTTTCACTTGTTTTTTTTTTTTTTTTTTTTGGTTGTTTGCTTGTTTTTTGTTTCTTTCCTATTTTTTTTCCTTTTTTAATTTGATTTTTCTTGTGCAGCAAGATAAATGTGAAAATATGTAAAGAAGAATTGCACATGTTTAACCTATACTGGATTATTTGCCATCTAGGGGAGGAAATAGAGGGGAGGGAGGGAGAAAAAAATTTTGGTTCACAAGGTTTCACAGGGGTGAATGTTGAAAACTATGTATATATTTTGAAAATAAAAAGCTTTATAAAAAAGTAATGTCATTTATGTCTTATTGTATTTCTAAATATTTTGTTAAACATTTCCCTATTACATGTTAATGTAATTGGGGGCACTTAGGAGTATAGCAGGTGGGCCATGGGTTTAACATCCCTTATCTAGGAGACTGCTTTTTATCTGGGGGGGAGGGGAACCTGAACATGTTTTTCTTAAAGGGATTGTTCATTTGAACTCTCAAGCACTGAGTGATAGAGGGTACTAGAACTGCATCAGAAGAGAAGTCACTTAGACTCTCAGCTGCAATGTCCTCATCTGTAAAATATAGGGATAATAGTACCCACCACACAAGCTTAAGTCAAGGATCAAATAAGATAACATAAGCCAAATGCTCTGGAATCCTCTAAGTGATATGTAAATACTGGCTATTATTATCATTAGCCATCTTTGTATCTCTGGTACTTAATTAAACTTGGGTAGATTTGTCCATTTAAAAAAAAAATCTCCTTATAGAATGAGCTCCTTGAAGGCAGGATTTTGTTTTGTTTATTTGTTTGTGTTTTGGTCTTCTGATCTTTAGGTCCGGTATTGGACACATAGGAGATGCTTACTAAATACTTTTTAAAACTAAATTAAGAGGACGCTAAAAGCAGATCGTCTCCAGATGAGGCCCCAAAGGGTGAGATGAATTGGTCCCCATCTCCCAAGGCTCTCTTGGAAGAATTCTAAAAGGATCTTAAAAGAAAGAAGAAAAATGGAGAAAGGAAATGGGAACTTTGCAAAACGGTTTAGAAAAGGAAACACAAATATTATCTGAAGAGAATTCCTTACAAAATAGATTTAGTGAAATGGAAAAACCATATAATTCCTTACAAATAGATTTGACAAAATGGAAAGAGAAAACTGCTCTTTGAAAAACAGAATTTGTGAAATGGAAAAAAAAAATCATAGAACAAAACAACTCATTTAAAAATCCGACTGGCCAAACACAAAAAGAACTAAAAAAGGTAACTGAAGAAAATGATTCATTAAAAATTAGAATTGAGCAAATGAAAATGAATGACTCCAAAGAAACTCAAGAATCAGTTAAACAAAATCAAAACAATGAAGAAAAAAAAAAGAAAATGTAAAAAATTTAATTAAACTCAACTGAATTGAAAGCCTCAGAAGATTACATCTAAAAACCACACTTAATATGTTTGAGAGAAAATAAAATCACTATGAATTCAAAAAATTCAAAAAATTAAATTATATGTACATCTATGTATATACACATATATATGGAAAGAGAGTCAGATAAGATTCTGAGAGAGAGAGAATGAGTGAGGCATTTTGGGATACTGGACAGAGAGCCTGGTCAAAATCAAGGAAATTTGGGATCAAGGTCTGCCTTTAAGATACAAGTATTGTGAGATTCTATATAAATCACTTAACTTCAAAGTGTCCTATACAGCTCTCTAAGACAATAAATTGAAGATCAGAGGCTGATCTGTTTTCATCCAGAAAGTGCCTTCACTGAAATTCCCCTATACCAATAAAATCACAGATCTGGACAAAAAAAATTAAATTTTAAACTTAAAACCACATGTAAGTGTAAATTTTTCTACTTATTAGCAAGCAATTCAGCATAATTTATATAGGCCATGGAGTATATGTGTGTATGTGTAGATATATTTATGTCTACACACATGTATGCACTTACACATGTATATTTCACATAAAGCATGTTTCAGAATTTAAAGCTCTAGAGAAATGTCAGCTAAAAATATGTGGATGAAGGAGACAGTAGGATGAGAAGAGGAACAGTGGGACACGTGATTTGGGTATCTCACAATTCACAGAAGTGCTGAAGCTTAGGAAATGAAAAGCATTCTCTGGGACAGAGGGTCTATCTAGTGGGGTAATCATTGAATCACAAATTTCAGATTACAGGAGACCTGTCGAGAATGATCCCTTCCTCTGATGGAGGAGGGAACTAAGGCACAGGGAAGCTTGTTGGGGTCACAGGGGCAGTGGGCGTGGAAAGGGAGATTCAAACTCAGGGCCTCTGACTCCAGATTTCTCCTGAGAGTTCACCATAACTCATTTTTTTCCAGCTCTCTTCAGTGTTCTTCCAACCAGGAAAGGCATGGAGAGGGAGAAACAAAAATACTGAGAGCCATCAAAGGAAGAAAAGAAGACAGGAATTAGCTCAGTCAGGGAAGCTGGAAAGGGATTATTTAAAAATATATTGGGGTTGCTCAGTCACTTGATGAGAGCCAACTTGCATTAACAAGCTTCTTTCAGCCTTTTCTCCAAAAGTAGAGAAAAAATTGAAAATAAATAAAAGTAGTATTGTTTTTAGAACTATCCAACAAGCTTCCTCCAACCTTTTCTCCAAAAATAGATAACAAATTAAAAATAAATAAAAGTAGTATTGTTTTTAGAACTATCCAACAAGCTTCCTTCAGCCTTTTCTCCAAAAGCAGAGAAAAAATTAAAAATAAATAAAAGTAGTATTGTTTTTAGAATTATCCAACAAGCTTCCTTCAACCTTTTCTCCAAAAGCAGAGAAAAAATTAAAAATAAATAAAAGTAGTATTGTTTTTAGAACTATCCAACAAGTTTCCTCCAACCTTTTCTCCAAAAGTAGAGAAAAAATTAAAAATAAATAAAAGTAGTATTGTTTTTAGAACTATCCAACAAGCTTCCTCCAACCTTTTCTCCAAAAGTAGACAAAAATAAAAATAAATAAAAGTAATATTGTTTTTAGAACTATCCAATAAGCTTCCTCCAGCCTTTTTTCCAATTAAAAATAAATAAAAATAGTATTGTTTTTAGAACTATCCAACAAGCTTCCTTCAACCTTTTCTCCAAAAGTAGGGAAAAAATTAAAAATAAATAAAAATAGTATTGTTTTTAGAACTATCCAACAAGCTGCCTTCAACCTTTTCTCCAAAAGTAGAGAAAAAATTAAAAATAAATAAAAGTAATATTGTTTTTGGAACTGTCCAAGAGGACCAACACAGAGAATATATCTTCCTTCCCCTGAAGAACGACGGAACGACAATAGTAGAGCACACAAATCACTAGGTCTAAAGTTAGAGCACCAATATGTTGGATGGTTCCTCTCCGTGGGAGAACCTGGACCAGAATCCCACAGCATGCATGAGGCGCACCACGACATCAGGGGAGCAGACATCCCCGAGGACCCTGACCCATCTAAGTAATGGAGGAGTTCATCTATCTTGATGAAACTCAATATTCAGTTTCTCAATAGAGACATGGGGACTGAACCCACAATGTCGCTGACACAAGGAATTCCCTTGTGGAAAAGTTCCCTCCACTCCTTCTGCCATGTGCATTAGTGGGGAGGTCCCTGGAACCCCGAGAAACGAAGAGCTTTATCCCAAGGAAGGCTTCAGTTTGGGTGAATGGAGTTAACATGATGGCAACAGAAAGCAAAATTTAAAGCAAAAACCTTAAAGGGCTTCGTTTTTTTCAAGTCATCGGTGAACAAAGTGGTGAGTTCAGCACCAATATCTCTGCCAAAGTCACAGCTTCCAACCCAGGTTCTGAAAGTTTCTGATTGAGGGCCTCAGGCATCCTGGGCAAGAATGCCATTCTCCAGCTGTCACATGTGGGGAGCTGGAAACGACCTTTGGGGTCATTGAGTCCAACAGCCCTATTTTACAGATGGGGAAACTGAGGTCGGGGGTATAAGTGCCTTGTTCATATTTATAAACTGAGTCAGGAGGCTGGGCAGAGGCCAAAACTCTCTCCCCTGACTCCTAGAGCCCAATGCTTCTCTCTCTTGATTTTTTGTAGAGCTAGTTTTTTCCTTTTTTTTTTTTTTTTGGAGAAGGGGAAGGATGGTATCCAGTAAATAAAGGAAAAGGAAATATCATTCCTCTGTTCAAAATTATGCATGGGCTCCCTAATGCCTTCCACTCAGTAAGTACAAGGTGAAAAAGGCTTAAGGGAAAGAAAGTCTCTCTTTAAAATTGCTTTCCTTGGCATCCCTAGTGTTAGCCCAGTTTCAGGTTTTTAGTAATAAATGCTTGTTGATGACTCCCTAAGAAGGCTCCTAAGGTTGCCTTGGAAGGCAGTGATCCCCCTGTCTCTGGGGGCATCCAAGAGAGCCCTCAGGACCCCTTGCTGGAGAACTGCAGGGGGACTCGCTTTTAGGTCCAGGTTGGCCCAGATGCTGCTCAAGTCCCCTCCAGCTTGGAGGACTGGCAGGTCTCCAGGCCAACGGCTGGAGAGCTCAGCATTCTGCCGAGGTCTCTAGTTGGGGAAGTTTCTGGGCTGGAGGCGCAGCTGGGGGCTTCGGGCCCAGGCAGCGGGCTCGCCCCGGGCTAAACTCACCATTTTCTGGCTGGTCCTTGATGTCGGCTTCACTTGGCTGGCTGGGACTTTCAGATTGACTCGAGTCTGAAAAACAGAAAAAGACAGCCAAAAATTACAGGGTCTGCTGTGGAAGGAGGCTCGGAGGCGCCAGACGTCCTCGCAAGGGTTGAGAGAGCGAAGCGGGAGCGGGGAGGCGAGAACCGGACCACTGAGGGCCCGGGGCCCGCCCGACAGGATGCAGAACGGGCTCCCGGGCCAAGGGGCCGAGCCCAGAGCTCCCGGGGTCCGCTCCCCCAGCGCCTCCGCTCGGTATTTACACGCTGAAGTCTGGGGAAGACTTCATCCTTCATGACACCCATCTGAGGCTTGATTCACAGCATAATAAAATGTCAAAACATATTTTGAAGCTGGTATATAAAAGCAATCAAACAACAGTAACAAGTTCTGGTGGGTTTTTTTAAATCTCTGCAGTAAGGCTGTACAAATTGAGACGAACGCTCGCACCCCATCAAAAGTGACGGGGTGCACGCTGGCTTGGAGCAATGGGCTAAGCCACGGGGACCCTTCCCAACAAGCACAAAATGCTATTTTATAGGTTAAATTATCAAATATTAAAATGTTTGGGAAAGTTGGGAGGGGAGCCGTGAGGGAGAGGGAGAAAGAATCCCCCACTTGGGCTTGTTTTGCACCTTCAAAAAATACCATCATTTATAAAAGTAATTCGTTGTCTACATCACTATAATAACAAATTAAAATACTTTCCTGGGCCTCAGTTTTCCCATCTAGAACAGGAGGGAGTTAAACTAAATGAACTCTGAGATGTTTCCTAACTAAAAATCTAAAAAGCTTAGGACCCTCTTCTGGAGGGTACTGTGGAATTGAAATGTTGAATGATTCTAGCCCCAGACTTGCAATCTCATGGTTTTTCTGTGTTAAAAAAAAGAGGGTTTAACTGGGGGGGGGGGCAATGAGGGGAAAAGAGAAAAGGGGGCCATGATGGCAAAAGTAAAAAAATAAAATCATTAAAATGTTAAATATAATAGAACTTCTTCAATTCAACATTTTAGTAGCATTTTGGTACATGGGTTGTAAGGCTCAAATGAGACAATATCTATTAAGCACTTAGCATAGTATCTAACACTTTATAAATTTTAGTTATTATTATTATTATTCACCCTAAACCAGAAAACACCTAATTTCTAATGACAGAGTTTTAAAATCAAGTCAATTTCCAAAGGCCAAAAGAAAGCCCGGGTGGGTGTTTGTTGGGCGGCATTCCTAAGTGATTATGCTTACTGGGGAGGGGAGACATCAGACAAAAAAGTGGAGGATTCTGCTTCTAAAGCAATTCACAGAAATCTCCCTAAAGAAGGACATCTGTGGATAGCCTCCAACCCAACTTCACCTCGACTTCCCCAGGTTGAGAATTCACCGGTCTGAAATTTTGACCAGATTTCTGTAAGAAGTCAAGGCAAGATCAAAGGTCGTGAGCCTTCTCTGTGATTAAATGGAAAATCTTATGTCTATTGAGAAGAATTATTACATCTTTCTTCTTTTTCTTTGAGGTATTAATAACCCAGAAAGAATCAGCACTACCAGTGACCCTGGGTCAAGCAATGCTAATTTATTGCTTTAGAAAGGCTCCCTCCTTTTAAGCAAATGAGGATTTTAATTATAGGAAAGTACTATAAAGAAAATGCATATTTTAAATATTCAGATTTTAAAAAATATCTATAACCTGGTGACTCTATAGATTAGCTACCCAGAAAATGCCTTAGAGAATGATTCCGTACCCATTCAAAGGTCTAAGGAACAGGAGGCGAGAAAATTGAAATGGGGATTTAAGCCTGGCAAAGTCATACTTTTAATCATCTGGCAACAGTTTTTGTAGCACAAATAAAAATAAAAGCTCTAAATGTCAAAAAAAAAAAACAACTTTAAAAAAGAAATCGCATACAATTACTTATCAAAAAGAACAGAAAGTCCTCACCAAAAATTGGAGAAGTGGGAAAAAGATGCCAAAAGCTTTTATATAGGAATCATATTTTAAATGTCAATTACAGAAATTTGCACAGGCTTAGCAGACTGCCGGGGAGGTGAAAATCATTGTTCTTAGAGGAAATTGTGTACTTTTGTCACGATAAGTGATAAATCAATCTTCTAAAAAAAATAATAATTCAATGTATTTCAGTGAATGGACAAAACGTTCCTTATTTCTGTCTTAGAAAGGGCTAGTTAAACTGTTGGCACCTCTAACTAAGCTAAAAGGAAAAGATAATATAGTTCTTTTTTTCCAGAAAGAGAAGGTTGCTCCCGCCCCCTTGCCAACCTCAATCATGTCACCGGAGGCGAACATCGTGTTTAATCCATAGGACTATTTTCTTTAGAAATCTGACTCTTTCAACTCTGGTGACTCCGGGGTTTTGGAGAGAAGTTGAGCCCGTATTTTAGTTTCTAAGCTTGGTATCTTTAGTTTTCACCAGTTTCCATACACAGACAATTTAAGAAAAATACAATTTTTGGTCCCATTGGCTTTATAGTAAGTGTGTGGGTTTCCTGAGGGAGCTAACAAAATTAAAAAAGGAAAGATGCTAGTGAACCTAAACACACACAAACATACACACACACACACACACACACACACACACACACACACACACACCCCCTCACACGCTAAATGGTTCGGAATCTGAAAGTAGTATTCTTTGTTCTTTTGCATTTAACCTTTACGTTTGCTTTTCTCCTCTCCCTCTGTAGAAATGAAACAGGGATTTGGGACAAGGAACGCGATGAAAGGTAGCTAGATGTGTTTAGGGAATGAATTTTTAAAAACACAAAAACTTCTCCACTCCACAGTGAGGAGATGGGGAGGGGGGAATTGGTATGCAAGGGGACCAAGTCTGTTTCTGAAAGGCTCAGCAATAAACACTGCAGAAGGCATCTCCCTGGCCATATTTTCACAAATAGAATTTTATTTCTCAAGTTGCATTTGAAAGCTGCAGATCCTGTCATCTGGGAGTGAGCTACCTTAAAATGGACTAGTCATCCCTTTTAACTTTAGTTATCATGGGATATGAGCAGCCTGGAGGGTCTGGTCACTGCTCTCCCCCTCCCTCATTTTCCTGACATATCTTTCTGACTCCAAGAGAACCTTTGAGTCCTACCGAGACTCCCTAGTTGGGCGTTCCGGATAGAGACTGCTCTGATATTACAAAGGGTCACTAATGCTTCTGAGTGTGTAGCTGAACAGGTGACTGGCCAGAGGTATAAATTAATTTCTATCCATACATAATTTATACAAATGAAAGATCTCCTTCTTAAGTGTTTGCATTCAATCAATAATATCACTCTTGGAGCAGAGAAGGTTAACAATTCATTTGCTCCTTTGTTCTCGATAGTTGATGAAGACTTTTCATAACTGAAAAGTACATTTCATAATTGACTCCTTTTTTTTTGTTTCACTTCATAATATTGCCAACCGAATTTCACCACATATAATAATGAAAGAAAAAAGAGTCAAAGAGAACCGTATTTTGGAGTCCCTCTTGGATCCAGAGGCCGGCAGCACCAGCAGCAGCTGGGAGTTGCCCTGCTGCCTTAGGCTGGCTTTGGTTGAAAGCCAAAGATTTTGAATATTATGATGAAGCGAATGTTATTAAGGAGTATATTTAAATGATTTCAGATGGACTTGGAAACATTATTGTGAGGAAGTGCATTAGAGTTATCAATTTTTCTTTTTCATCTGGGGATCAGCTTTTTGTTTAAGGAAGCTTAGACTTCAACATAACCTTGAAAAGTAATGTTTCTTTTGGTTTTTAAAAAATGTATGAGCAGAAATTTAAACCTAAAATAGACAAGGTTAGCATATAGGAGGCTGGGATCAGACCGCTTAATTGAACTAGCATCCATCTATCTCTGCACTTTTATGGCGCCTACGGCCACATTGCCAGAGTGCTCAGACAAAGATATTTCACTATCGACAAAAATCACTGGGGAAAGGAATAAAAGAAATACTAATGCGTCAAGTAGCAGCCTCCGCTTCCAAAAAGCTGGTTCTTTGTGGGAGCATCAGAAACTCCTAACTTAATTCCTGACTCGTCCCCATGACCGGGTATTTCCTCGGCTCTCCGTCCCGTCTTCTGACGGTTCCTCTCTGAAGAGCTCACGTATAGTCCTTAACTTTGCACTGACAAATGAAGTGAGGTAACCCGTTTAGGACTGATCTGTCCCGAATGGAGACTTTCCATTATGTGTTTTATGTTCCTCCAGACAAAGCACAGAGAACCACGAGCCTTTTACCTGTTGGGCCAACTTTCTAAAACTCACTGGGTAGCAGAACATGAATAAAAGGGGAATGGGTATTTAAATCTTTTTGTTCCAGACCGTCACTGAAGTTGGACCTCATTACCTTAGTGCCCAGTGCACTAGGGAGAACATCCCTTGGAGGCTAAGCTCTGGAAAGTCCTACTAAGGGAGAAAGGCTTCAAGCCTGAATCTAGCCTACATGAGTCCAGAGGAGGTGATGATGACTGTGATGAAGATGACAATTTTGCCCATGGTAATGGAATCTGAGCAGGGATGAAAGGTGTGATGGAAAAAAACAACGCTGTATTTAGAATCAGAAAATTCAGAAATCAGAATTTTAGGCTCTCAAACCCTGCTCCTGCCGCCCTGAGACAATCCTCTTAAATCTCTCTTGACCTCAGTTTCCTTCCTTATAAAATGAAGAAACGTGACTGTTGAGCTCTTCTTTAAGTTATAAAGCTTCTGCTTCTAAAAACATACATAAGATACTGAATGGAGCCCGTGTGGGTGGAGAAAGTTCTAGTCATGTCAATGAAATCATGAATATTTTTAGAATATTCTAGGATATTCCTAATATCCTAAGTATATGCCTTAAAAACACAGGCTTATATTCTGTAGAAACGGTCATCAGCGATCTGTGTTGGTTATATTATTATGGAGGCTAAGTGGATTTTAAGGCTAATCCACTCAGGAGGAGAATTGAGAATGGAGAGAAAAACCATGTAGTATGGAGTCAATATTATTGATCCGCACCTGGGAGGTACCCCTACAGAGGAGATTCTAGGACACAGAGAGAGAGAGCCCAGGGCCAGCATGTCGGATGATGGATGGGTCTTTGCATGGTAGCAGTAGGATACGGAGCAAGAAAGGTCTTACATCTGCTGTTCACTAATTGCGTCACCTGGAGCAAGATTTAAATATTTCCAAGTCTCAGTTTCCTTTTCTGTAAAAGGGAGGTATAAAAACCTGAGAAATAATAGTAGCCCACCAATAATAGCCTTACAGGAATGTCATGAGGGTCTTCTGCACAACCAGAGCTTTCGAGAGGGCAGAAATCATATGCACACACTAATAAATTTATACATACATACAAACATATACATATTTATATATAAATATATATATATAATTTATAATATATTATATAAATATGGTATGTATACACATTATACATATGCAAGGAAATATATTCCAAAAGTAAATGTATTCCATGTATGATATATATACATATATATATATATATATGTGTATGTTTGTGCATATAAACTTTTGATACGATGAACTGGATCCCTCTGAGAGGTTTACATAAGACACAGACAAAAATTCATACTGGATGGGCCAATCACCACAGGCTTAAAATCTCGGGGCACTAGGTGGCGCCGTAGTGGATCAAGCACCAGCCCTGGAGTCAGAGGAATTGAATTCATAGCCAGCTCAGATACCTGACACTTACTAGCTGTGTAACCTGGGCAGGACACTTAACGCCAACTGCCTCGCAAAACCCCCAAACAGAAATAACTGAAATCTATGTTGTTAGAGGGAATGCCCACATTAATACAATCTCATATACATCAAAATCTCAGAGTACTGAAATATTCTAAATAATAATAAAATTAGCTCTTTAATTTCACTTTTTTCATTTATATCAGGTGAGAAAATTCTCCCTACAATCCTGATCGGTTCCTGCCACTTGCAGTCTCAGAGAGTTGTGTGGGCACTGAAGGTAACCCTTGAACCCAGCATTTCCTGACTCTGAAACGCTCTTTCTCCACTGACCCTTCATCTCTCTTATTGATCACAGTAATATCATAACTGAACAAAAAGGGTAGAGAGAGGGAGCTGCCACAGTAGTCTGCCCCTCGACAGGATACCATGAACACTCATTGTAAGATGCTCAAGTTTGGAAATAAGAACAAGATGAGAAAGTGAGGGTAATGCTCTCTCCCCTGCGAGCTGCCCCTCAGCAAAACAAACAAGAAAACAAAGATTATATTGACTTGATGTTACTATTGGGGAGGTACAGGGGCAGGTAGGAGGAGAAATATGCCAGGAAAATGGAGATTTTCCCTCCACTCCTGACATCTAATGGTTTCAAGTACACGTTTCACCCATCTGAGTTTCAACTTCCCCATAGTATGATGCTTATAGAAAAGCTGGATTTATTGTCATGACAGAAACTCAAATTTACGGAGTGCATTATATAATACCAATGATGTGCTATTCATGCATTTTTATGAACGCCGCATGTGGCTATCATTGCCACCCCAATTTAACAGAAGAAACAAAACTACAGAGGGCTTAACTTATTTGCCTGTGAATATATACGACTTTAAATGTAACTAAGAATAAGTTTTGAAAAGGAAACTGTATATTTAAAGATTTTTTAAGTAGTATTCTTTGTCACTCATTTAGAAAAAAGAGAGGAAAGAAGGAAGGAAGGAAGGAAAGAACAAAGGAAGGAAGGAAGGAAGAAGGAAGGCAGGATAAAGGAAGGGAGGAAGAGAGAGAAAAAAGGAAGAAAGGAAGAGAAAGAAAGGAAAGAAAGAAAAAGAAAGAAAGAGCAAGAGAGAAGGAAAGAAAGAAGGAACAAAGGAAGAAAGAAAGGAAAGAAAGAAAAAGAAAGAAAGAGCAAGAGAGAAGGAAAGAAGGAACAAAGGAAGAAAGAAATAAATGTCCAACAACAAGTATGTAGCTGAATAAATTGCAGCATGTTTATTTAGTGAAATGTTGGTGAAATTAAGCTCAACAAGTATGAGAAATAGAAAGAAACTGGGAAAGAACTTTATGTAATAATACAAAGACAAAGAAATAGAACCAGAAGAGGATATTACTTACTAACTATGGCCACAGAAGAAGAGAAGGAAAAGACAGAAAATTCTGATAGGGAAACAGAGGAGATAGCATAAATAGTATTAAAATATTTTTTGGGGAAACAAGTGACTAGTTGTGTTAGTGAAAGAAGGTTCTGTTGTTTGTACTGATGTTCCACGTTGTTTTTAATAAAACTGCATCCTGGACCATTGCCAGCTGTCCTGACTTTTGTCCTGCCATTGCACTTTGATGACTCTGGAGGACAGAGTGAGGCTGAGGACTTTTGCAGTTCTGTCTCACTTAAATCCAATTCACAGTCAAGATATTATCCTTGATGTCATTGGGCCCCTTCAAAAATGAAGTTGAAATTCTGACTACAAGTCTAATGTTTTTGCCAACATCTAAAATGTTGTTCCACATTTAAGAGCAATAAATCTGAAATTGTAAAAACTACAGAACATCCACGGATAAGAAAGAAGATGGTCTGAGGATCCATCAAAGGTACTGGGTTGATTAGCCTGAAAAATATGCAATGGAAAAGAAACACTGGATTTGGAGCCAGAGGGTGGGGGTTTGAATCTGGCTCTGTTATTTACTAGCTGAGTGGTCTTGCACCAGACACTTCCTCTCTTCGGACCTTAGTTTCCTCATCTATAAAATGAAGGGATCTGACTCAATGATCTCTAAAATCTTTTCTGGATTCAATTCTATGACTGTACAAATTAAAAAAAAAACCCTAAGTTACTCTGTGACAATATGATACAAAATATTCTATCACATGCAAGGTTATAAAGAAATAAAAAAAGAGGACTTAATAAAGTTTTTTTTTTAAGAGCTTCAAAAATACGATATGCAGCTATCTTTCTTGTGTGACTTAAGTAGGGAGCTGCTACTTTAGACAGAACTGAGTCACAGAATATCTTGAGGTCTCTTTTGGGTTCACCATTTTAGAATTTGAAAAGCAATGATGACAAATGAATATTTTGAAGTTCAAGACTGATCTGTAATGATCATCCCTTTTACCCAACATTTTGCTGCAGAACAAAAATTCTAAAATCTCTTAAATGATCAGGATGGTCTACTTATGCTCAACAGCCAAACAAATAAATATTTGCAGGAATATTTTTCTATAATTACTATATGAAATTCAGGAACTGTTTTTATTTTTTACGGTATCCCCATGGCCTCGATGACAAAAATATTTAAAAATGTTGCACAATCCTTAAATCTCTTTTTTAAAGTCTCAAAAGTTTATCTATCTGTGTGTAGAGGTCATAGGCAAAGTCCAAACTTAGGACAGTGTAAGCATTAACCAGCCAATTTCCATATTAACCAGACAGTTCTGATGAAGAAAGAACAGAATGCAACATGATCACTAAGTCGGCATCATTAAAAAGCAGCAATTATTAGCACTTGGAGTGTACGGGTAATATCTTTCTAAATCCAGTAAGTGAGCAAAACTCTTTGTTTTAATGCAAAAGGTTTAGCATTAACCATTGGAATTTAACCATGATTAAATGAGGTCATGTAAATAAAGCAATCTGCCCATCTTAAAAGCACTCCATATATCAAATATTTCAGCTAGTAGTATTACTAACCAGGTTTTTTTTTTTTTAAACACAATTCAGCAAGAAACTTAATTTACAAATGCTGTTAAATTATGAAGTGATTATTTTTGCTAACTCTCCGAATCCCTTCCAATTGGAACTCCCCTCACTGATACGTTTTAAATCACTGAATGATTTTTTTTTTAAGGGAAGGGACACAAGTCCACTGTCTCAATAAAGAAGTAACCGACTTTGAATGTGAATTCCATTTATATACTAATAATCTTAAAATTTTAGCAACCACAGTAGGCTTTAGATCACGCCAGTGGAGGATTCTTGAGATGGCCCTCATGTATCTAATATTGTCGGGGCTAAGTCGGGGAGGAAAGAGGAGGAGAATGAAAAAAGGAGAGAGCCATGAGTTGGAGGGATGGAACAGAACCTCGGCGGCTGCCCACTCTCATCTGGATTCAGATGGAAAGAGGGGGCTATACCCATGTGGCCAGTGACTTGGAAGAGCTCCATCAGACCACCCAGAGAGTGGCCAGCTGCTGTTCAGGAGACACCCCTTCAACTCTCCTGTCTGACATTTTCAGGATAGTCTTCACATCATTACACAGCTCAAGTGACTGTTCTCTTTCTCAAAACTTTTTTTTTTCTTTTTTTGCAAATGCTTTTCTCAGAAAGAATTTGCAAAAATATTACTCTTGTAGAAATTTGGCGAGGCGGGTTTTTTCCCCCTTTTTTCTTTCTTTTTCTTCTTCTTTTTTTTTTTTTTTTGGCATTCCCAGTTTCAGTCCCATCTGTTTAGTCGGGACTCTGTCTGATAAAACTGTTTAGGTTGGAGAGTGAGTCAATAGTTCTACCACCTAATCATAAACGTGTTGGATTTGTTTGTTTTTGTTTATCTGTTTGTATGAGAACAAAGAAATACTGGAAAATGAGGCATAAAAAAAAGCAAGTTGTGCATTAAATAAAGCAGCTTAACCTACTGATGTCCCCAAGTATTCTGGATTTTGATACATTAAAAATCACAACTCAGATTCAAAACCCTTGAAAAGGGTTTCAGTGTCCCACAGCTAGGTCTCTCAAGGAGAAATAACTTCACAGTGAAATAGAGGGGAAAAGCATTCTGAAGGAGTCACGTTTGGTTAGGAGAGATTCCCTGACGCCATTTTCCTTTTGTAAAACTAAAGTTTTCAACACAGGAAAACAACCGAACTTTGAAAAATAAAAGTACTAATAATCATGACTTTTAATACACTGTCACTAAAGCATGTATCTCTCCTCTGGGTAGAGGTGGTGGACAACAGAAGCAGAAAGGCATAAGACATTGTCAGCCATGGCCAGTGAGCTGATTTCCCCCCCACCGTATTTTGTGGCAAGGGAGGTGGAGTATTTGGGAAATTACAGCAAGGTAAAAAGAGGAATATCAACAGAATATTCAGAATATCATATATCTATTCATATACAAATACAATACATATATTATGTATTTATCTATATCTGTATGTATATAAATACAAAGATTTTTTAGACTAAGGGGTTCCTGAACTTTTTTATTAATGACATTTTAAAAAAATGACATTGTATTTCACTATATTTGGTATTCTTTGTAATTCTATGTGTTTTATGCATTTAAAAATATTGTTCTAAGTAGGGATGCAGAGAATTAACCAGACTTTCAAAGAAGCTAATAATACAAAAAAAGTTAAAAATCTTTAAATCTATAAATATGTATTATACATATATGTATATACATATAATATGGATTTTCTTTTTTGACATGGGTCTGTGATTGAAATAGACTGAAACACTCGGATAAGAGTCTGAAAGATGAAGGAGGTTGTTTATCTCTATTTTAAGAAATAACAGCCTGAGATGCCTTGGGAGAGAACTGGACTGAGCTGAAACCAAAAGCACTGGCTCAGCCCTGCTGCACCATCTAGCCAGAGGCCTATCTGTGGCAGATTAGCCTCCAGATAGCAAATTACTTAATACCCCAGGAACCTCTTATTCCTTTCCCCCTTACACAAAATTAAATGTATATTATGGGTTGTGATGGGAAAGGCAGTTTAGTATAGTAATGACATGTATGAATATAGAAAAGTTCATTTCTCTTTGGGGCTTTCAGGTTTTTAAAAGCAGTCCATTAATGAGTCAAAAGGCAATTAATACAGAAGGAGGCAGGGAAGCACGAGCTAGTCTAAACAATTTTTTTTCACATGTCTAGAATTCTGGGAGAATTTCTTTTTTAAATAAAAAGCAAATTACCCACATGATTGGAAACTGGGTCTGCAAGTTGAGTGTGGACTTTCCCAGTCACCATACCTTGTGTTTTATACTCAATGCTCATTTACATAACTGCTCATCCAGACAAATTTTCTTTTTTTCTTTTTAAATCAATCCAGACCTATGGCCAATATGCTCGACTCTTCAATACACAAATAAAGATTCTGGTGTAAAATCCCAGCAAAGAAGGTCTTTTTTTTTTTTTTTTAATTTGTTTTGTTTTGTTTCGTTTTAAGAAGAAGGTTCTTAATTCTCCAATACTGGGAAAGAGATTATCACTGATAATGGAAATGGAAATTACAGCTCGCTGTTGTTTATTCCAGACAGACACTTGTGTGTTAAGTCTGTTTATCAGGCAACACTTTGTCTAAGCCAGGAAGTAGTCATCCTTTGTAACAAGATGTATGCAAATGATTTTCCCATCAGCCTCTGCAACAAGACTGTGGCCCACACAAAAAAAATCCTTGTTACTTGACCAGTAAGAAGCTACCTCAAAAGTAGACTAGCCCCTGAGCACAGCCAGCCAGGGCGATGCTGGTGCGTTTCAATGAGCTCCAACCATGTGCTCGCAGTCTGTTGCTTTTTATTCCAAGCCCATTTTGTGTATTACATCTGCTTTTCAGGCAAGACTTTGTCTAAGTCAGCCGGGGCTTTAGAACCTGAGCAGAAAAAAGAAGCCCCCGGAATAACCCGGGTCAGAAGAGCTCCAAGCCCCCCGGGACTGGCTCCAAGTCTAAGATCCACTTTTAAAAATCCGCGAGAACGGGGAGGACCATCAGCCTCCACTTTCGGAGCCATCAATCTCTGCTCCTTGTCAGTTTCGAGGCTGTCATTCTAGAATCCTGGGACAAAGTTTGGGATTTCTGCCCACGCCATGGAAGGGCCCATAGATGTTCGTGAAAAGCCCTTTATCTTTTGGGTTCCTGGCTATCAAATAAATACAGGAAGCTCGATCAAAGAAACAGTTATTGGATCGACTTCGACCTCCAATGTCATATATTGGAGGCTACGTCCGATGTCATATCCTCCAGTTTTATAGGGTTAATTTCTAGGAGTTATTGTGTGATTTAAAGGAAAAAAACTTATAATGAACTACTTTCCTGCCCCCTGTAAACATGAATACACTTAGCTTCATTTTTTTCCCCTTTCTCTTTAAAAAAAAAAAAATTTCCAAAGGGCTTGAAAATCCTCCCCAAAGGAATCCTATTGGTTCAGCCCCTGTCTTCCTAGACAAAATAAACACTTTAGGACTTTCCTTGTTTGTATTCTCCTCAGTGGTGGTGTATGCATCAGCAGCTAAAAACAAAGAAACTTTTTAGCAGCTCAGACAAAATGCAGAAGCTTTCCCAAACAACTGAAGCAAAGGGGTGGGGGGAGCCCAGGGAGGAGGCGACTGGGGGTGGGGAAGCATTCAGAAAGTCTGACAGTCCATTCAATATAGGGATGATGGCTAAAATGCATCCAGGGTCCCCTTGCTAATTAAATATGCATTGGCACAGTTCTGATCGATGCGAGCCACGGATCAAATGACACACCTGCAAAATCTTGAGCCCCAAGCTCCCAGGGAAAAAGAAAAAAAAAGGGAAAAAGCGGCCTTGTCTCCTTATCTTTTGTTTTCAAAGGCTCTCCATTTCTGTGCTTAGATATCTAATTTAATTCTCTCACCCCTCAGCAAACTGGATTAGGGAAGTCAATACGGCCTTTGTGCATCCCAGGAACACACAGCTTTCCTTTGATTCAATTTAGCCGTGACCTTTAGACAAAGATAATGACGGGCTCCAAGAAAGGGGAAGGCTTTAAGGAAGACCCCAGAAAGAGGGCTCCCCAGGGGAAGCACAGGACGAGACAGCAAGGTGGCACGGAGAGACAGAACTGCCTGCCCTTAAAGGGAGATAGAGGAAAAAGGGGAGTGAGGCGGTTTACCAAATGATGTCTAATTATTAAAAAAAAAAAAAAGGGACAGAGGTTCTCTTGGAAAGGTGGGGGACCAGGGGTGTGCAATGGCGCATACATCATCATACCTGATAATAACGTCTGCTGGTTTTGCTTAACTTTTTTTCTTTGCTACAAATAAGGGAGGGTGCTTTTGTGGAGGGGCCATGTCCCAAATGGCTGTGATATAAAGGCAAAAATATAAAATATAAAACATGAAAACAAGGATTGAATGAATGAAATGGGGCAGTCCATTTGTATGCTGTAACCTTAAGTACTGAGGGCCATAGAGAAAAGTGGTAGGTGTGAGCAGGTTCCTGCACTTCCCAACAGAAGGAGAAATGTAGAAAGGAGGACAACAAAGAAATCTATGATCAAAAGGGAATTTGGACCAGGTACCTAGATAGAAGGAAAAAAAAAGGAATGGACTGAGCCTTTTTCCACAGTGATAAGAGAGTTCACAGACCCACTGAATGGCCTTGCTCTGGTTATCTGGTGGGCAGCCCCCCAGGTGGCTGGATGCTTGTGGCTCCCAGAAGAATCCCGCTAAACTACTAATAAGCAATCGTTTGCCTTCCACAAGCCACAAGAGCGAGATCCCAGATCCTTGAGAGAAGCAGAATATACCAAAGCATAGAGTCGTAGGAGAGAGCTTAACGGCGAACGGAACACCAGTTCTTAGCCTAAATCACAGGTCAGTGAAGGAGGAGCCGGCGCGTGGTTCGGATTTTGGAGGACCACGGGAGGGATCGGGCCCTGCCCCTCCTTTCTCCTCCCCAGGCCGTGTTCCCACATGCAGCCTTAGGGGTTTATGTTCCTGAAGCAAAAGCTGACCAGTCAGGCTCCTGCTCGAATAACCATGATGGCAGATCTCAGATTGAGAGATGAGAGCAATCATTGAGTTCAACCCTTTCCCTCCATAGAAAGAAAGCCGAGACTGTGACTTGGGCAAGCTCATACAGAAAGTAGCAGAGACAGAATGTGAGTTTGCCTCCTTTAACTCCAGATAGGAAACTCTTTCCAACTGTATCATATTCACTTTCCCCTCTACAATGGCTTTCAATGGGTTAACAATGGACCTGCCAATGATGGAAAGCTGCAGAATCTGGGCAAATCAGAATTCTATCCCTGCCTTTGACTGAAAAAGAAAAATGATCTATGACTGTCATGGTGGCTACCCCAAGAACCAAAGTAAGGTTCCTATCCTTTGGGCATTTCCAGGAAAACAAACCTTAAATTAAAATGACCCATTCCCAAGATGGACAAAGCTGATTATTTCTCATCTTCATTTTGAAAATCATTTCATCTGGAGGCAGCGTGACAGCAGGAAGAGCCTGGATTTGGAATCTGACCTCCTGATTCTGTGACTTTGTGCCTTGGGCATGAATGACCTTGAGGTCTCCTTGGGTCTATTTCTACATCTGTCAAAGGCGCAGGTTAGAGAGAGGATCCCTAAGATCCCTCCAGTGTCATTTTCCCCCTGACTTTACATGGTGTTCTCTCTTATACCAGAGCTTCTGTTATACCAGAACCAGGAGTGGGGTACAGCCTGTTACTACAGAATAGGGACTGGTTAACAAATGCTTGTTTCTGCTCTTCTTCTATTTGCTAATGATTTGGGGGAACTCTCCTATCAAGATCCAGAGATTTCTGGTGGGGAAAGTCACATTAATAAGCATTTATTAAGCATCAGCTGTATGCCAGGCTCAAATAAATATATCCAGAGATTACAAAGAAAAGCAAAACGAGTTCTTTCCCTCAGGGAGCTTATGGTCTAAAGAGAAACAACTGTACTAACAAGTTATAGTAGGGTAAACTAGGAGGGGTCTCAAAAGGAAAGCACTGGTGGTTATAAACTGGAACTATCTAGGCTGACTTTCTTCACCTAGAAATTATGTCCAGAGCAGGAGGTGATGCTGTTAACCAAGAACTTAAAACCTCTAGGCCTTTTAATTTGATATTTAATGAAAGAGAAATGGCACGTTCTATAGGATTGCATAGGACAAAGTTTTCCATATATATATGAATAAATTAAATGAGGTGGTAATTTTTAATAAGACATAGTTTACCACAGACATGTCTCCTCCATAATCTCTGCCTGTTTTTTAACCAGTGAGATAGTAAAACCATGTCTTGTTAGCGGGGTTTGGAGCAGAGTGGTTTGTTCTGGTATGGGTTGGATCAGCCAGCCTCTGCATTCTGAGATTCTAAGACTCATGAACAAGTCACTTAACTAACATGAACCTCATTTTCCTCAGCGACAAAATGAAAGGGTTGAATTCTAGCTCTAAATTCTGAATCCTAAGTCACGTTGCCACTTTAAGCCTCAGTTTCCTTCTCTGTAATATAAAGGACTGGATCTCTTCCAACCCTATACCTTATTTTATGTGACTGAATCACTTCATCTTCAGGCTTCAGTTTCCTCATTTGTAAAATTTTGGAGATGGAGAAATTCACAACTAAGACACTTTCTATCTTTAAACTCACAGATTGCCAAGAATGTCTTCATTGAGGCTACAGAATTTATAAAAGTTTCTGATGAAATTCTCCTCTGAAAATAAGAGCAATATAAAAAGTTTTCTTTTGGGGGGATTATAAAAGCTTTAGGGGAGACAAAGTCTCTTGAAGACTCAAAAAATAGACTCTCCTGCCCTCATTTATTCATTATTGTAAACTTAGGTTGTGGAGATCAGCCAGCTGTTCTCCCTGTTCCAAGGGAGTGGGGATTCAAGCTCTTCTCTATGATGGAGGGACCTATTTGGGAATGCCATCAATGATAATAGCGGCTATGAGCACCAGAGCTGGTTCTAAATGCTATCTGTGCTAAGCTGAGAACTGGACAGAACTTAAGTTACAGACACGTACGAATGACCCGCAATGGGCAGAGTTGGGGATTCTTCCTTTTGGCAATTTTTCCAAATTCCCAAGAAGCATAGAATTTCTGAACCCCTATTCTCCCAAGGAGTTTCTTAACACTCTGGCAATGACCTCTGGGTCATTGGTGTTTTGTTTTGTTTTATTAAACAGGGCACCATTAAATAACAAAATGATATTGAATCAATATGGGCTCCTGCTTATAAAAATAAAATATGAACTTAAATAATGGGTATCAAATTCAAATCCATCTTATGTGTCTGAAATAATTTGCTTACAATTTTCCCTTCATCGATCATTTTCCCCCCTGAATAACAGGGTTTATGAATTCTGGAATACTGGGATATGAGAACATGGTAAGAATTAAAAGCCAGGAAAACCATATGGTCTATCTAGAGCTGGCTACATACTTCTGGAAACAGAAATGACTGGTGTCATCAGAAAAAGTCCCAAATATCCAGACTATTATTAATGTCTCTCTCCTCGGGGTCTCCATTTTTAAAGGTTCAATTAGCCCCATGGGAAATAAAAATGTTTTTTCTTCATAGGATTATAGATTTTAAACTGGGTAAAGCTTCCACCGGGTTCTTGAGTATCACGAGAGTGGGGAGTGACCAACCACAGGGCAGCAATAATTCTCCAAGAGACATTAGCCCAAACCAAAGCCACATCCGAATCAAAGGCGATGGGAGAGCGCATTCTCCAAAACATCAGGTGGCTTGACTTCATAACCACAACTGAAGTCTTAATCAGATTTGATCATTTACCTAGAATATCTGGGAAGACCCAGGACAACTGGGAAGGAGTAATTTGTCTGGTGGATTAGATAAAATGGAGGAGACCAGAATCCTAAGTCTAGAGCTAGAAGGAACCTCATACATCATGGAATCCAAATCCCGCATTTTACAAATGAGGAACAGAGAGATTTCAGTGACTGATTTGTCTAAGATCACTCACCAGCAGAGCGAGGATCTGAATCCTCCTCATCAAATCACATCCTCTTGTCACTGTCCCACTTGAGACATTGCATTAAAAAGCTTCTCGTTAGAACGCAGATTTTGGGTTCCTAAAATGTAGGCACTGATACAAATGGGAGAAAATCAGACCTGCCGATGATCGGGAACAAAGAAACAGCTCAAATACAAGTGGCCCCGACCCTTAACTCAGTTTTAAAACCTGCTGAGCTGAGACTTTGGGGACACTCAGGCCAAGCGTGATTCATTTAAAAGACAGATTTAAAACTCTGGGAAATTTTCACAGATCCATTCCATGAGCAGAAGAGCTTTCCCATTTCAATCTCATCTCATGCCATCAGATCTTGGGGTCTGATTATCGATTTGCCAAGTCTTCTTTGTTTTGTTTCATTCTGTTTTCAGAATTGATCTCTATTCTCCTCTCTCTCTCTCTCTCTCTCTCTCTCTCTCTCTCTCTCTCTCTCTCTCTCTGTGTGTGTGTGTGTGTGTGTAGGGGTGGGGGAAAAAAGGGGGAGATTGAGCACCTTCGATCTCAGTAACTCATTGGGGATGAGTAATATGCTTACTAATAATCCTAAAATTAAATTGTCTTCCACACAGTTCTTACTAATAGCTTCTGTAGGATTAGCCAGATGAACTCTCTCTCCTTAGGATGTGCTCCAGTCAGTTTTTCTCTCCTGCATTTATTCTAATTAATGTCACTGAGATAATAATGGACATTTATATAGTGCTATAAAGCCATCCCATTTGAACCTCCCAACAACCTTGTAAGGCAAATACTGCAGCTATTTTCACCCTCATTTCACAAATGAGGAAACTGAGGCTAAAAAAAATTAAGTCACTTTCCCAGAACCACTCAGCTAGTAGAGGTCTAGGGCAAGTTTTGAATCTAGGTCCCTCTGACTTTAAAGTCAAGCACTCTATTTGCAGACCTACTTAGTCCTGCTTAAGTAAGGTATGTTTGGATTTCCACAACTTCTCATCAGTTGTCTCAACGGGTGGTCTATTATTGAGTCTCTTCTTGAATTCACTCCCACCCTCCTTTAATAGCTCACCCAAGATAATTCCAATGGACGTGGGATGAAAAATGCCATCTGCATCCAGAGAGAGAACTATGGATATTGAATGCGGATCAAAGCATACTATTTTCACCTTTTTTACTGTTTGCTTTTTCTTTTTCTTGTTTTTTCCCATTTGTTCTTATTTTTCTTTCATAAAATGACTAATACGGGAATATGTTTAAAACAACTGTACATGTATAAGCTATGTCAGATTGCTTACTGTCTTGAAAGAGGGAAGCATGGGAATGAAAGAGAAAAAATTTAAAGTTCAAAATCTTACAAAAAGGGATGTTCAAACCTATCTTTACATATAAGTAGAAAAAATAAAATACTATTGAAAAGTTTTTTAGAATGGACTTTTCTAAAGAGGGTCTCTAAAAATCAGTCTTCCACATGTTGGACAATCAAGTTTATTAACAGAGGAACACAGATGGAGGGCTTGAAAACAAAAATGAAACGCTTTTTAACAATCAGAGCTTTCTTTAAAAGTGGAATTGAGGGTTTGTAATGTTATCCTTCTTAGTGAAGGCCTACAAGTAGAGCCTGGAAAACTGCTTGCTGGTTATGTAGTGAAAAGGTGAGACATACAGAAATAGAGGGATGAGGATCATCTCTGAATCTTTCATCTAAAGAGCTCCCACCTGAACCTTATCTATCACTCCCGATCTCAGGATGTTGCCCAGAGCTTTGAGAGTTAAGTGATCCTGAGGAAATCAGCTTTCTATCAGTTTACAAGTAGTAGAGGTAGAGGTTAGCAACTGGGGGTATCAGGAAACACTTCATTTAGGGAGTGAGGTTTGAGGGGAGCTTGGAAGGAAGCTGTGGATTCTGGGACATGAGGGTTCGTGCTCTTTCCTTCACGCCGTCATACTGAAGTTGTTCCACTTTGCCACTGCCCCACTTTCAAGTGTCGAATCAATCCCTGCTCCTAGTATTGTAGACTAATCAATGACCTTCAACCCAAAATATCCCAGAATATCAGTGAAAAAGGACCCTAAAGGCCATCTAGTCCAATGGACTCCTGAGCAAGAATCCCCTGTCCATCTGTATATGTAAACATCATTTCCCCTAATCAAGTCCCAACTTCCCAAGCGCAGGGACTGTTTAATTTCTGTGGTGTAGACATCTAGCAGTCACTTACTAGATATTTTTGATTGATTTTCCTGCAAGAGAAAGAGACACTTGTGGTACTCTGTAACACTCGGCCCAGGGGTGCTGGATGTAGAGTGGATTGGAAAGAAATACACTCCCAATAGCGCCTTTCAATGTTCCAAGACTGCCACTCAAAATCAAACTGCCAAGACTGTCCAGACATATTGACTATTAGGGAACGTCTTCAGATCCATATTTGAATGAAAACTTCCAAAGTCAAGCTAGTGACTGGACTGACATCTTCAGTAGGAACATGAAGTCCGTGAGGGCGGAGGTGGTCGTTCTCACGTCTTCTGGTTAAAGGGCATGATTTTAGAAGCGAAAAGAGGATGTGGAATTAGCTGGTTACATGGAGAGTATCAAGGATAAGATGTATTCTTCTCAACCATGAACCAAGGTCTTAGAAAGAAATAAGGGCAAAATCTGGACCGGACGCTTCTAAAGTTCTGGAAGCCTGGAGAAATGCTCTACAGGGAACCAGTCTGATCAAGAGAGCATTGTAAATAACATTAGGGAGAGAGAAGAGAGTCCCAGGATTAAGGCATAAAATCAGATTCTTTGGTAGATAAAGATATGATACAGAAAGAAAGAATAATTTATGGGTGCTAACAGCAAGGAAGAATGTTGAATTTGTTTGTGAATATGATTAGAAAATAATTTTTCCTCATTTCTCTACTTAGTAGTTCTGTCTACAACCCCCCAAATTTCTTTCTTTGCCTTTTTTACACATTCTGTGCTTACACCTATGTCCATATTGTGCCCTTTCCCTAGGAGAATGCAAGGTCTTTGAAGGTAGGAAGTGTATCCCCGGAACACTACATAGGGCCAGCCACCTAACGGGAACATAATAAATGCTTGATTCTGAGTCGATTAAATCCACTTGGAGTGCTACGGCTCTTCAGAGCATGTCCATCTAAGGTCACTGGCAAGATGACGCCCTTCCAGAGGTGGGTCACATCAGAGCAGAATGAGCTGGGGACTGAGGCTATTTAGATGGGAAAAGAGAGGCAGAGGAGAATGGGACTGCTGGCTTCAAGTGTCAGATGGGCTGCCATGTGGAGGAGTCCGGGCGACTTTATTCTGTGGCTCCATGGGACAGTGATGGGAACCGTGGGGAGGAGCTCTAGGGAAACTGCCATGTAGAGGAGTCCGGGAGACTTTATTCTGTGGTTCCATGGGACAGTGATGGGAACCAAGATGGGGGACCTCTAGGGAGACAGGTTTTCACTTTGCTCAAACAAGCATTCAAGTAATTACAGTGAATTCTCTAGGTTTAGTCTCCTTTTTGCTGAGGTGATTGGGGTTAAGTGACTTGCCCAGGGTCACACAGCTAGGAAGTGGTAAGTGTCTGAAGTCAGATTTGAACTCAGGTCCTCCTGGTGCTTTATCCACTGTGCCATCTATCTGCTTTATTCTCCTACTTTTTAAGCAGAAAGAAAACATTTCCAGGTGCTGACTGAGCAGATGCCAGGTAGCATGTGCTAAAATGAAAGAAGGCAGAAGGCTGCCCACAAGGACCTTACTGCATGGAAGGAGGAGTTTGGAAAACAAAACATACACAAACATAAGTATATTATAAGTCAGAAGGAACATGCAAAAAAAAGACTCAGAAATCTAGAAAGAAATCTAGAAGTCACTTTCAGTTCTCAGAAATATTTACCTGCTATGGGCACAGAGAAGCCATATAAAGAAGTGAAGGAAGCAAAAAGACTCATCTTCCAGAGGTCAAATTGGGTCCATATTTGTGTGACCCTGGGCAAGTCACTTAATCTTATTTGCCTCAGTTTCCTCATGTGTAACATGAGCTGGAGGATGATGTTCTTGGTGGAGATAAAATTTAAGTAAAACCTGACAACTATCATAGGGAATTGTACAATGTTGAGGGGGAGGCTGGCTGAAAGAATGGAAGAGCTTTCAATAAATGTGGACAACATGGGGGGTAGTGGGGACTTTGGGAGCAGTCCCCATTTCAAGGCAAGGACCACAATGGGAGCCAACAAATGGAGACAAGCAAGGGCAAGTTAAGCTGAAATGCTGAGTATGTGAAAGGGGCAAAGTATTCAATAAGAACCAAAAAGTAAGGTTGACATAGAGCACTGAGGTTGAGAGGATTATAGAGCCCTGAAGGTTGCCATAGAGCATTGAGGGTGAGATAAGGAGTAGCTGAAGGTTGAGGAATAAAGATATAACAATCAATATGAAAATGACTACGGTAAGAAAATGAAAGATGGACAACAAAAGGAGGGGCTATCATTGTGGCCATTCGCAGGTCAGCAATCCTTTCCTACATAATTCCTGAGAGTACATTAAATAGACTTTGCTTGAATACTCCCAGTGACAGAAAACCCACCACCTGAAAGCCAGAACTTTCCAGTTTGGAAAATGGGTCTGATGATTGGAAAGATTTAGCTCATCCTGAACAGAAATCTCCTTTCTTGTAAAAAAGGGTGGGGAGTGAAAGGGCTTGGCCATTAATTAATTTCCCCCAAATTAAACACTTACTATGTGCAGTGCTCCTTGCACTCTGTCCTTGCAGTTCATTGCTTGAAAATCAATATTATTAAATGCCCAACTTAAAAGAAAAACATATTAGAATAAAATCAGGACATTCTGATCTATGAGAACCACGTTAGCTTTGTTGAGACATGTCCAAGCAGCACAGCAGAGATCCCTTGAAGGCATCTTAGTCAGCTCTGCTCTGAACGACAGCCTGGATCAGAATATTCAGGGCTATTGAATAAGGAAATAGCAATACTTCATGAGTGGCAAGACTCAGAAAGAAATCTCTTCCAGACACCGAGCAACACTGAAGAGAGGGAGCTCTCTAAGACTGTCTCCAGGGATAATTGATCTTGTAATCACAAGGCAAGATCCAGGCACTCCTCTGCTCAAAAGCTTCTCATAGCTCACTCCTTCCAGAGCAATAGAAACAGTAGCTGTTCTTATTATCAAATACATTCCACTCCTTCTGTCTCCTCCACACATACTGTTTCTAGTGGCCAGTTGTACAAGCCATCTCTTGCATGCAGAAAGCACTGGAACTCTTCCTACCACTGGGGCTTTGACCTAGAATGATACTCTGCCTTCCACAATTATCATCAAATGATTTTTATAGCACCTACTATGTGACACGTACAAGGCTAAATGCTTTATCGTTATTATTTCATTTCATCCTCACAACCACCCTGGGAGGTAGATTATCATTCCCATTTTACACATGGGCAAACAGAGGTCACACAGCTAATGGGTGTGGAGCTAGACTCGACTTCAGGTCTTCCTGACTCAAAGCACAAAAGGTATCTCCTCTCTGAAAACTTTCCTGATTCCCTTAGACTGCACTCAAAAGGGCGACTTCCATGCTCCTGTCAGATGGCACTGAGAATTCTTCCATTAAACTGGGATCTGCCTGAGGACAGGCGCTTCCCCTCACTGCCCAGCACAGCTAGTTCTTGGCACACAGTGGCTAAGTAACCACTTACTGACCGATATGATTCACTTCTGTCTAACCATTACATGGTGTTTCCCAATTATACATGTGAAAAAGACGCTTTCCCGGCTCCACGAAGGCAGGAAGTCTGTCAAAATTATTTATTTAACTTCTTAGGAACCCAAGCTTTGGGCAAATTCAGGCTTTCGTTACTCAGAATTTATGGAGTACTTAACAGATGAGCATTTCTTAATTTTGTGTCAAGCACCGTGCTTTGCACTAGGACAACATGGGATGACAAAAATAACCCTGTTCCGGTGGGCAAAACACCACACATACAATGCGAGCACATGTTACATACAAGTATGTACAATGTACACACAAGTTATATACAAAGTAAATACAAGATGGTCTCAGAGGGAAGAATAATTCCCTACTGGGGGAGGGAGGGAAGTTGGGCTCAGAGCTGACGGGTGTTGAATAAATGAATATTATCAAATAATTATGGGAAAACACATGAAGAAAAAAATGAAAGAAATGACAAGAATAATAAAAAGAAAAATATAAGTCACAAAAAGAAAAACTCAAAATACCAATTTTCCCCTAAATCAATTAAATCAACAAGTATTTATTAAATGCTTACTATGTGCCAGACACTATGCTATTAAAGATAATTAGAATACAGATATCCCTGCATAAAGATGTTCTGGTTAACTGCAATCGTCATAATGACAATGAAACAATAGCCTATATTTCCATCGCACTTTGAGGATTATTAAGCACACACATATTCACATCACAGCCTTGGCAGGGAGGGAGTGTGGTTATTATTATCCCCTTTTATAAATGAGTAAAATATTATTATCTCTGTTTGATTTGCAGAGAATTAAGTGATTTGACCAAAATCATAATAGCTGGTAAGTGGAAATCAAACTAGAATTTGAACCTGGGTCATCTGACTTCCAAATCTTTTAGAAAGAAGATGAAGAATATATCATACCATAACCTATGTCCCTTCCCCTCATAACACTGTTTAATCCAACTACTTATTTCTAACATTTGTCCAACAAAACCAGAAGCCTCGTAGGATGTACTCCCTAGTTGTGTTGGATGAGGAGTATCCATAGCGATAGACAGGTCAAAGTTTAAGGACAAACTGGTAAGATTTCTGTCTTTTGTCTGTTTCCAACATTATTCATAACACAGCTTCTCCTGCACCCCCAAACAGCCAAAGAGCCATGGACACTGGACGTGAATGTTCATACATTTCCATGTGTTCTCAAGAGAGGAAAATCCATGTGTTTTAGGTAAGAGCAAATCAACTGCGGAGAGGGATAGGGAGGACAGAAGAACACAAAAAATGATCAAAGATGATGAGGAATTATCAAAAATGGATCCAACATTTTATGTAACTTTCAATCTTGCAATTAGGATCAGCAGCACAGACCACTCGATGTGATCATATTTCCAATTTCAGTTTCTATTTCAGTTTTAAGATGAAAAAGATAAGAGTGTCAGAAATCTGAATCGAGAATAGCAAATACAGGTTTAGAAAGCATATAGAAAACCTGGCAAATGAAAACGCTGCTCATTGCCACCATCTGCTTTCTGGCACACTCACGGAACTTTACTAGCAGGAACATTTTCTTGCATTAGAAAAATCCACTAATTAGTCCTGGTGTAATAAGAAAAATAACCCTCGTACAAAAGGCAGATGACCACTAAAGTGGGGGTTGGCAGAACCTCCTTTCTCAATCGGACCTGGCAATATTTTCACCTGAGGTTAAGGTAACGCCCAGTTTCTCTTCTGATGCCGGGAGCCCTCTATGCAAACTGGCAAACGTTTACCTTGTTGAGACTGGAAAAAATGCTCAAAAATAATGCCACGTATGAGATGGGGATGAGGATAATTTTCAAGAAACTTGGTGAAAGGCATTAATGGAAAGAATGTCAGTCCAGAGCTGGGAACCCTGAACGACTTGTTTTGGGGAGTCAACTTCCTCCCAATGTGCAAAATGTGGGGGCCGGATTATCTTACCTCCAAATCTCATCCAGTGCCGACTCCTTTAATCCTAAATCTATAAACAATTTGAATGTTTTAACTGTTAAAAATGGCACAAGATAACTAAGAACAAATCTTAAGATGAAGCTTTGTCACTGATGTGCAAAATGGAAGGAATTTTTTATGTTTCATGATGGTGAGAATCAAAATATTACAAATGATATAATAAGACTAAGTTAGCAACTATAAAGTTTTTCAAAATGGTTTTTATAGGATCTTTCTGAACAAGCTAGCAAGGTAGGCGTTAATATTAACCCCATTTCAGAGATGAGGAAAATGGGTTTCAGAGAGTGACTTGCCCAGGATCACACAGCTGGCAAAAGGTGAAGGCAGGTTCTAAGGTCAATTCTTCCTGAATTCATGTATGTTTTTACTCAAAAGTCCTCTATCCTGCCATGGTACAAAAGAGATGGGGATCCTGCCAAATGAGTGTGGGAGCTGGGCAGGGAGTCCATGGGAAAGGACTCCCTCAGCGTCACCTACTAAGTAGCACACACAGTAGGAGCCAGAAAGATCCATTTTGTGGATGATGGAATCGAGCTCGGGGTTTGGATAACAGATTTTCCTTTCTGAGACGACCTCCCACCTCACCTGTACAGACCACGCGGGGGCCTGATTATTCCCAAGCTTTCTTCCTCATTAGGGGGAGTCGGCCCAGGGATGGTGGAGGGCCCATTAGCCCCATCTCCAGCACACACAGAGCACAGTCCTCCACACACAGTAAGTTCAGAAGGAACTGACTGACTGATCCTAACTCCCCTGACTTCTCGTCCATAAGGTAAGACTGCTGGGTTAGGGATGTCTGAGACCCCCGACCCTCCCACACCGGGCACTGTTCATCTCCACTGCAGGACCTTCTCTAAACTTTGAGGAGGGGTCGGGAATGGATCACACGTCCATCACTGTGGGACCGACAACGCTCGGTTCGGAGGCGCCCATAATGAGGCTGCTGACTGCAAGGCAATGATTTTACTTTATTTATTTTGGGCTACAGCAGCCTCCCGGAGACCACCTAGGGAAGCTCTAAGAGCTACAGCCTGCCTTAGGGTAAGCAAGGGCTCAAAGTGAGGAGCAAAGCCCAGCTCCCTGGAAGCAACGCCACAAAACGAGCGTGCTGGTCTCCACAAACAAATGTAAACGATTCTTGGGCTCTGCAAGCCTTCTGCTGATAGATCCTCTCACCGAAAGGGGAAGAGCCGTTCAGATTTATTAACAGCTGGCAAACGGAGTCAAAATATACTCATTAAAACAGCAACTCTTTCAGCACAGCTCGCTGGCCAGCATCTGAAAGGACCCCAGTCAACTGCAAGTAGTTTCGACTTCCCTTTAATCTTGAGTTTTTTAACTGGTCCTCATGAAGTTTCAAAAAAAATCCTGATAACTCTAGCATGAGAGAATTATTACCAAGGAAAAGGATTTTAGATATTTTAAAAACATCAGGTACTCTGCAGAGTCCATGGCCTTCACCAGACTGTCCAGAAGGCCTGATATTTACCTCAGATTTATTTTCATGCTATTCTTATAGAGCAGCTAGGTGGCGCTGCAGGAGATAGCATGTCGGGATGACCTGAGTTCAAATTCAGCCTCCAATGCTTACTAGTTATGTGACCCTGGGCAAGACATCCCACCCCGTTTGCCTTAGTTTCCTCATCTGTAAAATAACAGCAAGTACCTCACAGGGTTGCTGTGAGGATCAAATGAGATAATGTATACCTGACATGGTAAGTGCTATATAAATATGAGCTATTATTATTATAAGATACATCATTCTTCTCCATTTTCACTTATTTAGGACAGAATGTTTGTTCTTAAAGTGGAAAGCTTGTCCTTCAGATCCTGGGCAAATAGAAACAAATGGCTAATTTATCTTGACCTGGTCCTCAGAGAGTAATCTGATGGAAAGGATGTTCACCGAAGGTAGTGATCATCTTGTACAGCTTCTTATTTTTAACATGTTTTTGCCTTTTCTGTTTTCCTAGCACTTAACACAATACCTGGTAGAGGGTAGGCGCTTAATAAATGCTTGCTGATTGCCTAATCAAAGGATGCACGTCTAAAATAAAATTTCGTGATTTGCAGGTAGTGCAATTGTCTTGCTATCAGAAGATCCGAGTCCCGGCTCCATCAGCTGAGTGACTGGTAACCTCTCTGTTCCCCATCTATTCAAGTGGAATAATAAAACTCATACTCTCTATTAAGACAGGTTCTCACATGGAAGTTGCCTTTGTGAACCTCTCTGAGCGTGAGCTCTTACTCTTCCCCAGAGGAGACCTGAATTCTGGATGGGAGCCAGGGCCACGGAACGGCCTCCAGTCGGTCCAGAGGTTCACCTGTTCCAGGACTCCCAGGGTAAGCCCTCGAGGCGGAACAGCTGTATCTCCCAGAGCTGGCCCTGACCCCCCCGACCTTCCACAGAAAGGATAGAACCTTTATCACAGATGGGGAGGCAGGCTATGGGGCAAGGGACCATCTGCCACATAGTTTGCAGTTCCACGGTGCCCCACTGTTCAGAAAGGTATAAAAGCTGTAAGCTGTGTCTGCCGCCCAAATCTTCTCCAAACATTAGAAACGAGCCTTTTTATACTCCATTTCCTGACTGCAGGCCCCGTGCCCCATGCCTGGAAGAGCCTCCTTCCTTAGCTCTGCCTCCAAACCCCGAGTTCTGCAAAGAGCTCTTCCTGCACTTGGCATTGAAACGCCGAGATCACAGCAATTTACCTCAGACATAACTTCTACGTGCACGGGTACTCTCACGCTATGGCTGTTCCTCCATCAGAAGTCTCCTGAGGGCAGGAACTGGATTCACCTGCCTTTCATCCCTAGCACTCAGCATTCTCACTCCCCGGCATACAGCAGACACTAAATAAACGCTTTTATCATAGAGACTGATAATTTCTCTGCAAAAATAATAACAACCGCCCTTGTGTCCAACTGCCAATCAACATTTTATAGCATCTTATATTTGGGATGAGAAAGGACCCAAGAGGCCCAAAAGTCTAGTCCTCTTATTTACAGATAAAGGAAGTAGAATAACTTGATTAAAGTAATTCATGGCAACTGTGTATAAAGCACTGAGCATGACAAAGACAAAAACAGAGTGATCCCTACCTGCGGAGAGTTTACACTTTAGGAAGAGAATCAGAAAACACACACACACACACACACACACACACACACACTATATATATATATGTATATATATACATATATATAGTGTATTGTATGTATATATATAAAACACTATATATACACTCTCTCTCTCTCTCTATATATATATATATATACACACACATATATTCTCAAATGTATATAAACAATCAAATGTAATAAATACACAATAAACATGTTTATTTGAGAGACAGACACTTGACCATCATGAGAAGGTGACTTTGGATCCTTGAGACTATAAGTAAAATAATTATTATAGCTAGCACTAATATAAGGAATTAATGTTTGCAAAGTCCCTTCCAGATCTTGATCTTCATAACTACCATGGCAAAGTGGGTGTTATAGTATTATTATTATTATCTCCATTTTCTGATGAGGAACTGAGACTGAACTTGCTAATGAACTGTCCAGGATTACAAAACGAGTATTTGTGGCAGGATTCAGCTGAATCTTCCTCTGCCCATAGTAATACTTGGCTGCTTCAGAGCCTACCTATTGGGTTAATATCTCTGACTCCCTCAGCACCAGCAAGTTCCCTTTTGAAGTTACACAAATGACAATCCCCAAAATCTCAAATGAAGGAGAATCTTAATTTTTTCTACCAGGAAGAAGCAAGATGGTGCCAGAGAAAATGGGCTGATTTTTTTCTGAATTTCAAGTCTGATATTCTTTGTGTGATAATTTACATCATCTCCCTGGGTCTCAATTTCCTCATCTGTGAAATAGGGAGGGTGGATGAGATGAGCTCTGTGGCCCCTTCCAACCTAAATCTATCATGTAATGTTACAGGATTCTCACATTATATTTAACAAGTCTTTATCAGGGAGAAAAATAACAGCTCATTTTTCCATAGCCCTCTGAGCACGGCACAGGGCTTTCCAAATATCCTGGGTAGATCTGTCTGCCTCAGTTCCCCCATCTGTAAAAATGACACCTATTTCAGCAGGTAGATCGGATGAGATTGTGTTTGTCAAGTGTCTTGCAAACCTTATAACATTAGCTATTATAGCTAACCTGAGCTGCATTCATTTTATATTTAATCTGTGTATCGCTGATTTCCTTTGCTAGATTATAACATTTTCCCCAGGTCCAGGATGGTTCCTCTTTGTATCTCCGGCCCCAAGCACAGGGCCCTGCACATGGCAGCCACTTAATAAACATTTGGTGAATAAAATTAAATCATCCAGATCCTCAAAGCTCCCTCCTCCCCAACTGCTTGTATAACGCCAACAAAATGAGGTTGCTGGGGTTCTCGACAATCTGATTCTGACCTGAACTGTTCGGCTCCTTTCATCCCCGATCCTGCCCCCCAGATTATTTCTAAATTTGCCTTGTGTCAAAGTGATCTAAGCCTCGGGGATCTGCCATAAAAATGAGGGTGCCAAACTCCTAGCTAATGAAAAGAGCCATAATACGCAAGGAAAAGAAATGTAAATAATCAGAGGAAAATAATGAACTATAAACTTTAAAAAATCAGTGGATGGTAATGAAAACTCAGCCAGGCCCTTAATTTATAGCACTTGGATACAGCTGTAGAAATTGGAAGTTTTTTTTATTTATTGACCTATTTAATTTCTAAAAACAGTGCCCTTTCTTCCGAGGCCTCAAGGCCTTCTTAATGGGCTCGCGCTTTTAGAAAAATATGTCCAAACATTCCCCAAACCATTAAAAATAGCAGCTGCACCATTGTTGTAACCACCTTTCCATATGTACTTCCCTAGAAAGAGGGGGAAAAGGAAAACCAAGAGCAGGCTTGAGGCTCTGGAGGAGAGGGGTGTCCTCCTGGGCTCACATCAGGCCAAGGACTACATCTGTACTCCCAACAAGACGCCGTGGTCAAAGGAAGGACATAATCACACCAAAATGGACCTTGAAATTCCCCCAAATGAAATCTCATGAATGATTCTTAAGCTATGGAATAATGGATTAAAAAAAAAGTATGGGATGGAGGGCCAACTAGGACCAAAAAACATCATTTTTTGGAGGAGAAAATCGCATCCCAGAAGAGTCAGAGGAGCTCATTCTAAGAGCTAGACTAGATGCCATCTAATCTCATCCCCTTATTTTAGAACTCAGGAAACTGAGATTTAGGAAAGTGAATGGCAGTAGCAAATAGTAGCAAATAGACTTCAATGGGTCAGTGAGTATTGATGGCAGCTCCAATAGGAATGTGGGCTTGTTATGTCATCCTGACGTAGACATCCCTCAAGGGAGGTAAAATTCAGCTTTAAAAGAAAATGAACTCCAATGGCATGACTCCCAATAGTTGGGGTCATACCATTGAGGTTCCAATAATTGGGTTCATATCACTGAGGTTCCAATAATTGGCCATACTATTGAGGTTCCAATAATTGGGATCATACCACTGATTTCCATTAGTTGGGATCATGCTTTATACCCAGAGGTCAGATAGTCAGATCCCTTTATTTTTCAGGTACCTGAAGCAGCAAAGTAACTAAATGAAGGTCAGAGAGGGAATAAAGGACTAAACCGGAGCTCTCTCCATCCCAACCTATTCAAGTCCTTATCTCTGCCTGCTCTGCTGGTTTCAGGTAATTTGCCCCTCTGACTCTGGGCTGCAGAAAGTGGGAAGGCTCAGAGTGCATCAATGCTGCCGGATACTCAAAAGGAACCAATTGGCGCGCGCAGTGGAAGTGCTCCCAGTGATGGGAGAGGAGAACCTGCCTGTGGGAGGATGAAGGCTTTTAACGGGCTCATCTTCCCACAAGGCAGAGGTTTGAGGCACCGCGCTGAGTCGGCAAAGGCGAGTCTGGGGTCCTGGAGGAGCTGCGAGCTTCCTTCGGAGAGCCTCTGTCAGAGGCAAGCTCCACAAACTTTCTGGCGACCTCCCAGCCCAACAGAAGGAAGCAGTATCCCGGGTGTCCCTGGGGACCCGGCGAGATATACAGCCTCTGGGCTTCTTTCAATTGGGCCTTTCAGCTGGCTGAGCCGGGAGAGGGATCCTAGCTGTTACCACCGTCACGTGGGCGGGGGTCACCTGCTGCTCAGGGGTTCTCGTGCCAGTTGTTGACATAATAACCAACCCTTACACTTTAATTACCATTCACAGTGTGCAAACGAGGCAATCTGCTTTAAGGCAGGCTGTCTTCTAAATCAACAGGAAAATTCTACAATGGGGAGAGTCACTGAAGAGCAGGGACAGGAAAGGATGGCCAGAGGAAGGAAAGCCCGCGTGGAGGGGATGGAGGGGGATGGACAATGGGGACTGGCCACCAGGGGTCTGGGACTGTTATCTTAGAACGCTGGGAGACAGAAACAGAAAGAGCAAAATGGGGCCCGATCCCTTACCCAAGAAAGCAGAGAATCATCCATTTAAGACTGTGCCTCAGAGGCCGCTGAACGCCAGCCCTAACACTAACTAACTGGATTGTGGACAAATCACATGGAAGCTCTCAATTTTTTCAATGTGTAAAATGCGATTCAGGTCTCTGAAATCCCTTCGAGTTCTAAGTCTACAACTATGATCCAGTCCAAAATATCTTGTTTTCCTTTCTTCCTCCTCCTTTCTTTTTCCTCTTTTCTTTCCCTCTTTCTCCCTTCCTTTCTTCTTGCTTATTTTCTCTTTCTTTCTCCCTTCCTTCCTTCTTGCCATTCTCCCTCTTTCCTTTCCCCTACCCATATTTGCTAAGCACTCCCTCCATACCTGGTGCTTTGCTAGATATTAGCAGTTCTGGCACCCGAAGCACCCAGAAATGGCAAAGTGTCTCTTGACCTCTGAAAGAGACAGATTTCCAGTTCACACCTCTGAAGGCCCCATCTATGAGGGCTCCCTCACAACACTACAAAGCTGCCAGCCATGTTGGAGCTTCTCCACACACTCCCGGCCTTTGGGACAAGGTACAGCCAGAGTGCTCCAGAGTCAAAGGACCGTGAAGGAGCCAGCTTCAGAATGGACCAAGTCTGCCTCCATTCCATCGGTGCAATGGAAGGAAGCTGGACTCAGATCCGCTTCCTAAGGTAACAGCAGCTTTGTTATATCCCTAAAAGCTGTGATCTCTCGGAGACGATCAATGACAACAGAGTTCTCTTCTGTCCCCAAAGCTCTTCTGCCTAAAGAATCTCTAGTTTTCTGCCAAATCAGAAAGACAGATGCGGTACGAAGAGGGTCCAACTATCAAGGTGAAAAATCACTCCCAGGATGAACTCTGAGGTCCTGTTTTCTTGTTTTTGAGGGACACCCGAAGGAAGTCTGGAGGGTGGATCTTGAGTCAAAACCCCCACTCTGCCACATCTTTGAAGTCCTCCTCATCGCCTCCGGAGCACCAGGTCCCATAAAGGCTTATGTTAGAGAAGGAGGCTTCATCCTTTAAGAGACTGTTACCTATTGATAAATATTTACATCATCAACCACCTTCAAGTTGTTCCACTGGAATCTCAAACCAGGCAGGTGCAACGTCAACTCAAACTAAGTCTGCCCACAAAGGAGCCATCATCTCCCTCCATCAACTAGATGTTCCTGGTTCTGCAGAGGGACTTTTCCTGGTGACCTACATTCACAACCTTGGAACCATCTCCCATCCGCCCCTTGCCTGCTGATTCCGCCTCCAGAGCATCCCTCCACACCAGACCATCCCCTCTCCATTAACACAGCTGGTCCAGTTGGACCCTCGCGACTCTCATTCGGATGACCGCTGGAGCCTTTCTAATTGACTTCCTTGCTTCTAATAACTTCCTTCTTCATCTATTCTCCAACAGCTGCCACAGTCTTGTTCTTAAGGCACAATCAATACGCATTTATTAAGTCTGTTATGTGCTGACCAGATACAACCATGTCATCCCCCTGCTGGAAAATACAAACTCCACCGCCTGGTAGTTAAGGCCTTCCAGTACCCAGCACCCACCTGCCTCTCCGACCTGAACTCAGGTTATTCATGTATTCCTGAGAAAATGGACTCCGGCCTTTGCCTCAGGGTGGACAGTGAGTCCACCAGCCACGCCAAGACCTTCACAGAAGCCGTCCATTAGTTCCAGGGTCTATTCCTCTCTTCTCGGTCTCCACAACCCCATCTTCCTTCAGAGCTCTATTCAGGCCGTCCTGATTCTCTACAGCTTTCAGTCTTCTCTCCTTCCCCCAGAATCCCTTCTTTATATTTATTTGTGCAGATGCTGGATCCCTCCGATAGAGAGAACCGCAATGAGGGAGGGGCTGATAATTTTTTAATGTCTTCAAAGAAAGAACCTAACACTTGCCACAGAGTAAGGCTTCTATAAGTGAAAGAATGAAAAATCACTTATTAAGGGCTGGGCACCACTGGTGATAAAAATAAAAACAATACCCATTATCCCTGACTTCTAAGTGCTTATATCCGGGTCAGCTGGATGGCACAGCGATTAGGGTAGCAGTCCTGAATTCAAATCCTGTCTCAGAGGACAATTACTAGCTGTGTGACTGAGCAAGTCTCTTAACTCTGCCCCAGGTTCCTCGGCTCTAAAATGGGGATCGTAATAGCACCCAGCTCCTATGGCTCTAGAGACCATAAAGTTAGATCATACTGACGAAGCGCTCTGCAAACCTCATGCTCCCAAGAAATGCTGGGGATGATTATTTCTGTCTTTGCACCCATAGGACGGGGCTTGGGATGGTCTGGAGTTTATTTTGCCTTTTGAAACTAATGGAAATGTCCCTTTCCTACAACTTATAGTCTAAACAGTTATCTCGGAGCATCAAGAGGTAAAATAATCTGCTCAGGGTCACGCAGCCCATATATGCCAGAAACCTGTTGTGGTTCAGTCATGTTTAACTATGCATGATTCCATTTGGGGTTTTCTTGGCAAAGAGGAGGGAGTGGGTTGCCATCTCCTTCTCTAGCTCATTTAACAGGTGAGGAAACTGAGACAAATGGGGTTCAGGGACTTACCCGGGGTCACACAGCTACTCAGTGTCTGAGGCTGGACTCCCGACTCCAGGTCCAGTACTCTATCCCCTGGACCGCCCCGCTGTCCCTTATTCCTAAATTGAGAGCTGATTCTCTAGGTATTTCACCATCTTTTCTCTCACTTAGCAACTGGTCAGTGGATGAGCAACAAGCATTTATTAAGCTTTTCCTATGTTGCGAAATGCTTGTCAAGAACAAATGAATGAATGAAAGCGTGAATTCATGACTCCTCCCTACAAAAAAAGGGGAATATTTCCGCAACACATATACGGGGAGGCTCATTTTAAACAGGGCCGACAGTGGAACAATGCCAGGATCAGTTTAAACAGCCCAACGCCTGGTCACACCCAATGTGTTTCCACAAAAACTAATAGCTGAAAAGGGATTCTAAATTCCCCGGCCCCAAATTAGGACCCGTGGTGGTCTGGATCAATAAAAGGCTACACCGGCTCGTGGGCGTACGGGGGTGTCCAATTTTAAGTGCAACACATGGTACAAACTGAGAAACCTTGAATTTACATAGGTGCTACAAACACATCTCAGATATGTCACAGCAGCTGCTGTGAACCCATGCTCATTTCCAATTAGTGGCGCTCAACATGTGACTCGGGGGCTATTTTAAAGTCAATTCCATTTTCTAAACATTCATTATGTGCTGACTCTGTTCAGAGCACTGTGCAGGGACTGAGAGAGGGGGAAGGCAGAAGGTCAGCTAAGACGGGCTAGCTGCCTCCGCGGGCCTGAGTTGGTGAGCAGAACTCCAAAAGAGATGGCTAAAATACACCTGAGATTCCAAATAGAGCCCCCACTTATGTATACGATATTGGGCATAAAGCGCTCTGTAAATCTTACTAAAATATCTAAATAGGAGCTATTGGGGTTTAAAAAACAGATTATTATACAGAAATCAAAACATATGGAAATGATAAATACTACTATTACTACAGATAGCAACAATACCAACATAAAGGCTATAATATATATATATATATAATATATATGTATAATATATATTATATATATATATAGAGAGAGAGAGAGACAGACAGACAGACAGACAGATAGACAGACACAGAGACACAGAGAGAGACAGAGAGACAGAGTCAGAGACAGAGACAAAGACAGAGAGAGAATCACGGAGAAAGACACAGAGAAGATAGAAATAGAGAGAGAGAGAGACAAAGACAGAGAAAGAGAGGGAAGGAAGAAGGGGGAGAGAGAGAGAGAGAGAGAGCGTGCACTTTGAGGCTTGGAAAATGCCTTTCATATATAGGATCACAGGTTTAGAGCAGGATGGGACTCAGAGAGGCCGCATGAGGCCCAGGGTTATACCACTGCCCGAATCGAGCCCTCTCCCATACACTGGGCACTCACTCTAAGCCTGCAGATGAGCCCACTGTGATTCAGATCAGCAGAATAACTCATGTCCCCCAACCAATATCATTCACAGGCTCTGAATCCTCTCCTGAATCCAGCTCTGTTGCTCATCCCAGAGGCCTCCCCAAAACATCAGAAACTCTCTGAAGATATTTCAGAGTATTGCTCTAAATCCATTTAAGTAATCCCCCACACTGATCGATGAAGGTTTTTTATTATAAGCAGTGGACATTCATCAAATCTAGGCATTAAAAGTACAGGATGGCTGTTCAAAAATCAACTCAAGACCCTCCAGACGGCGCACTACACACACCTGAGAAGGCTGTTATTTGCACAGATGTGCCCACAGAACACACTTTGCTTAAATCCATTTCATATGGGGAAAGAAAAAACTCACAATCTGAACCAGAGCTGAGTTATTAAAAAAAAAAAAGCCTTTGAAGTAAGGGTGATGATGTGTGAAAGACATTCCAGAGAAGTTTATTTAAACAAAAAGCAGGTATGGAATGATAGGGAGAAAGAAAAATTAGGAGAAAGAAAAGAATCATCACTTTCTTCCCTGAGTTATAAGAATTCCCATATTTATAACAGCCTAGAAAAGACAGAATGAAATAGACTGAAAGAATCTGCAATATGTCCAATAGGAAATTAAATTTAATCAGACTATTATGCAGGTGAGACAAGTCCACAAAGAATTATAGTGTTTTCTCCGTCTTAAATAGACAATGACATTATCCCTCAGTAACTCCTTGAATACGGCCTGTAAATCCATATTTCCAAGGCGGGGGGACCCTCTAAACCGATTGTAATTTTTTATGGCATCAATTTCCTTGGAACCCTTAACACTATGAGAGCTGCTCGTTTCACTCTGATTGAGGAGAAAAATGAGGAGGGGTCTTCTGTGCATTAAGCAAAAATGCTCTCCCGGAAAGTGTACGTTTCAAATGGGGACTGGAATAGACTATCCTCTTCTGACAATTAAATTTATTCCTTTACCATGCAGAACATTTAAAATGTTAGCTGCAAATCATTAAAAAAAAGTGGGGGAGAGTTATTAAATGTAACTTGAGTATGTCTTTTCCACGGAACTAGGTAGATGGCTACAATTCTTCACGGAAAACTGGGAAAAACAAATCTCCTGAACCTGATTTGAGGGAATAAAGTTAACTAGTTAACACTATTAGCGTTAAGACTGAGGTCGAGGTACTAAGACTTCCACAGTGCCACCAGTGCCAGCTGAAGAGATGGCATGGTACAAAAAGGGCAATGAGGGCATTTTCAGGACTAGTCAGAAGGTTTAAGCCTCTGCCTACAACTCCCTGCCACATCTCCTGCCCTCCGACAATCTCCTTATTAACCTCAAACCACCTGGCACTTCAATGTCGGCTCCCGGGCCGACCTTTCTCCTCTAGATTCCCAAGTCTCCATGGTATTTTTCATCCACTTCCCCACTAGTCTCCATCTCCCCTCTTTCCAGCTCTTTTTTTACCTTTCCTTTCCCCATTAGAACCTAAGCTACTTGAGGGGCAGCGACTGATTTGCTTATGTGAATTTGCATCCCCACTGAGGAACAGGGATAGGAGGAACACAATAAGAATGTAACAAGTGCTTTATTTCCATCTCCATCTGGCTATCCATCCACAACTCTCTAACTCTTGCTCTCTCTCCCCCTTCATCCTTTCCCCCCAAAGTCAAATGATTCCGAAGATTGTATCGAATCCTGTCTTGCTCTAATTCTACATCGACTTCTTTTGGGCAAATCCCTAAAATTATGTATCATTGAGTTGGGTTCAAATTTTGGCTCTGACAACTCACCATCTGTGCAGTTATAGCCAACTCATTTCATGTCTCTGAGCTACTTAGTTTCCTCACCTGTAAAGTGGAGATAACATCTAAATTCAATTATAGAACTTACTATGAGGAAAGTAAAAGTCTATGTGTGTTATTATTAAGAACCACAAACTCTGATTACGTATTAGTGGCTAGGCTTAGCCCCTATGGAACTCATACGCTTGTAGAAGAACACAAAAAATATGAATTATTCTATCACAAGAAACATTACATGAAGAAGGAACCAAAGTGATGCAGAAAAGAGGACTGAATGAGATATGGGGGTGGGGAGTCGAAAAGGCTATCCCAGACCAAGGAGGAACATGAAAAGCTACTGAGTTGGGTTTCAAAGGGTGAGGAAGAATTCAAAAACCTGGAAAACTTGACAGAAATGTGTCCCCAAATGTCAGAATTGTAAGAGATCATGAGGGGCCATTATTCCAAAGTGGACCTGAATGAATGAATAAAAAATATCCTATGCTTTGGTTACTAAGCACTGGAGATTAAATCTATCCTTTCTCCATCTAGAGATGGAATCTAGCTTCTTCCCCTAAAAAAAAAAAGTTGGGGAGAGAATGAGGAGAAGAGAGGGTACAAGGATGGTATGAGGAAGAAGAATGTGGTGACAAAGGAGGTAGGGTGGTCTCTGGGTAAGAAGTAAATCAGTTGAGACTATAGTGGAATGAAGGTTTGATCTTAGACAAGTCACTTTTTTCCCCAATGTTCCTTATAACTTTCTAGAACCCAAAATTAAAGGGTAAATTTGTTGGCAGATACATCTTAGTAGAAGGAGTTTCCATACCAGAAGTTTCCCATATTAATGAAATTATTAATAGTGCAAAAACACTCTCAAAAGTAAGCTTTAACAAGCAGAACTTTATAATATGCACACTCATAATTCACTTTTTTTTGTTTGTTTATACATAGGCAATTCAGTGTGGCAAGAGACCTTAAAAGCCATCCCTTCCTTTGGATTCTCTCCAGTTAATTGATATCCCTCTTATAATATGGTTCCCAAAAGCAAACATTCCCAGAACCCAAGATTCCATATGTGGCCCAACCAGGCAGAGAGCAGAAGAATTCTCCCTTCTTCAGTTCTAGATACTACCTAAGTCAATCCATAGACCTTAGGAAAACCTAAGCTCTTTTTTTTTTTTTTTTGGATGGCTCTTGCTAAATGTGCAGCCCTCTCTAACTCCTGGATTGTTTTTGGACGAGTGCTATGAGTACTTGTGACCTCCCCATCACGTACTTGTGAAGAAGAAAAGCCAAGAAGAGGGAAGAACGAAAGCACTGGGTCTTCTAAGCTGCTCACACTGGAACGACATGATGTCAATGGCATTTGACAAGACCCGGGGTCATTTTCTGCCTTCTGTTCTGTATTTTGGGCAAAGGGGGTGGCTGGCTTCCTTGTGAGAGTTTTGAATGGCCCCCAAAATGGTTTTCTACTTCTCTCTTATGCTATAGATAAATAATTAACAGAGAGAGCAAACACAGATTGGACAGCATACTTAAGAGCCTCAATCAATTGAAAACTAAATTTGATGCATATTCTTCCTAGAGAGTATATCACTTCAGGGACAAGCGAATGCTGCCTTCCCATCCGTGAGATCACGCAGAGATTCCGGATTACAACCTCAATGGACCTTCATGGATAACTGGCCTGTACTAAGCCCTTAATAAATAAAATTAAATAAAATAAAAAATAATTATTTAAGTGAGGAGGCAGAGGGAAAAAAATGGGCCAAAGCTCCCCACAGGAGAGGTCCACGTCTCTGGATTAATCTCAAATACTTTTTCCACTCCATTATCTTCACAAAGCCTGGAACCGAGGAGGAACTTCATAGCTATATGGATCACACATCTGATTGTGAAACAGGGGTCCTAATTCTAGATCCAGATTTAAGAGCCATCATAGCAAACCTTTCTATTTCAAACAAAGAGTTAACCTAATATCCAATCAATTGCCTCAGAAGAAGGGAGGTTTCTCCCTCAGAGGAGGTCACCTTCAAATAATGGCTAGTGACCCCTTGTCAAGGTCATCATAGAGAAGATTGTTGTTCAGGGAAGGACTGGGCAAGAGTAGCTGCCCCCTGAGATCCAATCCACCTATACAAATGAAACAACACCAAAAAAATCGCCTTTCTATAAAATCCTCTATGAGATCTTAGACACTAGCCAGTCCGGACTTCTCCTTTATAGTCAAGGAAACAGGCTGGTTGAGTGATTTATCCAAGATCACACACTCAATTAACAAACATTTATTAAGTGTTTATTACTGCTAGGCCCTGAGGATGCAAAGACAAAAAGGAATCAGTTCCTGCCCTTGAGAAGCCTATATTTGCTTATGGGCAAAGTTAATTAATCTATCTGTGATTTGGCTTCTCTATATGGAAAAAGACTCCAATTCGACATGACCTCTCCATACCCAATCAAGATCTTAGCGGAGTAAATGAAATAGCATGTTTTGTCTCCTTTTTGAGCCAAGACTCTAGATTGCCAAGGTATTATCTCATATATCCCTATGCCATTATTATGTATTCTTCCTACAATGGGATGGATCCTCTCCCTATTGCACCGAGATCCCAGAAACAATCCCACTTCTAAACCTATTGGAATTTCTCAGTCTAAAGAGGTCACACTAATAAACAGCCATATTGTGATTAGCCTTCCACAAGAGGATAACTATATTTAAATAATATGTTGGCTATGAGTCAGACCTTCCAAAATAATACGCTTTACTTTCCAATGCAAAATTGTCATTTCAACTCATGGTCTTTCTCGGTCTAGGGGCAGAATAGGCCCTAGCTTGGGAGGGGTGAACTTGAGCTAGATTTGCCCGTTCCATTCAATGTTCCAGATTCGGGGAAGTTAGAATGGGATCAGAATTTCTCTGTGTTCTAGGTTCAGCCAACTATGGACAAAAACTTTTTCATTCTCAAAATTCTAGTTTTAAGTAGTTTAAGAGAATTTCTGGTTTGGGATCTTAGAGAAGACCCTGGAAAACCAAGAACGCCCTAAAAAAGGCACAAAAGCTAAATCTGCAAATCTGGAAACTGTTCCTGGTAAATGTGTGTCCCTATTCTCCCTCCCCCAACTCTGAGATTTTTAACTATTTTAAATAAACACCTTGGCCCAGGTACCTGGGGGGGGGAGGGGACACAGCTTAAGAGAACGTACAACCACAGCTAGGATCGCAAACCAGCCTTGGCGCTGTAAGTAACGGCACAGCAAACCCCAAATGGTTAACGTCCCAGTGCCTCCGGTTCTTCATCCATGAATTGCAGAAAATTATAGCCATCGTCCTTATTGGAATGTGGCTGAAGAATGCCCAATTACCGATGGCTGCTGGCTGGAAAAGAGACGGCGGAAGACTTTTTAGAACCTTTTTTTTTTGGGGGGGGGGTGCAGAATCTGGACCCTAAGTCACTGGGAACACTCTGGAGCCCATAACGGGGTCTTTGAACTTGGGGAAAGCGCCCTTTATTTTTATGGAAATGTTTTCAGGGGATGTTATAATGAACATTTACAACAAATACCACGAATAAGCAGCTACCGCAAGAAAAGGACACGTTTAAAGAAACCATTAAGAAATGAAACTCTGGCTAAATATATACTTTATGAGATTTGACTCTGGGTGTTGAAACTGTCATTAAGAGAAAACAATCCAAACTGCCGGGGCCAGAAGTCATCAAAATTCCAACTGGGTTCTCACCATTTCCATGTCTGAAAGGTTTTTTTCCCCCCTGGAGTAGAGCGGGGGGACACACTCACTTCCTTTAGTTTTCCTTCAAAGTATACAGTTTTCCAAATAATCTGGTGTGTCTCATGGGCATATGTATGTAAAGTCCCCATCGGGCAGCCCACGGTGCTCGGGGTCTCTCTAACAGGAAGTTCTTCCCAATATTGAGCCTGAATTCCAACCTTTGCTCCACATCCCAAATCCAGTCAAACAACGAATTAGCAATGCATCAACTTTAGCTCACAAATATTGTTTCCTCTTAGGAACTATTCAGATTATATTTTGGACGCCGGGTCCTTCTATGGGCAATAATTACAGAGAGGAGGAATCCACTATTGCTGGATTTGGTTTTTAATATGAAAAAGGGGGTTGTGTGTATTTGTGAGAGAGAGACAGAGACGGAAACAGAAAGAATCAGAGACAGAGAGAGGAAAGAGAGACAGAAAGAAAGAGAAGAGAAAAAGGAGAGAGTCAGAGAGAAGAGACAAAGGAAAAGAAAGAGACAGAGAGAAAGAAACAGAAAAGAGAGAAAGAGAGAGAGAAAGAGCAGTTTGGGAAAATCTACAGCTCTTTAAAAAATAATCGTTTTTGTCGAATCATTCAAAATAATCATCGGGCTGCGGTTGGATTGTCTCTGGGTTTTTTTGTTCTGGTGTTGCTGCGGATGGGCAAGCATCGGGCACCCCCCTGAAGGTCCCTGAGCCCAGACCAGGTGGCTTTGTTGTCTGGGGCTGTCTGGGGCCATCACGGGATTTCTAATTCAGGGCTGCTGATTCATCCGCCCTCCTCCCTCACCCTTGTGTGGTCAAGGCCGCAGGACGGCTCCACCGGCGGCCCCTCCGCTGCCCAGCAGCGGGCACGGAGCAGGGGGCAGCCTTGTTCTCTCACCTATCCGGGCAGCCCCTGGTGCTCTGGCTTGGAACAAAACCACAATGTGGGAAAGGAAGCCGACAAAAGAAGGGAAAACAGAAAGTGTTTGTGAGAGGCCTTGGCAGAAGGGCACTCAATAAACTAAAGCGCGGTGACTCATCCTGGCAAGGAATCCACCTCAGCCCCTTCAAAGGCTCTGGCAAGAGGCCTCCGAGGAGACCCCAGGCTCTTGCCAAGCCACAGAACACGACCATTATTATCACAGCAGCCATCAACAAAACAGATTTTGTAAACGGACTTGTTGGCACGTCAATTAAAGAAGCTATAAAAGGGAGGAACAGCTGTTGGGGTTGCCCTATGCAGAAAGCTACCATATAGAAAGTCGAATTTATATCTCCCTCCATACTTGGGCAGACAGAAGCACACACAGGCCCACAGACCCACGAATACATATGTAAGAGCGAGGTGGCCCGAGGGACGCAGCCCGAACTGAGAGTCAGAAAAGCTCAAGTGTAGATCCGGACTGTGGGACCCTGGGCAAGTTAACCTCAGTTTCTCCAACCATAAAATGGGGTAATAATAGTGTCCAGTCCCAGGGTTGTTGTGGGACACAAATGAGATCGTGGATAAAGAGCATTCTGAAAGCCCTAAAGTGTTATATGAATATTAGCTCTTATTATTCGGTGATTTGGGATATTATAATACAAAGAGCACCAGGCTTGGAGTCAGGAAGACCTAACTAGCTGTGTGACTGTGGGCAAGTTACTTCACCCTATTTGCCTCAGTTTCCTTATCTGTAAAATGAGTTAGGGAATGGATCTCTGCCTTTGTGCCTCCAAATGGAGTCAAGGAGATAGGGATGTGGTTGAATAGCAACACAGATTCAGGGATTGCTTAAGTATTTCAAGCCATTCAGTAGAGGTTCTTTTTGTTTTCAAATTTAAATTTTCCCTATTCTGTCTCTATAATACCTGGATTTCCCAGCATGACACTCCCCTCTCTCTTGTCCAGAGAGACATCCCTTGCTGCTCTCTTTGTAGTGACAAAGAATTGGGAACTGTCATGGGACGGGTCCAGCTCATCCTCAAATCAGGCCCTGATTGCTACCTCTCAGTGCTGGGGAATCCTCCCTGGAGGCTCTGGAGCGGCTCAGTGCCGCTCAGCTTCCACGGTTCCGCTCTGGGGTCTTGGCTGGCCAGGGCTTTAGGAGAGCAGGTAGGAGGGAAGTGAGACTTCAGTCCTAGGAGGGCACAAAAAGCTCACACAGCCTGGAGACCCACACGGTCAAATGGCCAAGGGTCACCAAGGAGAAGCCCCACTGGGATGGCCGGCTCTGCTAATGCACTGGATCGACATCAGAATAAGGTGGAAGTGCAACCCCCTATCTGACCACAGGACTGAACAGCCCATTCTTCTTGGCAGACGGTGACTCCGTGAATCTCTCTGGGTCTCAATCTTCTCATCTGTGAAATGGGTTTGATGCACTACCTCACTTAGGGTGGGGTTCTGCGGGGCTCACTTGGACCAGTCTCTAGTGAGGTGGTAAGAAGGATAGATACTAGGATCTGGAGCCAGGAAAACCCGAGGTCTGAAGCCTGCTTCAAACCCTCAGTACTCAGATGACCCCGGCCTCAGTGTCTCAGAATGCTCTTTTGAATAACAGCCCCTATGGGCCAGTGGTTGTGATGATCAGTTGACTTAACTCTGTGAAGTGCTTTGCAAACCTTAAGGTGCTAAATATATATTATCAGCTAATTAATATTGCAGGTTATATTCAGAGAAAGGCATAAGATGCTAAATACATTGATACCAGCTCATTAATATTACCTCTTATATTATGAGAAAGTAGCATGAGGTGCTAAATGTCTCTTATCAGCCGATTAACATTACTCGCTACATTATGAGAAAATAACGCATGTTATTAAATGATTATAAGACATATTATTGGTTAGTTAATATTACACATGAGCTATTATCATTATCATTAAATTGGCTGCAAATCTTAAGAGCAGATCCTGGGCCGTGGTATATGGTGAGGGACCTCAGAGACCCTCCGGTCTCACCCTCTCACTTTCCGTGATGACGTGCCCAAGGCTGACTACCATCAGGGCGGTGATTAGACTCTAGAACTGACTCTGAACAAGATCAGCAGGGACAACCTCAAGCTCTTCTGGGAGGGCCCGCCGAGGGGCGGCCACGGGGCTCTGGGAGCGGATGCTCCCAAGGACTGGATCTAAGCTATCTGAGAAGTAATCTGGAAGCTTTAGAAGCGGGACACAATGCGATCCCTTGTCCCGGACGTTAAGGGTGATCCCGAGAGCCCCAGTTCGAAGGAAGGGGGGTGGGAGGCACGGGCTTCAACCCCTCCTGTTACAAATGAGCTTTCAATGGACTTCCTTCCTACTGGGCTTGGGCTTGGGCAGGAAGTTCCATATGAAAGGCTTCAAAGGAGGCAAATCCCAACTGGACACAAGAGCTTGGGAAAAGCCGCAGGATTTCACCCAAACTTCTCCGAAGGGTCAGAGAGCCTCCTTCGAGCTACAGCCCGGGAGACCTGGGTTCAAATGCTGCCCCAGACATTTCCTAGGCTAGACGTGAGAAAGCTCGGAGCACCACTGGGCCAAAATTGGCCCCTGTCCCCCAGGCTCAGATGAGATAAAGGACAAAAATCACTTTGAAAATGTAAAAATGCAGGACAAAGGGCAGTTCCAAAGTGGCAAGAGGAGGAGGAGCGAGTTTTGAACAAAGCAAAAAATGGGTGGTTGTCAATAAAACTCCACATGGGGGGGAGGGAGGGGGAGGCAGAGAAGAGGGAGGTTCCTTCTGAGTTGTCAAGGCACCGAGCATTTATTAAGTGCTCTCTAGTGCCCGGCAAGTCCTCGAAATGTTCTGTCTTATCCTCTCATTGGATCCTAAATTTATGACCGGAGAGACTTCATCTCCTCATCCAGGGCTCTCACTGAACAAGGAGAGACCGAGGCGGGCTGAGGCGGACCCAGACACCAAAGCTCGGCGTTGGAATGGGACCCGACTCCCGTCCCTGTCCCCGCCCCCTCTCAGCAACCTTGTTTTACCCACAAGGAACTGAGGCCCTGCTGGGATCTGAACCCAGAGCTCTGCCCTTTTAATCTGCTCGGATTCTGAACCGAACTTTCCATCGGGAGGGACGTCAGAGGTCACTGAGTCTAACAGTCACGTGACTGCCCCAATCACAAAAGGAAGCGAGGGAAGGGGGCGGTCCCTCGTCCAGCCCAACGTGGCCTCCGCTCTGGGACCCGACGCTGAGCCACGGTGGGCGCAGGGGGGGAAGAGGGGGAAGAGGCACATGTACACATACACAAACCTAGATCCCCCCCCCCCCCATTTCTACATATTGACAGACGGCACACACACATCCCCACATGTCCCCCGCACAGACACACACGTGCAAGCCCGGCCACCGCACACACCTAGCTCCCCCCACGCTCTCTCCCTCTCCCCCGGCTCCCGCCGAGCCCGGAGATCCCGTCTGACTCTCTGCCAAGTCTCTGCGAAGTTGGACCCTGCCTCCGGTATTTACACGCGGCTCCCATTCACTTCGGCAGCCCCAGCAGCAGCCGCGCGTTTGAATCCACCCTTATGATTTTATTTCAATCTGCTCAGACAACTGCCAGAAAGCAAGTGCTACAAACTCAAGTCAACAAACGGAAGCGCCCCGCCGTCGGGGAAGCCCCCGTGTGTGGGCAGGCGCCACGGCCGCTGGGGCAGCCCCGCCGGCCTCGGCCTCCGGCCCTGCCCTCCTTGTCTCTGGTCCCCGGGCGCCTGCCCCGGCCCGGCTCCGCCTGCTTTCTGAAAGGCCCCGGGCCCACGGGCCGGGCGGGCAGGGCGGCTCCGCCACGGGCTCTGGCCCGGTGATTGCTTCCCGGCCGCCCTTGCCAAGGCACCGGGAGACAAGTTGAGCGGGCGGGCGCCTCCCCGGATCTCTGGCCGGTCCCCGCGCTCCGCCTGCCAGGGGGCCGCTGCCAAGGCCCGCGTCTTCCTCGCCTCTCGTGAAAAACCTGAGCAGCCCCAGCCCGGGAAGTTGGTCACCATTTTGGACTTGTGCTGCGGGCTCAGCCCTTCCTTGGCAGCCATCTTACGGCTTGGCAACCATTTTGAGAATTTCCTTGGCAGCCTCTCAGGATCTGCTGACGCCGTTTGAACAGAAAGCTGGTTAAATATAGTCCAAACGTGACAAGGCAGCGTGGAGCAGGTATGAGCGCCCGTCAGAGAGCTGGCCCAGCAGACCCTCCAGGACGTCTTCACTTAGTCGGAAGGGCCTCCCTGCAGAAGGGCCTTCCCACGCCGGGACTTCTAAATGTAAAGCGCTAGTCCCCCCTCACCCCCGGGGTGTGAATATAGCAGGGAAATCTGACCAATGGGCAAAACGCGGCCCGTCCTCCTCCAAAAAACTCACGGAGTCTTACCCAGCCTCCCCACCCTACACAGCGCAGGTGAGCGGGATCTCAAACCACACACCTCAGTTCTCATCAATGTTTATTTAATAAGGCCGCGGAAGGGGGTCGCTGCTCGGAGGCGGGGAGGCTGGCCTCCTACGCCTACCGCGCATCCCCGAACCCTGACCGGTCACTCGCATTTGTAGGTAGACTCTCTTATCAGGGTGCTCCAAGAAAAAGAAACAGCCCAAATTCATTCAAGCCAGGGCCACAAAGGGTCAAATTTTTCCTTCACTGAATTTTTTTTTAAATTTCTAAACACAGAGAAATGTCACTTTTCAGGTAAAACCTAAGCCCGTACAAAGTGGCTTTTGAAGAAAGTTCCCCAGCTTTCTCTGAAGCCCCTTTATTGCCAACCACTGTCCAAGATGAACTCTCAGCTCAGTTTTCTCTCAGGGGAAATCATCCGTTCCTCCCTCATCAAACAGGGTCCCAAAACCAAAATTCTGAAAGCACTGGAACGGAACTCGAACTCGTGTTTGTGAAGAACCCTTAGAATCCGAGGATGCGGGTTCCAATCACTAGCTGCGTGACTCGGGGCAAATCATTGGAACTTTCTCAGTCTGAGTTTCCTCATTTGTAAAATGGGAAGGCCGGAGAGACCCACCCTTTCAGCTTTCTTCTGATCCTGTGACTGATCACCTGCTCTATTTAATGCCGTCATCAATAGAAGCATAAATTAACTAAAATCTACAGGTAGGAAGCCAGGACCATTTTAGAACTGGCTGAATTAATGAAGAGATGAAAGATTAAAAACTAACTCTTAGTCAGGGAAAATACCTAACGTGCTCATTTGAGTATGAGTCAGTGGTCACTGTGAGGAATATCAATGTAATCATATCCATGAAGAGAGAATGAATGAGAAAAAATTTATTAATAACTATTAATAGGATAAATAACATAAATGCAACCTTTTAAGGTTATTATTTCATTTGATCCTTTGAGAGGTAAGTATTGTGATTATTCCCATTTTACAGATAAGAAAACTGAGATTACCAGTAGGTAAAGTGACTCAGCTAGTAAGTAGATTGGAGCTGTCAAATGGCCACCTAAATGCTTCTTATTAAAGACTTTAGTACATGCTAGGCTCTGTGCTAAATAGTGAGCTATTTTTTGGATAAATGAGTCAAAATTTAATGGAACTAAGTTTTCTCATTGCCTATTACAACAAAAATTAAAATATCAAGATAAAGCCTACTTCTGAATCTAGTAATAATGATGAGCAAATACTCTGCATCCTGAAGAACCTTCTAAATATAATTTTTGAGCAGCTGTTTGGAATAATGGATAGAGTGTCTGGCATCAAAAACTCAAATCCAGCCTGGAACATTTTCTAGTTTTGTGATCCTGGGCAAGTCCCCTGACTCTGATTGCCTCCGTTTCCTCATCTGTAAAATGAGGTGGAGAAGGAAAGGGTGAGTAAAGCACTCCGGTATCTTTGCCAAGAAAATCCCAAATAGGGTCACGACTGAAAGGGCTCAACAATAAAGATTTCCATTTTCAAATCAAATGTCTGTTAGAAAAACTAGTTTTCTAGCCTAGTTTTTAAGAATGTACAAATCTAAGAAGAGTCTGTAATCTTCTCAGGAAAGTCCTGGTGTGGTAACTCCCTCCCTCCCCCAAGATGAGGTGATAAAAGCCTAGATAGAAAAAAAATCTCCCCACATCCCCCAAGCCAGAAAGTATCGAAGCCTGAATTTGAATCCAGATCCCCGAGACTCCCGAAGGAGTACTCTAACTATTCTGCCACGCTCTTCTCTCAATCTAGACTTGACCTTGAAATAATTTATAGTGTTTGGAAACGGGCCCAATCGGGATATACTTCTAATAGTCTAGATGACATAGATGTTTAAACTTGAAGGAGAGTCGGAGATGAATGACTATCTTGCCGCTATATTTTTCATTCTACTGCGACTTCACACGGGCAACATTTATTCCTGGGTCATTTCCTTCGTAGTGACTCAGACGCTCACTAGAATCAGAACGTTACTAAGAAAAAAATCGGTTAGGAAAAGCTGAAAAGGCTCTGTCTTTCTGGAGAGTATCTTCAGATGAATGAAAACTCCCTGAGGGCAGGAATGGTTTCATCTTCCACTTTTCACACCCGCAGTTTCTAAAACGGCACCCCGCACCCAGCAAATATTTAATAAAGGCTCGCCGGTTGGGCAATGGCCTTCTAGGTGTGCTCAAATCCTTGGGGACCACCTGGAGGAGGACTCACTAAGTCCTTTTCTGTATCACTTAGCCTAATTACGGCACAGTCATGGCGGGTATAAATAATATAGCTTTACTTTAGAGAGGAGCCAAGAATTTGCCTGTTTCTTCAGGAGATTAGCCCAAATCCTTTTAACTAATGTAGTATGACAAAGATCAAAGGGGGTTCTAAGCTAAGAGGCGTGATTCTGGTGCATGTGGTACAATTTTGTTGCGAGGTTCATATGAGCTACGGCCTAGAAAACCATTTTTGAGTCAGAGAGTGCTCTCAGAACGTCCGCTGCTCTCTCTGCTGCCGTTGACTTAGCTACTGGACGAGTCAGAGAAGGTATTCAGGGCTTTTAGGGACGGCGCCATTTTGCTAACTAGGGATAATGATGAGAATGAGAGCTTGAATTTCAACATCAGCTAAGTGACACAATACCCATTTCCTGTGAGGGTTACTATCCCACCCTTCATTTTATAGAAGGAAAAAGAAAACAGATTTAGAGAGAAATTCTCTTGTTCAAGCCCGATTTGGCTTGGAAGGCTTACCATGGGTCCTCGAACTCAAGTCTTTCTTGAATCAAGTCAACAAGCATTTATTAAGCGCTTAGTGGGTACCGGATTCTGTGCTAAGTGTTTGGAATACATATAGAGTAAAAACAGAAAACAAAGAAAAAACAATCATTGACCATAATTCCAGTGGTCCAATGCAAACAACTACTCTATATACAAACAAACTGCATATAAGATAAATGGGAGATAATCACCAAAGGGAGGGCACTAAGATTGAGAGGATGAGGAAAGGCTTCCTGGTCAGGGAGGACTGCGGGGAAACCCAGGAAACCAGAAGGGGAGCTGAGGAGGGAGAGCGTTCCAGGCAAGAGCCACCGCCAATGAAAATGCTCAGTTTCTGATCCGGGCCAGGCCCTGCATTAGGTACCAAGGTCTCTAAGGTACCTGATAACAAACACCTAATGGAAAAGTCTCTTCCTTCATGGAGTTCTCACTCCATTGGTGATAAAACAACAGATATACAGTTAAAGAAAGGCAATGTGTGAGCAGGATGGGGGGAAGCACCAAGAACTACCCACCAGGGAGGTCTCTGCCCTTGGCATTTGGCCTGGCTCATGAAGGAGGTCAAGACAAGGAAGTAATGAAGAGCATTCCAGGCCCTGGGGACAATCAGGGAAAAGACAAGGTGACGATGTTTAATTAAAACTACGAAGAATTCAGGAAAGAAAAATCAAGGACTTGATCATTTAGGTGGAAACAGCTGCAAAAGAAAACACCATCGTGCCCATGTTGCAAAAGGCAAAATTAATGAGTGCAAATTGGGGTGCAGAAGAGGATCCAAGATGCCCCTGGCCCATCCCCAGTCCGTGGCTGGGGAGGGTTTTTTTTTAACTGTTTATTTGCTTTTTGCTTTTAAGTTTTGATGCAATGGAAGTCTACGCTAAACACTGCACTGTCATCCCAACTGGAATTCTGCCATGTCCTCCCAGATTTAACCTCTCCAGGGATATTTCCTTAGAGAAGATCCTGAGTTTTCCCCAATGTTTAACTTGAAATTAGTAATGTCATTCTGCTCATTGGTTCCTGAAAAAAATTAGAAATTGGCCCCCACTGGATCTGAAAGATATAGCGTAACTCCTTTCTAATGATCTAGTCTTCTTTAGTTTTAAAACAAAAGAAAATCCCTTTCCATTTTCAGAATAACAGGTAACAAGAAAGAAAAGAACACAAAAAAGGAACTTTTTTTCAGTTCTGATCATTTTCTGGAAAATTTTCTCTGTCAGCTTTCTGTGTTTTTCTCTATCTTGGTCTCTTGTTGTCTGTCTGTCTGTCTTTCTCTGTTTCTGTTTCTGCCTCTGTCTCTCCTTCTCTGTCTCTTTGTGTCTGTCTCTGCTTCTGTCTCCGTCTTTCTGTCTCTTTCAGTCTGCATCCTTATCTCTTTTTGTCTCTCTGTCTCTATGGCCATCTATCTCTGTGTAAACCTATCTCTGCCTCTTTCTGCAACAACTGTAATGGCATAAAAATTGGTCTCACCTTCCCCTCTCGCATTACTGAGACTGTCACTGGAAATAAAATGTCACTCAGCAAGGGCCAAGGAGCGACGCTTTTCTAACACATTAGAATGCCTGAAACTCGTCTACCCCAGGTGGACACTGAGAAAACTGAGAAAAACCATTCCAGGTCAACCCCAACCCAAGTACTGAACATCTCTTGATCTAGAGCATGGAGGAACCAAGAAGGGAACAGCACATGATAAGCCAGAATCTCTCCCTTCTGCCGTTAACCTTTCTCTAGCTTGGGGCTGCCCAGTTCAGGTCTTCAGAAGCTGAAGCCACGGGCTCTGCCCAGCAGCTCCCAGAGTGTCGGGGGGATCATTCGAGCCAAAGCAGCCAATCTCTAGTGGGACCTGCTGAGCCAGGAATGGACAGTGTGAGCTAGCGAAGGCTCCAAAGCGGCAAAGAGACAGGAAGACACGGGAGGCGGCCAAACGGCTGAGGATAAATGGCTACGGTCCTCTTCTCAGACAACATTTAAGCCTTTCCCAGCTGCTCCCCTGGTGGGCCAGTTTCCACCAACCTTGGCAGAAAACCCTTATGGGAGACACTGGGGAGAAAGGATGGAAAGTGGGGTAACCCAGTGGGAACCAAATGAGGAGCCTTCAGTCGGGAATGGCTGAGTAACTTATGGCATAGAAATTTCAAGGAGTATTTAAAGAGTATCATTCAAAGAATACTCCAAGAATCATGATGTTCCAAGAAATGAAGCATACAGAATTCAGAGAAACTTGGGAAGATCTGGAAAGAACTGATACAGAAACAAGAGAAATCTGAGAAGAACTGGAGAGTCTGATGCAGAAAAAAGAAAGGAGGAGGACTAAGAATTCAGAGAAAATTTGCAAGATGTAGAAGAGCTGTTTCAAGGGGGGGATGAGAAATGAAGAGAACAAAGCGAAACGTGGAGCATGTTGGGTAAAGTGGAGGAGAAAAGAATAATTTACTTGATGATTATAAGAAAATAGATAAAAATGACACAAAAAAGCTAAGATAGAGCAAAGGCAGCTGGGTGGCTCAGTGGATGGAGTTCTGGGCTTGGAGTCAGGGGGATTTGAGTTCAAATATGGCCTGAAATATTAACAATTGTGTCACTTAACCTCTACCTTAATCCACTGGACAAGGAAATGACAAGTGATTCAAGTATCTCTGTCAAGAAAACCCCTCGGCTGGGACCGTTCACAGGGTCCAAAATGACTGAAGGCCTGAACGACATGATGACTGGCTCAACAAAGTGGGGAGAGACCTGTATGTGTTGTCAAATACGGCAACTAATATATTATTGGATTTTAAATTGCTTCTCCAGTGCCTGGGGCACAGTGAGCGCTATATAAATGTTAGATATTATTATTAGCCACATTTCTTGTTTCAAAGTCTGATTCTCATGCTGTGGGGGTTTCACTGGCAAGTAACTTTTTTTTTAATTCACAGAATATATTTTGTAAAAAAAGTAAAGTGTGGAAATCGTTGATATAATTAACATATAGAAATTCTTTTTTTTATTTTATTTTAAACTGGCTTTTTCCCACTCAGTACAAATTAAACTAAACTAAAATGGGTTATTTATCCAAGAAGTCGAAAGGGAACAAAGCTAAGTGCTCGGTTTATACATCCTTGGGGTCTTAATCACATAATTCTGAATTGGCCAAGGATCATTCGTTTGGATCATTATATCCATATCCTGCAAATATTCTGCCATTTAATTTGCAAAATGCATGACCACAGATCACAGTACACAGAAAGAATTATTAGATATGTGCACTGCACCAATAAATCGAGATGTGGCACCGAGCCATCCTAAAATAATAACAATAATAATAATGATGATTAATAACAATGCACTTATAATCTGACTCAGAGAATTTACTCGGGGGACTTTACAGATGTTCACTAATTAAGTCTCGTAACACCCTCACTGAGGTTGATGAGTATTGTTATTCCAATTTTACACATGGGAGAACTGAGGTATGGAGAAGTAGGGAGGGTTTCACCGATTTTCTCGGAGGCAGAAACGAAAGATGAAACTAACTTGAAAAAGTGTGCAGAATGCTCTGGGCTCCCTCTCCCCTTCATAGAAATAATGCTAGCCAGAGAATAATAATAATAATGATACTTGGTCAAGCATTGTGCTAAGCTCTTTGCAATTTTCTCACTTATTTTTCTCAACAATCCTGAGAGACAGGTGCTATTATTATTCCCATATCACAGATGAGGAAACTGAGGCTAACTTGGCTAAGTGATTTGCCCTATTAGTGTCTATCATTTATTTTTGACGAGTGAGAAGAGATTCTTTGCCTCAATCGTTGATTGGATATTGCCTCAGTCAAACTGAGACCCCTTAACTTAAAAAGTACAAGGTCAAGGTCTCCCACTATTTCCAGGGTCCTCTCCAGGCACCTTGATCTCTCTCTGGCCACTGACTCAGATGGCTTTGGAGGGGAGAGTGAGGCAGATGACCTTGCCCAGCCCTCCCTCATTCCAGTCCCATGTCACAGCATCACCTTCCTGAGGACTAATAAAAACAACAACAAAAAAACAATAATGCTAACTATCAGCCCATTTAAGTCAGAAAAGGCTTTTCAGAAACAGCCCAAGGAATACAAGCTTAGGAGGGCAGGAGCTGTTTTTCCTCTTGTCTGTGGCTTCCCAGTAACAGGTACTTAATGCCTGTGGACTGAACAAAGAACTCTATGGAAGCATGGGTGGTTGGGACTCATGGGGGGGGGGTGGAGGGATAGGTCCCACCAAGGTGAACCAAATGGTAGGAAAAGAACCCTACGGATTATGTGGCTGAAACTCCCAACAAGGTCCTCACGGTATGGTGGATGGGGCACTGGACCTGGGGCTCCCATCTTCATTTAGGTATCAGCTTGCTGTATGAGTTTGCACAGATCTCTTGATCTCTCTGTGTCTCGGTTTCCTCATTTGTAAAAATGAATCCATCAAAGACCTCAAGTTCCTTCTAATTCTAAAGCTATGATTCCTAGGGGGTGAGGATTTCCATTTTATAAGTTCTATGAACAAAGGGTGCAGCCATGTTTTAATCACTTTAATTAATTGATTAGATTAATTTTCCATTATTTTCTTTATTGCTTAGTATTCCCTTTTGTGGAGAGGAATATAAATTTCTGCTGCTCCATGCCCGAGTCGTGCTTGTATGCTGGGCCACTTTTTACTTCCCCATCCTGCTGGGGAGAACCCCTCAGATTGGAGCAAAAAATAGCACGGTTCCTCACGAATACGAGATGAAGGAGAATTGAGTCCCCGTGAGTCAAATGCTACCCACGAGAAGACAAGGAACCCCAGAGCATTTAATTTGGGTCAAATTCTGAGGGCAGATAAAAAGTAAGAACTGCCCTCTTCTCCACCTGCAACAGACCCACCTCTTCCCACCCCTAGCCACATCCTAAGTAGAATACCTCCGTGAGGCAATAAGAATTAGAATCCAGATAACAATTAGGAAAGTCTTAAATAAAAAAAAAATCAAACAATCTAATATTGAGGAGTAGAGAGATTCTAGAAATTCTGAAATTACTTTCACCAGAGCTCTGATTTAATCAGGGTACCAAAACAGATCGGAACCTGCTTTTTAACGACCACCATTTTAGAGGGTGAGCCTCCAGAGGCTGGGACTTCTTTGGGGTCACACAGCCAGCAGATATCAGAGGAGAGATCTGAATCCAGGGCTTCTGGATTTCAAGACAGGCTACAACACTTTGTTCCCCGATATTTAAAGCCGATCTGTAAGCCTGATTTGAGACGAACACTAAAATCCTGGATGAGCCCCCATCGCTACTGTCCCACAAAAAGAGTAACAAAAGAAATGCTGAGAGCAACAAGAAGAAAAAAAACCATCCTTGAATGAAAGGAAGAAGTTAAAATTCATAGTTAGAAAAATAAAGAGAAGATGATTTTGTGTTTGGTGCGCTTTGATTTTGAAGATGACTTCTAATGAATTGTGATTCATTATAACAATCTAGTTAAGTGTCTCTGGGTTCGAGCAAGCTTTATAACAGAAGTAATCCAGAATCTAAATATGTACATTTATTGCTACTTAAAATTCAGCCCAGTTCATGATCGGATGAGTGCAGTCTTTTCCAAAATGAAAAGCTCCACATCTGACGGTCATGATACATGCATACGTGATGCATACACAAGTGCATGTATGTTCACAGACATTTATGTACAACATTTGTGGAGAAACACACCCTACGAACTTTCCCCCATGGAAATCTTCTAAAACACACATAAAACTCCCGGCTTTAAAAAAAGTACCAAGTGCATATTGTCTGTAAATTTGTGCTTGAGTGTATACTGCACCATATGTTTGGGGACTCTGCTAACTAGCTCCTTCTTCCAATGGTGCCCTCCAGAAATACCCTCAGATTCACACCTATTTAGCCAAAGAGCTCTCTCAAATGACCCTTTTGTTTATGAATTCTGAACTGACTATATTTGTTAACAAGTCCAAGCTGGTCTAAGGAAAAGAACTTCTTTCTCGCTTCCCCTGCCCCCAAGGAAATGAGAATACTGGAGCCATTATTTAGATGGTGCTTTAGGATTCCGGAGGTGTGTGCCGGACACGTCGTCCCATTTAAGCCGCAGAAGGGCCCAAGGAAGACAGCTTTACAGGGTCTGCTAAGCCCATTTTGCAGATAAAGAAATTGAGGCATTGAGAAGTTCTACTCTTTGGGTCTCAGCTGATTTGAAATCCTATGTTCTAGTGGAGACCCAGGTGGGTAGAAAGTCAGCTTTGGGGTCAAGGAGCTGAGTTTGAGTCACATTGGCTGTGAGATGTGGATGGAGGTGGAGGAACTAGGGGGCTCAAGGGACAGTTGTCCCAGGAAGGACTCGCTCCATTCCACCCAGCAGCACATAAGACACAAAACAAACTGGGATAAACTCCCATTTAGGCCAGTTGGGCGCGCTCTTAGGTGATACCTCCCCACAGATAACAAATACAAGAAGCATTCCCCCAAGCTCTCTCCCTTGGAAGAGGAGGGGGTCCCTCTGAGAGTGCTGGGAGGGAGGGGTCCAGCTGAAAGAAGTGCCTCCAGCAAACAATTTCTCACTCATCTGTTCTCCCAGACTGCAAGATTCTAACTTGGGAAAAAACTTCCAACATATCTCCCTAACGTCAAAACAGCTGTCCCATCCCGTGGCCAAAATCCAACAGGCCAGCTGTCACGTGGCCGGACTGCAGGGCTTTCAGAAGGTTTCGGCCTAGAAGGGCCGGGCCGCTCGTCCAAATCACGGACTCCAGGTACCGACACTCTGGCTCCAAGCTCCAGGTTTCCCAGCCATCCGGGATTTTTCTCTCTCCTTCCCCGCCCCAAGACCAAGCAATCACATTGGCTAACAATAGCCAACATGCACAGGGCACATATTCTGTATCAGTCACCCTTCTAAGCAACTTATAATTGTCTGATCCTTGCAGCAACCCATGGAAACAGGGGCTTCATTGTTCCCATTTTACAGATGAGAAAACTGAAGCAAGTTACCAGTGACCAGTTGCTACCAAAATGATCTCACAGCAACTTTCTAATCCCCTACATCTCTCTACTCACATGGCCATTGACCTAAGGAGAAAGGGAGAAAAGAAGGAAGAAAGGAAGAAAGAAAGGGAAGGAATGAGGGAGGAGGGGAAGAAAGGAAGAAGGAAGGAAGGAACAAAGGAAGGAAGGAAGGAAGGAAGGAAGGAAGGAAGGAAGGAAGGAAGGAAGGGAAGGAGGGAGGGAGGAAGGAAGGAAGGAAAGAAGGGAAGAAGAGAGGAAGGAAGGAAGGAAGGGAGAGAGGGAGGGAGGGAGGGAGGAAGGAAGGAAGGAAGAAAGGAAGGAAGAGAGGGAGGAAATAAGAAAGGAAGGGGGAGGGAAGAAGAAAGGAAAGGGGAGAGTAGAAGAAAGGAAGGAAGGGAGGGAGAGAAATAGGAAGGAAAAGAGGGAGAGAGGAAGGAAGTAAGAGAGGGAGAGGAAGGAAGGAAGGAAGGAAGGAAGAAAGGAAGGAAGGAAGGAAGGAAGGAAGGTAGGTTAGGAAGGAAGGAAGGAAGAGAGGGGAAAAAGGGAGGGAAGGAGGGAAAAAAATGATGGACATATGTTCTACTTCTTAACACTGCCTACTCAATGAATATATAGTCATGGGATGACTTGAGGCAGGCCGCAAATCCTACCTCCCCAGAACTTCCCAGTCTAGCTGCCTTTCTTCTAATGTGATCTGAAATTCCCCACAATGTCACTAAGTTACTCCCAGGCTTTCTGGTGCCTTTATTCTACACTAGGTTATTGTCTTTCCCTAAGTCTTTGATCACTGTTAGATTGCAAAGACTCCTGGGAGACATAACACATTTAATTTTTTTAGTAATTAAGATTTAAAGGTGAATTCATTTGGCATCTTCCTTCTTGGGAGAAAGTTTTCACAGATGGGGGGCATAGATAACCCTAGGGGAATTAGAACCCCAAGTAATCTCCCATCTTGCTGGGTGGATCCTTCTGGAGCATTCTGGGCAGCTGGAGCCACAGAAAATAGAGTGGCGAACCTGGAGTCAGCCTCAGACATTTACTGGTTGCGTGAGCTTGGACAACTCACTTGCCTCAGGATTTTTTGGGAGCACTTTGAAGGAAGCTCTGTAACTGTAAAATGGAGGTTATTAGTAACAGCACCAGCCTCCCAGGGTTGTTGTGAGATTTCAAATGAAATAACTGACAAGCACTTAGCACCTTGTTTCTTTCCTTTCCAGACACATTATCAGAGAGCTCAGAAGCAGCAGGAACATCAGAAATGCTCTAGTCCAAACTACTCAGGAACAGCGATTCCTGAGATCACGTTCCCAAACAAGGGCCTTTTGCCATCCAAGAATGGGGAACTCACCATTTCCCTTCTTCTTATGTGGGACAGTTCTGAGGCAAGGAGGCAGAAATAAGACCCTGGGTAAGCCTTCATACTCAGCTACGACGAGGATGATGATTATGATTATGATTGTTTTATAAAGTGTTTTTTATTTTCAAACACAAGTATAGATAGTTTTCAACATTGACCCTTGCAAAATCTTGTGTTCTAATTTTTCCCTACTTCCCCCCCTCCCCTAGCAGCAAGTGATCCAATATATGTTAAACATGTGCAATTCTGCTATACACATTTCCACAATTATCATGCTGCACAAGAAAAATCAGATCAAAAAGGAAAAGAAATAAGGAAGAAAACCAAAAGCAAGCAAAGTAACAACAAAAAGGTGAAAATACTATATTGTGATCCATATTCAATCTCCATGTTCCTCCCTCTGGGTACAGATGGCTCTCTCCATCACAAGTCTATTGGAAATGGCCCAAATGACCTCATTGTTGAAGAGAGCCAGGTCCACCAGAATTGATCATTACATAATTTTGTTGTTGCCGTGTACAATGATCTCCTGGTTCTGCTCGTTTCACTCGGCATCAATTTATGTCAGTCTCTCTGGGCCTTTCTAAAATCATCCTCCCGATCATTTCTTATAGAACGATAATATTCCCTAATATTCATGTACCATAACTTATTCAGCCATTCCCCAACTGAGGGGCATCCCCTCGGTTTCCAGTTCCTTGCCACTACAAGAAGGGCTGCCACAAACATTTTTGCCCATGAGGGTCTTTTCCCTTTTTTATGATCTCTTTGAGATCAAGATGATGGTTATAATTACTGAAAGCTCCTCTTATATCAAACAAACCTTTGAAAGTGAGCTGTCCAATCAACTAGTAAGTGGAGGAACTCAGAGCTCTATCCACTAGGCCACCAAGCTAACCAACCTTATTGATTGATGAACTTTAGACCATTAAGATGGCCCACACAAAGTATATTAAAAGGGACCTGTCCTCTAGGAGGCTGTGGTTTAAGGGATTGGTAAGACAGAGATAGTCTTCTCTGTCCCATCAGTCTCTCTGTCATCTCTACCTGACAAAAACCTCATCTTCCCTCAAAGCCCAGGTCAAGGAGCCCTTTTATAGGAAGCCCTGGCTCAATCCCAGCCACCAGGCCCCCTTCACTCTTGAAACTCAATTGCATAAATTTCATACTTATTGATCATTTGTTATGTCCATATTACCTCATCTACTAGTTGATAAGCTCCCTGAGGGGAAGAACTATTTCCTTTTAACCTCTGTATTCCCAGGGTGCAACACAGTACCCTACAGACAGCAAACTCTTAAGAAATATTTTCAAATTAAATTTAAAAGCAGCTTGAAACAAGACAGACTGCAGAGAGCTTGGGGTGTGCTGAGTTTCAGACTCTTGGACCAGCCCCCCCAAAAAAGTGCAGAGTTCAGGGAAGGGACAGAATTAAAAAGGGGATGATCACCCAGGCCGGGAGCTGCCCAAGGCCGATTCCCAGAGAGGGTGAGCCCTGAATTGGGCCACAGAGGCCGGGCAGGTGAGATTTAGGTGGAGCTGGGAAGCGGCCAAGTAGACCTGTTTTGGTCACCGAGAGATGACTTGGAAAAGTCTTGTTCCCTTTCCTGAGTAGCTGAAACTTTATGAGTACCAATTTCACTATAATTTGTAGCAACTCTTGGAACCAAGATTTATAGGCAGGAGTGCATGAAGAGCTGTACCAATAAAATTTTTTACAGCTCGGAACATTTATAAAATCAGTTTCCCTTAAATACAAAGCATCCACAATGCACCGGGGCATGTGGTACCATGCAAACGTTTTCCCGAATGGACCTTCAAAACTTACTTGTGGCCCCTTGGAAAGCCTTATCTCAAATTCTCAATAATAAACCTTGAGTTCAAATCCATCCTCAAAGAGCTACTAATTCCAAGACCCTGAGTAAGGTCCTTTAGTTTGGTCTGCCTCAATTTCCCCAACTGCAAAGTGGGGAGAATAATTACACCTACCTCCCGAGGTTGGTGTAAGTTTTAATGAGATAATTTAATGTTCATTGCCTGGCATATAATAGACACTTAATAAATGCTTGCTGTTATTTTTTTTAATCTTTCTACAAGTTTTTATCATTTCTATTTTACAGATGGGGAAACTGAGACTCGGGTAACCAAAATGGTTTGCCAAAAACCACCACGCCCGAGCTGTGATCCGAATCCACTTTCCCCTTTAACTATACTGCTAACACTCTTGCCATAGGCTGTAACAACCCAAGATTTATTCTTAGCGATAAATCTTATGAGACTATTTCTGTATCATTCTATCAGCACATACTTGTTCCTGCCCAATAAAATTCTGACTTTTCCCCTTTTTTTAAGGTCCCTTAGCACCTAACCCAGGAGTAAACACGGCCAATGGAAGTGGAATGTTAGCTCCCATTGTTCAGCCCGAAGATCTTTAGTTACTGCTCTGATTGAAGGTGCTGGGTGCCTAACTTGTGGAAATCCAAATTCTTTTTCAATTACTCTTGGCCACCAGGCCCTTAATCAAGGCAGGAAAACTAACAAAGAAATGATTAGCCTTGACAACCTGCTTTTAAATGAAATCCTAATTCACATCCTCACTCATCATTCAGGCCTGATGGGACATTAGCCATAATGTAAATATGCCTGTTTATTTAAACTTTATTTCCATCCCCTTGTTTAGTCTACATCTGCCAAAAAAACAAAGAAAATTCTCAGCAAGTGCGCCAGAGAAATCCTTGGAGGGAAATGCTAAATTATGCCCCCAACCCTTCCAACCAGCGGATTTCAAGAATTTCTAAAGACAATTTTGCTATTAAGGGAGGATAATAATAAGCTGCCCAAATACTGCCTGACCTCTCCCCCTGAAAAAGATGAATTAAGTCAGAAATTAAGCGATGGCTAAATAATGGAAGGAACAGAAACATGGAAAGAGCTCGTAGAATTTTCTAGCTCACAAGGACATATTGGTGATCCAGCTAAGACCCCTTTAGTTTATAGGTAAGGAAACTGACTCTGGGACAGGTAGAGGCAAGATAGGTGATCAAACTGAAGCCAGACCCCCCAAATCCCTAGTGTTCTTTCAACTACACTCTTCCTCTTGGAGCCTGGTTCCTCCAAGAATCTCCAGACTCTTCATTCTTCTCCAGGCTGACTCTCATGTCCCCTCAATGGGGCTGGTCCCACCCCCACACATCCCACAACCCTTTTAAGCTTCATTTTATGTATTTCCTTCCTTTGTTAGAAAGTAGGATTCCTGAGGGGGAAGGGGCTATCTTTCTTTCTGTTTGTATTTATATTCCCAAGGCTTAGCATCCCATTTCATACACAGTAAGTACTTATTAAATGCTCACTGACATCACAGAGAACAAGCCTAGTCCTTCCTCAATATGACAGCCCTCCAAACACTTACAGAAAGATAGCCTGTCCTCCCTAAGTCTTTCATGGCCACAGCAGCAGCTTGAGCATTCTGGCTTCCCTCCCTAAAAATCCAGAAGGTTGTGGAGATAGAGGAAACTACAGAAATAAGAGAAAGTCCATATCCTCTCCACCAGAACAAAAACTATTGTTTTGTCATCCGATGCATTTACAAATTAAGTTTATACTCGGCTCTCATAGTTTATAAGAAGATGCTTGTAAATAAGGATATATGGGGACAGGTCCATGGTCTATTCTGCCTATGGCAGTGGCTCCCAGAGAAACTCAATAGAAAGACACATCACGATATATTTAAGTTGGGTTTCAGATCCTCGGTTTCCTCCCCTGGCACTGGATCTGACAATCTCTGAAGATCCTTTGTGCTCTAAGTCCATCATCCTATAACCCTTAATGTCCTCCAGGAACTTTGTTACTCACGAATACACTGGATCCTTCTTGAAACTCTATAAGGTCATCCTCTATTACCTTCTTGAGTAATGAGCTTGGTAATGCTGGAACGTCCTCCTGTTTGTCCAGGAACCTTTTGAAGCTACAGAGACTCAGGGATTGCAGGAGGTCAGAGGTTACTTAGTTTACCACCCCCCTGACCTCTGTACCATGACTTCTGAGAGCTAGCATCTCTATGGGATTTCCTGGTTGGCTAAATGCTCTCCTAGTACTTGTGAACTTGGTGAGCATGTCCTGCTTGGAGCAGCGTCAGTCACATTTCCAAAAACCAGTGTTTCCCTCTCCTCTTGTCATTGATTTTCTGGACTTCTAGAGTCTTATTTTTTTTTTGGGGGGGGGGGCTAACCTCCCATGGAAAGTCTTTGCAGATCAGGATGCCTGGAGCTGGGACCACACACACACACACACACACACACACACACACACACAAGCTACCTCACTCACAGTGGAAGGGTTTTTCCCAGCTCTCCTCAACTTCCAGTGGGATCCTAAATTGCCTTATTCTAACAGAAGAAAGTGTGAAGCAGCAGAAGGGTAGTGGTGATTTCCCTTTTATTCCCATGTATTCTCCTCATCTCCAGCAACTTAAGTTATTTACTGAGTAGGAAAGGAAGCAGACAGCCCCAAACCACACACGACTTTAAGTCTTTCTGTGAACCAAGACAGCGGAGCCCAGACTGGGGACCCAAAGCTCTGCAATGGAGCCCTGGCCGGGGCGTGGAGTAAGTGGCTCGGGCTCTCTGAAGGTCATTGGGAAAATGAAGGGCTCAGGTTAAATGACCTCCCAGACTCACTCTCCTGCCTTCTCTGTGCAAACCTTCTCAGCTGTAAGGTCCCTTCCAGATCTGGGGCTGATGCTAAGTGCTTAATAAATGCGATTCTAGCTCTAACCAACTGAGCTCTAATGTGTTCCGAGGCCCGTTCGGGCTCTGACATTGTCTGTGCTGGAGCCCTCCTCACTCTCCGAGCAAGGGCTCCCCCATTTCAATAGGATAAAGCCCAATTAGTGGAACAAATCAAAGAGAATTTGGTTAAGCAGTTTCCTAGGGACTGCAAGCCCTGTGTAGTCCCGGGGATAATCACGGACCGTGCTCCCATCCTCCCCAGCACTGCCTTCCCTCTGGGATGACCCTCATCTACATAGGACAGATCCTAGATGCCCCTAGTTACTGACGTGCCGTTTCCTTCATTAGATGGGAGCTTTCTGACAGTGGGATGGCTGCTGCTGATCCGGGGAGCCCCGTGTTCAGTGGGTTTATGGCAAATTTCTAATCCTTTTTAATGAAGTGAGGGGGGTGGTTAGACACCAGAAACATTTAAGAAGAGAAAATTTAAATAAACTTCAGGACATTTTAAAAGTCCTTCAAATCTCACCATCTCACTAGGTTTGCAGCACTGGATTATTAGAGAGGTAGAAAGATAGATACATAATACTTAGAGAAATACATACACATAGTAGATGGATACATCGATACATAATAGATACAGATGTGATACATAGCTACAGAGAGAGATCTATATAGATCCATAGATATCTACATACATAGACCTAGAGATGTATCTACATATCATCTCTATATAATAGATACTATATTTCTATAGAATGGATACATAGATACCTGGAGATGTCTATATACATTTATAGATATCTCTATTGACGTAGATAAATACATATATAGACCTAGAGATATCTCTACACATAATCTTGATATAATAGACATTATATTTCTATAGAATGAATACATAGATACCTACAGATATCTATATACATTTATAAGTATCTCTATCGACGTAGATATCTACATATGTAGATCTAGAGATGTATTTAAATATAATCTCTATGTAATAGAGATTATATTTCTATAGAATGGATACATAGATACTTGGAGATATCTATATACATTTATAGATATCTCTACCTATGTAGATATCTACCTATATAGACCTAGAGATGTATCTACATATAATTTCTATATAATAGATATTATATTTCTATAGAATGGATACATAGACATAGCTACAGAGAGACAGCTATATAGATCTATAGATATCTCCATCGACATAGATATCTATATACAAAGACCTATAGACATTTCTACATATAATCTTTATATAATAGATATTATGTCTATCTAGAATAGATACATAGATACCTACAGATATTTATATACATTTATAGATATCTCTATTGATGTAGATATTTACATATGTAGACCTAAAGATATCTCTACATATAATCATATAATCTCTATGTAAGATTATATTTGTATAGAATGGGTAAATAGATACATAATAGATATCGATAAAGACTTATAGATATCTTTATTGATATAGATATCTACATATACAGGCCTATAAATATAAAATATATACAGACTATATAAATATATCTAGTATATAGAGAGATCATGATCTATATATAATAGATATTATATAATCTATATATAATCTATTATATTTATATAGATTGGAAAAATAGACACATAATAGATATACACAATACATAGATACATAGAGATATCTAGATAGACTTATAGAGATTATATTCATATATAGTCATGTATTCTATATATCAGTATCACTATATGTAAATATAATCTCTGCATAACAGATACTATGCTTATATATAGTGATATGTATTCTATTTATCAATATACATTTGCATAATATATAACAAGTAGATAAATTAGGCATGTGAATGGCTAAGATTGCCTCCTCTTAATAAAAATTTCAGAGCTCAGTGAAAAAGAGGAAAAGCAAATTAGGAAAGGCTTGGAAAGTTGGGATCTGGAAGCAGTTGCATTATCCAGTGAAAAGAGTTTCCTTTTTTCCAAGAGGACCTTTCAGAGCAGGAAGCAATCGTGCAGCTCCCTGAGGAAGCAGATTTGCCTAGCTGAGGGGGAAAGTGGCTGGCATAGGGTAGGATAAGAAAGTTGGTTTTCGTTCGTGACTCCAATAATAGCTAATTTCAAGTTATTCTGGAATTAATGCTATTTTCTGCACCACGAAAGGGGATGATGTCCACTAAATGGATTGTCAGTATTCTTATTTTTTTAATCCTTAAAGATGCTAAGGAAGAGGCCCTGGGTCTTATTTTCACAAGACTATTTTCTCTGTATTACTATACTTTATCTTTTCTCTGCAGTTTTCTAGGCTGAAAAACTTGAAACCTCAACATCACCACCGGGATAAAAGGCACTTGAAAACAGAGGCACAAAAAGGTAACTTATTTTTAGCGGAAAGGCCGACTCGAACACCATTCAGAAAGGCCACGATGAATATGGGGTTCAGAACTATTTTATGGACTTGATGTCTGCTGGCAAACACGGGAGGCTCATGAAGAAATAAAATAACTCAATAGCCAATCCCCTCTCTGCCCAGTTTTGGAAGGAAAAACAATGAGGAAAATTTTAAAGGCTTTTTCAGAATTCAAAAGCATTTTTTTAAGGTGTAAATATAAATCACGGCACACAATTGTCTTCTGCGAGCACTGGCTTTGGCAACCTTCCATCCCTGTCATCTGAGCACCAGGCCATCCTTTTCTTTCTCTCCTTCCTCGGAGCATGTTTTCAATATCGAAGGCCAAAGCCAGGCGGGGATGCACAGATGGGATGGTTACAGCTGCATCTCCTTTGACAGACTGCAAAAGCCCACTGGGACACTTTCCCCAGCCCCGTCGATCCGTCTTGTGTGCTTACGCGACACCACCTTTCCCCAGGCTTTGTTGAGGGTGTCACATGATTTGGGCCAACACGCTCCAATCAGATTGTGTGGCTCGTTTATTAAACTTAAAAAAAAAAGAGAGAGAGGGTGGGGGAAACTAGCTTTTTCTTATTAAAATTTCTGGGCTTCCTGTCCATTTAGAAATTCCTAAAATTTTGACAAAATCAAAATTCTAAAAATGAATCCCCCGGCCATAGCGCACCCAGCCTCTTCAGAGGGGTGACTGATGGAGATGAGCTACTCAATAGGGTCCATTCAGATTGATTAAATTGGAACGGAGCCACGACAGACCTTGCCAACGTGGAGATGGCGGGCGTAAAGCGGGGAAGGGGGTCCAGGGGCTCCACATCTCCTCAAAGACCACCATCCACTGAAACAGAAGCCCGGGGCTCCGCAAGGATCAAAGCCATCACCCCAAAATGAGGCAGGCGTACCCCCTCCTCTCCCAAGGTAGGGACGTGGTTACCAAGACAACCGCGCGTCACTTCCGAAAAGGTGATGGCTTTCCAGGTTTGGGTTGCCCTGAGACATACGTTCCTTCCTCTCTCCTCAGGAATTTTGCCTGTCATCCCTTCCAAAATCTGAACTGAGCTTGACTTTCCCACACGATTCCTGGCCTAGACTGCCGAGGATGATAAAATTAGGCGTTAAAAACAAATGTTCAAACAGAGCAACCAGAGAGGAAGCCGAGCCAGTGGAACAAACGTTTTCAAACATTTTTTAAAATCCTATCGTGGAGCCGCTCCCCCCTCCCACCACGCAAAACAGAAAACAACAAAGAGGAGAGGAAAATAATTTTAAAAATCGGTGACAAATTACAAGCAACTCACTTCGAAACAAACTCAGCTCACAGAACCCAGTGTCTGCGGGCTCGGGAAAGAGACTCGAGCTTGTCAGTCAAAATGTCTGCCGATGGCATATGGATAAAGGTTTCAGTCTGCTATCTCCAGACTCATCTTATGGCCTGGGTTCAAAGTGACTGAAAGGGGGCTCCAAACAAAGGAGGGTTCATTCAGAAGCAGGGCTCGGGAGCTCCCCGGTCAGTGGAACCGCGCCATTTGCCCGGCTGATCAAAAACCGCGGCCAGGGAGAAACGCTGGGCAGCTTCGAGGTCTTTGGAGTTTCCCAAGAGCTGAAAAGCTGCCGGAAGGTTAAAGCTGGCTGGTCGGGATGGCATACTTGGCTGAGCGCACAGCCAGGTGGTTTGGGCATATTGGCAAACACCTGGCAAGGAGCCCAATGCATATGGCTTAGAGTGCTGGGCTCTTCCCATGAAGCCTGCCTCGACTCTTGAGCAAGCATTCATTTTAGAGCAAAAGGCATCCAAGTGGGAAATGAAATCTCTCTTTTTTCAAAAAAAAAAAAAAAAAAGTAACCATTTTAAACCTTTTTATTAAAAATAAAAGACAAGCAAACCCTAAACCAGAGCCTCTCTTCCCATATAAAAAAAACATCTGCCGGTCTCATCGGAAGTATTTGTGGACATAATTGATTTAACCTTTTCAGTTCCAGATTAGCTTGAGCGAGCTCTGTGATGCCGGTAATTAAACATGTTAGGAAAATAACAAAAAGCAGAAGAGAATAATGGACCTAAATTCAAGTCCCATTTTTTGACTTCTACCAGCAGGGTGAGCCCGGGCGATTTACTCAGCCTCTCAGGATTCAAAAACAGCTCTTTCTAAGTTGCTGATGAGGTATTCTTTTGGGAGCTGAATACGCCAGTGACCTCACAAGTCCAGTCTCTATAAAAGTTCTAAGAAATAAGAGAGGCATAGCCCCCCAAAATGGGCTTGGGGATGATTTTCTGTAACACTGTTGACTTGAGCCCCCACTGGTGACCTCCCTCACCCTTCAGATTATCAGCTAAGATGATTAATCAGCCAGCCTTAAGTAGCTTTCAGAAAGAGGTATTTATTAAGGTTGGTTTTCTCTAATTCTGTTGCTTTGAGCTCCTGCTGGTGTGGCCTTCTCCTAAGATTATTAGTTGAGATAATTAAAGATAATAGCTTTTGGTAAGGGGTATTATGTGATAACAGTTAATACAAAACACCTTTGCCTAAAAAACCACGACAAGTCCCCCAAGGACAGAGGATCCAAAAAAATAAGTGAGTTCAGGCTTGGAGAGCACCTGTGGTGCAGAGGGGGTTGCTGGCAGTTTTTTCCTACTTAAGGGGAGCCCTTACACATGGGTCTAGTCTCTTGGCTGAAATCCTCCTAAAGCCAGAAGTCCAGTTTGTCCTTGACTCTTGATGATACATATAGTTACCACTGCCACTGGATTTAGGAACACTCTTTACAGTATTGGTGGGAAGATGGAAAAGTCCAACATTCTTAGGGCCCTTTGGACCCCCAAGAGTTTTTTATAGTCAAAGGTTCCTCCTCAGGAGGTTTGGCTAAGAATGCTACACTAACTTCAGTGTCTGAAATCACATCCCTTCTCAATTTGTCCGATCCCTTACAAATAATCCTAGACTCTATATGACCATGAAGAGCTTTTCAGTCTTTTCATTCTTAGTCTATGGACTTTTGATGGATTTAATGACTAAGATGTGTTCTTACAGAGCCAATGGGGTAAGGCAGTTTTAACTCTATCTTACAGAAAGACAGGACTTCAAAGAACATTCAGAATTAACCTTCAGGAAGGTGGAAGGTATAAGGAATCCTATGCATAAAATGAGAATAATAATTGCACCTATCTCACAAGGGTTCTGTGAGAATCAAAAAAATAAGCATGTCTTGCTATTGAGTCTTTCGGTCAGGTTGGACACTCCATGACCCTATTTGGGGATTCTTGGCAAGATATTGGAGTGGGCTGCCATTTTCCTTCAGAACAAGCATGTATTAAACACCTACTACGTGCCAGACACTAGGGAGGCAAAGAAAATTAAATCAAGCATGTGAGATGTTTTGTCAATTTTAAAATTCTAGATAAACATAGAGTAGTGGTGGTGCTGGGGATAGTAGTAGCCGTAATAATAGCAGTACAATGTCAGTTTAATTTCTGCAAAGAACTTTACATCAATTACCAAAGGTACTACTATTATTCGCATTTTACTAATGAAAAAGCTAAAAAATGACATGCTTTCCCCAGTATTCCACAGCTATAAGCGTCCCTGGCAGGATTTGAATCCCAGTCTTTCCAAATCCCAATCTCTAACCTCCTTCCACCACACCACCAAGTCCCTCAAAAGAACAAAAACAAAACCTGGATGATCAGGTGACTCAAGTTCCTTCCTTGATGAACATGTGGAATAACAGACGACAGAGAGTACCCTAATGAAAATGAAAACTGGAGCCATTTTCCAAGGAGCATTATTAAAGCATGATTGACAGCTAACACCACAAGGCGTGAGTATGGTCTATCAGAGAAATGCATATTTGAAGACTTGTTACAACACGTGCTCAGAGCGGGGACTGTCGGGGCACATGTTTCTTCAGAGGGATTAATGAATGATTGGCTAATGCGGAAGGCATGAGGCAAAATTTCAGGGTTGGTAACCCCAGCTGGTCACTAATCTCTTGTAATACCATTATAGTGCGGCATTAAATATGCGACAAATACCTTTTTCCTGGTAGGACTGGATTTTTCTCTGCAGCCCATGCTTAAGATGGGGGTACGCCCTTACATTCCATGTCTTGACTATTTTAGAAGTATTAATTCCTGGTACATTAGCTAATTAGATTACATAAATCATCTGTCAGAATCCTGTTTCAATTCTAATATTATTTAAATAAATTATATATTTATGGCCTTTACAAATGCAAGCTATTTATCTAATAAGCTAGGCTAAGTTTTGGGGTATTTTTAATGCTTCTTCAGGAAGAGGATTGATGGCTATAGAAGAGCTTGGGTTGAAGTCATTATTTTTTAAGACAATATCTGACCAAGTTTTCAGTAAGCACTCTAGCTCTGAAATAAATATCACCATCTCTCCTGCCAATGAGGGTTTCATAAACTCTCCCATCTCAAATCACTTAGATGGATGCACACATCTACACAGCAATGGGAAAACAATCACTCTGCTTATTCAGCAAAGAACGGAGATGTCAGTCTAGATGAGAACAAACAAGCTTCCTTGCATGATCAAAATAAAATGTTCCTGCCTAAGATGGGCCATCTCTTTTTCATGCAAAAAGATGCTGAGTGGACGGAGATTCTGAGAGTGGTAGTTTTCCATTCGTATATCCAACTACTGAGATCTCAGTTAATACCATTAAACCAGTTTCCTTCTGATGGACCTTATCCATGGTTATTAAGGATAAAATCTTGGGCTTTTGAAGAGTAAAGTACCCGAGTGAGAAACAGCTGAGTAGTTAAGTGTATCTGCCCCAAGAGGAATCCTAAAGATTCTTAATTTGGATTTTTAAAAACTTTGTTCTTTTTTTTTTTTTTTTTTGAGAAAATAAGAAGAAAGCATCCTTAACTGATCTTATTGGTACTCACTTTCAGCAGATCAAGATCTTTCCAAAATGGCGGCGGGAGCCATTCTACATGACCTCTAGAGAGCCTTATTTTTCATCACCCCCATCCCCTCTTTCTGATCTGCCCAGCAGCACTTAAAGCTTTTTTATTAGGCTATCCCCATGCCAAGTTGGAAAAACTCCAGGCAATTCTGCCCTCATCCAAGGGCACAGTATGAAGCATTTTCAGCAAATGGTAATGGCCCAAACCAGTGAGTAAGGGAGGTCAGACAACAATGGCAAGGACTCCCTTGTGACATGGAGAAGGAGCCCTTCAACAAAGGTTACAAGAGACCTGTTTGATAAATGAAGCACAAAAGGGTAATCTCAAAGGAATAAAAAGTGGTGGTAGTAGTAATAGTAGAAGTAGAAATAGTAGTAGTAGTAGTAATGTAATAGTAATAAAACTAGTTGTAGTAGTAGTAATGTAGTAATATAGTAGTAGTAATAAAATACTAATAGTAATAGTAGTAGAGGTAGTAATGTAGTAATAGAAATAGTAGTAGTAAAGTAGTAGTAATGTAGTAATATGTTAATAGTAATAAAATACTAATAGTAGTAGTAGTACTACTAGTAGTAATGTAGTAGTAGAAGTAGTAGTAATAAAATACTATTAGAATTAATAACAGTAGAAGGGGTAGTAGTAATAAAATACTACTGGTAGTAGTAATGTAACAGCAGAAGTAGTAGTAGTAATGTAATAGTAGAAGTAGTAGTAGTAGTAGTAAAGTAACAGTAATATAGGAGGAGGAGGAGGAGTAACAGCAGCAACAGTAACAATAGCATTGATATAACACTTCAAGTTTTGCAAATTGTTTTACAGCACAGATCATCACAACAATGCAATGCCGTATATGCTATAATTAATTCATTTTACAAATGGAAATATTAAATCTAAGAAAAGTTGTGCCTTTTTAAAGATTACATAGTTATTAAGTGTCTGGAGCTGAATTTAAACTCAATACTTTTTGACCCTAAGTAGAGCATTCTAGTCATGTTAGAGTTTTTCAACTCAAAAAGATCCCATTAAACATCGAGCTTTTGCTATTGTTGTTGCTTTGCAGGAGTGTAGGGTGAGTGAGTGGGGATGGTCCTTTTTTGGCAGGTATGAGCATAGAGTTCAGAGAGAGAACGCTATGTCTGTTAGTAACTTTGATCTCTTTGATGTGAGGAACCTGTGGCGTGGAAAGTCCTCCATCACAGCAGACCAGCCATTTGTCTTTAATCTTTAGTATTAAAGATTTGCCTTGAGTACTGGCAGGGTGACACAGCCCATAGGTGTCAGGGACAGAAGTTAGGTCTTTCTAAAAAGTCAGCCACTGTCCCTGAGTAGTTCACAATCTAATGGGGAAGGTACCATGCAAAGCAGACAGGCGGTAATGTTAGAGAAAAGTAGACTACTACTACTACTACTACTACTACTACTACTACTACTACTACTACTAGTACTACACCTACCACCACCACCACCACCACCACCACCACCACCACCACCACTACTACTATTCCTCTAGCAAAAGGGAGGATCCATAGATTTGGATCTCAAAGAGACTCTAGAGTCTATCACATCCAATCCTTCCCCCTCTTAGGGGGAAGACCCCAAAGGAAGGGGAATGATTTGCCAACAGTCTCACAAGTAATAAGTAGCAGAGGTAGTTTTTCAATCTCTAAGTCCCATGCTTTCTACTACAGAAAGCTACGTGGGCAGCCTGGAACTGCATTTACTTGAGACCCTTTCACCAGTTAAACGAGAGTCAATATACATCTTGTTTCTAGAAGGAATTTTCTTCCACGTTGAAGAACAATGGGAGGCTACTTGGGACATAAGTATAAGAGACAAGCACAGCCTAGCGAAGGGCACACAGTTAACTGAAATTCTGGTCTTGAACTTAGACTTTTATGTTGTAAGAATTTAATGAGCTATTGTATGCAAAAATACTTTTAAATCAAACTAAGAATCTAAGCATTTGTCAGCTATCATGTTCAAGGCTCTGGGTACAAACACCCCAAATTTTTTAAAGTGGGATAAAAATCTGAAAGAACCACAAAATGCCAGATGATCATTATAATAATGATAACAATAATTATTATTAGTGGTATTGTTGTTAGCCAAAAATTACACAGGATAGGAAGAACAGGCTAGACTGTTTTTTGGAAATTGCAATGACCTTTCATGCCTTCAAGCTTCTCCCTGCAATGCAGAAAGTTCTATCTTTTTAATACGAATATTCTTCCAAGGATGTCATATTGCTTGTGAGACATGGGACATGATGATCTCAGGCAAGTAGAAAATGAAGATTATTCAGAGGGAAGAGTAAGATCGTTTGACTATAAAGGTACCAAGGAAAAAAGCATCCTCAAAGAAATATAGGAGTGGAAAAGGGGAAAGAGAAAGGAAAAGACAAAGACGAGGAAGAAGAAAAGGATGAGGGGAAAGGCAAGTCATATGGAAGGAGTGAGGGTTAATCAATGGACAGATCATGTGCTCCATTGGTATCTTTGTGACGTCAAAGCTAGAGCGACCACTTACGTTGGGTAGAATGTATGTAAGGGCACAGATGCCAGTCACACTGGGTGGGCAAGCAAGGATTAAATATGAGCTGCCTCAAAGGGAGGAGTACCCACACTGATGAGAGGAACGATCCATTAGGATACTAGAATATTTGGAGGTAATAATTCTTATCAATTAATAAATCAACTAGTATTTATTATTATAAGTTTCTGCCTAAAGACTATGAAGATCTGATGGAAATAATAGGTTATATTTCTTTGTTCCAAATCCCATGGGAAGCATCTTTCCAATGATGGGATTTTACTGAAATTCAGAGTCAAAAGAATGAACCATTGTTGAAATTTCCCTATGAAAAATTTAAAAATAAAAAAAATTCTAAAATAAACAATATTCAGGCTAAACAAATACACAGACTTAAAACATATGGGGGAAAACGAATGCTCGTTCAAACATTCAGCAAGTTTTCTTTGTCCCCCCAAAGAATTCTTTACAGAGCAGAACAAAAAAAAGTTATTTGGGCTGAAATTGTGACATAATTTATTATAAGTAATCATTTTACTCAAGAAAAACATTTGTCTAGCCTCAGAAGTCTGCTTTGTTTCATGCTTTATACAAAAAGTACTCATGAAAAGTATATTTATAAAAGAAATACCAGCCCTACAATTATTTATGTCCCAGTAAAGTCAATAATAAATTCATGTATGTTTAAGCACTTATGCGTTCTGTGCATGAAGCATCATGTCACGGTGTACAGCAATCGAGGCTTAGATTCAGGAAGCCCCAGGTTTAAGTCTTCCCTCCGAGACACGCTTTGTGATCATGGGCAAGCTGTTTAACCTCTGAGTCCCCTGATTTGCCAACCTTCATCAGTATAGGGGATTTTCACAGGGGAACCACCCCACACCGATAAAAATCACCGATCTGGACAAAAACACGTTTTTGGAAGACTATACACATAAAATCTGAACTGTGACCCTGCAGAAAATCCCATTCTCCACAAGAAAAGTCACAAGTCCACAAACAGCTCGCCGGGTGACATCCTCTCTCTCCTGCACGTTGGCCATCCGACATCAAGCAACGTGCCAGGTCTGCAGCTGCATACAAGTATTAGGCACTGAAGGGATTTGGGGAGGGGGGGGGACGGTTCTTTGTTTCGTTACGTTCATCGTCGCTGGTTCCCTTTTCTTTCCAAAATACAGATGAGTGAAGACAGCCCAAGCTCTAAAGTTTTAGGAAAATTCCCCCCACGTGGAGACAATTGTGCTTGTAGCAAAGTGCATTTCCCAGATGCACAGAGGAAGATGGCAAACAGTTCCAAAATGCAGGAGAAGGGGGGGGACAGGGCAATGTTTGTGAGCAATCCAGCTGCGTGACTCTTCACAGGGCAATGGAAGCCCAAGGAAGAAAATACATGCAAATGAGCTTGCTTACTTGCAATCTGACACACTCGGTTTTATTTTTAGCGGTTTAGCCCATGGTTCTCAGAATATCCAACGCAAGAGTCTCTTTTGCCACCTCAGTGGAAAGAAATTTACGTAATGAGAAACATATCACACTTTAGACATTATACTTTGCTCACACACACACAAAAATGTCCCCCCGGAACAGATTAATGTTCTCAGTTACGACAACAAAGCTCAGTGAGAAAGATCAGCTTTAAACTTCCCAGTGACTGATGTTTAATAGAACTTTCCCCAAATCATTTTGCTTTAAGGAAAACTTTGAGTAAAAAAAAAATATTGCCAAGAGTTGAGTGTCTTTGAAGCCCCCAAACCAACTGTTCAGTTTAGCAAACCAACAATGTCTATTCGTTTTGTCCAAATCTTTTCAGCTTAAATATTCACAATGTGCCGTTATTACCGAACCATTATCTGCCTTTAGCTCTGACAACAGCATCATACGGACTATGAAAGACTCCTTTCTTCTCATGATTAGTCTCTAAAACATTTCCTCATCTTCCAGGGCTTTTCAGCTTCCCAGAATGCACCGCTCAATTACAGTGCTGAAATTAACTGTACACCCGCTCTTATTTATCGAGAAAAGAATAATCAAGTGTTCCAACCTAGGGCGCGATTGCCCATGGTTTCATATCAAATTTCCAGTCCAAAAAAATTCTTTTTAACTCTTTCAGTATGTCCAAGGGAAAGGTTGTCAACCTTTACCCCTGTTCAAATTCGTATTGGAGATTAGATCTTAAATGTTTTCTTTTCTTTTTTTTAAAGTAAAGGGCTGAAAAGCAGTTTTGCTATGAATAGTGCCTTGAAAAAAAAAATCCTCAATCTGAGGAAATGCCTCAGTTTGTTCTCCAAACAAAGCTCTGTACAAGTTTACTATCTTGAGTGGTCATTAAGGAACTCTATAAACTCTGATTCCTCCTTCTTTTTCAAGAAAGGGAGGCTACTCTCTGGGTTTCTCCACACCAAAAACTGGAGCACTCATCCTAACTTTCTTTCAAGAAGTAAAAAGAAATAATAAATGAAAAGCAGAGACTACAATTGAGGAGTTCCCTGACAGTCTCACTTCGATTACTATTAAGAATAATCTTCAAAACAGAGCACGTGAGTAAAATTATCCTGCAAAAAAGCATCTCCTTCAGCAGAGCATCAATCTCCCCATTCTTTTTTTTTTGGTACTATTTTTTTTTCCAATTACATGTAAATTTTTTAAACATCTTTTTTGAGTCCCCAAATTTCCCTTCCCTCCTCAATGAGAAAACAAGCAATCTGATATAAGTTATACATGTGCGATCATTTCATTGATATTCTTCAAAGAATGAAAATTAATCTTGACAATCCCCCAATGACTCTAAATTGAGAATTTCTACAAAGTTCACACGGCCCCAGCTAAGTCCTTGCTGGGCTGATCAGGACACGATGCTTCTAGTTATTAGAGTGGAGGTCTCCCGAAGAAGTCAACAGAAGAGAGGGAGAAAATACTTAAAAGCCTCGACCATCCTGAACCACGACTGAATGAAAACCGAACGGCCCGTCCAATCGGGTGCGGCGTTTCAATTTATTCCTATTTGGTCCCCATCTTCCACCAAGAGGAGAATGTAAATAAAAACACTTTTTAAACCTCAAAGCTCCTGCCTCACCCCTGAATACATTAATCATTTCAACCGCATGATTATTGTTCAGTATTTTCTACAGTAACAAATGGGAGGGGGTGTGGGGGGGAGGGGGTTCTTGTGGGTTTCTGCAAAACCACATTCTCTTTAGGCAAAGCCAACTATTAAAGGAGGTTCTAACTTGCCAAACCAAGATAAATACATGCCATTATTATGATTACATAAAAGCCACTGTGCTCAGTGTTACCATTTCTCTTATAATTGGCACGATTATAATTAAATGAATTCATATGTTTACAATTCATCTTTGAATTGGAAAGTGATTTAGCAATGATAGTGTCTCTAATTTCTTTTAACTCTACTGACAGACTTCACTTAATCAGTGGTCTAAATACCGCGTTGCCACAATAAATTAGCAGTGTGTCTAGGAGAGGCGGCGAGGCAATGGAGTTGGAGCTCCGCTCAATAACGGAGCCAGTGGCTGCTGCTTCCAGCCCGGCCCTCAAACCCGAGGGACCTGAGGGGGAGAGCGGCGTTCCGAGGGACTTTCTCTGGATGCTTTCCCTGGTGGTCTCCCACGCCCAGAATGCTTCCCTGGCTTCCCCAAAGTCCCAGCTGATACCCCATCTTCCATAGGAAGCCTTTCCCAAACTCCCTTCCTTCTAGTGCCTTTTCTCTCTTAATTAGTTCCTATTTATTCTGTATCTGGCTTCTTTGCACATATCTGTTTGCCTGAGTCCCTCCCAGTAGTTTATAAGCAGCCGGAGGAACGAGGATGTCATTTGCCTCTTTTTGTGTTCCTAGCTTTCAGTACAGAGCCTAGCAAACAGTGGGTGCTTAATAAATGCTTACTCGTTATTATCTGGAGCTAGGGAGAGTTGCAGATAGAGACATTTGGACATAAAACTCAATTTGAAAACTCCACCAACTAAAAGTAGCTCAGGTTGGGGCAGTAGGTAGAGCACCAGCCCTGAAGTCAGGAGGACCGAGTTCAAATCTGGTCTTAGACACTTAACATTTCCTGGCTGCGTGACCCTGGGCAAGTCACTTAACCCCAATTGCCTCAGGGGGAAAAAAGTAGCTAATGTATTGAATTCAGCTTAATAAACATTTTATTAATGACGTATGTGTCAGGTACCAGTCATAAAATGATGAAAAAGAAACAGTTCCTTAAAAATGCTTCAATTCTTATGGGGAGACAATATGTCCATAGCCAGACAAATCTTCCACCTACATTAAATACTTTTTGAAATTTTAAGCCTCTTTTAGAATGGGAGTGATTCCAAGGCAGAACTGCCTTTTGTCTCTTTTTGTATCTCCATCACTTAATACGGTGCCTGGCACATAGTAGGTGCTTTATAAATCTTGATTGGCAGATTTGCTTTAAGAGAGTGTTGCAAGCTCTAACGACTAAGTAGGAGGAGGATGAATGACTTTATGCACCTAAGCTGTCTCTCCAAGATAAAGATTTTAAAGAGAATGAACAGCAACCTGCTGCTACCTACAAGAGCAACTGCAATCCATCACAATGAGCTGGAGGCTGGAGGCAGAAAATCTCTGCCTCTCTTTAGTCTTGTTCTGTGTAACACCTGATACTTCCCACATGAGCGCCAACAAGCCTTCTCCTACATTGGTCTGTCATCCTGGTGTGATAGGAGGGCTATGGTTGATCCTCATCAGCTTGTTCTGAAGTTTCATGTATCAGTGAGTCTTCTTCCAGCTGATACTGTGTACAGATTCCCATCCTTCTCCCTCACACACCTGTAAAGTCAGTCCTCCCCTCACAAGGGCTCCCACCCCTTCCATCCCTCACCAGGGAAACCGGCAATGAGAAATACAACTTTTGGGTGTTTGCCTCTTTTTTCAAGAACCAAGGAATCTTTTACTCATAACTTCATGGAACCTAAAAGCTCACAGAAAAGGGCACATCCTCAATCTCATGCATGTGAATAATTCCCACAGACCACAATTTACCCAGCATCCTCATCCTGTATAATTCTTGTCTACATGGTCTCCTTGTCTCTCTCAAAATCTTCTCCTAGGTCTTTTGAAACATTCTCTTTACATGATAGTCCCAGCAAAATGATATTCCATTTCTTATACCCAGATCATCACTGGAACTGTGATACAGGAAAGGCAAGAGACTATGGAGGTCGAATGCCTCATATATTGTGAGAGATAATCACTCTTTTTTTTGTTTGTTTGTTATAAGGTAGAGGAAAGAAGGAAGGAAGGAAGGAAGGAAGGAAGGAAGGAAGGAAGGAAGGAAGGAAGGAGGAGAGGAAGGAAAGAAGGAAGGAAGGAGGAGAGGAAGGAAAGAAGGAAGGAAGGACGGAAAGAAGGAATGAGGAAGGAGGATTGCCATGTATTTATGCTTTCCCAACTTTTTTCAGGTTCTTCTAGAATCTGTGACAAAAGCTTTACCCAACGCACTGGAGACATTCCACCATTCTTTTGTGGAGCTCAGTTTATGTGCAGCATAGTTTTGTTTTTTATCTATACCTTAAAAAACTATTAGCTACAAAGTCATCAATCTTGGAAGTGTTTTAGATTATAGGAATGATAGAATAGTTGCTGAAATGAATTGTTTTTACGGTTTTCTTTTAAAAAACATCCCCAAACTGCCAGATAATATGGAATTGAATGTTCCAAAAAGATGGCAGGACTCAGGACACAAGTGTCTTGAAAAGGTAAATCCCTAACATTATTACATCTGTCTTCCAGCTTAGGGTTCTAGAAAGTTTACTCATTTTCCTCATTGGTAAAACTGGACTAAAAGGTCTTTCAGGCTTTTTTCAGCTCAATATCACGAAGTCAAACTCCCCCCATTTGAAAGAGGAGGAAACTAGAACAATTGTCCAAGGTCAAAAAGCTAATAATGGCAGATCCAGGTTATGTGTCCCACCCCCAGCAATCTCACTGCACCACGATGTCAAATGAACCCCCCCAACACACCACAGACATCTCACAGGGCTCAGGGAGAAAGAGGGAACAGATGTCTTCACGTTCACTGAAGATCTGAACAATTCATAGAGATGACAAGTAACACTGTGGATTATTTCCCCATGGCATTATGATTGTATTATTAGCCTTGTTGGGGGAAAAAAGTATCACGCATCAGCACGCTCTAGGTGCAAAAAGGCCATTTTAGGAGAAGCTCATTAAACAAAATCATCTTCCAATTGCATTTGGGCAGCAACTTTAAAAGGCGACACACAAAGTATTAGGAATCCATGAAGACGGGCTAGAGGGACACCATGATGTCTGTCTACCTAACCTCATCCTTGGCAATATTAACTACAGAAATTGGTAAAGACCATATATTAAGGATCTCTTCCTGGCGGGTTGCCAGCTCTTGGCAATAGCCTCTGCTTTAGATTTTCCTAGTTTTAATGGAGGAAATTCAAGGTACAAAGATGCATTTAACAGGCACCCTGCCCAACCTCTTTGTCCCATGGAAAGAACCCTCCTTACTAAAAACACTGAGGAAATAAGATAAAGTAAAATGCTTCTGGTGAAGGCTCTTAATTGCCCTTAAAAAAATAGCTTATGGGCTTGCGGCTTTTCAGTACACCATGTTTCATGAAATTACAATTTTAACTATCACACCCACTATTTCACACTTTAAAAAAAAAGCTACTTTCTATTCATGATGATTACTGTCACTTCTGATATTTCACTGATTGTCAGAATATTCAAAACTAAATGAGTAGCACATCGAGGGATCTAAAGTCATGTCCATTTGCCATTTTCTTATTTTTACCAGATATGATGAAGCCCTGTTGCCTCTCGGTCACCCCCCTACAAAGATCATTTTGAGATTTTCATGAACTATTCTATTTAATTTAATTCCTGAAGAATTAATCAAGTAAAGAAGATAAATAAAATGGTTATATCTTTTGGCCCAGAGATTCATAGTGGTCCTTTCAGTGATAACCAAAAATAGGAAACAAAGTCTCCTTTGCCTGGGGACCTGGTTAAGCAAATTATGGGCTGTGAACATAATGGAATATTATATTAATGTAAGAAATGATTCCTACGATGTATAGAGAGAATCATGGGAAGACTTTCATGAATTGATGTAAAGTTTAAAAAATGAGAACCAAATAACCAATGACTACAGCAATGTAAATAGGGAAAAATAACTGAAAACTACATGATTCTAATAACCAATGTTGCTCCTTTAGAAAAGACATGAGTATGTAGCTCCCTCCTTTCTCTGTAAAGACTGGGGACATATACTGTCTGACCAAATCAGTGTGTTTGTTAATTTTGTTGAACTGTCAATTTCTCTCTCTCTCTCTCTCTCTCTCTCTCTCTCTCTCTCTCTCTCTCTGTGTGTGTGTGTGTGTGTGTGTGTCTTTGTCTCTCTTCTCTTTCTCTGTCTCTCCTTTTTCTTTTTCTCTTCTCTCTCCTCTCCCTCTCCTTCTCTTTGTTATAAGGACTAGGCATCTAAGCAAAGAAGAGAAAAGATCTATTTGAAGAGAAATAGAAAAATGAAAGATAGCAATAATTTTTTTAAAATAATTATTCAGTGGCTATACCATGTTAGGTTCTTTAGATACAAAGGCAAAGCAAAAATGGCCTGTGACCCTAAGGAGTTTTCATCCTAATAAAAGAAAACAATACATAAAAAGGTCATTTAATACAAAATATAAATAAATTAAATTCAAAGTTATGGGTATGTGTGAAAGGGGAACACTAGCAGGCAGAAAATCAGAACACTGTCACTTTTCCAATCCTGCAGAATTTTCTGGTTCTCCATCCTCATTTATAGATCCATGAATGGCCATTGCCCTCTGTATTTTTTTTTTTTAACACTATCTGGGTATGTATTACATCCCCCATGGGAACATAAGTTCTTAGAGGGGAGAAACTTCTTTGTCTTTGTCTCTACGTCACCAGCACCTGACAAATCAGGAGGTGATTAATAAATGCTTTTGTCTAAATGAAGGAAAGCTCATTCATTCTTTTGGTATCTTGTAAGTCATCTGATTTTAAAGACATTCCTTCATCCAGGGCAGCTAGATCCCTTCTCGCCATCTTCCTTTTTACCAAGTATTTCCACCCTTTCTTAGCCACCTTGTGCCCTTTTCTTTGGCACAGAACACAAACCAAACAGGAATGGAGTGATTTTGCGACTCCTCACCATCTCATCCACCCAAGCCCTGATCCTTCTCATGCTCCTTCATCACAGACCCATTAGCAACCTTCTCTACAATTAAATGCTCAGAATCTTTGTTTTCTTTTGGATTTCTGGTTCTAGGATTTCACTGGCTGAGGGAGTTAAGGGAGGTAAGTCACTCCCTTTCCCAATCTGTTCTGAATCTTCTAGTCTTCAAAGAATAAGTGACCAGCCAAGCATCCCCCGACCAGTTACCGTCAGAGATTTCTGAAGCTGGAGGCCAGTTTCCTACCTAATACTATTCTACCTCTCGTCATCGAGTGAAGAAAATATTTAGGTTTCTGTGAGCATCAAGGGTTTAAAAAGTCATTTTCTGTTTTTAGATTGCTCCCTGAGAAACGCCAATCTTTCCCCCAATAAAGGCTTATCATATTTAATGGCGGTGAAAAAAATATTCTACCTTTCTCTGAAAGCATGCTTCTTTTAAAAAATTTCTTTTCTCTTGAGACTTTTCAAAGAAAGATCTTGAGCAGATCGAAGCAGACTATTTTCACTTTATTTTTTCATTTTTTCTTTCTCTTCTGTTTCTTCTTTCACAACATGATTAATATAGAAATGTGTTTTATGTGATTGCACATATATATAACCCATATCTAACTGCTTACCACATTAGAGAGAGGAAAGGGGAAGGAGAAAATTTGGAACTCAAAATTTTATAAAAATGAATCTTTAAAAGTGTCTCTATATAATTGGAAAAATAAAATACTATTAGACAAAAAGAAAGAGAGATCTTGGGAGATCTCAGGGGTATATTTTTAACCTGGAGATGACCTAGAAGGGATATAATAATCATCTTCTAATATCTAAGAGACTTTCTTTCACGGAGAACAAGAATCAAACCTGATCTTCTTGGTTCCAGAACAGAACCGATACCAGAATCTACAAACTTTCAGTTCAATATATGGAAGCCATTTCTAGCGATCAAAAATGTCCAAAAAAGATCAACTGAATCAAGAGGTTGCTTCAGCTGATATCTGCTTTTCCGAGAGGCTTGTAGGCCCATCATTTGCAAAGCTCCATCTAATTGTCATCTGGAACAGCTGGAATGAATCCAGTAGACAACATGACATCGTGGAAAGAACAGCAAATTTACAATCCGGAGGACCTGGGTTTGAATTACGGCTGAGCCATATCTGTACCACATTTTAAGTCAGTATTTTAGGTATTAAACACAGATGTCCTAAGACATCAGTGTGGTTCAGTTAAGCCTCTCCCAGCAGCATTTTCTCCCTGTCTCTGGTACCCAGACTGTAGAGAAAAGATCAATGACCTATTAGAATTCTAAGAAAGTCCAGAATATGCAAGCCCCAATTTTATTGAACAACAAGGTCAATGGATGCCGAGTGACCATCACTAATTTGGGATCTAATTCAGGAGTCTGGTTTACCTGTTCCCAACAGGATGACTATATCATGTCAAAGATCCGAACCTGATAAATAGAATCATGAAAAAGACAGGCAAACAATCTGAAATATCCCAAACTTTATCTCAAAATGCTTGCCTCCATGATCTTGCTTATACAGATTAATAAATAGCTCGACTCCAATAAACAAATAAAAAAATACCCAACTACCTTAATTTACTCAAAGCCAGTAGAGCGAATCCGTTTCCACACAGATACTTAGCAATGGCTGACATGGTTTCTTTATAATATGATGATTTGGGTCTAGCCAGATTGCAAGAGAGTTATTTTAAAATATCAAGTTTATCTAATTTATATTTTTATAGTGACTTAAAATCTTGTGAATGAATTGATCTTCAGTAACACAGACCTTTTATCAACAAGGAATAAGGGAGCTGAGATTCTCATTACTAGGAATTTAGAGCTGACAAGGACCACCAACCTTTCACTTTCATTTCAGTGTAAAAATAAAATTTGAACTATCCATTGTGAGATCATGAATTTAAAATGGGACGGAAACTCAGAAATCAATTAGTGCAACTCCCTCAATTTATAAATGGGGAATATATATAAATGGGGAAACTAAGCTATATGGAGGCTGAACTTCACATCCTCTCTAGCCATTCAATCGGCCCATCTTGTCATCTGCCTGCTAATGCAGACCTATTCCTTTCTGCATGGATTAGGACTTGAGACCAGGAGACCAGGACCTCCACATCCAGAATCCCTGCCTCGAGGCCCCAGGGATCAAGCAGTTTCTCTTTAGCTTTCCTGCCATGGTACCCAGTCTTGCTGACTGGCTACAGAGTGAGTTCAGGCTGGTTCACAAGACCCATTACACCTAATGGCTGGCCAACTAGACAGCAGTTACCAGACCTCCACATCCTACCTGGCCACCAGGTCATCCCCACAGGCAACCTGCCCATCGACTTTTCCTAGTCTACCCATGATCCTCAGCCCCAGTCTGCCCTCCAAAATAAAACATCCATGCCTATAATTAGTCACCAATGGGTGCTGTTTCCTCTCATTAGAATGTATGCTTTTTGAAGGCAGGGACTCTTATTTTTGTTGCCCTTTTTTCTCCATCCCTTCCTTCCCTTCACCTCTCTCTAAATATACCAATATTCACTCACATATAAATACTACGTACACACAGATACATGCATATACACATATATATGTTCATATAGCTATACATGCACACACATATATTCCCCCACTTCTCACACAATGCCTGGTACACAGTAAGAGCTTAATAAATGCTGATTCCTTCCTTTTCTCCTACATTCTAGAGACTTGGCAAGAGCGGGAATTCTACCCTAATGCTGATCTTTAATAAAGGTATAGTCTTCTTGTCTTCAGAAGATGGGCGTCACTCTTGCTTTTGTTAGCAGGCCGAGAGGGGATGAAATTTAAACCCCGGCACGAACAATGTCTCCCTGACTGCTCTGCTCCATTAGAATTTTCCAGCTGTGTCAGTGGGAACAGAAGAATTCCTACTTGGTGCATAAAAAGGCCGTGTTCCCCCCTAACCACATAATCGTTCTATCAGATCGCCAACGCGAGAATGATCAAAAGGATTATTTTTAATTCTCTTCATCCAAAAAGCCATGTTAAAATACTTGTTTGACTCTATGTATTTTGGGGTAGAAAGAAATTTATGCACTGAGAAACACCTGCGTTTTAATAAAAATTGCATACGCGGGCCAGTTCTTCTGATCCTAAAGACTCCAGACGTGTTATAGTGCTGTCTGGCATTGGGGGCAGGCAGGAGGGAAAAGCCTCTCTCTTGATCTTTTCGGCATTTTGTAAAGTTTATTATTATAATATCAGAGTAAGTTTGAGGGTAAACGGGAGAGCGGGAGCCTGATTCCCAGGTGCCGCTTGTTTCCTGGCATCTGCTGGGTCCCATCGACTTCAGCCCCTTTCTCGTTTCTGCTGAACCTCAGGGCTCCGTGCCCCGTGTCCAGCCAGGGCCTCGGACATGAACACAGGGTCCCCTCAGGGCCGTGGTGTTCCTGGGCTCATGATTCATTTCCATCAGAGGCTCTTCTCTTTGCCATTTGCTCTCTGTGAACAAGACGTTGGGTCCCACAGCCCGACCCAACCCAAGACCTGCTCCCCGGGACATAACCACCAAGAGGAGGATAATAACTCATCTCCCTGGCTCTCCCCTCCTCAAAGTTTCCTTGGGATCTTCCCAGACAATGTGATGATCCCATCTCACACCCTCCTGGAGCTAAGACTCTCTCTCCTAACTTACATGATGGTGACTCTTCTCAGGCAGACACTGCCCAATTAAATGAGCGGTATGACCAGGAGTAGACAAGAAGAGGGGAACAGAAAGCAGAAGGAGAAAAAACCTCACTTAAAGCCTGGCTCCCCTCTTCCCTTTCCAGCCTTGCTATATATTCCTCTGCTTCAAGTATGAGCTCCCCGCTGTTCCCAGAAAGCAGCATTGAGCCGGCACCTTCCGCCTTGTACGGGCAGTCACCGGGCGCAGGACGCATCCCTCCCGGCCGGCAGATGTGCGCCTCCTCCGGGGCCCTCCCTGGTTTCTTTCTCCCTTCCTCTCCGTCAGTGACATGTATGTTTGGCTATGGACGTAGTGATTCCTTCCCTTGAGGGTAGGGGACTTTCAGCAGCCAGGTTACTGAGTGGCCGGCACTAAACGTGAGCGCGGGGTCCACTTGGCTAAGGCAGATTTAGGTGGCCTCGGACTGGGCTGATGTGGATGAAAGACCTTAGCCAGAGCTCGGGCAGTCAAGTGCAACAGTCCCAGGAGCAGGGGCAGGGAGAGCCGTCCAGCCTGAGACAAGGCCGCCCAAGTGCCCACTTCCAAGTAAGCCCCATTGGCTTCCCCCTATCCACAAGCAGTCAGACCACAAGCTTCGTCCTCCAAATGCAGTCACAGCAAAGGCTGGAGTCGTAAAACTGAAGGAAACGGGAGCCTCAGGCTCCGGGCAATGGGGCATGTTTGGGGTTGGAATCAAAAGGGTAAAAAAAAAAAAATCAGGCGAATGGATTTTAGATTACGCTTTGGCTTTTGCCCCTTTTCTCTGCTGACGCAGAGCAGTGAAATCTGACTCTTTATACAAGCAAGATTTAAAGGTGGGACAAGACAGGTAACAGCCGCTATCGTGAACAAGAAAGCTCATTTCGGAACTGGGCTTTTAGAGGCATTCCGTTTGTGCCGGGAACCCTCCGTGAGAAACTCTTCCCAAAGCAAACTGGGCCCGGAGCCTGGGAGCTGTCAGGGGGCCCTGAGGGGCTGAGGACCCTGCCCAAGGTCCCAGTCAGAGGAGAAGTCTCAGTCTAGTTCAACCTCCTTGTTTTCCAGACGAAACCCTGGAGTCCAGAAAAGCCGGTGACTCCGACTGGCTCGGGTCACAGACAGAAGATGGCAAAGACAGGCCCCCCAAGCCGGGTCTTCCTGGTTCCGAAGCCAGCTCACTGACCATGGCGCCGGCCCACCTCTCTGGAAAGCAAAGGTCCTTAACCTCCTTTTTTTCTGTGGGCCATTCTGACAGTCTAGCACAGTCTAGGGAATCCTTCTCAGAATAGCATTTTAAAATACGTAAATAAGATTGCAAAGAAAATCAATTATGCTGAAATACAGTCCCCACAACCTTTTTAAGAAGCTCTGTTTTAAAGTATATCAGGTAATACTTGGGTATTTCAGAGATTGATGGTGGGGGGGGAAATCTTTCCTCCACAGGCCCCTGTTCCCAATGAAGGCAGCAAGGGCAAGTGACTTGCCTACAGTCACACAGCTGGCAAGAGTCCGGGGCAGGATCCCAATGGAGACTCCTCGTCTCCAAACCCTCTCCCTTCCTCCATGAAAATAAAAGTTTTCCAGCCTCAGACAATGTTCCTGAAAATAAGAGCACGGAGAGAACGAGTCAACTGGAGGATCAAGAAGATGGAGGCCACGGGCTGAAGAAGGGAGCACTCTGCGATCCCCCTCCTCACCCTGATGAGGTGGGACTCCCTAGTAATAGCAAGGTCCCAGAAAAGGGAACTGGGAACGTTCCCCACGGAGGGAGGACGGGGACGAGTCTGAAGGCGCCACGAGGGGAAGCCTCCATTGCTGGCCACACAGGAGACAAGCCCTTCAGTTACTGGGGTCCCGCAGCCCGTGGCCGGGAAAGGGAAACAGAGCCGGGCCACAAGAGTGTCCACACTTCCTTCCTGACACAGTATACGCGGCAGGATCTGTTTCCTTATTTGAAATTTATTACTATAAATACAGAGCACGAAAAACATGCAGCATTGCCAGCACAGTCATGTCCTTGGCCCCAATCCCCCGCTAAATTTGTGCCAGTCTCTCCTGGGCTTAAATGCCAAGAGTTAGGGTGAGCTCGAAGCACGCCGCGCCACTCTTTCCCGTGGAGGGGGCCCGCAGACCAAGGATGAAGGGCAGAGGGGAAAGGGGAGGGGGAAGAGAGGAAGGGAAAGACACACGCCGCCTTCATCCAAGACCCCGACGAGGGCAATCCCTCCTCGGCAACTCCCTTCGTTCACCCAACCACCTGGCACAAAAGCCAGAAGCTTGAAGCAGCTGCTGTCCATCCCCAATGTAAAGCCTGGCATACAGTAGGTGCTCCATAAATGCTTGCTGAGTTATGGATGAAACATCTGCCCACATGGAACATACATGTTGTAACTTAATACACAGAAAACCACAATCAATTAGAGAAGTGACTTAAATTGTCCCCCCTTACACCAAAATGTAAGACTTGATTCAATCGACAGATTTGCCTTGGAAGCAAGTCTCTTCATCCCCTGAACCTCAATATCCTTCCTTACAAAATGGGGACAATCTCACAGTTGCAAAGTTTGGGATTTAGAAGGGACTCCAAAGTCACATAATCCAACTGCTTAAGGTGACAGACGAGGAAACTGAGGCTTGAAAAGCTTAAATGACTTTTCTGAGACAGGAAAATGGATGGCAAAATGGGGATAATTTCATGGTCGCAAAGTTTTAGATCTAGAAAGGATTCCAAGGTCACATAATCCAACCCTTTCAGTTCACAGATGAGGAAACTGAGGCTGAAGAATTTAAGTGATTTTTCGGAGAACAGGAAAATGGATTTTCTCATTCCCAACTCTTTCTCTCATAGCCTATAAGTTGATCCTTCTATAGGACTCTATACTTACTCCATCATCATGAGGTACACATGAAATAGCACACATATTTTGCAAACATTAAATCATTCAATAAATGTCAGCGTTATTATAATTATTTCAGATGGCTTATAGACAGTAATCACTACTTTTACAGAACAAATGGGTTTCGATTTCTCTCAAGTAAAACATGTCAATTTGATAGGTAGTAGAACGCCCTCAGAGCCGGAGTGTTATTTTTTTAAATCAAGTTTTGCTCATCAACACTCAGATGTAATGGACCTATTTCTCAAATGATTTAATAATTGTTCCATTAAAAATTATAACTGACATTTCCATAATACCTTTTTTACATATGGATCTCTGCAAAATGGAAGAAGAGAGAGAATCTGGGAAATATCAATGGTACAAAAATAAAATATTGCAATTTAAATTTATTTTTCAAAATAAAAATCTTAAATTTTAGATACTTGTATCAGCAGGTATTGGTGAAATTATTATTTATTTGTAAAAATTATTTGTCAGTTTTATTCAATGATCCATCTTGGAAACAAGCAATGGAAAGGAAAAGTTGGATTGCAGATAGAAGCTAGAAGAGACTTTATAAGTTATTTAACTCAGTCTTGCCTCTTTTATACTTTAGCTACAGAGGTCTAAGAATAGGGAAGTAGCTTTATTCAGGGTCCCACACAGCTGGGATTCTACTGCAGCAGAATAGAAACTCCATGAAGGCAACTTATATATATATAACAACAACAACAAAAATATATGTATGTATATTTGTATGTATATGTATGTAAATGTATATATATGTATAATATATAGTATGTAAATTATATATATACATATACATATACATATATATCCAAGACTGTCTTTGTACATCTCATACACACACACACACACTCACACACTTACACACTCACACACACAAGACTGTCTTTATACATCTCATACACACACTCACACACACTTACGCACTCACACACACAAGACTGTCTTTGTACATCTCATACACACACACTTACACACTCACACACACAAGACTATCTTTGTACATCTCATACACACACACTCACACACACACACAAGACTACCTTTGTACATCTCATACACACACACTCACACACACACACACAAGACTATCTTTGTACATCTCATGCACACACACTCACACACACTCACACACTTACACACACACACGACTGTCTTTGTACATCTCATACACACATACACTCACACACTCACACACACACGACTGTCTTTGTACATCTCATACACACACACTTACACACTCACACATACAAGACTATCTTTGTACATCTCATACACACACACTCACACACACACACACAAGACTGTCTTTGTACATCTCATGCACACACACTCACACACACTCACACACTTACACACACACACGACTGTCTTTGTACATCTCATACACACATACACTCACACACTCACACACACACACGACTGTCTTTGTACATCTCATACACACACACTTACACACTCACACATACAAGACTATCTTTGTACATCTCATACACACACACTCACACACACACACACAAGACTGTCTTTGTACATTTCATGCACACACACTCACACACACTCACACACTTACACACACACACGACTGTCTTTGTACATCTCATACACACATACACTCACACACTCACACACACACACGACTGTCTTTGTACATCTCATACACACACACTTACACACTCACACACACAAGACTGCCTTTGTACATCTCATACACACACACTCACACACACACACTCACACAAGACTGCCTTTGTACATCTCATACACACACACAAGACTGTCTTTGTACATCTCATACACACACACTCACACACTCACACACTCACACACACAAGACTATCTTTGTACATCTCATACACACACACTCACACACTCACACACACAAGACTGCCTTTGTACATCTCATACACACACACACTCACACACACACACTCACACAAGACTGCCTTTGTACATCTCATACACACACACAAGACTGTCTTTGTACATCTCATACACACACACAAGACTGCCTTTGTACATCTCTGTTCCTAGTGCAAAGTAAGCCCTTAACTGATCAGTACTTGGAGTGAATTTGACTCAAGTCCTCTGACTCTCAGGGCATCATGGCCATGGATAACGAGAAGACTTCAGAGTTAGGATGAGCCTCTGATACACATTCTCCATATACTTCTCAGCAGGCTAAGGCAACTCTCTCTAGAAAGACTAACTACCTGAGGGGGGGGCACTTTTTTTTAGCATAATGGAAAAGATGAGTTTTCAGGATAGAGGTAGGGGGACGACTGAGTATTTGAAGGGCTGGTATCTAGAAACCTGTTGGTTCTTTCCTCCACACCACGCTGCCTCTCTTTGAGAAGGAAATGTGACTCTCCACAGAGCTCCCAAATCCCCTCCTGAAGGGCCCTGGTCCTCCCCTCTCCCAATCCACTAGAGATTTCCCTTCCCTGTGTTGGGCCTGTTCTCAGGCCCTGCCCTTAAAGGCCTAGAAAGGCTGCCAGATTGGTGGGAAGTCCCTTGCAAAAGGGTTTTCAGATGCGGCATCCAACCAGCGGATCCAAATGAAAGGGGGATGATTCTTCCAAGGGAAGAGTTCTTTCCGAATCCAGCTCTCTGCCCGATAGAGTAACACGTACGATTATTGATAACCATCACTCCTCAGCTGCCACCTAATATCTGCTCTGGTATTTGAGGGTTGGTGATTCCCCCCAACACTTTCATTTGCTCGATTTGCCCTTTTTGGGGGGAAAGCGCGCTCCTCGGCGACGGGGCAGCGTTGGGGAGAGCGAAGGGGTCCTTCGGCTAACTGATCAGGAGAGGAAGTGCGGGGCCTGCTCAGAAACATGAGGACCTCTTGGGAATTCTCACTTTTTCCACATACCCGCAAGCTGCTAACAGCTCCTCGGCATCAGCACTATGTTTGTGAAAAGCAGTGTCCATAAACAAAGGATCGACGTGGAGAAAAACTAGCAGTTTGCCCAAAAGGGGAGGAGGAGAATGGCTGCTTGAGGGGGGGGGTGGAGAATAGTTCACAAAATGAAAAGCTTTATTAGGGATGGGTCAGAAAAGTCAATAAGCATTTATTAGGCACCTAGGATGTACCGAGCTGGGGTCTAATGAGAGCTGAAAAACAGAGTCCCTGATCTTGAGGACTTCAGGGTTGAATGAGAGGCGGGAGACAACAGACAGATAGCTATAAACAAGCAAGGCAGAGACAAGGGTTTCACAGACACCTAGACCGTCTACACTGCAAAACTTCTCAGAGGTCAGAGAGTGTGATCTACGCCTGACCAAGAACCCTCTCTATCTCTTCCCAAGCAGTGGCCCTCCAGCACACGCTCTGAGAGCCTGAGTGACAGGGGACCTCCCGCTTCCCACAGCGCCCCATCCCACTTCCGGACACCTCTAATGGGGGGGGTGGAGTTCTTCCTAACACCGAGTCGGTGTTTGTCTCTCTACCTTTGCCCCCAATGCTGCCCTCTTTGATCAGGAGAGTGACCAGCAAGCCTATCTTTCTCATCTTGCTTAAATTTAAAACCCCCACCTACCACAGGATATCAAAAACACAAGAGTGGGTTAAAATATCTTCAAAATGGATGGAAAGTGGGATCAAAGCTGAGACTCAACAAGAGCCGGAGGAAGCTGGATAAGACATGAGGTTCTCAGCCATCGGTTCAACTGCAAATTGCTTCCCTGTAGTGTCCCCTAAAGTCATTCCCAGAAGGGGGATTCATGGGAACTTCAACTGCATGGATCCAACTGTGGCCAAAAAGAGGAACGATATCTTCCTAGTCTACTCCTATTCACATTAAGCTTACAACACCCTGGACGTCCCTCAGAACGACTGGAGAGTTTTGATTATAAGCAAATCTGGGGAAAATCTCCTTTCTGTCTCTATTCCTAGAACCTAGAACGACGATTCCCACACAGTAGCTTCTTCATGAAAACGGACGGAATCGCATTGTAAAGCAGGGCCAGAAAGGGTCACCAAGCATCCCCAAGAACAATGGGTTTTGAAACTCCTGAAGACCAAACAAGCTGCAATCTGCATTGGTAGAGGGGTATGCCCCTCCCCGCCCAAGATCACAATCACTGAACAACAATAAAAAGAATATCATGGGGACAGATCCTACTTTTGCCACTGACCTGGTGTGTGACTGGCAGCATCAAACAGTCAACTGACAAACATTGAGCTCAGCCACAAGCTGTGCTCTGAGCAAGTCACTTTGGTTTTCTGAACTCTATTTCTCTCCTTTTAAAAATAGGTTTTAATTTGGTGTTTGTGAAATTTCTTTTAAAATTGTTTTATCTTTAGAAGAATTGCCCATGTTTAACCTATGAATTTTTTTTATTTTATTTTATCTTTAGAAGAATTGCCATGTTTTAACCTATGAATTTTTTAAATTTTATTTTATCTTTAGAAGAATTGCCCATGTTTAACCTATGATTTTTTTTTATTTTATTTTATCTTTAGAAGAATTGCCATGTTTAACCTATGAATTTTTTAAATTTTATTTTATCTTTAGAAGAATTGCCCATGTTTAACCTATGATTTTTTTTTTATTTTATTTTATCTTTAGAAGAATTGCCATGTTTAACCTATGAATTTTTTAAATTTTATTTTATCTTTAGAAGAATTGCCCATGTTTAACCTATGATTTTTTAAATTTTGTTTTAATCTTTAGAAGAGTTGCCCGTGTTTAACGTATGGATTTTTTATTTTATTTTATTTTTAGAAGCACTGCCCATGTTTAACCTATGATTTTTTAAATTTTGTTTTAATCTTTAGAAGAGTTGCACATGTTTAACCTATATTGGATTGTTTGCTATCTAGGGAAAGGGGGAAGGAGAGAGAGGGGGAAAAATCTGGAACACCAAGGTCAACGTTGAAAACTATCTTTGCGTGTATTTGGACAAATAAAATATTATCTGAAAGTATTTTGTTAACTATACATTTCACTAAAAAGCAATTTCCTGTGTAATCATATATATTTTATTTTATGAATCTGAAAACCTGATTTCGGGAAGGGGTCCACAGACTTCCCCAGACGGCCTGCCCCCAAGATCCAGAGCACATTCATGTGGGCAGGCAAACTCAGTTTCAAATTCGGCTCTGAACCATAATTGTTGTGCTCTTTGGGAAACCACAAGTCTGAGATTCAAATGGGCCGCCAGCCACTGGCCAGATTCTGGGGAACAAGCAGGCTTCCCGGCCCATTAATCCCTTTTTCTTCGGACCACCTCCCATGTGCCAGGAGCGGGAGAAAGAAAGGAAAAGCACACACTCTTGAAGAACATACGGTCTCCCAGACAGAGACGTGTCCATAAATAAATACAGCTTATGGCGAAGACACAGATAAGAGGCCGGACTTGGGTTTTCCCAAACTTAGGGAACTTCCGGATGAGGGAAGGGCCTCGACCTACAAAAATCCCTGCCCTCTGTGGAGAGCTGCATGGAGCGGCGAGCTGGGCGAGGGGCCCAGGCCGGCAGGGGTCAGGGAAGGGGCCGGGGGGGAGGCAGGGCAAGGCCGGACTCTTGAAACTTGGCCCAGGCGGGGAGGAAGGAGAGGCGAGCCTGTCTCTGGGCTGTAATTCTGGCTTATGCAAGCTAGGTGTTAGCATGTGGTTCTTATCACTGCTGAAAGTGCTATTGATTAGTTCAAAGCCTTGCGCAGGCAGAGGCTTTCCAGAGTGGAATCTGACCGGCTGCAAAGTCTCCCGCTCTGCATGCCGCTGTCATGGGGCCCGGCCCGGGCCGAACATGTGGCGTCCGGGCGAAAGGCAAAACCGGCGGCGGCGACGGAGCCGGGAACGAACCCCCCGGTCTGCGGCCAGATGAAGGGGGAGGGCTCCCGCCGGGAGACCTTGCTTGGATCAGCAGAAACGGAGGTGCTAACAGGAAGCCTTTCTCTTGTGCAACGGGCCCTTCATCCTCCGCGAAATTGCGCGATAATTCAAAAGGAGTGAAGCAAACATGGGACGGATGGCCAGTTTCTGTTGTTTACATAGTTTAATGCACGAATGTGCAGTTTCCATGACTTTCAGAAGGATGTGATTTACACAGGCCTTCAACAATAAATAAACTCAAGTGTTGGATATTGTTAGCATATGGTGAAAGTTTTCAGCAAGCCTCTCTTTCTTCCCATCCCTCACCAGTACCCTCCAAGGCCCCCACAATGTGCTCTCCCAATTGGAGCTCGGGCTTCTTTGTTTCCGCGCCTTTGAAGCCTCCCCCAGGACCAAAAAAAAATACAGATTTCATTTTAGAAAGCCTGAAGACAAGTGGCAAACACCATTTTCTCTAGGGGGAGATAGAAAATCTCTGTCTGGGATTTAAGAGCCTTCCACAACATGGCTCCCGCCAGCCTCTCCTATCTTGTTTCACGTTACTCCCGTCCTGCGCCGAGCCGCCTGAGAGATGCCGCAAAGCTGACCGAAGCGACCCGCTGCTCGGGGCGGTCCCTGGCTCCCTCTGGCCTCCAGGACCCGGTCCCGACATCTCGGAGCCTCCTCCGACCCGGGCGGAGCCGACCTCTCCGGATTTACGGCCGTCGTCCCCCTCCGTGCGCTCCGAGGTCAAGCCACCGACCCCAGGCTGCTGCTCGCACACACGTTTCATCTCCCACCTCCGTGACTTTGCACCGCACGAGCATCCCTCCTCCCCTGCCCTCGGCGACTCCTCGGAATTCGCCTCCCCCGGCCCGCTGCTTAATGCTGTCCCCCTTGGTGCATATTTTTGGGTGTACTTTGGGCTCTGACGCCCTGAAATATATTCCCCGCGATGACAACACTTGTTCCTTCTCGTTTGTATCTCTAAGGCAGCCCCGGGCTGGGCACGGCGGACACTAATAAAAGTTCCATCAGTCGGGTTTCCTCGAACATCTCGCCCCCGACAATGGCAGCAGGAAGGATCCGTGGCCCAGGGAGGGAGGGGACCTGGCTCTGCTGAGCCCCCGATTTCGAGGAGGGGGCGACGGGAGGGCGGAAGGAACGAGCTCCTGTCCGGCTTTTCATCCTGCTCCCGCTGCTCTCCTTCCCCGGGTCATCCTTCTTTCCCCGCTCACCGTGACAAGATGGCCAGGAAACAGCTGAAAGAGGCTTTACAGGAAATGTGGAAAAGCTGACTCTCCGTGAGAGAGACGTGCCCGATAACTCACACCCAGTGACACCTCTAGTGATATACGGGGCTTTCGCTCTTCCCGAGCACATTACTCACAGGTGGCGCACACATGGCTGCCGCCTCTCGGGCCGGGGAAACGGAGGCCCAGAGAGGGCGAGTAATTTGTTCGTGATCACACAGCTAACACCGCCCCTACTTCCAGTACTGCTCTGCTTGCCATGTGCCCGGCACTGTGCTAAGCGCAGAAATACAATTACCTAAAATAACTGACAACATAACAAACACGGTAATTGCCTCATTCGGTTCTCCCAACAATCCGGGAGATGGGCACCTTTTTGCTGCTCGATCATTTTCAGCCCCGTCTAACTCCTCCCGACTCCACTGAGTGTTTTCTTGTCAGAGATCCTGATCAGTTTGCCCTTTCCTTCTTCAGCTCATTTTACAGATACAAAAACTGAGGCAAAGAGGGTGAAACGACTTGCCTAGGATCACACAGCCAGTCTCAGTGGGATCTGAACACTCTAAGTGTAGCGCTCTGTCCGCTGAGCCACCTAGCCCTCACAGCAGTTCCCCGAATGCTCCCCCTTTGAAAGTCACCTAGGAAGTAAAATCCTTTCGATTCACTGTTACCTTTCAATTTTGAAAGCCCCAATTTAGGAAAGGCCTTTTCACTTTTACTGAATCCCAATTTATTATTTTTAAAATAAATGATTCTCTCAAAGTTCTCAGAGAGTAAATAAATGTTTTAAAGGTTATTTGAAATCACAACATCGATTTCATAATAAATTGTATGAGATAGGAAAGGACCTGAGATTTAATAGCCTTAAGGAATATTCCTGGACCAGGGAGTCTTCTCTTTTTGTGCAACCTGGGCCTCTCTCATCCTCTGCCTGGGGGCTCCTCAAAATCATGTTTTTAAACATAGATAGGTACAGATATACATCCATGAAAACATATAGGAATACAGAAGAAACTAATTACACTGAAGTACTTACTAAAAAACTTATTTTTAAAACAAGTTCATGGCCCTCAGGTTAAGAATCTCTCTTTCAATGTGATTTCTGAGACGCTGAGAGATTAAATGACTTTCCCAGAATCAAAGGGAGGGGATTGTGTCCGAGCCGACCTTGACTCTAGGTCTTCTTAACTCCCCAAACCTGCCCTTTTCCTAGCCACTGTTTTCATCCTTTCCAAAACTTTTTTAAAACATTCTGGAACTAATTGTCTTAATGTCTTATTTGTACTAACAGAAAGTATCATTTGGCTAAGACTATAGACGTAGATTTGTTTCCTTATATGCGAGTGCCACGAAACATAAAATTATGAAAAACAGATATGAAAATTTGCAAATAAATTATTATGATAAAAATCATTTTTAAAACTTCATCTGATTATGCATCTCTTCAAATCTGGCTACACAATCATAGAAGATAAGGGTTGATTTAAAGATATATATATAGAGAGAGAGACAGAGACAGAGACAGACAGAGAGAGAGAGAGAGAGAGAGAGAGAGAGAGAGAGAGAGAGAGAAAGAGAGAGAGAGAAGGGACTAAATCTCTTATTTCACTGATCTAAGGAACTTCCAGATTAGGAAACTCCTTCTACCAATATAGGATCCCACCTCCTTTCCAATTTACGGCTTGAAAGGGTTGTCCAAAGGCCTAAAACCTGCCCAGACTCACTTGTCTGGTATGTGTCAGAGGCAGGGCTGGAACTGGGGTACTTCTCTAGCTGTTGCTACACCGCCTCTCACCATGATTTTATGTCCCAATATATGGTTATTACACATATACATATATATAATATATAAGTTTATATATATAAATTATTTCTGAAATTCTGCATCTTCCTGAATTCAAAGAATGGCAGGAAGGTCCCCAGACCAACTTTCTGTTCCGGATTGCCCCCCTGTGATTCTCCCCAGCTAGAACCTCGCTCAGCTAGAGCCCTTCCTTCCCCAGAGAATCGACTTCCCTTAAGAAGAACCATTTATAGCCACAGAGGTCACTGGGTTCGTCCAGTTAATATCCTGGGCAAGACTGCGGCTCCTCAAAGGGCCAACTGCCCCGGAGAAGGCCAAGGGCCGCATCCACCCCACAGACAATCTTTCTAGGAACCGGAGCAGATGGGGCGATACCCAAGTCCCGAACCACGTCCAGGGTGAGCTGACCTGGACCGCAGGAAACGAGAGCCGCCGGGATTCCACCTGCAGATTGATTCCCGGGCTAAGGGGAATCCGCCCGGACCCGGGGCCAGGCGTCAGATCCAGTGAGTCCAGGCCGGGCCGCTCCCTCCGTTTCACCATCGCCAAGGGCCTCCCCTTTCCATCCATGGCCGAGTCTCCGGAACCAGCCAATAGCCCCGGGGCGGCCAGTTGACAGTTTCTGTCTGCAGCGACATTTCTATTCCCGACCTGCTACAAATCTTTTACCTGGACTACTTTGTGTGAAACTCATTAAAATACTTTCGTCAAGAGCAAACCCAGCATCCGCTGCCTTTCCTTTGTCTGCTACACAAGACCTCTCGCTCATAAATTCATGCTAATTAATTTATGTTCCTCCTGGTGCTCTCTCTCATGCAATTCCAGGTAATTGTCCCTAATATTTTCTCCACAATTGAGGTTACATTAAACAGTCTTTTACTAGCTGCTGCCCCGCTAATGGCCCTCACCCTTCTAGAACTCAAAGGAGACAAGGACTTCTTGTTGGTGTATTCTGGGTTATCTCGCTACTTTCTTGACGTGATTTCACGGCGCCCACACACGAACACACATGTGCGCACACTGAGATCGTCTCCCCGTCCCACCATCCTCGCTGCCACACGGTTATCGGCCGCTGCTTACAGGGCTCCAAAGAAGGGGAAGCCGCTCTTCCTGAGCCTGCCCGTGGGACAGCGAGAAGGACGGGACAGAGGAAGGGAGGCAGGGAGGAAAGGAGGGAGGAAGGAAGAAGGCAGGAAGCGTTGGGTCATGGAAAAGCACCGGGCTCAGTGTCTGTCCCTGTCACTTACTAGCACTGGGACTTGGGACAGTCAGTATCCTTTCTGTGCCTCTGTTTCTCTGCTTGTAAAACAGGGATCACAGACAGGGACACGTCTATCATGAGGCTGCTTTGAGGAGTGGATAGAGACGTAACTGCAGAACGCAGCAATGACAACTGCTAACGTAGTCTTGGACCTGTCTCTGGACTTGGGCTGAGTCTCAGTTTCCTCCTCTGGGAAGTGGAGGCACTTTCTGTTGTAAAGATCAAAGGGACTAAGGCAGAGCAAAGGTCTTGTAACCAAGAAGTATCCGAGGTTCCCTAGTCCAACACCCTCATTTCGCAGACTAGGAAACCGAGTCCGGGAACTCAGCAAGTTGCCAAGATACAAAATCAGGAGGCGGATGAGGATCTGCACCGGGCCCTCTGACTCCCCTGCTCCCAAGCCTGGTCTCTTAACATCGGCCCCAGCCTCCTCTTCTTGCACGGAGTCGAGGGGACGCCTTCCGCCTGGCAAATGAGGCAGCCACGTCACACGGGGGCCAATAAGGAACCCAGGGAAAGGTCTGAGTTGAGCATCCCCCTCCCCTCTCCCCTAGCCTGCCTCAGTGGCTGCCCGCCTTCCCTGATCTGACAGCATGTCTGTTGGCACAAGTCTGGGAGGGAGAAATCCCAATCTTCAGAAAGTGTGCCCGCTGAATCCATCCCTCTTGGCTTCTACAGCTTGCTTCCCAAAGCAGAATTTTCTATTTTTAAATGGGAGGTTGAGTGGTTGTTTTCCCTTTCACACTTCCCTGTGTTTGAGAAACTCTACAAGAGAAATGGGAATTTACAAAAGCAAGGCACTGAGAAGCGCCCAGAGGCTCCGGCTCCGGGTTTTTGAGCTGTGGCATTGTCTGGGGAGATCGGATTTATTATTATCATGGGAATGGGAGTTTGAGATCGAAGGGACCTCGGTGGCTAAGATGAATGGAGGCCAATTCATACACAAAAGGGATTCCCATGATAACCCAGTCATATAACAAGATAACACGATCGCATAACAAGCCTTCAGCCGAAAGGGATCCCAAAGGTCATTAATCAACTGATCGATTGATCAAGCACTTTCTGCAGGCTAGGTATTAGTTGGAGATATGAGGAAAAAAAGGAGGGGGGAAATCCCCACTCCCAGTGATCTTATAAAATCCAACATATATTCATTTCCCAGATTAAAAAATAGGAGCCCAGTGAGTGGCTGATTGGTTGGTCTTGTGCTGTCTTATCTGGTTCTCTTTCCACAGCATCATGCTCCCTCTTCAAAGATCAGTGACTTCTTACTAGACATATTCCTCACTATGTCACTTTGGGTCAGTCCCTTGAACTCTGACAGATTAAACAAAAAGGCCCCAAAGGTCCATTCGAGCTCTCAATCTCTGATTCTCTGAACTCCCTGGGACTCGGTTGTCTCATCTGTAAATTGGATACAAAAATTCACCCGCAGACCCTTTGAGATGGAGATCTATAATCTCGCTGGGACTCAGTTTCCTCATTTGCAAAATGAAGGGTGGGGTAAATGAGAAGGCCCTGAGGTCCCTTCAAATTTTAGGTTCCCAAGGTCTCCCAGTCAACAAACTGCAAAGCCGGACCTTGAATGAGCTTCTCTGACTTCCACACCAGGGATATTCCCACTGTGTCAGATACTCAAGGTCTCTCCAGCTTGGACCAAGCTAGCGCTTTCCAGACCTAGACTCTGAGAACCCCTAAGGGTTAGGACAGACGGCCTGGAGAACTTGAGTGTTTTAAGATTATTTAGAGTAACTGTTGTGACACGGAACGGAAGCTCCTTGAGGTCAGGGGTCATTTTGCTTTCTTTGTAATCCTGCCTGGCCCTAATTAGCGGGCTGCCCATTTTTCACCTCTCCCTCTCCTGTTTCAGAAGGAAGCCTCCTGAACATTCTAACCAGGTATCTCTCTTTTGGAAAACAGACTGGAATTACCCGGGACGGGATGATAGGAGAGGGTTGAGAGGGTGGGTCGGCCATGATGGAAGTGGAATATTCACACAGATGAAGGTGTGGGCACACACAAGGGCCGATCCAACGTCAAGAGCAGAGCGTTTCCACATTGGACAGGTGCGATAATTCGCTCCGCTCTCGAGAGCTGTTGAAATGTTCCTCAAGAGAGCAGGTCTCATCATTCCAAAGCGATGGAGAGCTTCTCAAGAAGGACGCCCCTTTCATTTCCGTTGTGTCCCTCCAAGTACAGCCGTTAGTACTATGGGGAGAGGAGCCACTCACTTAGCAAAGAGTCTTCGCTGAGGCAACAACACAGCAAGTGGGACTCTGCTCTGACACGCTTTACCCATTTGTAGCAGAAAGACACACCTGGGCAAAAAGTATCTGTTTTCCCTGAAGTGGCTTCCTGTCTGTCAACTCAAATGCCCCAAGGAGCAGCTTTTGCCATTTGAAGTCACAATCTCATTTTACCAAAAAATCCTACTATTCTTTCATCCAGGAATAATGCAAACACCCACTCATCTACCTCTCAGCCAACAGGCTCTTAAGAAATCCAGGTTCAAAGGGAAATAAATGGGTCAACCCAGACCTGAGTTCCTAGTCCTGAGCTCTAGTCCTTCCAGTTTAGGAGATAACTGAGACATGCAGACAGCTCTGTACGGTGTGATACCGGGTTTTAACAGTACGTTTGAGGGGACAGGACCTCTGGGGAAGGGGGATATGCTCTAAAGGCTAGAACCAAAGCAATGGGTCCAGAGGGAAAGAAGCGTGAGGACAGGAAAAACCTGCTCGCAGTTCAGAAGCGAAGTGGGTTGTGCTCCAGAGGCGGTGGGAGGCCTTCACCGGAGGTTTTCAGGCAAAGACTAGGTGACAACCTGCTGGAGATGTGTTGGTAGGGATTCTTTTGGGGGCCATGGGTTTAATTTCATAAATATTGAGGTGTGTACCGAGTGTAAAACTCAGGAATTCTAATGAAATAATCCAGAAGTCGTTCAATATTTGCATATATGTATAGAGATTGCCAGGACACCTATGGCCAAGGATGCTTACGAATGAAAGAGGTGAGAAGCATAGTTGGCTATTTCTTGAATGGCTAATTCTGCCAGGGGCTCTTACTAGCCCAACCCTAGTTCCCTCTAAATGAGGAACAGCTTCATTTTGAATACTTCAAGAGATCTCGGATTTCATAATTCAGAAAGCAGAAGTGCAGCTTGTGACCCATCTGCGCCCGCCCGTCTGGGGCGACTCTTGCTCACGTTCTCTCCAGAAGTTCGGCTCCATGGCCCGGTCTTTGCCCAGTGGAACACGTCATCCATACGCTTGTCCAACCTCCATCATCTTTTTCTCTTTAATACAAAGATCGATATCCTCTCCTCCCTTCTTTGGTGTTCTTCCACAGTTTTTCACTCTAGACTACTCACACTTACTATGTCCCTTCTGATACTTCTTAAGGTCCCTCCTATTACCTTTTTCTAATGGAGAATCAGAGGCACAGATATTGACAACAATGGGCCCAAATTGATAAGAGGAAGAAGATCATCCTGGTTTCTGGGCTCCCAAAGAGAGTGTTTCCCACTTGCTTTCTCTCTTTGCTCTCTCTAAAGATGATCAATCCTCTCCTTTTGAAAGGAGAGTTAGAATCTTGTTCCAAAAGAAGAGCTGAGAAAATGAACTTCCCTCCCTCCATGGTAGAGGTGGGGGGCTAGGAGTAGGGAATATTGTATCTCCCGTTAGACTCAGTTGAAATTTTGGTTGATTTAGCTGCTTTTTCCTTTTCTTTGAAAATTTTTATTTCAAAGGAATTCTCAATCCATAGAGAGTGTGAAGGAAAACTATATCCAGAAACAAATATATAAAAATATAAGACTTCAATTAAAAATAAGAAGGAGGAAGAAAAAAAGATGAGAAGTGTTGCCCAAGAGAACACTGTGAGCCGTACTGTACGCCCCATGCCCACTAGAGACGGGATGCAGCACATGCTGCCAGGCTCTCTCTCAGTTTTGTTTAACTGGGTTCCTTTGTTAAGAAGGAAGCCTTCCGTGAGGTGGGCAGAGAGAGTTGGGAACTAGGGATGAAAGAGATGTAAGATGATAATGATAATCATAATAATGAGGAATAATGGTGATGGTGATGAGAGCCATCGATGAAAGGTTTTTGACAAATAAAAGGGATTAGGGAGGGATGGCTCGCTGAACCCCGAGGTGCCCTCCGCCAGCCCCCACCCCTGGCACGGCAAACTCCCGGTCAATCCTTCAGCATGACTGAGCCGCCAGCGGGGCCAGGGGGAGAGCAGGGGTGGAGAGCAGGGTCTCCGCTCTTTAGGCAGTCGAGCCAGCAAGCACAAATGCCTGCCATTTAAAATTTTAATGAGGGTGACATGTGCTGATGACATATGGCGACATCCTGCCAGCTGGGAGTCCCAGGTTCAAGAACAGACCTGGCTTCTAAGTCACGCTTGGCAAGAGCCAAGTTCTCTGCCTTTGTGCGTGGGCCTCCGATGGCCTCGCCGATGTGCCCTCTCGAGACGGGCCAGCCTTCCTGTCAGGTGACAGAAGCCACGTCCCCAAGACTGCGCAGAAATTCGGGTGGGGGGTGAGGATCACAAGGGAGGGAGAGGGAGAACCGTGCCCTGTGCGGGGCTTTCCTCTCAACAGACATGGCCAAGTCTGTAGTCGCCCCTGATTTTGTGTCTCCTTCACATCGTGCCTTTGACCTTCTGGTCTTTCAGCACTACACTCTGCTTAACAAGGGGGCCTTGGTGACTGGAATCAAATCAAGACAAGAGGGAAAGAAACAAATAACAACACTAGTAGTAGTAGTAGCAGCCACCGCAATAGTGATAGAAATAGTAGTTAGAGTTGTAGTAGTAGTAGTAATAGTAATAGTAGTAGAAGTAGTAGCAGTAGTAGTGAAGTAGTAGTAGTGGTAGCAATAGTAGTAATAGCAGCAGCAGCAATAGTAAAAATAGTAGTAGTAAAATAGTAGTAATAGTAGCAATAGTAGTAGTAGTAGTGGTAGAGTAGTAATAGCAGTAGTGGTACTAGTAATAGTAGTAGTAGTAGTAGCAGCAGCAGCAGCAGCAGCAGTAAAAGTAATAGTAGTAGTAGTGGCAGTAGTAATAAAGTAGTAATAGTAGTAGCAATAGTGGTAGCAGTAGTAATAAAATGGTAGTTAGTAGCAATAGTAGTAGTAGTAGTAGTAGTAGTAGCAATAGTGGTAGCAGTAGTAATAACAATAGCAGCAGCAGCAGCAGTAGTAGTAGTAGTAGTAGTAGCAATAGTAGTAGTAATAACACTTTTGCAGATGTTATTGCTGAGATAGTATGCTATATTAAGTGGAAGACAGGACTTAATTCCAATGGAGAAATTGAGGCACAAAACTGGATAATAATTGTAACATGTCAGTGTTGAGGTGGACAAAAAATTACCTAGTCTCTGTGATCCCTCATGGGCTTAAGCCTTGTGTTGCTCTTCCTTAATCCTCCCTTGTCTCTAGATGTGAGCTATACTTTGTCTAAAAAAGAGTAATTAAATGAATTAGATGCAAAAAAAGAAGAAAAGATCTAGGAAGAATTAAGAAAATATACTTCCTTTCCTTTGTGGTAGGATTATAGATTTTAGAGCATAACAAGGACCTTTTAGAAGACATTGAATTCAATCCTCTCATTTTACAGTTGGGAAAACGGGGGACAAAGAGAATGACTTGAGGGGAGGAGAGGAAGAAGGTAATAAGCATTCATATAATAACACCTCCCTTGTGCCAGGTAGTTAGCTAAATGGTTCTCACAACAATCTTACGAGGTAGGTGCTATTAATTATTACCATTTTAACGTTGAGAAAACTGAGGCAGATGGAAATTAAGACATAACTTGGGCTCATACACCTGGTGAGTCTCTGAGGCCACATTTGACCTCAGATCTTCCTGAGACCAAACTCAGCTCTCTGTGTCACTCCCCAGCTGCCCAGGGGAATGGAGTTAGCAAGCAGGACCGTGAGCCAAGTGAGTTTTCCTGACTCAAGCACGATGTTCTTCACTGTACCAAGACCTGAGTTCAAATCCCACTTTGAAGCTGTGTGAACCTGGGCAAGTCACATAACCTGAGAAACCTGAGAGTCCTTTATTCCACAAATTATCTTCCCCATCTCCTGGGACGGAGAGAACTTAGGGGATTGGCCCTGAGTTTGAGTTAGTTGGTACAATCCAGAGCTCTGTCAAGATGGCACCAAAGTCAACAGACATTAAACCTATTAGGCCGCTACCCTGCTGCTGAACCAAAAAATTCTAAAAGTCACATTTACATAGATGAGATGATGAATCACAGCCCGAGCATCGGAGAGGAACAAAAACATTTTCAGGCAACTTGGAAAGCTAAAAAAGGTCAATTTGATAAACTTTTTATTTCTTCCGGCGCCTCCTTCTTCGAAGCGCTGCTGGTTCGGGCGACCTCTGAAGCTTCCCGAGTTGTCTCAGAGCATCGTGGGGATTTTTAAAATGTCTTAAAGTGGGTTAACGAGTTGCCTCCTAATTTCCATTTTTCCTGCCCATCTAGTCAGTCTCTTGCTTTCTTCTCTTTACAAAGGAGATCTGTTAATAGGTCGGCTACTCCCAGACAACTCTCCAGCCAGCCAAAGGAGCTACCGGACCACACAAGAGATTCTTGGCCAGACCAGGCACATTAACTGAACCATTTCTGGGATTCTTCTGGGCCCACTTGCTGTTTCTAAGATATCACTCTATGGCTCCACTGAATCAAAGTGGGAAGTGGGACTCACCAGATCTCACCCGTGAAAGCTCGGAGCTGGAGGGCGGGAAGGAGGGAGAAGAATGGGAGGACCTGGCCAACAAGAAACAAAGTTCTCAGAAAGGATTGCACATCGGAGATCTCCGGCCTTGATCTTTTCTCCCCGAATCCTCGCATTCCAAACGCCAAGATCATAATCAGCCAAGGAACACGATAATACTGTTTTCCTTCTTGTGAAAATGATTTTTAACAACTTCAATGATTTTTAGCTGTTTCAGCAAGAATCTATTATATGTGCCTGTAGGTACAAACAAGGCCCTGAGCTTGGCAATGGGGATTTAAAAACAAAACAAAAACATTGTTCCTACCCTCAAGGAGCTTGGATGGTTGGGAGGAGGAAAGCACTGAAGGGTAAGATATAAATACAAGGTAAATGGTTACAGAGTTTGAGTTCGTGTATTCTATCGATTTGACAGGTAAGGAAACTGAGTCCTAGAGAAAGGAAGTATCTCACCAGCCTCCCCACACTGGCGTGGCAAACTCACAGAAGGACAAGTAGCACACGAGCTAAATGACCAGATCCTAATCCCATGATCCCATTAGGCCCAAGGCACTGCACGTTTGCCAGGTGCTGGAGACACCAAAGCCAAGATGACCCAGTGTCTGCGCTCACGGGCTTACAATCCAGGGAAGAGATGGGTGAAAACATAGGAACAAAGAACAAGCCTCCCCCAAATTGCTCAATACATCAGAGCGGGTCCAGGTGAAATGATCTAAGCAAGAAAAGGATGAAAAGACCGTTTCCAAATGGAAATCCAACTGACTGAAGCTGAGAGTAAACATTTCTTTCCTTTCATGGCAAATATAAATACATGCGGCATAGTGCCTGGTACGTACTTTGTGCCATATGAGTGTGCAAGAAAGGTACGTGTGTGTGTCTGTGTGTACACACATACACGTGTGTGTGAGCAACTCACTAAGACTGCAGAGAAGGGACTCCCTTGAAATGATAGAACGGGAATCCTCTGTATCCATGAATCACAGGTCAATCACTAGCCACCCAAACATATAGGGTCATTTGTGTGTGTACTTGTGTACACAGAGACACACATTACCCATGTATGTGAGAGAACACGCGTGTGTACATACACACGTCCTTATGCACTAACATTTTCCTAAACTCTCAACGTCTCAGGCTAGAGTCACTTGGGCTTTTTAACTCTCTTGTTCTGCAGCAGGATGGATTTCCATCTCTTCCACTTTAAGTTCGTTTTTGGAAAGCCACAAAACAAGGTGAAGATTAACATCAGCTGTTCCCGACTTCAGACAATACTGCTGCAAGCTGGAGAATGTAGATACTACAATTTATGTTCACCAGTTGTAAGCCCATTAGCTAGTTTGGATGGCAAATGAACATTCTGCACACAGCTACCCCTAAAAAAATAAAGCACACTGATTAAAGAAACAGAGGAAAATAAACCTCCGGCCTCCTCAATATTAGCCCGTGACGATACAAGTGAAACACGAGAGTGGGCAGAGTTTTCCGCTCAATTTGTACTTTTACGAGAAGAGCCGGGGAACACCTTCAAGGAACACATGGGAAGGAACTGGTCTCCTTTTACCACGTGTCCTAATCAGCTCTAGGGCTGTAAGAGACCTGGAAAGCCATCTGACTCATCGATCCCACATGTTTTACAGATGAGGAAACTGAGGTGCAGAGAAACAAAGGGCCTAACCCAAAGTAACTGAGGTTTTAAGGGTCCGAGGTGAGATCTCTTTACCCTAGAGTAAGGGCCCATGTCTGGGAAACCACTGCCTCTCAACAAAAGCTCTTTCATCATACTGATGCTAGGTTCGGTGGACCACAATTATCAAGGGCTCCCCACTGCCTTTGAACAAAGACACACTTCTTATTCTAACATTCTCTGTCCAGCCTTATTTTTTATTGCTCTCCTCTTTATACAGTTCATGTTCTAATCCAAGTAGACAACTATATTCTCCCCTAAATCCATGCTCTGTCTCCTGCTTCCATTAATTTTCAGAAGCTATACACTCATATCCACAGTCCATCTTCAACTCTGCCCAAAAGACTCCCTATTTTCCTTCTAGGCTGAGCTCAGAAGGTGCCTCCCTCCAAGAAGCCTTCCTGGTGCCTCCTTGGTCATACACTTTTCCTTTACAAATGACCTTGCATTACATTTAATGCAAGTTGGATTCTCACGGTAAAATGGAAGCTTCTTGGGGAAAGGACCTTCACTTCTGCTTTCTGGTCCTGGATAATTGGTACAGTGCCTTGGACCGGTAAGCGGTTCATATTTGCGCTAGCTGGATTTCATTGAACTGAACTGAGCTGAGTCAAAGCAATCATTCAACTGAGGGGATATTTTCAAGGTAAACACATTCTCTGACTTATTCTTCAATATTCCATAATAACTTTGTTTAACCTGAAAGAGATCCCAAAATTCTCCACCCAAAGCCATAGTCTTCCTCCCTAACAGTAGACTATGTCAGGTGGCACAACGAACAGAGCTTTGGATCTGGAGTCAGGAAGACTCAGATCCTCAAGTTCCAATCCAGCCTTGGACACTGTATGAGCCTGGGCCAGCCACTTAACTTACTCGCCTCAGTTTTCTCACAGCGACAAAATGTGAATAATATTTGGGTGATAGTTGGGAGGATGAAATGAGATTCGTCAAGCTCCTTTCAAACCTTAAAATTCCATATAAATTCTAGCTATTATTACATTCCATAATGGCACTCTGCGGAGACGTGTCACACAATTAAAGAAATGGTGATCTTATGTCATAACTAAGGAGAGGTGCGGAATAATGTCACTTTTAAAAATCCAGCTCTTGATTAAATAATGGTTTATTCCATTTGCTTGACAGTTTTGCCTGGCATGTCAATGAGTTAATAAATATTACAATTAAACTCAATTATCTATTCAAGAGGTTTCAGCAGCTCCCTGTTATAGAAACTCCTGTTTGGCACAAACAATCTAGCTCCAGCCAGCCAACCTAGTGTACTTGCCATTCTCTAAGCATGACGGTCCACTTCCCACCCTGATGCCTACAGTGCTTTCCCTCCTCATTTTTGTTTGCTGAAATCTTTAGTTTTGGGACCAGGCTCTGCACAGGTACAGTCTCCTACAAGAGCTTCCTTGACCTCCTTTTGTTGTTCACACTCTCCTCCCCACCACCTTCCCTCATAATAAATTTATATTTACTTGTGTGTTTACATGTTGTTTCTCTCTAATAGAATGTAAGTTTCTTAAAGGGAAGAACTGTTTCTTTCATTTTGGTCTCTTCATCCCTAGTACCTAACTAGGGTATCAATAAAATCTTTGTATCAATAAAACCTGAATAAATAAATTCTTACTGAATTGAACATTAAATTTAAGGTTATTAAACTCCTGACAGATTTGTGATTGTAAGAGTGACAGAATCTTGCAAGGAAAAGTCGCCCTTTTACAGAATAAACCTTCACCATATGTTTCAATGAAAATTAAAGAACTGATTTATACTGGAAAATCAATGACAATGGATAAAGAAAAGGATTAGCTCTGGCAAATAGAAAAGGAATATAATTTCTCAATACTATTTGGATATGGATGGATTAGACATAATGATGAAAGACCAAAACCTTTTCCTTCCTGGAAAATCTGAATACAAGAAGGTAAACAGTACATATCAAAGAGCATATCATATGCAAGAAATGGTCTATGAGATCAACTAAACTAGGCCAGAAAGGTTGAGACCTATGAAAAAAAGTTGAAAATAAATGGGAAGATTCGGGGTCCCTATGTTGCATCAGAGATTGAATATTTCCTAGAGAATATATAAAGCTTAGGGATTTTTTGGAGGGAAGAAGGGCATATTTCATTTTGTAAATGATAAATAAAACTGCAAAAACAGTAGCAATACACAGGCAGGAAAATCCAGCCAGCAAAGATGTAAGGGGGAAAAAAGGCTTAAGAATAGAAGAAACAGCCTGATTGACATAGTTTTGACAAAGGGTCTCAGGTGTACAAGATTAGGATCCCCAAATTCGAGTCATTAATATAAAATAGGCAGGGAAATTGGAAAACTTACAATCTGCCTAATTACACTGCCACAGTCGCAAGGAATTTGAATGAGTTGTGGACTGTGGAGTAGCAGCCTTGCCAAAATGGCAGCTCAAGTCATGGAAAGAGAAATATGGTTGAAAAAAGCAAAGAAGCTTGCAAAGTCCTCTCACAAATCTTCCCAAAGTGAGCCAAATTTCTTCTATGGACGATGGGAACTCAAAAAATCTGAGATCAAAATAAAAGCAACAACAAGGGGAAGGAAAGATCCTACTTAGAAAGAAGTGGCTACTGGACCTGAGAAAGTGTGATTTTTGTATCTGACCCTCCATAGCCCTTGAGAAGAAAGAAAAAGAACTTTTTTAGATGCTTTCTTGAGAAATAGGAGGGTAGTGAGAGGCTCAAGAGAGAATCCTTTCAAAAGACACATAAAAAAGCAGACGCAGGGACCTGTTTCAACCATTCTGAATTAACTGAACTCAAGCAACCAAACCATCGACTGAGTCAAATGACTTAAGCTGATCGAGCGTGTTAAGACAGCCTTGATCTATGTGGAAGCTGAAGTGCAAGAAGACATAATTAGGCCCCGCTCCACTTTAGAACAGTCCTGATTTGTAGGATCACAGATTTATAGTCGGAACAGAACTTAGAGGTTATTTGGTCCAACCTCCTCATTCTGAAGGAGAGGACCAGGAGTTTCGGAAACGTTTCCAAGTCCACACAGGAAGTATGATGTGAACAAGACTAGAAAGTGCTTCCTCCGCAACGCCCCAGTCACTGCTCTTAGGTTTGCCCTCTGGGACCAAGCGTGACAATTCCGATCTGTGTGACAGCCTTTCTAATACATAAAGACAGTCTTCCCGACCCCCAGCCCTGCTCTTCCCCTTCTAGCCCAGGCTTCCTGAATGCCTTCAACGCCTCCTCTTATTTCCCCTGCAATCCCTTTTCTGGCCCGACCAGCACTCTCTCTGAAAGTTCAGCCTGTCCACGTTCTTCCTAAATTGTAGCCTCCAGAATCACCAGAGATCAGGAACCTTATTTGAGTTATATTTTGGATGGATGGCAGTTAAAGCTGACAGACTGGCAGATAAGAACAAAAAGGAATAGTATATACAGCTAATATTACAAACTTTCTCAGGAAGATACGAGCTTTCCAATGTGTTTAAATAAGGTGGATCTGTGTAAGAAATCTTTGACAGAATTGAGAAACTCTACTCAAAAGAGTGGATTCTGGTTCCAGCTCTACACTACTTAAAAGACACAACATATGGCCTAAGGCTAAAAATAATTTACTCTCATTTCTACCCAAAACAAGAAAGGATATGAATCTGACCACATATTAGAAATTCGTTTTTTGTTGTCGGGAGGTAAATACAGCGAGCGACAACAAAGTACCGAGGACAGAGGGATGTCTGGGGAATCATTCTCCGGTCACCTTTAGGACCTCGGCCAAGAAAGAGACCGACCCTCTCTGAAATTTATTTTCCTCGTTCAAAAAATGAGGAGTCTGACTAGATCGCCCTTCCAGTTTTCAGTGGAGGCTCCTAATTCAAAGATATCGGGGGCACCTTCCCCCTTTCGGGGAGGAGGGGAGGGTAATTGTATAACACCCTGGTAAGAAGACATCCTTCAGTTCAGTAAATGAGCCTACATGAGGAGACCACTAGAAGAGCTCATTCAATTCCCGGCTGCATGAATAGAAATACAAGGGAGGTGACTGTTTGCTTTGCTGGCCAGATGCCATTCCGAGGATACACTTCCTGGCACAATAGTTGAGGAGGGGTATTGTCAAAATGGTGCTCACCAGGAGGAAGCTGGGACTCTAAGGGGGCGGGAAGATGAGGAACCGGGGGAAGACTGAGGACGGATGTTTAGCTTATAGGAGAGGAAAATGTTGGAAGAATTAAAATGATGATTACGTTCGAGTATTTAAAGGCTGTATATGTATATTTGAATAGAATTCTAACCATTCTGCTTGGCTGCAGAAGGCGAGTCCTTCTCTCTACTCACAGAGCTACCATCTTAGTTCAGGTCCTCATTGTGTTTGCCCTAGATAATTACATATTAATCAACTTCCTAATAAAGTAATAGACTTCCCTGCCTCAAGCTTCTCTCCTCTCCAGTCTTTCCTGTACAACAAAGTCATTTTCCCTAAATGCAGCTCTGATCAGGTGATTTGTCCTGCTCAATAAACTCCTATAGCTCCCTGTTACTTCTTTTTGGTTTTTAAAACCCTAGACCACCTTGCCCTAGTCTGTCCTTCCAGACTCCAGATTTGAGCCCTTTTCTTGCGATCCATCCGACCTGCCCTTGTCTCTGTTTCTCACTTTAAACGTGTGAGTGAAAATATACACACACACACACACACACACACACACACACACACACACAGAAAGATGATTTTTTCTGCAAGGTATAAGTGGAACAAGGAAACTAACTGGGGATCTGCGATTAAAGAAAGCTGTTCCCATCTATTCCTCCTCTATCTGATTCCTCCATATCTGGAACATCCTCTCTCCCTTCCTCTGACTCAGGGAATCTCTTCATCCACTGTTTTACATGAACTTTCCTCCCATGATGGTATCCTCCCTCCCAAATTACTTTGAATTAACTACTTGGTATATGTTTGTATCTTCATATCTGTTACTAATTTTTTCCTCCTCAATAAATATAATCTCCTTATCAAGTTTACTCATTCTTTGTACCATCCTCAGCCCTAGTTCAAGGATTAGTTCACAGTTGGTGCTTAATAGATACCTCCTGATTAATCATCTGACCATGATCTATTCTAAGTCTTTGGGGATTCAAAGAAAGAATTCCCATTAGTATAAAAGAAAGCATCTTTTTTTTTTTTTTTTTGGGGGGGGGGTAAATGCCTCTAATTTTCGATAAGACATTTGACTTCAAGATATCTCCCCTAAGAATTCAGACAATGTTTTTTAAATGGATCTGAAGTAAACTGAAATTGAATAAGCAGCAAAGAGAAATTGTAAACAAATACCTGAGCATTGGAACCGTAATTCTAACCAAAATCTCAGGCTCAGCTAGGGAACGAGACCCATCCATCCATCGGACAGGAATCACCAAAGCTGCTTTTCTATCTAAGAGATTTCTAACCGTCCTCCTTTCACTGACAATGCTAGCCAAATTCGGTCTCCCAGTATTAAGAAAACAGCGGAAGTGATTGCAAGGCCTTCTGGGATGTGAATGAGAGCAAGTCCCAAAGTTTTAACTATTTTAAAGTTCCCTATTTAGCTTCAGAGAAGGTAAACTGCCTCGATTCCGAATCGGGATCAGCTAAGGCTCCTTATCCCAGACGACTTAAACAGACAGCCCTGTGTGATGGCTGGAAATTCCACTGCAGTTCAGAAATACCACCGGAACTGCCTCCCACGTGTTATCTCCTCACTTTCAGTAAATGAAATCACAAGTAAAAATACACACATGCCCCTCCTAATTTTGACATTTCAAAACTTCATTAAAGGCTCAGTTCCACAGAGTGGTCTAAAATTAGGCAAATGTTTGGTGGGGGAGAGAAGGAAGAGCTGTTTGGGGTGTGTCTGTGTGTGTTTAAGAGTCTCCAACTCATTCATCCCTTTTCTTGAAACAGAATGGTAGAATTTTAGAGTTGGACAAGATTAGAGAGGCCATGTGGTTGAACTCCAGTCTAAATCATGTCCTACTTTTACTGTATCCCTAGCTAGGGGTCATCATCTCATCTATAAGGAAAGTCTTCATTTTTGTGCACTGATTCCCAAGGGTCACGACTGTCCACAACAAGTCTCTGTGAGGATGATTATTGCCTTCTAGCCAGAGTAAACTGTGTCACAAAAAATAAAATCGCCTCCGTCTCATGATCAGGAAACTGAGATTGCAAAATGGGATTGGGACGGAATCATACAGATCCCTAGCATGGTTCTTCAAAGTAGGATCTAAAAAATCTAAGACATATCACAGTGAGTTTGCAAGTTGAATCTTTACAGAAAATAGGGAAGGAAAACTATTCAAAAGATCACAAGATTTAAAACTAAAAAGAACCTTTGACTAGAATGCTGGGCTCTGAAGGGGACTTAGAATATAGGAAGCTGTGACTCTTTGAAGGATCTTAGACCATGGACTGTTGGGCTAGAATGACCTTAGAACTCAGAATATTGGAAGTTGAATAAACTTTTAATCTTTTTAATATTGAAAATGAAAGGAAAAAGAAGCTAAAAGGGAATTTAGAACCCAGAATGTTACAACTAGAAAAGACCTTAGAACACAGGGAAGTCTGAAGAAAATAGCACACAAAGTACAAGACATGGAAGGGAGCTTAGAATGCCAAATGTTAAAGTTGGAAAGGATTTTAGAGCCTCTCACACAGATTGTATCTTCGTATCTGTTACTAATTTTTCCTCCCTCATTAAATATAATCTCCTTATCAACAGTTTATTAGATTATTAGACACACATAAAAAAAGAAAAATGATTTTATTGCACAGATTATTAGAATTGGAAGAGGGGAGTATCAGACAAGAGAATGCTAGAGGATGGAATATTAGGGTCCCCTGTTCTCATGAAGAACTGATATTTAGAAAACAGATCGTTGAATTTCAGGGCTGCAAAAGAATTGTGTAGTCATCTCATCCTACACCTGGCCTTGTATGGGAATAGCAACCAAAGTCCATTTTCCTTAGGATCAGACAAAATGCTACTGAGGAAGAAGAACCCAGAAAACCAGGAAAGACATGCATAGGATGAGTCTAAAGGACATGCAGATTCTCAGTACTCCATACTCTAATTAGCCACAACCATCCTAGGTCACAGAGCATCCTGGATGTATCACAGCAACTGAAGATTTTCAAGACTTCTCTTTGTTTAATCATTTTGCTGCTCTTATCTTCAGGCTATTCTGAGTAATATTTCTTGAAATTAAAAACTTAGTGGCCATTAGACTGTTGTCATTTTTTCAATAAAGCTTGGGGATGAAATTCTCAATCTCCTAATGGTTCTGGTCTCACATTCTTTCCGGAGTTACCAAGGAACAGCTTAATGCAGCTCAAGCATCGCAACAATGAACTGAAAATGGTCAGGAAACATGAAGGAATTTTATAAGGAGGCCTTGCTTGTTTGAAAAAAAATCTGCCCCATTTGTCCTGCCATATTTTATTTTTTCATCTTTAATTTATTGTGGTGTCAAAACCCATGTCTGGCCTTGGAAAAATTCTGGCATGAAACTTAGCTTTTTATAGTAGTCGACTGTTAAAACTACAAAACCTCAATTAAAAAACTGCCAGCAGATTTTTGCATTCAATCCCAAGAAAGATATAAAGCCTGACATGGGGGGTGAGAGAGAAAGGGAGGGGGAAAACAAAACATTTTCTGTTTTGTTTTCTTTTCATGGAAAGTCCAAGCCATGGTTGCTAGAATCTGGAATATTGGTGCAAAGAAAAACAGTCTCTATTTTAAATGTATTGTTTATTTCATTTCCTCTAGCCCTGACTTATATCTATACTTTAATTCTGAAGTTTGAAAACACACCAGGGATGGATGAAGATCTTCCGATGATAGGGAAGGGCCAAAGTTAGATAGATTCAGTAATGATAAAGATGATCGCCAAGAATCAGACTTACAAGCAGCCGACTTTCCTTTTATTAGCAAATGAAGGCAGCCAGAAAAAAAATTATTTATGCTTTCATATAAATGTATATATATATATGATGTATATATATAAAATATATATATATACATATATACGTATATGTACCTATACCTATACATTACACACGCATACACACCTCTCTCTTAAAGAAAGACCTAGGAAATAATTCTAGCTTAGTTTAGTTTGACAAGGGTTTTTTAAGTGCTTGGGCCAGGCACTATACTAAATTAATTTTTAAAAACATGAAAAGGTAAATGGGAAACAATTTACTTTAGTTGCTTTCCACTCCCAGTGATCATCTGACTAATAATAATAAATACTTGTTGAGGGATTGACGGTTGATTAATAGATACCCACTCATTGACTATTATGAGATCCGGGACCAGGCTAACTTCTTTCTCCCTGTTCCCATAACTTTAACAAGTTGAAGCTCAGCCTAAAGTCCAACCAGATCTCCTAACTCTGACCCTAGAATGTCTTTTACTACACGATAGTCTACAATGTGTTTCTGCCACCATAAATATCCTAGAAGGTCAAGCTACAGAATTAATCTATGGCTCTGAAACTATGGATATCAATAATGATATTTATGTCATAAGACACAAAACCAGTGAATAATTCATTGGGAGAGATGCTGCATCTACAAAACAAAAAATAATCTATGTCTTTTGCTCATTTTCCAGGCTATATCTTGCTTTGTTGTCTAAGGAATAATGTTATGTTTTCAGTGGGGCTACTTATTAGTCACGGTGGTAGGAGGTTTTTTGGAAAGTGAACTCTACCTTCTCCAAAATCTAAACTAATTCATCCAGGAAGACTTCAATTAAAAACAAGCAGGTTTCAGGTGTCCCCCAGTCCACACAATGCTCAAACTTTTAGGGGAGGAGATTTCACTCGATTTGTTCTGGTTAAGAAAAGCAACTGGTTTTCGTTGTTTTTGTTTGTTGTTTAGTTTAGTTTAGTTTTTGTATCCAGAGTGAGGAGAGACTCCCCCCAAGGGGGTCTGTGGCTTAATTTGCAACTTTCTGTGAATGACATTATAATTTTTACATGTTGATAACTGTTTCAAAATCATTGTTTGTTTGTTTTTTTGGAATTGTATATATTTTATTTTATGCACTTAAAAACACTGCTCAGAGAAGCAATCTATAGCCTTCCCCAGATGGGAAAATATATCCATGATCTAAAAAAGTTTCAGATTCTAGAGGAAGGTTGTCAATGTCCACTCACAAGAACAGCAAGAAAAAGGAGATCACAGGGTTCTCAACTCTATTAACAGAAAAGGTTAAAAAAAAAATCAAACCGGCCTCATTTTCCCCCAGTTTACAGCAAGAAAGGGAGAGAGATTTTGTATCTCCTCTAGATGAACAAAAAGAATAGGTTTTTTTCTGTAAATCCAAGAAGAGAAGGTAAAGACTTTTAAAAGTCATTACATCAAATCAACAAGCACTTATTAAGCTCCTGTGGTGTGCCAAGCATCGTACTATGAATAGGGATACAAAGAAAGGAAAATGGTAGAACTTGCTCTCGAGGTGCACTCTCACAATGTAATGGAGGAGACAAAACGCAAACAGCTGTGAACAAACAAGATCCAGACAGGATCAATTAGGAGTGGTCTCCCAGAGAAAGCACTAAGATTAAGGAAAACTGGGGTTTCAGTTCCATTAGGCAAATCATCTTCAGAGTATTTCATGTGTACAAAGCAGCACATTGGGGAGTACACAGGCTCTTCAGCCTCAGGACAAACGCTCCGCCCTCAGGGGGGCTTATTTACCATCCAGGAGAGGGAGAAAGATACAGGTGACAAAAATAAGTTCATAAATATGTGGGCTCAAGGAGATAGAAAGGGGGGAAGAAACCACCTTCTATGGAGGAAATGGATGAAGGAAGGCTTCTAGAGCTGGTATTTGAGCTGGATCTGGGGAGCATCCAGACAGAAACAAGAGTCATGGGCACCTGTGCCAAGGCTTGGCACTGGAGAACAAAGCAAAAAAAAAAAAGGGAAATCAATCTTTGACCTCAAAAAGCATACAATCCATTCTGGGGGAAGAAGGAGACGATATAATATCTCCATAGGCAAGGAGTTCCAAGAGAATCTGAGAGAGGGAAAAATCCTATGAAAAAGAAGCTTCTTTTAGGAGGGAGTAGCCAAAGGATGTAGCTCAAAGGAAGCCCAGGATGAGCAGAGGAATCCCTGTAAGGCCATTTCCTAGGAATCCCTAACTTCCTTCAGAGTGCACACTAAGCATTATCTTCTATTTCAAGGTCGTCCCTGATCTCTCCTCTTGCTGATGGTCATCACTTCCCCCTCCCTCCCAAAAAAAAAAAAATGAAATAGAATTTGGATCCACAGATCACAGATTTTCTCGGAGATGACCTTAAAGATTTCAGTCTCATATTTTTCATCTACTACTCTATATAAATGTTGTCTTCCCTGATGGACCATAAGCTCTCTGAGGGCTGCGATTATTTCACAGTCATTTTTACATTTTTCTCAACTAACACTGGCACCTAATAAATGTTTATTGAATTATGTACAGAAGAATTGCACATGTTTAACATATATTGTGTCACTTGCTGTCTAAGGGAGAGAAAAAATTAGAAAACAAGATTTTGTAAGGGTGAATATCGAAAATTATCTATGTATATAATTTAAAAATTAAAAGCTTTAATTAAAAATAATAATGTTTTGAATTTGAATAAATGAATTGAATTGTCTGGCTCACATGTAATAAATGCTTATTGGATGAATGAGGCAGGGAAAGCTGATCACCTGATTCTGAATTTTTAATCCCCTTAATGAACTGACAACATGGGAACTTTTTCTTAAGCCTTTAACATGTGAGCCCCTCTACTGAAATAGAAGCTCCCTGAGGGGAGAGACCATTTTGGTTGGTTTGTTTTTACATCTCTCTGTATCCCCAATGTTGATTAGCACATTGCTTAGGTATATATTAAGCGCTCAATAAGTGCTTACGGACTGACTAACCTTGGGGCTTCATCTTTTCACTCTCTGGCCAAGGAAAACCTTTCCAAAGGGGCAAAGCTGAGGCAGGATTCTATTTTAATCCCAGCATTTAAATATTTCCCCAGTGTCGGTTAGCATGGTGTCCCGGTATATATTAAGCGCTCAATAAGTGCTTACTGACTGACTAACCTTGGGGCTTCATCTTTTCAGACTCCCAGGCCAAGGAAAACCTTTCCAGGAGGGCAAAGCTGAGGCAGGATTCTATTTAAACCCTAGCATTTAAATATTCCCCCAGTGTCGATTAGCAGGGTGTCCGGGTATATATTAAGCGCTCAATAAGTGCTTCCTGACTGACTAACCTTGGGGCTTCATCTTTTCTCCCTGGCCAAGGAAAACCTTTCCAGGAGGGCAAAGCTGAGGCAGGATTCTATTTTAATCCCAGCATTTAAATATTCCCCCAGTGTCGATTAGCAGGGTGTCCGGGTATATATTAAGCGCTCAATAAGTGCTTCCTGACTGACTAACCTTGGGGCTTCATCTTTTCTCCCTGGCCAAGGAAAACCTTTCCAGGAGGGCAAAGCTGAGGCAGGATTCTATTTTAATCCCAGCATTTAAATATTTCCCCAGTGTCGATTAGCAGGGTGTCCGGGTATATATTAAGCGCTCAATAAGTGCTTACTGACTAACCTTGGGGCTTCATTTTTTCACTCCCTGGCCAAGGAAAACCTTTCCAGGAGGGCAAAGCTGAGGCAGGATTCTATTTTAATCCCAGCATTTAAATATTCCCCCAGTGTCGATAGCACGGTGTCCGGGTATATATTAAGCGCTCAATAAGTGCTTACTGACTGACTAATCCTTGGGGCTTCATCTTTTCTCCCTGGCCAAGGAAAACCTTTCCAGGAGGGCAAAGCTGAGGCAGGATTCTAGGGAAGCCGCCCAGCCCAAAGCCTGTTGTGGGAGACGGGGCGTACGGGGTTAAAGCAGCCCGGGAATGCGGCGGGGCCGGAGAGCCATGGAGCGGGTCCAGGGAAAGTTCGCCGGAGTCATTTTAACCTTCTCCGCTTCCTTTCTTCCCGGCTCTCTCCACGTGCATCCGGGTCAGTCCACCTGGCCCTTCCCTCTCTCCGGGCTCGCTTCCTGCGGGCCGGAGGCAGAGGCCGGGCAGGGCCGGGAGGAAGTTCCTCCGAGTTCCTGCTCACTTCGAGCCCCGTTCCCATTACACAATAACGTGTCACTTTGCCGGATTCTGGCACCGGGCTCGCTCGTTTGGTCCCGAGCCAACAGAGCGCGAGTGTCAGTCCGCCCGCTTTTCAGCGGAGAAGCTCTCTTCTCGCCCAGCCAGCGTTCTGTACCCTTGGCCCCGGGCCAAGAAGGGAAATCCATTTTACATAAAGAATGCGCCGGGCTCGAGTGCTCGGAGCCGGCCTACCTACTAAAATAACTTTATGGACAAGTGCCAGTCCGGGAGACAGCGTTCGCGAGGAACGTTTGGCACGGGAGGCAAGGTGGAGGAAGCCCGAGAGGTGGCCGAGTCGGTCCGAGACGAGGAAATGGCTGGGAGTGTACTCGTGGCACGTCACGTGGCTTGGCACTGCTCGTGCCATTGGCCAGCAGCGCAGTAAATACAGCCGCCATGTAAGGAGCCGAGCAGCTTCGCCCTTTGCTGAATTCTTAAAATGGCGGACCCGCTCCGGACCCCGCTCCATTTTGCCCTCCCGCCCCCGAGTCGCGGCTCCCTCTCTCCCCTCTCTCTCCCATAAACCTCGCGGATCTGAGTAGAAACACATTTCTTACAACTTGCTTCTCCGGCTCAATTTCACAGCTCAGCATACACTTAGGCTCTGTCAAAAGCTTGACAACGTTCCAGGGAAAATATTAACTGTAAACTTTCCAAGATGAACTGGGGGAGGGCGGAGAGGGGAACGCCGGGACGGGCTCCATCAGGAGAGCGCGTCTCCCCGGAGGCGGGCTCTCGGAGACGGACCGTCCGGCCCGGGCGGACCCCCACCCCCACCCCGAGCTGAAGTGAGCGCCACTAGGGCCCCGCTTCTCCATGTCACCCGGGGGGGGGGGTTCTTTCCAAAAAAGCCATCCTCGGGAGAAAAAGGCCCCGCTCCCCCTCCCAGGCCTGACCAGTTGAACACTGCACACTTTGATATATAAATATTTGCCTCTGGCTAAAGTTCAAGCGGCCCTGTGAGGCTGCCAGACACAACAGAAATCTTACATCTAAGGGAAAGTGTTTACTGCAGTCTTGGCCAAAGAAACAACTGCCGGCAAACAGGCCGCCTGATTGGCCCGGTCCTGCCGGGGTGGACCATAAAGTACCTGGCCCCCGGCCACTGGGGTGCTCCGACCCTCTTATTAATGGTTAATTTATTTAATGCGCGGCTTTGCCGGAGTTAATGCCTAACCCGGACAACAGGCCGGGGCTTTCACACGGGCCAGGTTTCCTCAGGACTAGGGACCCGAAGGAGCCGGACCTCGCTGTTCCCTGGCTACATCCCACGTGCTCACGAGCCTGACTGGGGGGGGGGGGGGCGGCCCAAGGGACGTCCCGGCTCTATCGCCCCGGCACCATCTCCTCCCTTCCCAAGTCCCCTTGAGTTCTTTTCCAAGATGTCACCAGTAGGTGCCATAGAAGGAGATCCCCCTTGAAAACGCTTAATGGGATAACTCCCCCTCCACCCCAGCAACCACCAGCCCTGAGAGGGCCTCCCCACATGGAAAGTCCAAAATGGCCGCCGGTCTCCCCATCTTCCCGGAGGAGCTCGGCCGCACCGGGGAGAGAGAACAGCAAACGGGCATCGGGATTTCCAGAAGAGACTGGAATCTTCCGCGGCCAACTTGCGGTCCCCATTTGATTCTCCGCATAATTCAGCCAATAGGAAATTTCAGAACTTAGCAGAAACCCCCCCCCCCCCCTAAGGGAGATTCTTATTAATCCTCGTCATCCGTGGTAACTTCCCGAGTCCCTGGGGAGCATCAAACACAGGAAGGCTAGAAATGAGCCTCCTGAAGCGGCTTCCCTGCCATCCCACCAACAAAATCTGCCGAAGAGAGAGAAAGCACGGGCTATAGAGAACCAGACTTGTCAGGAAGACGCGAGTTCAGGTTCTGCTTCGGAAGGCGGGGGGATCCCGGACAAATCTCCACGCTCTAGGCGACTTTCTAAGGCTTGGAGTCTCCGAGAAGTTACTGGTCAGGGAGTTTGGGCTTTTTATATGCACGGGACTGAGCACACAGCCTCTGCCCACGTTCCCGAGACCCTCCCCCATTTGGGGACTTCTCAACTTGGCCCTTGTGCTCTCCTGTTTTTAAGATTTTGATTGGTTTCCTTTGGAGTTCTATCTATTTTATTTTATTCATTTAAAAACACGACTCTCCAAATACATCCACCACAAGCTTTACCAGATTGCCCAAGAGCTTCATGAAACAAATAATTAAAAAAAAAAAGTTAGTTGAAAAAGGGGGAAAAACTACAGGAAAATGGTAGAAGAAAAACAGATGTTGAAGATAAGAAGTCTTTCAAATAATAAGGCTTTTGACAGGTTGCTCTAACGCAAAGGTCACAAGCAGCCCTGCTGGAGGGAATACCCAAAGAGAGGAGATCAAAGAAGCCTTGGAATACTGACTGAAGTACAAGTTTTTGGTTATCACAGGAAAAATAATTTAAGTCAAGTGAATTCTGTTCTTCTAACTTCATCTGTTTTGAATAAGATGGAAATTTGCACATCTGAACCTTCATCCATTCCTTTAATGCAAATGTTACATTTCAAGTTCCAAATTATGCAAGTTAGAAGAACGAGCACCAGGTCTTTGTTTCCTTGTTTCATCTGGGACCCCGAGAACCCTGGGACCTTTGGCTGCCGTCAAACAAACTCGGGGGGACCTGAGTCTGTTTTACATCTTCTCCATCCTTGAGGGTTGATCTCAGTAACTTCGCCGGCTTTGTCCAAACCCGTTGGAAACCAGACCAATCCCCGAGGCTAGATTTTCTCTACTTCCAGGGCCTCAGAAGCCCAGGACTCAGCATCTGCTTACAAGAGGCCCTAGCAAATCACATGCCAGGGGATGACAGAAGAATGGCCCTCGCCCAACTGTGAACAAGACAGTGTTAACTCGGAGATGCTTCCTTTTGGGGGGGTCCCATTGGACACCGAGGTCAACGTGATTAGCTCTTGTCATTTCAGTACCAACCGTCAAAACAAAATATACATTAAAAATAGCCTGCCTCCTGGCAGCCAAAATTTAAATCCAAGAGGAAGAATGTGAGGTAAAAATAGCTGGGTATATTTGACAGGCGACTGTTTTAAAGGACAGGAACAACTTGAGACCCCTCCACACATCCACAGACTGGGAGAGCCGAACAGAACATGACTTGTCCTTAATTAGACCGCTCGCTTTCTAAAGCTGGGGACGTTAACTTAAAGAAAAAAAACACAGAGAAATAATTCTGACCCATGAAAGCTGTTGTTCCTCTTCCAAAGAAATTCCTCCCAATCACAAATCACCCCCTGGGAGTTAACGGACTCGGTGACAACGTAACTATTTTATTTGTTTATGTTTTGATAACTGTATTTTTATCTCCCCGATTCCTATAGAAATAAAAAAAATGTTTTACTACCCCTGGGATTTCTTTATAGATATGGGGGGGGGGGTGGCAGGAGAGAGCACTGAAATAAAAGGATTTTTTAAAATAATCCGACATTTCAAGAAAGTGCTGAATCCAACAGCCTCCCCAATATCCCAGGGGGAAAAACACGGGGACCCCGAGTCCAAAGTCACTGATTCTTTATTTGGGGGCTCTTTATTTTGGATGGCCCCAAAGAGCAGGGAGTGAGTTAGTTAATAAAGACTTCAGAATCTGAGCTGTCAAATGTTCACTCTATAATCAGATTAAAGCGATGGTGACAATTCCAAGTATTTGAGACAAGGAAAGAAAAAAAAGGGGATCTATATAAAAAGAAATAATAATCCCAGAAATGGATGTGTTCTCCGGAAAGCCGGTGAATCCGTCACTTTCCTAGGGAAGGCTTAGCCGTGTTATTTGCAATTCCCTCAATGCACAACAATGTACATTACTGTCTGTAAGCCCTAATTTGGCATGGCGCATCATTAATGACCTGAATGGTGGCTGTTTCACACATACATATTTAATTACAACAGCTGAACAAATTACATATTTATGCTTATAAAGGGGATTGCAGTCTAATTCATTGGCGATGCGTGCAGGTACACCATCCCATCTGCATGAGCATCTGTACTGCCAGAGCGAACAATTATCCATTGTACAGCCAGTGAGCATATCTGGGGGAACCGGTGAGGGAGGCCTTCGCATTAACCGTTTCATTGCCACGGCCTCCGGGCTTCCCCAGCTGTCGGAACCGAAGGGACCTCCCAAGCCAGACGGGAAGCCACAGGCCACACATCTCCAACCACTCAGGACAGGATCGTTCTCTACAACCTCTCAGAGCGGGGAGCCTCCATGTCCCTGCTGAAGTGATCCGACCACGATAGCCCTCCTTCAAGAAACGTCCATGGCTCCCTATTACCTTCAGGATCAAATTACAAACCCTTTGGCTTTGCCTGTCTTAGCCTCCGCTCTTCCTTTTGGCCTCAATGATCCAAGTACGCTGCCATTGTTCGCTGCATCTGCCATCCATCTCCCAACTCGGTCTACCTCTTCCTCCTCTGGAAATCCTGCTTTTTCTCAGATGAAACCCCTCCCTCTGTAAGAGGCCCAACTGCTACTGACTTCCCTGCCACTGAAATGTCACCTTGTATCTGCACTGTGTAGCCCAACGTGTGCTTGTGCTGCCTTCTCCCTCAGAATATAAGCTTCCTGAGGGCAGGAAGTGGTTTTCTGGTTTGTGTCTCTGGTACCCGGTCTTAGCACAATGTCCTGCCCCTACATAAGCTTCCTAAGGGCAGGAAGTATTTCTCTTTGGTTGACACAGAATAGCTGCTTAATAAATGACTGTTGACTGGCTGCCCAATTCATTGAAGCTCATCCCAGACCACAGATTAAGCCCTGGAAGGCTCCTTAGAGACATGTTAGTCTCATTTTACAAACAAGGAAACTGAGGATCAGAGTGCAGTTATGTGATTCAGCTAAGTTCATGCAGGAAATATATCCATAGGGTCATTAATTATAAAGTGAAAGGGCCCTGAGAAGTCATTCAGTCTAAGCTCTTCCTCTTAAAGATAAGGAAATGCAAACAAAGTGACCAGGGAGAATCTGCTGATTCCAAGGCTTGGACCACATCAACTCCAGGATTGAAACCGAGTATTCCTCTCCATGCTGCCTCCCAAGATTGCTTCATGCAAAAAAAGCTGGGTACAACAGCTCTGTGCAGGCTGAGGAGCCTAGGAAATCCCACACTGGCCATCCACCAGTTCCCATCACTTCTTAATCTGTCCCTGGCTTTGTCTTCAGCCAAAGAGAAGGCCAGGTCCCACAGTGCCCTGTGCACTGGGACAGCTTTCGAAGGGTTTTTGGAAAGAGAAAGAAATGCAGAATTTCAGGAGGCCTTCCCCTCTTTGGTGATTTCCAAGACCTCTGGCAAAGCCATCCATCATCGCTGCCCTTTCTAGCTAAAGCCACAGTTAAAAGCTCTTCCTGCCTCTTTGTGGTAAGAGAGTCCCATTCAGCCAGGCTGCAGCCCATCTCCAGTGGCTCCAGGAGCTTCATATGTTTAATTTAATAGACTCAGTAAGGAATAGAACTCTGCTGGACCATCTCTGCTACTCTGAAAGTGAAAAAGGAAGAACCAACTAATCAATACTGAGGTCTCCCAGCACTGTTTAAGCCTCCTTCTCGGTCACAAACAGACTCCGCAGTGATGACCCCTGAAAGCGCTTTAAGGTATCTGGGGCTATTTGGGCAGCAGAGGCACAGGGTGAGTCAGAAGTGTGGCTCCCCCCAACACACATTATTTGCTTTCTTTTTTTAAACGTCTCCCAGTTAAGCGATAGAGGTTAAGTTGTGGTACAATTGGGGGAAGGCCACGAGGGCCAAGCCAACAAAGGGAAGAGCACAGGAGAAGGGTTTGAGTGGAATCCGAATGAGCCCGCCGTACCCCAAGTGTGGCTGAAAGACCCTTCCCGAGGGATCCCCCAAAGGGACAATTGTCCAGCTACACACAAAACATTCACTTCCAACAGAGATTCAAACCCTCCTCAGACACTCACTAACTCCTTGACTCTGGACAAATCAGGCAAGCCATGCCCTCATTTGGAAAATGAGAAGGCGGGGATAGAACTGGCTTCCAAGGTCCCTTCCAGCTGCTTGTGACCCCATGGGGATGACCTCAGTCTGACACTGCTCCCTAGTAAACTAGAAGGCCCTTGAGGACAGGAGCTGGCCATTTTTTTATATTCTTGTCTTTCCCTCAGGACCCAGCAAAGTGTTACACGATGTTCTGTTTTTGTAGTTTCATCAGTTTGGGGAGTTTCTGGTCAGTAAATAACGGGACACAAAGGAAAAGAATACTTAATTTGGAGTAAGAAGCCCTGGATTCTAATCTTGACTCGGACTATATACCTTTAACCTTTAACCTCTCTGGGCTTCGCTTCCCTCCTCAGTAAAAAGAGAAGGCCACACCAGATGGTTTCAGAGATCCGAGGTCCCTTTCATGACCCTATGAATGTACTTCTGGGAAATTAGATAATGCAATTTAATTCAATTTCATTTATTATAAACAACCATTTATTAAGCCTCATTCATTAAGTGTTTAAGCCATCTCTTCCCCAATCCCAGCTCTTTCATTTATTCATTCAATAAACACATAAGCATCTATTATGGCTCGAATAGAGACGAGGCACCGGGAAGAAGGCAGTGTTTGTGTATGAGACAGCACCTGTCCAAATTAAGCTTTTAGGAGAGAGGTAAAGAGAGCATCCTGTTAGTGTGGATTCTTCCCAACTAGCCATTTCTATCCATCTCCCAGGTCCAGTTACTCCCAGACTCCCTCGGTAGATGGGGAGTTCCTTGAGGTGCCATCCCTGCCCGGCTCACCAAGGTGCTGACTGAATGACTGACTGACTGACTCCCCGGCTCAATCCCTCTCTGCCCACTAAGCGCTGACCTTCCACACAAAGAAGCTGGGGCTGCTCGAGCCTCATCTTTCACAACACGGATTTCGGCTTAAAATGCAAATTTGCGATTTGCTTCTAGCAGGTTTCGGGGAAATTGCAGAATTTCCAAAATAGCATGTTCCAAACATAGGCTAGCACTCGATTCTTCAGAGACCACAGTGTTCGGTGACTCACAATCAAACAACGGCGCTAGCAAAAGATTGGGATGGAAAGGCCGGGCCTTTGTTCCAAGGAAGAAACAAACCCGAGGTCACTCCAGCTTTTCGACTTTCTGCAGGACAGACCCTGATGGATCAAGTCTATAGAGTGCCCCTAGCTACACCTGAACAAGAAGAACCCCAAATCTCCTTCCAAAAGTTCCCTGAGGTTCCTGCTCACCTTCACAGGATTCATTCTGGGATCAGATACAGCCTCGACTCAGGATTCTACTTGTCTCTCTTACTACGGACCCGGCAGAGAAAAATTCTGCTTCCTCTCTCTCAGGCTCTGTTTCCTCATCTGTGAAATGGGGAGGTTGAGATCATCAACCTCAAAAGAGACAAATGAGCTTGGAGAACCTTAAATTACTATAAATGGCCATGGCTATTATTACCATTCTTCTCGTCTTATCTTCCATTATAGTTCAGATAGAAATGGTCCTGGGACCATTTATTTATTCAAGGGCGCAATGAATAGAGTATTACTGCTGGATTCAGGAAGTCACTTCGAATCCAGCCGCCAGCATTGAGTAGATCTGGGATCCTGAGTAAGTCACTGATCTCTCTAGACCTTCATTTTCTTATTTGTGAAATGAGAATAATAGCAAAATGAAATAATATTTGTAAATCTACAAATCTTGAAATCCTATATAATTATTATTTATATTTATTATATATTGGATTTAATAACAACCATTTATTAAACCATCTCTTCCCCAATCCCAGCTCTTTCATGTATTCATTCAACAAACACATAAGCATCTATTACGGAAAAATCCCACTAGTAATAACTCTCGCAGAGGCTTTCTGGGAGGAGGACACCTTGCAAACTACAAAATACCATATTCAAATGTTGTTTCTCAAAATCAGCACCCCCGAGGAAATGGAAGGGCCACAGAGGAGATAAGGAGATATGGAGACTGCGAATGAGGAAAACACTCCACTAATTGTGGCTGAGGGGGGCTGAAATCAGCCCTGGGGATAGGTAAACCTCCCAAAACCACAAAGGGGGGCAGACCGCCCACTGGAAGGCAGAGGACCCGAATTCAAATAGAACTCCGTCTCTTTCTGAGGAGGGATGCTATGGTATACATGATGCAGGATGTCTCTACGACTTTCAGAATTACTTACTAGATGCTAATTTGCTCCTTTATTCTTCTCAGTTAATTATGGCAGGTAGAATCGTTCGATTGAAGCTGAAAGTCGTGAAGACCTGAGTTCAGATTCCAACTTATAGGACCAAGTGATGTCATCTCTCTGATTCTCAGTTTTTCACATTGAAAACGATGAGTTCAGATTAAAATCCCTCTTTGAGCCCTCTAAATGTACCAACCGAGGGTTCTATCAGAGCAGAAAACTCCCTCTGCTCTCACAGACTGACAGCTCACTCAAGGTAAGTCCTAGCTGTTGCCCAGAGGGCTCAGAGACTAGGCTATTTTCCCAAGGGCTAAAGAGTAAATAAGAAGCATCAGAGGTGAGACGCCCAGCACTGCATCCACCAGGCCACACTGCCACCCATAATGACCCAAGAACAGTTTAAAAAGCAAAGGAGCGACCGGCGCCCCGGCAACGCCACAAGCTGGGAAAATGCCTCGGCATCAGCAATCCGTCAGGCAACGCCGCTTGTGCCTCCGGTGACTTTGGCAGCTTCCAAAGCCCAAGCCCCCCAACTTCTGAGCTTCGGACCCAATTTCCCTCGGGTCCGGGTAAACGGCCAGGTGGAGTAGATGGGCATCTGCATAAGATAAATGAGCTCTCATCAGGTGCCAAAATACCCATTCATGGGCTAGCAGAGACGCGATGCCCTTAAAGGGTTGATTTAGTGCCCAAGAAAAAAAGTCTCTTATGTCTTCATTAAGAATATTAACTTTCCAGGTTGGCTTTGCAAGAGTAGCTACTGTAGAGGGCAAGAGACAAGAAGAATCTCTTTGAATGTCAAGGCCTCACAGGGTCAATTATAGAGATGCTAATTTAGTAAATTTCTCCTTACACAGACAGGTTCTGGAGTGAATTGTTCTAGTCAGTGGAATTTTCCATTTAATCCAGAGACCCATCAATATTATACATGAAACATCAATGGCCAAAGAGGAAGAGCCTTGAAAAGGCCCCCAAAATCCCTCCCAAACCATTAAACAATACTATTCAACTTGATTTCACAGGATCTCAGAAGTCAGATCCAGAAGATCATGTATTTTCTTTCCTTTGATGATTCTGAAGATGCTGCAGAATTATAGCATGTATCCACACCAAAAGAAAGAAAATATCCCAATGCTAAGAATATGATGAGTAGAAGAGATTAGGCAGATATCATACGAGCTCCGGGACAATCTCTGAGAGGATTTTTTAGGAAGAAATGTTTTTCTCAAAGTAGATGGTACATGTTGAAACAAAAACTAAATAAATACGAGTCTGGCTAGAGAGCCTAGTCCACTAACTTTGGTTTTCAAATTAAAAAAAAATATCCATTTGAGTATAATCTCTGAAGGCAACAATTACATTACTTTGGTCTTTATATCAGCTCAGAACCTTGAACATTTCTGGTTTGGATCCTGACTTCTTCCGCATTTAGGAAAATTTAGGTATGAAAATTCCCTCCACTGATGACACAAACATTACATTCTCAGGTTGTTACTTATGGACAGAGAGAAGTAAAGGGTTTTGCACAGTCATCTTCCTGGGGCAGAATTTGAACATGGGACTCCGTGATTCTTCTAATCTTGTTTCCACTATAGCATACTACCTCTGAGATCCGGTACACGGTAGATACATCCTCAATGTTTGTTCATCAAACAAAAAAGTTACAGGCCCAATGGGAGACTTTTGTGCAGGAGGTGGAATGGTCTGTCTCAGGGACCAGCTCATCTGGTCACTTATCACAAACAGCCTCGTTCCCGAAGAACATTAACTAAGGGGAAGTGGTTGGGGGATGAGGGAAGAGATGGTATTAACAAAGGAAGAAACCACAGGGACAAAATCAGATCCTTGAGATACTGAGGAAATCTTTAAGCTTCCAAGTTTGGGGGGACTCCAGATAAATGGGAATTTCCCTTCACTGATTTCGAAGGGAAACAATTCCTTATTCCTAGGGATGTCATCCAGCTTCTCTGCCATCTCTATATCTATAAATCTACGCAAGGGTTTCTAACATTTAGTTAATATCTGTTTTGTAAGGTACATTGCTAGGTGACAGATATAAAGATGAACAAATGACACAGGCCTGTCCTCAGGGAATTTACATTTCATTTCACACAGAGGATTTCTGGAAAACTTCAAAATTGGTGGGAAAAGACAATAAGAATAAAGTCTCCTCACACATTAATAGCAAAACTTTTCTGATTCTAGCATCTATTATTCTCGCATGGAGTATCCGTTGGGGGTAGGCAGGGGACTAAAATCAAGCCAACAAGATCAAAAGAAATAAAAGAGTCCTTCTGATAGGAAAGGCTACCTGGAAGATCCTTCTGGAAAACTTTGCTTCTCAATAGAAATCACCTCATTTTCAACATGGGATGACTATGGTTCCCAAGTAAGAGATGGAGACATGGTGACAGAGAAGGCAGCAAGAGGAGTTGATAATGAGCGATGGAATGATTCATTTGCAGGGAAAGAAATGGCAAGTAGAATAAAGTAACAAAATGAATTCCTCCCATCACTAAATGACATACTAAGAAACATACTTGGGACATAATGTTTAGAGCTGTAAGGAGCCTTTGAAGTCATTTGGTTTACTACCACCCCTGACTTACAGATAAAGAAACTGAGTCTCAGAGAAATTAAATGCTGTTCCAAAAGTCACCTGAATAATAAGTGGTAGAGATAGCATTCAAGCATCTTCAGGAGTCAGTCAATGCACATTTATTAATTTCCTTCTCTGTGCTAAATACTGTCCTGAGCATCTCCTGGAGCACTCTCCCTTCCACCCCCTCCATTCTTTGAGAGCTCCATTTCTCCTGCTCATCGAATATCACTAAGAAATCTTCCCCTACTAGCACTTCCTTTACTCTAAGGAGTCTACAATGAAAAAGTAAGATTTCTCCTTGCCAAGATGAGGTCCTGTACAGGCATCTTGAGTCCATCCTTCCGATTCCTCCTCAACAGATTGCTCTAGGACCTCACTTTCTCTCAGCTTTAATATTCCCCTGTCTGCCAGCCCCAGCCCAACTCTCTACAAAAACACCAGTGTCTCCTCCATTTTAAAAAAAAGTCTTCCCTTGATCCGATTATTCCCATCAGCTATAATTTTATAGCTCTGTTCCCTTTCTTGGTTGAACTTCTTTTGGCCAAACTTCTTTCCCTTCAAGGGATAAGCTCGAGCACCATCTTTTACATGAAGCCTTTCTAGACTCTAACTGCTGATGCCTTCTCTCCTCCCCCATTAACTCTTCTATATTTATCTATGAGCTCTAAAATCCCTTCTGGTCTCAAATCTACAATACCACCGTTCTATTCTGTATATAGAGATTATACTATATAGATTACATGTGTATGAATGTGCGCGCGCACACACACACACACACACACACACATACACACACACACACCCGCAATAGATAAAAGTTCAGACTTGGAGTCAGAAAAATTCATCTTCATGATTCAAATCGGGCCTCAGACTCTTACTAGCTGTATGACTCCAGGGAAGTCACTTTACCCTGTCTGCCTCAGTTTCCTCATCTGTCAAAAGATCTGGAGAAGGAAATGACAATCACTCCAGTATCTCTGCCAAGGAAACCCAATATGGAAGCATGAAAAGACTGGACATCACTGAAACTACTCAACAATATACGTGTGTATTTATGTTCCTGTTGTTTCCCCTTTAGAATGTAAGTTCCTTGAGAGGAGATACCGTTTCATTCATTCTCTTTGTTTCCTCAGGATCTGTCTGGATCATAGAATTCAAGCCCTACAGAGTTGGAGGGTCTTTGGAGGTATTTAGTTCAAGCTCTTCATTTTAGAGATGAGGAAACTAAGTCCCGGAGAGGTTGGCGCATAGTAGGCTCTCAAGAAATGCTTGCTGGCTGATTGATGGAGCCACTAAACAGACTTTCAAAACATCAAAATCCTCCCATTACTGCACCCAGCTTTCTATGTGAATAGTTCTAAGGGCAGAAAAGGATATTGAATGAGAACTGTCCAGACTGCTGGCCATACAGTGGTGTCTCTTACAATGCTGAATAATGCCAGGCCTTATGTTGCTATTGAAATGGTAATAAACATCCACACAGAAGAGCTTAGTTTAAAAGTCAACAATGGCAATGAATGGTCTGCAAATGCCAGGGCTTTTGAAGATTTTAGTAACTAGCTACATATGCTGAAGGGTAGGTGGACCTACTTCTAAGTCCCCCAGAACAGACTGCCCGAGAAGTGCCTGTCCAAAAAGGTCCCATCAAGTCCCACCCTGTGACGTCCGGCCCTAAGCAGGGCAGCAAGGACGGGGAGGAGGAGGGCGCCTGGCTCACACTCCATCCATCCCCAAGCTCCCTCATTAGACAGCTGACAAAACTGAAGCTGGGCGGGGGGAAAGCCTATGCCTACATCACCCAGGTAGTACACAGGAGAGCCAGGTCTCGAACCCAAGCGTGGTGCCTTTTCCATTACGACAATCTATCTCGTTGTTATATTTATGTCTAACACATGTGACTTTAACATTCAGTTGCACAGAGGCTTAGTCTACCAAGAAAGCCCATTCAATCCCAAGGGACTGCCAGCCAGCTATTAGTCATTTGGGATTGAATGGCTTTCTCCTGTGGCGGGATGTCCCGGTTATGTGTGTTGTGGGTAACCAAAAAAATGCATCCGACTCACACAGCTCTCTCTCTGGCCAGGCCCACCCCATGAAAGACTACTGGTGGTCACATGAACTCAGTTTCTCAACCACAGCAATTGTTATTTGTCTGGGGGTGGGGTAAGTAAATGGCGATTTCAAAGACAGGAACCCTCAGACACAAAACACTGACCATCTCTGCTCCAGCCTGGGGGGGTCAGACACAAAAAGGGGTCACAGCTCTTGGTTTTCACTCCCAGATTTCCCAAACATGGACCTCCATTCTTCACAATGGCCGGGACAGCTGATATGCTAAACTCCAGCCCTTACTAAATATTTCAAGGCCACTAATGGAAGCAAACGATCGTCTCAGTTATGCATCAACAGCCTTGCTTGATCCTAAAAACCAATTATAAATAAACTTCTAAATACAGCCGGCTCTAAAAAATGTATTTAAAAAATATATCCACCTTCACACCATCCGTCACCAGTGCATGTCTGACTCATCGAAAACCCCCTCCTCTAGGGAAACATTCCAGGCCTTGGTTCCCATTTGCCTTTAGAATCATGGCTGTTCCGGCATTATTCCTAATAACTTCTAAAGGTTCCTTCCTCTTTGGGAAGAAGAAATTCATTTCCAAACACACTGCTCCCATTCACAAGAATATTTATGGTGCTGATAATTGAATTCCAGTCATGTGACAAGGGAACAGTGAGTTCATAGGGGAAAAAAATCAACTATAATTTCTACCGAGATCCATAAATTACTTCTCCTCCTCCCCCTCCCCGCCCCCACCCGAGCTCAGGGAGCTCGGAGTCCTTGGAACTTGATGGCTCCATCTTTCCTATTCATTGCAAGTTTAGTTCCATCACAGAAATCCCACTCTCTTTGCAGGGAGTGACAAAACTATGGAAAGTCCCCTGAAAGCTAGACCTTGTGGAAGGGCTTGAAGTATTTTTGGTCCAGGCCAAGGGCCTGCTTCCATGGTGCTTCTAATCCCTAGAGGCATAAGAGCTCAGAAGAGAGGCTATGACCCCAGCTCCAAGGCTGTCCCTCCCCATCCCCCATGCCCAAATGCATCCAGAGTCACACAGACACAGCATTGTAAACACAGTAGCCAGGGTGAGGGGGAAATTCAGAGGCTCACAGATTTAGAGCTGGGAAGAACTTCAGAGGTCACCTCGTCTGGCTCCCTCGTTTCATACAGGAAAAAATCCGAGTGCCGGAGAGGGCAGATCTGCTCTAAGACTCATTGGCAGTAAATGGTGTAGGGAGCATTCAAATCCAGATCCTCTGACTAAAGCTAGAGGTCTTTCGACTCCAGAACACTGCCTTGTCTTTGACCTCTCTCACTCAGGGCAGCTGGGTGGTGCAGTGGATAGAGTCCAAGGCTCCATCTTCTTGAGTTCAAATCCAATTTCAAGACACTTACTCGCTATGTGACCTAGAACAAGTCACTTAAAGCTACTTGCCTCAGTTTCCTCATCTGTAAAATGAGCTGGAGAAGGATATGGCAGATTCCTCCAGTATCTTTGCCAAGAAAAACTCAAATGGGATCCCCAAGAGTCAGGACATGGCTGAACAATTAGAAATAAAATTTCAAGACACACAAATAATCCTAAACAATTAACTCTTTCGCTCAGCTCCCATTTAATAGATCCATATTCAACACCCCAACAAAGATAGAACTTTGATGACCACAATCCAGAAAGTATCAGGCAGAACATTTGGCTATTGGTGAAAAAAAAAAAAAAAAGTAAGAGCATGACCCCAGAAATGATTCCTGCTGAGATCAAACCAAAACATCCATGAATAAAATTTGCAGGAGATGCACAAACAATAGATCTCTCTTTCTTTTGGAAACTCTTTTAAAAGTACCCAAGGATTCTATCTCCCTCCCTTCTTGCTTCAAGTTCACGTGCCCCCGAATGTATTATCATTGTCATGTTTTATAACTTGGAGGGATCCGATCGATAAAACATTTATTAAGCACCTACTATGCCAGGCCCTCCAAAGAGCATATATGTAAGCCCCTTTTAATGTCTAAATTTAAATTAAATTAAATTTAATTAATAATATTTAATTCCCTTTCAAAGGGAATCTCAGAGATCTCACTCCTTTACTGTCTTTCAGTTTGCCTCAACTGTAAGATGGAGATAATACCCGTATGTCCTACCAAGCACAGCTAGGACTTTCAGGTCTGCAGAACCCTTTACATAACATCATCTCCTTCCCTCTCCACAACAGTCCTAGGAGATAGATCAGAAAACTGACTCCAAATTCATGGCACTCTCCACTCTTGCCTTAAGTTGCCCCAGGAAAATGGTAGGGAAAATACTTTTTAAAGCTTCCAATGGGGCCCTTACTCAGAGCCTTACAAGGGGCCCTACTCTGTAAATTACAAAGGGCTCTTACATTACAAGAGACCCTTCCTTTGTTAGTGACAAGGGGCCCTCCTTTTGTTAGTTACAAGGGACCCTTCCTCTGTCAGTTACAAGGGACTCTTCCCCTGTCAGTTACAAGGGATCCTTCCTCTGTCAGTTACACGGGACCCTTTTTTCTGTCAGTTACAAGGGACCCTTCTTTTGTTAGTTACAAGGGACCCTTCCCCTGTTAGTTACAAGGGACCCTTCCTCTGTCAGTGACAAGGGACCCTTCCTCTGTTAGTTACAAGGGACTCTTCCCCTGTCAGTTACAAGGGACCCTTCCCCCTGTTAGTTACAAAGGATCCTTCCTTTATTAGTTACAAGGGACTCTTCTTTTGTTAGTTACAAGGGACCCTTCCCCTGTTAGTTACAAGGGACCCTTCCTCTGTTAGTTACAAGGGACTCTTCCCCTGTCAGTTACAAGGGACCCATCCCCCTGTTAGTTACAAAGGATCCTTCCTTTATTAGTTACAAGGGACTCTTCTTTTGTTAGTTACAAAGGACCCTTCCCCTGTTAGTTACAAGGGACCCTTCCTCTGTCAGTTACAAGGGACCCTTCCTCTGTTAGTTACAAGGGACTCTTCCCCTGTCAGTTACAAGGGACCCTTCCCCCTGTTAGTTACAAAGGATCCTTCCTTTATTAGTTACAAGGGACTCTTCTTTTGTTAGTTACAAGGGACCCTTCTCCTGTTAGTTACAAGGGACCCTTCCCTTGTTAGTTACAAAGGACCCTTCCTTTATTAGTTACAAGGGATTCTTCTTTTGTAAGTTACAGGAAGGGGGTACACAGCCTTAGTAAATTATGAGGAGTCCTCATTGCACAAATGTTTAGTTATGAATATTTTTCATCCCTATGGCCAAATATGATCTATTACAATATAAAATTAGGGCCACGAAAAACCTAAACTCGAAGAGATTAAATGACCTTTCCAAGGACACTCGGAGGAGCTGGGGGCCATTATAAATGTGCTTTACTTCAAAGTAAATGCCGCTTTAGAAACTTAAGAATTATTTTCTATAAACACTCTCTGTCATTTGCTATTGAGCAAAGCATACTCCCCCCCCTCCCCTGTCCGTTTTGAAATGGAACTGAAACTCAGAGACCAGAAGCAGCTGCTTAAAGAAAAAACAACAAAGTCTCCTTCTTTAGCAGCTTATCAAACCCAAACACCTTTTTGGGCGCACCATCACTGATGTCAGCCTAGCTTTGTGATAAGTCTCAGGCCGTTACAAGAGAGTTACACCTATTTTTTTTTTTTTAACTCAGCCTGGATGCCTTTAAGTGTTCCCAAGCAGAGAGAGAGCGAGAGCTGTTCTAGAACAACATTCCCAAAACAAAACAAGGTTTAGGAAACTAAAGACTGTCCCTGGCACCCACACTTTTGGACCTGAGGTTGCGACTGATACAATCTAGGTCCCTGTGTCCCCCATTATTCCTTCTTCAGAGGACTGTGTACCGTGGTTATCTCTTTACTAGGACCAGGTTCCAAAACCATCTTTAAACTAAGCTTCTGGGAGCCTTATGATTATAGGACTAAAGGCCAACAGTAATATACAGGAGGGTCACCGGAGCTAGGGCAGATCAAGCTCAGCAATACCCTAGCAAACATCCCTAGGAAAAACACCACAAAAATTATACCACCTCATTGTATAAAGAGGGATTTAAAGGTTGCAAAACAATTGACATCAATTACTTCATTTGAACATGAAGACCCTGTTCCTAGAATCCCTAGAACTGACCCCACTTTTTGGGTCCAATAATTCCCATGTTCCAAAGGCCATGACACTACGGAGGAGAGGTCATGGTAACCAAAGTCCACTCTCCATCAGTCAGGGAGAGTGAGAGGAAAGTCCACCAACTGTCAGCTGCCAAACTCCTGGGCTCGGGATGACCCCGGGGGAGGGAGGAGTAAGACCCCCTTCAGGGTACGACCCAAAGCGCCCCCAATGTCTCATCCTACGAAAGTCTTTCAGCCTTCTGTAGAGAACCCAACAATTCTCCAGAGGCCTTCTCCTGTTTACTTAATATTGAATTATTGAGTGCGCCATCATTATGGTATTCCAAAGTCATCCCCTGTGTCTCAGATGCATTCTCTCATTTCGAGCACTCAATTGCATCTCCTCCTTTAAAGCTTGGGTCTGATGCTATCTTCTCCACAGACCGAATGAAAAGAGATCTCTTCCTCCTCAAATATACTAGCAGAGGGTCCCAGAACCCCATGGATCTTACGGCTCATTTACGTCCACCCCTTCACTTTAAAGACAGGGAAACTGAGGACCTGAAAGAGCCATATAATCATAGAAGGAATTTTAGCACTCATCAAATACAAATATCTTATTTTCTTATGGAGGAAACTGAGGCTTGGAAAAGTAAAGTGCTTTGCCCAACATCACACAGAGAGTAAATGCCAGAGCCGGGATCTAAGACCAGGTCTCTAACCCAAATCTCTAACCACAAAACCAGCGGGAATTCCAATTTCCTAAAACACTTTTTCTAGATCTTAGCGAGGTGACGCAACGGAGAAATACAAGCTGGAGTCGGGAAGCCAAGTTCAGATCCTGCTGCGTGACTCTGCAAGTTCTTTAATTTCGGTCTGCCTCAGTTTCCTCATCTGTAAACTAGAGATAACAATAGTCCCAGGGTTGTGATGAAAAAGTATTTATAAATATGAATCTAATATTTAGTAAGCTCTATTTATAATTGTTACTGGTTTTATTAATGTGTTAACTATTATTATTGCTGTGACCCTGAATGAGACTCTTAAGCTGGTTTGCCTCAGTTTCCTCATCTGAAACATGTGGATGATCATGGACTCCTCCTGACTGTGTTTCTTCTCTCTATCACAGAGGGGAAAGTGAACTTCTGTGACTGCATCAGCATGAAGACCTCCCAGTGCGGGAAGGAGCTTCACTGAGGCAGAGGAGCATCTCGTTTCTAACAGCTGAAGAGCCTTGCTACGAGGACTCGCCCGGGATGCTGGCGGCGTCAGAGGCGGGTTCCCGCACGGCTCTGGCCTTCTGCCGCTGGTTTGGCGCGGGGAGGGCCCTTAACAAACGTCTGGGAGATGACGAGCGGGGACCTCGATCTAGAAATTTTCTCCGAAGTCCTGTTTTATTTTAGTGACTTGCATCATGTCATCTGTTCACATTCAAATCGAGAACTGACGTAAGGATGTGTATGGTTCGGTCCATTTACCAAGAATAGAAGATGAGAAACGATGAGACCGGAGAGTCGGGGCGGACTCTGCTCCTGTGCCGGACAGCTCCTGCCCGCGAGACTCTGGCCCGGTCACTTACCCCTCGCCAGCTCCAAGCAACCCTTAACCAGGCCGATCGAGGACCTTTTCTCACTGGGAGTTTGCCCGTACCTTAAGTCAGCTCACTCTCAAAAGAGATGTTAAGTGATATATACACACACAGATACATATATATATAATATACATGCACACATATATGTAAACGTATATACATACGCCATACAACATGGCACAATATGTGGGGCTTATGTCACATACAATCTCTCCCTATGTAACACGCATTATACACGTGGTACTTCTCATTATTATAATAAATACGTAGCGCACACGTCTGCAAGGACTTGCCTCGGCCTCTGGGTTTGTCTCCTCAATATTTAACGCCATGTTTAGTATACAGTAAGTGCCTAATGACTGATTTTTCATTCTTTCCTTCAAATGCAGATGAGCAAAACACAACGAAACATGATCTCCCTGGAGATTCTCTAGGGTTCCGCGGGACGACAGCCGTGGTATCGTGAGCCCCATTTTACAGGTGAAGAAACAAAGACCGGGAAACTGTGAGACTGGCCCATGACCCCACGGCTGGAAGGTGGGACTTGACCCCCGGTTTTCTTGCCAGGGAGTCCTGAGCCCTGTGGCTCCTCCTTAGGAGGAAGCTTTCTCCGTTCGGCCTCGGAGGCCGGACCAGCCTGGGCAGCCTCATGGGAGGCCCGGGGAGGTCACAGCTCCAAGGACAGACTCCAGCCGGAGCCGGGGCCAGCCCAGCGGGGCCGATTCATCTTTATCACCTCTCACAGTCCCTGCAGGAGGAACAACGCTCAGAGGGTGCCCGTCAGGGGGGTGGAAACCCTTCTCGGGGCCGGACAAAACGAGGGCTCAGGAGGCAGGCCGGAGAGAACCGGTTACTTTTACTTAAGGAAGGACAATCGTACCCCTCACACTCCATCGGGGAAAGGGACAAAAGGGAGCCAGGGGCTCAATGTTGTCTTGTAAGTGATATTTAGAAGCTGTGGCCAGAAGCCACTGACCAGAAGGCCTTCGGCCTGTCCAAGGGGCTCAGAACCCGTCTGCTGAACTTCTAAGTCAGGAGCCGAGCCAAGGCGAGACCCACTATGGGTCTGGACTACTTATGGGAAGCCTTTCAGGGCCTGCTCAAGCGAGCGGATTTTGTTGTTGGGATTTCTCTCCCTCTATCTCTGTTTCTCTGTTTCTATGTCTCTTTCTCTCTGTATCTCTGTCTCTCTCTGTCTCTCTCTCTGTCTCTATCTCTCTCTCTGTCTCTCTCTGTCTCTTCTGTCTCTGTCTCTCTCTCTCTCTGTCTCTCTCTCTCTCTCTGTCTCTCTGTCTCTCTCTCTCTCTCTGTCTCTCTCTCTCTCTGTCTCTCTGTCTCTCTCTCTCTCTCTCTGTCTCTCTCTCTGTCTCTCTCTCTGTCTCTCTGTCTCTATCTCTCTCTCTGTCTCTCTCTCTGTCTCTTCTCTCTGTCTCTGTCTCTCTCTGTCTCTCTCTGTCTCTCTGTCTCTCTCTCTCTCTGTCTCTCTCTCTCTTCTCTCTGCCTCTCTCTGTCTCTCTGTCTCTCTTCTCTCTCTCTCTCTCTGTCTCTCTCTCTCTTCTCTCTGTCTCTCTCCCTCTCTCTGTCTCTGTGTCTCTCTCCCCCTCTCCCTGTGTCTGGATTTCCTCTTGGTTCTTTACTCTGGTGGAAGGGGGCACACTCCAGGTTCAAATGCAGGCCTGGAAGCCTTGAGTGTTCTGAAATGCAAAGTGGCGGAGGGGGAGGCCGGATCTGGGGGGTCTCTGCTATGACACGGCAGAATGGCCAAGGCTGGGGGGGAAGGGGAGCCTGCCTAGGCCACGGAGGCCCCACTATGTAGAGGAGGCTCAGCTCCTAAAGAGGCTGCTGAGGGATGCAGAGGGGAAAACACATAAAGTGCCTACTGTGTGCTAAGCACTTTATCTAGATGCTGGTTGGCTGATTACCATCACCCCCTCCCCGCCTCCCCCTCCCCCAGCTAGCTCTCTGCCCCCTGGAGAAGGCTGCCTCTTCCTCTCCCTCCTTCTCCTCCTCAGGACCCCAGAGGCCATCTTGCCTAACTGCGCCCATTTTAAAGAGGAGGAAACCCAATGAAGGGAATTGCTTAAGGTCACACGTGGGACTGTGGATTTAAGGAGGAAGGAGCTTTGCCAGGCCCCTAGCCCAAGTCCTTCGTCTTCCAGGGAGGAAACGAGGTCCAGAGAGGCAAACTGACTGGAAAACATTCAATCACGCTCGTTCCATTAAACAGAGCCCGTCTCTCCCAACTGTCCCTGCTGCCGCTCCCCTTTTCAGTTGAGAAATCGGGTCCTGAACTCCCCCTGGCCCTTCCCGGCGGCCCTGGCTCAGGACCTGGCTGGGGTGGCCTCCGTGAGCCTCCCTGGCCCTTCCCGGCGGCCGGACTCAGGACCTGGCTGGGGTGGCCTCCGTGAGCCTCCCTGGCCCTTCCCGGCGGCCGGGCTCAGGACCTGGCTGGGGTGGCCTCCGTGAGCCTCCCTGGCCCTTCCCGGCGGCCGGGCTCAGGACCTGGCTGGGGTGGCCTCCGTGAGCCTCCCTGGCCCTTCCCGGCTCAGGACCTGGCTGGGGTGAGCCTCCCTGAGCCTCCCTGGCCCTGCCCGGCCCCGTGGGTGACAGAAAGGGGCGGGCCCTTGGCCAGAGCTGCCCTGGGCAATAAAGAGCCTTATCAGAGAGGTCTGTTTGATCCCAGTTATAAACGGCCTCTGGAACTCCTGCTTATCTTTCCCCTATCATAAAAAAGGAGAGGAAAATGGAGGACAATGTGTTTTTATTAAGGACACGGGCGTGAGACGTGTCCCACTTGGGACAGGATTTTGAGGAAAAAGATGGGGGTTCTTGTCCCGCTTTTGCAGCCTGGTCACAACCAGAAGACTTCTGACCTCTCCTTCCGTCTCCTCCTAGCCAAGAGTCCTGGGGCGTCCCAAGGCGCCTTGGTCCATCCCTCTGTTAAACCACAACAACATCTCGGCTTCCTAGCTCTGCCTCCGTCATCCCAACCACCATTAGGCCCTCTAGGGCCGGGCGCTGGTGACAATGACCCAAAGTGCTCTGGAGCCCCGGAGCATCACACAACTTATTTTAGGACCAGAGTAAAGAACCAAGAGGAAATCCAGTCCAACCTCATTATACAACTGGGGAAACTGAGGCACCGAGCGACTGAATCACTTCACAGGATCTCAGAGTTGGGGGTCGCATGAGACAGCCTCGAACACAGCCAGACGATCTCCCCCAAGGCACTGCCAGACAGCCCTGATCTTTAGGAAACTTCCCTGATCTCCCATCTATGCCGGCTGGCTTTCCTCCCCGCGCCCTCTCCTGCCCTCGGGCCCAGCAGAACAAGCCTAATCCCTCTCCCCATGACAGCCTTCCCGATTCCTGGAGACAGCTATCTTTTCCCCCATGAGCCTTTTCTTCTCCGGGCTATTAGTGGGAGCACATGCACACCCACATGCACCGCTTAGCTGGGAGAACGTCAGTCTGACATCTGTTGCTCTGAATAAGAAATAATAATAATCACCATCCATCCCTGAGCCCCCCTGTGACTGCCATCCTGCAGGTGAGCCCTCCTTCTTACAGGCTTCCCATGGGCCGGCCCCATAATACCCCGATATCTAAGGTGGGTTCTGCATCAGGGGCTACTTAACGCCAGCTCCAGACACCGAGGGAGCAGAATTGGACTCGGAGGTCTCCAAGAATGGCCGCAGTGAACTCCGGCCCCTCGGTCCTCAGAGCGTCACCGGCCTGCCCGAGCGGCCAAATGCACGGTACCGACTGCCGGGGAGTTATTGGGATTGGATGGCCTCTAAAATCGCCCCCAGTTCTCAAACTGGGATCGTATGAAATTATGGCCTGTAATCTCTAATGAGAGGTTCTTAACCGGGGCCCACGAACTTTAAAATAAATTTTCTGATAACAATCTCAACATAATTTTTTTTTGTAATTCTATAGTTTATTTTATGCATTTATAAACACGATCCTGACCATAGGCGTCCCCAGAATGCCTCTGAGGGGGTCCAGAACTCAGAAAAGGTTAAACCCGTGCTTTAAAGCACCCACAATAAAGAACCGAAGTGACGAACATCTCCTCGGGAAAATGACACGTCCATCATTAGCGCCATTTTTGGAGGGACTGATGGCTGTCTCGCCCCTAAAAGTCACAGCGGGAGGACCGTGAACCTGATGATGAAAACAGGACTGGAAATCGCTGCCTTATTCCTATCAGGATCCTCCCCCCCCCCTCCCCACCAAGCCTGGATGAAAATTAAGAAGATCGATTTTTAAACCCAGGCAAGTTCTTAGAGACAATGCAGCCTGATTTAATAATAATCAATGAAAGCCACAGACATTGATGCAAGAGGAGTAAGCCGGCTCCCCAAAAGGAGGCCAGAAAGATCACTCCAGACCTTCTCTTATGCACTCCGGTGACGCGACCTTCATAAATATTGCAGGGCCTTCGTGAACAACTGAGCAGCAGAACAGCACATCTTAAGAGCTGGGAAAAAATGGAGAGGAGACTTTTCTTCTTTAGGATCATAAAATCTGGAGCTACGGGGGACAATCCCCTCACTGCACAGAGAGGAACGGAAGCTCCAAAAGGTTAAGAAGAGATGCTTCTCCCTCCAAAATCTGAGCTCTCCCATTTCCCTACAAAGGATGATTCAGCTACACAGATCCCCAATCCTCCTAAACGGGGGTTTTCTCGTAGCTATAACGCTGCTTTTCTCAAGTCTTACACAGTTGTTGAGTGAATGAAAAACAATGCTATGTAGTATGGCTTCCCAAATACACAAAGCGATTAAGAAGCAAGTCAATTTAACTTCAAGCTTAGTTCGTCTCAAATATCACCAACTATATGAGGTCTTTCCTGATTCCCCCCTTGCCCAGCCACTAGACGGTTTCTCTCGTATTATTTTGTACTTATTCTCTCAATTTCCTTTCTATTTCCATAAACAATATGTCTTCCAAGATAGAACAGAATCTCCTCAAGGGCAGGTAAATTTTATTTTCGTCCTTCTTTCCTCATTGCTTCTCATAGAACCTAGTACACAGTCATCACTTTATAAAAACTGTTGTTTTATATATATATATATATATATAAATATACAAAATATATAAATATAAATAATTATTTATATATATATATATATATATATATATATATATATATATATATATATATAAACAACAGTTATATATGTGTATATGTAACTGTTGTATAAAAACTCTTGGTTGCTGGATTGATAAGGAACCTTCCAGGACTAAATCGATGATCCCATGAGCTTATTCTCCTGAATAATCTCTAGTGGGACCAAATGTCTTCCTTCCTACAGAAATCAATTCCTCAATCTTATGCCTGGTGCTTTTCCACTTTGAATAATATGAAATATTGGCTTCTGACACTTAATTATACAACCTGGGTGAGTCATTTCACCTCGTTTGCCTCCGTTTCCTCATCTGTAAAATGAGCTGGAGAAGAAAATGGCAAACTATTCGGGGGTCTTTGTCCAAAATAAAAACAAAACCCAAAAAGGGTCATGAAGAGTTGGACACAACTGAAACCAATTCAACAGCACTTGACTTTGAGTGCCCCTAAGAATAAAGATCCAAGTCTAGAATCCTTTCGTAAACATGTTTGACCTGGTGCGGTAAAAGAAATATGCACCGGTGATTCATTTCCAAGGCTCCACACATTAACAGCTAGAAGCGTTCAATCGGATATTTTAATTTATAATGGAGCCCTGATAATGTACTCTCATACCAAGACATTCTTCCCTTCTCTAGCTCTTGACTGACACAAGATTGAGAATCTTTAAGGTATAAATATTTGATAGAAACTTTCACTCAGCTTGGTTGTTGTTGTTGTTTTAAACCTCAGCTGTTTTCTATTTGCAAAGACCAGACATTATGGGGAATTTTTTTTTTAAAGACTTTTATGGATCTCCTGGACTGTGCTGGAGGCTTCAGGTCTCTTTGCTGGCCTCATGGCCCCAACCAGAATGGCTGTCTCTGTCTGATCTTAATGATTTGTGTTCAGAGGATCTGAATTCAAATTCTACCCGTGAGATTTATTATTTGTGTGAACTTGGGAAAATGTCAATCGCCATGTGCCTCAGTTTCCCCATTTGTAAAATGGGAGTCTCTCTCCATTGCTCCCTTTAGATCTGTGACCTGAAATCTGGTGTCCTCTGGAAGCAGGAACAAGAGAAAGGCAATTTAAGGTTCTCCTCCCATTCTAGTTCTCACTGTGCCCACTCCCAGTCAGAGGGAAGAGCCTTTGGGACACAGGTTTATTTCACCTTTCCATACCCAGCACCTTGCAGAGCTCATTACTCAATGACCATTAGCTAAAGGAGGTCTTGGGCAAGAGACTCGTCTCTATGGACCACCGAGGTCCCCAATAGAGTCTCTCTAAGAAAGGATCTATTTCAGCTTTAACATTCTACGTGTCATGTTCTCGTATTCTATGTTCTAAGGTTCCTCAGAGATCGAACATTCTGTGTTCTAAGATGTTCCCAGTTCTAGCTCTCCGCCTTCAAAAAGCCCTCCCCACATTGACATTCTATGTGTTGCTCCTGGTTCTAATGACTGCTTAAGCAATACAGTTCCTGTCCTCAAGGAGCTTCCATTTCAACTTTAATTGTTGCTTCTGGCTTCTACTTAAAGAAGTAGAACCCTTTAGGGATGGTAGGGATGGGGAAGGTAGCCTTTGGAAAAAAATCCAACTGGGCTAAATTACTTCCTGATCAGTCTTGGTCATTTCACTGTAGCCATTTCGTGACTGGTCTAGAGAACCCTATGAGATGGTTCCTTAGAGGAAACATCTAAGACAGTGATCAATGGATTCAATTAGTTACAGTACAATCCTACTGAGATGAAGCAGATCAAGACAACTTGTCCAGCCCAGCTAAAAGGACTTCCCAGACAAGTGCAGCCTTCGGATGGCTCCCACCTTCTCCAGCCTTCCAGGGAAGAGCCGCTGCTCCAAGACACCTGGCCGGAGGAGTTCTGTAGGTCCTGCTCGCTGCTCTTCCCTCACTCCCTCTCTTCCTCCTCCTTCAGCTTTTCCCTTTCTCTCTCTTTGTCTCTCTCTCTTCTTTCTTCTTCCTTTTCCTGTTTCAATCTCTCCCCTTTCTTCCCTCCTTTTTCTCTTTGTTTTTCTCTTTCTTCTTCCTTTCCTCTGTTTCAGTCTCTCTCCCCTTTCTTCCCTCCTTTTTCTCTTTGTCTTTCTCTTTCTTCTTCCTTTTCCTCTGTTTCAGTCTCTCTCCCCTTTCTTCCCTCCTTTTTCTCTTTGTCTTTCTCTTTCTTCTTCCTTTTCCTCTGTTTCAGTCTCTCTCCCCTTTCTTCTCTCCCTTTTCTCTTTGTCTCTATCTCTCCCCCACTCTCTTCTCTCTTTCCCTCCCTCCTCTCTCAATCCCTCTTTTTCTCATTTTTCTCTGTCTCCCTCCCCTCCCCCTTTTCCTCTCTTTCCATCTCTCCTTCCTCTATCTCTCTTTTTTTTCTTCTCTCTCCTCCTCTCTTCCCTCTCTCTCCCCTGCCCATATTCTCTCCCCACCCCCCACCTGGAAGTATTTAAATCTGGTTTTTAAAAGACTAGGTAAGATTACAACTGCATCTCTTCACACACAGGAAGTGTTATACAGACCAATTTTCTAATGACAGCAAATAAACCCTTCCCACAACATCCAGGCAGCCCAAAATTAACTCTGTGGCCACTGCCCAACCACAGTCTGAAATAGCTCGGCCGCTCGTCGGTCTGAGCCTTCCTCAAGCCCTGGCCTTTCCATTCTCCTTCTGGGTGAAACCGGATCCCAGCCACCGAGCCGGGGCGCTCGGACGGCCAAGCGAAGGGTCTATTTGGGGGACTGCCGCCCCAGACGCACTCTGGCTCCCGGCGGAGAAGTCCCCTCCGGGGGGAGGGGGGAAGCAAACCCTGGGCTCTTTTTCTTCACTATTTTATAGCTGTTGGGGGCAAACATTTGACTCATTCTGACTGGCGGAGCATCTGGGTCACCTGCCAATCAAAAAGTCCGGCGGGGTCACCTCTTGTCCGCCCGAAGGGAGCAGTCTGGCCCGCTCCGCCCCCTCACAGCCACAAAAGGTCATCGTTTCAGAGACAGGTGGGCTTTAAGGTCTGCAAAGCAAGTGACTGGGCAGTCTTCCCAACAAGCCACGACGGGACCCCCACATGGGACCCCCACACCTCCCTCCACGGCCGGGCCCGGTACCGCGCCACCGGACACCTCCCACTTTTCCTCCACTTCGGACCGCCAGGTCGTGCCTTTTATCTGGCCCCGAGGACAGCCGGGGCCCGACGAGGGTGAATAATGAATCCCGTGGAGCGGTCGCACACACTTGGATTCAAACTATTCAAAGGTATAATTATAAAAAATACGGTCCCAGTTCCAGCCCAATGGGCCCGTGCGATGCAAATCCGAACGAGGCGATGCCTGGTGGGATTCAGGCTCACACTAGTCGGGATCCAGCTTTGGGCCCTTTACACACGCTCCTGGACAGTTGGTTGCCTGATCGGGAGCTGCCCCGGGTGCTGAGAAGTGACCCGTCCACGCGGCCCAGTAAGTGGCAGAAATCAGACTCGAACCCAGACCTTCTGACTCCGAGGACGGAGCTCAGACTATTACACGCATTCAAATGTTCACGCGGCACCAAAGTCTGCAAGGTTTTCCCGTCATGGAAATAGTTGTGAGATTCCCCTGAGGCCATATGGCACATGCCTCGTACGTATAGGGTGAGTGCCTAATAAGTGCTCCGTGAGGAGGAGGAGGAAAAGCCCCCAGGGATGTGCTATCACTGCGTTCTCTCATCCAAGTCTCGCAGGCATCCCCATGTGGGTCACGCGAGATGGGATCGCCCCCGTTTTAAGTAAAAGGGAAGGTCAGTATTGGCCACGGTCACAAGGAATGAGCCCGTTTCTGCCCGTCTCCCCATCAGCCAGCGCTACGCTGATTTCCTCCATCCCTGGGATCCCACCCTGCTGCCTCCCTGTCCCCTCTGCCAGGAATTCTCATAAGCTATCTGGCTTCCCTGAAGGCAAAGCTCAAGCATCCCCCATTTTCTGGGCCCTCCCTCAACGACCTAATTATTGATATATTTCATTTCTAGATAAAGTGGGCAGAGAGAGGTTGTGGAGTCAATAAACATTTATTAAGCACCTACTGTATGCCAGGCATTGTGCTAAGACAGAGATAGGGGAAAAGAGGCAGAGGAAGGGTGACCTTTCCAGAACTCTCCATAAGGCCGTGGTCTGCATTATCTGAGTGCCTTTCCTCACCTAGAAGTTCCCGCTATTAAAGAAATCACGAGTCTGGCGTCCGTCCCCAGGTCGCTATTTATTCCCTACAGACCAGGGGCATGGACGTGTCTCGCCCAGCGTAAGGTAAATCCTTTCTGCAAGGACGGCTTCCCAGTCCTCCAGAATGCTGAGATAGCCTCCAGCTTATCCTGCACAAACGTGGTCACCAGTACTTCTCTCTCCACCAGAAGGAGCTCCTCACAGGCAGGGACCCCCTTATCCCTTCCTCTGTAGCCCGGTGTCCGGCACATAGTAGGTGCCTAATTAATGCTTATTGATTTGACTCGCAGTCACTGTATTTGTATACAGTACATCCATGTATCGAGCCCGCGGCCGGTGCGAGGCCGGATGGACGCCCTCTCCAGGGCGACCGCGGGGCCGGGCTGCCCCAGCCAGCAGCTCTCGGCCGGGCTCCGGCCCTCGGCGGGTTAAGAGACAGTGGGCCCCGAGCCTGGGGCTCCAAGGCCAAGCTTCCTTTTTGTGGTCAGCGGGGGAGCTGTGTGGTTGGACTGGGTGAGTCCGGAGGATTGCTTTTGTTTTGTTTTTTTCTGTGTTAAAACAAGGGAAAGTGGGCCGCTTACAGTGCCGGGAAACCGCAGCCAGCGTGCTCTGCTCTTGCTTTCTCCCCTAAATGTGGCCTAGAGCGATTCTGCCTTCCAAAAAAGGTTTAATTTAAACCATGTCCAGGGCTCGGGGCTGCCACGTTTCCAGGCTCCACATTCCTTCCTCATCTGCGGAACCGACATCCTCGGGCTCCGATGGGATCCAGACAGAGTACAATAAATGCACTCTCACCACCCCTCCATTACTTAATTTGATAATAACAAACCCCTCTCTCCGGCAACTTGCCTTTCTCCTCCTTCCTGAGCGGAATGATCCTAGGGGCCCATTCAAGCGGTTTGGATTGTTGCAGCGGGACCTTTCCCTTTTTGTGGAGGGGGATAGGAAAGGGAGTGGGGGGCGTAAGCTTGGCCCCGAGGTTCCCAAGTGGCCACACAAACCTGCAGTGGCAGCCCTGAGCAGCCAAAAAAGGGGGCGGGGGTCTGCGATACGTATTCCTTAGGAAACTAAGAACGCAACCTGGATTTCCTGGAAAAACTCCCAATGTCTATTCCGGTGTGCACACAGTGTTTGTATTTTATTTCCTCCACTAAAATGTGAGTTTCTTGAGGTCAGAAACTGGTTTTCTTCCCATCACAGTGCTGGGCAAACAGTAGGCACTTAATAAATGCTGACTAACTGTAGAAAGATGGCAGCCGCCAGCCCGGGCAGGACAATGGCCTTCTGCCCAAGTGGTAAATCTCCAAAACCTGAGAGCCTCATACAGAGCAGCTGGGAGGAGCCGGTCTGACTTTTGGCAAAGTTCTCTCACTAAGGAGACAGGGAGGATGGTGGCTCGGTGACGTAGTGGAGACGGGACGTGTGTTCAAATCCTCCTCACACACTTGCTGGGAGACTCTGGGCAAACCTCAGTGTACCTCAGTTTCCCCATCTCAAAGATAAGAAGGCTATACTAAGATCCCATCTACTTTTAAATCTATTATCCCCTGAAATCTGTGTGAGACCCAGAGGATTATTGGGAGACTCAGATAAGATTAGTGCAGGATTAAAAAGTGCTTTGCAAACTCTTGTGATTATCACTTATTATCGCCAGTCACTCCAAGTTCATTCCACAATAACAGGAAGGGGCTCTTTGCGCTAGGAACTGGAGCAGCCCATGGACCCCAAAAGGCGGTTTCCTGCCCTCAGGAGGGCTGCAGTTAGTCTGGTGGGGGCCGTGTGCAAACCAAGCAATGGCCCTGCCTTCAGGAGCAAGTCCCCCCACAGCAGCCATCAGGAAGATCAGCCAGGATCGGTGACTCTGGAGTTGGAATTTAAAGGGATGATAAATTCAACAGGAGAAGGGGAGAAGCAGGGCCGAATCTAGTCTGGGCAAAGGCCGGAGGCAGGAAGACACAGGGTATATTCTGATTGGGCGGCCGTGGAAGGCCGTGGTCGCCACATGGGCCCCAAAGAGGGCCAGGGAGGAAGAAATGTCGCCCCCAAAGTCGGCTGTGGGGCGGCCGCCGATGGGAAGATGGGGAGGGCCCAAGGAAGAATGGGAGATCGTTCTGTGGGACCTTCAGACTTGGGGTCACGTTCATAGAGCGAGCTAACGATCGGTCCTGGGCTCGAGGGGACGAGGGACTCACCATCGTCCGATGGTCCAAAGAGAACTCTGCTCTGGAACCCCCTTGGCTCAGCCTCTTATTTAAGTGCACAAGGATTTAAGCCCACTCAGGGCTCTGGAGACCAGTCAAAGAGACTTCCTAAAACAGAACTATGTATTTTCAGTAGCAAAAAAAAAGAAGAAGAAAGAAAAAAAGGGGGAAAAAGCCTTATTGATGGGATAACTGCCAAGCTAAGTCCATTTTTTAGTTTAACAGCCTAGAGAGTGTCGTTTGAAACTACTTGGTAAAATACAAACGTGGCACAATATTCCAAAAATATATCAATGCAGTGAATTCTTTGCAGTCTCTGAAATCTCCTTCTAAAGATCAGATTTCCTTCCCACAGAATACTTGGGCTCTGCTGGAGACAATAGGCATTGCCCAGTGCTGGCTATCAATTTTCTCGGATAACCAAGTCTCCGAATAAAAAGACAATGAATAGTGCCCCAAAAGGGGGAGGGAACGGCAGAGGAAGAACAGAGCGTTTGAGAGTGCTGTAAGTACGGTATTTAGGGAGGAGTCCGGCCCTCGGTTTCCCTTTCGGTAGAACGTATAGGACGACAGGTTTTAAGTTGGTTTTTGGTGGCCCGGTGCCATAAAGACCCAGAGTCCAGAGGGAAGGCTGCTTTCCAGGCCGGGCACCAGGATCACCTTCGGGCCCTACTGACCGGTCAGACAGACCCCGCCCCAGCTGTCATCCCCAACAAGAACTCATCCCCTGAGCCACACAAGCCGCTGGGCGTCCCAGCACCCCCGGCCCGCAGGGGATCTCGGCGCCTCTCCCACGCCTTTCGCTCCAGCACGCTGCCTCTGCTAACAAATTTACTTTGGTTACTCCCAGTCAGGAAGGCCCCAATTCGGCTCAGACTCCCACCGTTCCCTCGCTAGATCGTAAGCTCCTTGAGGGCGAGGACCATCCCTCCCCTCTTTTTTCCTCCTCAACCATTAAGTTCTGTTAAGATTCATTCATGGCGTTTCTCCAGAAGCCCCTGGGGACCAATGGGAAGGGGTCTGGAGGTCACCAAGGCAAATCATTGTGCACCCGGGGAACACTTAGAGCTCGCTCAGGCCCAGGGACATGGAGACCCTCCCTCAAGAAGCTTACTCTGACTGGAGAAATGTTTCAGAGAGTCACAGAACTCTCCAAAGGAGTGAAATGGGAGAGATGGCAAAGTCTTATGGGAAATTTGGGGAAGAGAACATCATTTTCATGTGGGGAGGCTGGGAACAGCCCCAAGAGGATACTGGCACCCAAGGGCACATAAAAATAAATGTTCATGGATTGGCTGACTAAACAGACTTCTAGACAAAAGCCAGTAAGGCTAAGGGCAAAGAGCATATCAGACGTGACGGGAGCATGGAAAGGAGAGCACCTGAGGGTGCCTGGGGAGCACAGCGGCCTCGGCTGATCTTGGCTGTGCCCGGGTCAAATGCCACCTTCAGCACCCACGAGCTGCATGGTCTGAAGTGAGCCATTGCCCTCTCTGATCTTCATTTGCAAGATACCATCAATGGGGAGATAAAGATATAAACTGTGATCCTAGGACTCGCAATGTCCCTTTCTGTTCCCAAACCTACAATCCTCCATGAGCCCAGCCTTCTTTCTACACACTTTGTTTTCTCTCCTCCAAGTTGAAGTCTCAAAGTGGAAGGAAAGAGGGAGGGTGGAGGGAAGGAAAAAAGAAAGGAAGGGAGGAAGTGAAAGAAACAGAGATAAGGAAGGGAAGAAAAAAGAGGAGGAAAGGAGAGAGGGAAGGAGGGAGGGGAAAAGGGGGAAGGAAGGAAGGAAGGAAGGAAGGAAGAAAGGAAGGAAGGAAGGAGAGAGAGAGAGGAGAGAAGGAAGAAGGGAGGAAGGAAGGAAGGAAGGAAGAAAGGGAGGAAGGGAGGAAGTGAAGGAAACAGAGATAAGGAAGGGAAGAAAAAAGAGGAGGAAAGGAGAGAGGGAAGGAGGGAGGGGAAAAGGGGGAAGGAAGGAAGGAAGAAAGGAAGGAAGGAAGGAGAGAGAGAGAGAGAGGAGAGAAGGAAGAAGGGAGGAAGGAAGGAAGGAAGGAAGAAAGGGAGGAAGGGAGGAAAGAAGGAGGGAGGGAAGGAAGAAAGGGAGGAAGGGAGGAAGGGAGGGAGGAAGGGAGGAAGAGAAGGAAGGAATTCCACTAAAAGATAAAGAGGAAAAATGATCTCATACTCTGATGCTTTGTGGGTGGGTTTTTCATTCTTTGTTTTTAGTAAAGCTTTAGTCTAAGTTAATTTTAACGTCCTAGCAATACCCTCTCCAAAATATGGGTTTCTAACAGAAACCTGACAGACCTTTAATTACTCTAGCTCATTGTGCAATAACCCCTTGCCTCTTTTCATCTCTGCCCACCATTTCCAGGAAGCCTCCTGGCCTTGCCGTGGGCCGGCCCTGACCCCAGAAGGGAAGCCCAGCCAGACACTTGCCTCCCGGGTTCCGGCAATGCCCAGGCCAGGGCACCGTCACTGATGGCTGGGACTTTCGAAGTTTGCCTAAAAGGCGGAAGTTCCTCCCCAAATAGTGGGGGCAGCGTTCCGCCGGCCTGCTGCCTCTTCAGACAGGTGATTAATCTCATGATCGATAGACCATATGATTAGGCACTAATAGCTGATAGGAGGGGAGAATAAACAACCATAAATTTCCTTTGTGCAGAGGAAGCCAAGTGTAAGTGAGGTCAGATAATGGGCCACACTGGGTCATGTTGCCCAAGAAGCCCATGGAGAAAAACAAAAATGGAGGATCCGTGGATTTTTTAATTCTTTCCCATCATTATCTTTCCCATTCTGAGACTGCTCAGGGTGCTCAGGGTACCCAGGGAGACTGGGAGCAAACTGGAGACAACTCCAATGTTAGCCTGATGGCTCACAGATAACCGAATTGTCCCCGGGTGGTCCTTCTCCATCCCATCCCCCTTCCTTGATCTGGGAACCATCAGACTTTGTGCCTGGAGGGGAAATTAAAATGCTCTGGAATCAAGTCCCCAATATTGCTGAGGGGATTCAGCCCAGTCCACCATCTCCCACCCCTCAACCCCCAGCCATCTCAAGACATTCGTCGAGTGTCTGAATCCTACAAAAGCACACGTCTTGCTTGGGGCTGTTCCTTTCTCAGCATGCCCTGAACCTCCAGGATCAGGCTACCCACTAAAAAGGCAGAGTTTCAGGTCATAAATCTCATCCTTCCTTTTCTCCTTTCCCTTGTCTTTTTCCTTTTCCAAGATTCTTCCCACCCCCACCCATCATCCCCTTGAAAGAAAGAAATCAATCAATCACTCCGGGACTAAAATGAAAAAGCTGGGCTGCCACTTTGCTAGATGAGTTTCTCTTGTTCTTAGTCCTATCAAGAAAGAAAATCAACAATAGGCCATCCTTCTCCCCACACCCACCCTTAGGTAGCCCCAGCAGCCCCAGCTCCAATCCCCAAGAAGCAGAGAGTTCTGGCTGTAGACTTCTAGCAAAGGAAGGGGAAGATGAAGACCCTGACTAGAGTAAAATTACAGAGGGCTGGATCTGGCTACCAGAGTCTCTCTGCGAGCTACCTGACGCTCTTCTGTGTTCAAGCGTTCCCCTCCAATCCTTTCCCCACTTCCAAAAGGTTGAGGACTCCCTCACATTTTAAAGATGTCCTTTGTTCAATGCTGGAACAGGCAGGGAACCCAGCATTGCTCCGCTCTTCCATTCTACTGCCTCCGTGGGCCCTTCTGGAAGGATATTTGAGGGAAACCTGGGCTGGAAAACCCTTGGGATTTATTTGTTCCTTGTAAGACTTTAAGTCCATTTCCCATTCAGAGTGAACAACGATCCACACTTGGGCAGAAGGTTGATGCTGGGTTGATGCTGGTCTATAGAAAGACTCAATTCAGAGGCAGTTAATCTAAACACAGGTCAAAGTGTGACACCGTCAGTTGACCCCCTGGAATCCTTCTTCTGTTTTTTGCTTTGGTTTGGGGTTCAGTGTTTATCTCACCAAATCTCCTGAAACAATCAGAGACGGATCCAGATGTCCCCCCTTTGGTGGTAGTGTAGCAAGAACTCCAAAGGACAGCCATTTTAAAAAAAGCTTTTCTTGGGACACTAAGGCAGAACTGTACTGGTCATGGTGATTCCTAGCCTGGATCTCCACACTCTTAAGCCCACCTTTTTGAGTGTCCCCAAACCTTCCAGCTGAATGGAAACTGGACTTATCTACTCAGCCCTTCAGAGGGGGCAGGCGCTTTACAGGTCATCTTGCCAAACACCTTCTTTGATAGATGAGGAAACCAAGTCTAAGAGATCCCAAATCACCTACGACTAAGTGGAAGAACTAGAATTTGAACCTGCTCCTTCTCAGCTCAGTTATTTTTCTACTAAGTCATGACTCTCAAAGGGATCTTTTATGGGCACTTATATTTACTGCACACTCTGAATACCCAGCTATCTCCAAGTGGAGGCTCGAGACACCATCTGTTCCGAGTCCGAGTCTGAGATGGGTTTTATTAGATGGCCCTGAGACCCCTTCTAATGCAGAGATTTTGGAATTTTTAAGGAATAGACAGTCCCAATTCTGCAAAAGCAAGAGGAGGAGGAGGAGGAAGAGAAGAGGAAGGAAAAGGAGGAGGAGAAAGAGAAGGAAAAAAAAGAAGAGGGGGAAGATGTGGAGATGGAGAAGGAAGAAGAGGAAAAGGAGAAAGAGGAAAACAAGAACAAGAATGAGAAAAGAAGAAAAGGAGGAGGAGGAGGAAGAGGATATAGAGATGGAGAAGGAAAAAGAGGGAAAGGAGAAAGGAGGAGGAAAACAAGAACAAAAAAAGAAGAAAAGAAGGAGGAGGAAGAGGATATGGAAATGAAGGAGGAAGAAGAGAAAAAGGAGAAAGAGAAGGAAGAGGAAAACAAGAACAAGAATGAGAAAAGAAGAAAAGGAGGAGGAAGCGAATGAGGAAATGGAGGAGGAAGAAGAGGAAAAGGAGAAAGAGAAGGAAGAGGAAAACAAGAACAAGAATGAGAAAAGTAGAAAAGGAGGAGGAAGAGAATGTGGAAATGGAGGAGGAAGAAGAAGAAAAGGAGAAAGAGGAGGAAGAGGAAAACAAGAACAAGAATGAGAAAAGAAGAAAAGGAGGAGGAAGAGAATGTGGAAATGAAGGAGGAAGAAGAAGAAAAGGAGAAAGAGGAGGAAGAGGAAAACAAAAACAAGACACCTAGCTGTCAACATGACATCTCTATTCTTTGCATCTTGGGTGAATGACTCTTGGGAATCGGATGGGCCAGATTATAACCTGGAGAGCTCTCCAAGGACCCAGAGCAGAAGCCCAAACCAGATCCGGCTGCAAGGAACAATGTGCAGGACCAGCCCACAGGGAACCAGACCCAGATTTTTCTGGATGGATGGATTTTCATCCACTAGCTGTGTTGCAACTGGAAATGGGCTCGGTAGGAGCAAACACTTTGTAACAGACATTTTGTCGCTACTGTTTCAGCTTGAGCCCACTCTACCCTGAACCGGAGAGAGTATAAGGAAAAGCACAGTCCCTGAGCCTGGGTGGGCAAGCGTTCTGTACACTGTTCTTCCACACTTTCTCAGTGTTCTCATAATACTTAATTGATGTCAACTGATTAAATGATCCTAGTCGCAGGGTCACTCGGTGCTATTAGGTAAGACTAATTATAACTGACAAACGCCAGCTGGGGAAAACATAAAATGGAGACTCGGGGAAGGCAGCCCCGACACAGGGAGAGCCTGGAGATGAAAAGGTTTTATTGTTCTGAGGACTAGAGAGAACGGCCCTTCTCGGGGAGTCCTGAGCTTATCCGGACCACGCTCCATCTCTACGGCACCGCGCAGACTGACGTCCGGGAGACGCTCTCATCCCTAAACACTGCGACGCTTTAGTTGGTTCTGTACTGGTTGAAAAAAAGCAAATCTCATCTGGTCCCTTTCTACATGGAAAATGCTAATGAGCTAGGGTTGTAAAGCAAAGCACCCAGCTGATGTGGAGGTCTGCCAACCAGCCACACTTTCCTAGAGGGAAAATTCAGGTAGAAGAAATTTCAATAGACTCCGAAAGGAGAAGCTTGGGTTTCCTCTGCAGAGGCAATTTCTGCCAACACAGAAATAACGCAATTCGCAGGATCTCCTTTAAAAAACCGTACGAGTGACGTGGACACCTAAAAGATAATGTTCAATAACGGGCGCCATCCTGAGGGGCTGGTTAATGTTAATTAGAACATACTCCCAGGTCTCCCCAGATTGCCCTAGCATATTAATGGTCCAACTGGAGGGGAAGGACTTCCTTCATCTGGGTTATATTGAACATTCTCCAGTCCCCCAGGATCATACTGTGCTTCTGCTTCAAAAGCAAATCTTAATTTTGAGAGCCACAGAGACCCCGAGAACTAGAAGGGATCTGAGAAATCAGTGAGCCCACCACTAACGCAGAGGATGAATCCTTTCTTCGCCAGCTCAGATAAGTAGTCCCTGTGCTTGGCGCATAGTGGGTGCTTAATAAATGTGTATAATAAACTGACAGCGAGAAGACCTCACTACCAAAGTATGTCACTCATCCCTCTTTTTGGACAACTCAATTGTTAGGAAGGTTTTTTTCTCCCCTTACAATGAGCCAAAATTTGCTTCCCTCCAACTTTCCCTTGCTGGCCCCAGCTCTGCACTCCCAAGCCAAGTTAGAAAAAAATCTAATCTATCCATGTGACTCTGATAGTTGCATGTTTTGAAATAAAGAAGTCACACACAAATCTTGCCATATTTGACAAGTCCCATTATGTTATCTCTTCGTTATCTGTCTTTGCTGCGGTGGATTAAACATATCCAAAATTTCCCATCGAGCTGGCTTCCATGACTGACCGTGCCCCTTCTAAAATGGGGTGCCCAGGAGAGGACCTGGATGCCCATAAGGAGTTTGCCTAGGGCAGAATGCACCGGGACTATATCACCTTGACGTAGACACTACATTTCTATTAATGCAGCATAGGAGGGAATTGCTTTCCTACAGTTGACTCCCAACAATAAGTTCACATTCCTCTGTACATTGTAGGTCTTTTTCCCATGAACTGTATCTTATCCACATTCTCCCATCCATTCCATACTGTGTAAATTTCTTTTCTGACTCTAAAGCGCCGTATTTTTATTGAATTTCCTCACGTGAGACCCCGTCCACCAGCCTAGCTTGTCAAGACATTTCAAGGTCCGCATCCTGCCATGTATAATACAGCCATGTCTCTTTCCCAAATCTGAGAAGCAAGAGCCCTGTGCCTTCATCCAAATCAGAGATCAAAAAACTGATTAAATTACTAATAATTAAGTTATTCATTTTAATTAACTTTAATTAATTGAATTTAGTAATCAAATTATTAAAAGTAGCAAGGCCACATAAAGAGGCTTGGTGTTCTCCATTAGGGAATTCCTACCAGATTAATATCAATGCATTAATCAACATTATTGGGTTCCATTCTAGAGCCATCTAATCCACATGCTGCCATTTTTCTCCCCCGAGGCTATTGGAAGGAACTCTGTCAAATGCCTTGCAGAAATCCAGATATAGTATCCACATCCCCGGACTGACCTGAATGGTAACCCTAACTAAAAAGGAGATGAGGCAAGTCTTTAGGAACCCAAATTGGCTTTCCTTTAGAATTTTGCATAAATTCAACATCGAGTATATAGACCCATAGTTTGAAATATCTGCCTTCCTCCCATGGATAACATCTTCAATATTTATTTTTTTATTTATTCAATATGTTTCTTCAAAGGTCACCCTCAGCATGTCAGCAATCATCCTGGCAAGGCCGGGACTCTGGGGCATCATTCCCAAGGTCCATGTAACTTAAGACTCCGGAGCAGGGTTCAGGTCTTGCCTCAGGTACATTACCTAGCAGAATGAGCCTTGGCAAGTCACTCCACCTGTTAGTTTCAGTTTCCTTATCTGTTGAAGGGAGGTAATCACAGCCTCACAGGGCAGCTGTAATATCCAGTAAAATAATATACGTCAAGCTCTTTACTAACCTCAAAGCTAGTTTTATTTTCCTTCCTGTTCTGAGGTTCATTTGCCCGGGTAGAAAAGGCAGAACAAACATGAACTGACTTTGATCTGACTTTGATTTTACTTAGGGGAAAGTTTTTTTTTTAAGTACTTTGATAGTTTTATTTTAACATAATTCGTTTCCACGTCTTTCATTTTAGACATTTAAAATGTTTCTGAGGAATCCACAGTCTTCATGAGCCAAAAGAAGGGATCCACAGAACCAAAAAAGTTAAGAATTCTTGAATTTAAAGATTCAGGCCAGAAAAAGCTCTTTGGAAGCAGGACATTATTTCACTTGTAGTAGGGGCATCCTCACTGTCTAGCACTATTTCTAGCATACAGTAGGTATTTAATAAATGCTTTTTGGTTGATCAATAGCCTCTCTCTGAATGTTTTAAAAGTGACTGCTGGAGTCTTGGGAACATGTCAGAGTATATTTGATTTTTACCTTCTAGCTCCCTCTTTATGCATCATGAATGATATTCTTTTCTCAATTTTGCAAACCAATCCCTCTTTACAGTATCATAATAATAGCAGAATAGAAATTTACAGTCACTTCTTCTGTCCCAGAAAGGATGAAATTGTCTGCAGGCACACTGAGAATGTCTCAGCCTCTCTTTTTGGACCTCACTAAATATACTCCATCCCTGACCAGGAGAATGGTCTTTTTCTCAGCCATGTCTCAGAAGTCCAGAGTGTCTTTTAAAATAGGGTATCTACGTGGAACAGCGTGTGGACCACCACAGAGCTTTCTCACTCTCTCTGTTGTTTGCTTGCCTTTTGTTTTCTTTCTCAGTTTCTCTTTTCTTCCTTCTTGATGTGATTTTTCTTGTGCAATGCAGTGTATAACTATGTATATATATATATTGGATTTAACATGTATTTTAACATATTTAACATGTATTAGTCTACCTGCCATCTTGGGGAGAGAATGGGGAAAGGAGGGGAAAAGTTGGAACAGAAGGTTTTGCAAGGGTCAATGTTGAAAAATTACCCATGCATATGTTTTGTCAATAAAAAACTTTAATTAAAAAAAAGGGGTGTCTACTTTCCACTGTGCTTCCTCTTCTAAGATCTTTAACTTCAATGAGAAACAGTGAAAAAAATACCCGTTGTGATACTTGTATGTGCTTAAGGGTCCTCCTCAGCAACATTTTCCAAGTTTCTTGTGGGAATACCTCTACTTCCCCCATGGATCACCACTTTAGGTCTGACTCATCCCCCTCTGAAGGCACGGCTGCGCCAGTTCCCACCGACAAATATATAGCCCCATCCCTCCAAACTTAGCCATCCCACAAAACTACGTTCTTAATCCTACTTAACACCTTTGTGCAGCCGGAACCATAAAAACTATAGGTGGAAGGACCAAATCAGGATGACACATTTTCCAACCCCGCAGAAAGCCCAAGGTCTATTTTCAAAGCAAAGAAGGCACAGAGATATTGTCAAACAAGACGGAAACCATTCCCAAGCAGTCACCCTCCACGATAAGATCCCACTTTTAAAAAATTCCCTCAATCCCCAAGGACTTGATGTAAGAGGCCTTTACTGTAATTACACATGACTCCATGATGGCAACCTTGCAAATTATTTGGCCCCGGTGTGTCTCGCCATTTGCTAGAAAACACTTTTGAAATTTAAAGATGGCACCTACAATTACTTCATTAGCAATCAACCTGCACTTTAATTTTCATCTTACAAGTACTTAGGAATCTGCTGTATTTATTTTTTTGGGGAAAAAAGAGGTCTGGTAAGTCATCCTTGGGTGTCTATAGCTCTCAAATTGGATTATTTTCACAGGAAAAGAACCGTCCACGAGCTTCGCCGATGGATAGATTAGGCGATGGACCTTAAACTCGAAAACCTAACTTAACATTCCGGGTGATCACTGACCGTCTTCCCTGACCCAGCTCGCATAATTTTTGCCTTCCATGGAGGAGTCTGTTGTGTGAAAAGAAAATCCTTGAGAGAGTTAATGAATGTTAATACATGGGAAGCAGCGGGCGTCTCGGAAAGGGCACAGGGGTAGGGTCGGAAAGCCAGACCTGATTGAATCCCAACTCTGCTCGTTTCTAGCTGCCGTAAACTTAGCAAAGTCTCTCTCCTCCAGACCCCAGTGGCTCAAACATAAAAGACAAAGGTGGAAGCCAAAGAGCTCTATGATCTTTTCCAACCCTGGGTCACAAGGACTAGTTCCAAGATGGCAGAATTGGATGCTCATGGCCAACAGTAATAGTTAATATCTTATGGTGTTCTGGGATTTGCAAAATAAAAGTGTGATTTTTCAATGTTCCCCTAAATGATGTCCCGACTTCCTAAGGGCCACGGTCCTAGCTAAGTCACTATTTGGGACTTCAAATGCATTTGTCCATGGAAGAACATTATGCACCAGCATGCAGGTTCCAGGCCAGGCCACAAAGCCTGCCCTAATGGAGGAAGGCTGGGCCAGTGGTCCTATGAAGTCTGACCACTGCACACAGATAATGAATGTTTCCAGGTGGAAATGCACTCAGCACCCAGGGCTCACCACCTCAGCTCTTTTTTGGCCCATCAGTGGAAACATCAGGGATTCCCGTCTCCACCCAGCCTGGTCCGGGTCTAAGCCATCAGTCGGGGCTGTCGCTGGATGGGGGTGAATAGTCAGCTTCCCATCAGCTCCTGTGCTGATCCTGCTGCCCCAGAAGGCAAAGTGATCTAAAAAATCATCTATAAACCAATTTTAAATCGCCAGCTCGTATAACTCTGGCTCCCCAATATCACCGAAGAGTTCCCTTATATGTATTTTGGGGGACGATCATCCCTAGTAGCACAAACAGACTGTCAGAGTAGGAAAGCAGGTGAAAAGAGTTCTAGCTCAGAGTCAGGAAAGACAAGTTCAAATCACAGGCCTGGCACTTTCAGTGGCATGGAACCCCCTCCTAGCAAGATCATTAAGCCTCAGTTTCCCAATCTGTAAAATGAGAATGACCCATCTCATACCAGAGAAGTCATGGGCTTTTAAGGCAAAATGAGATAAATATGTACAAGAGCAATTTGAGAATTATTTTGTTGTGCTTGTTTTTCTTTTTCTGTTATTCAATTGGAAAGAAGGAAGGAAGAAAGGAGAGAAGAAGGAAAGGAAAGAGGGAGGCAGGAAGGAAGGGAGGAAAAAAGAGAGATGAAGGAAGGAAGGAAGGAAGGAAGGAAGGAAGGAAGGAAGGAAGGAAGGAAGGAAGGAAGGAAGGAAGGAAGGAAGGAAGGAAGGAAAGAAGGAAGGAAGGAAGGAAGGAAGGAAAGAAGGAAGGAACTTATTACCTACTCATTTCTCCCTGCTTCAAGTTTGGGTTCTGCTTCTGTCAAAACAAGGAGTTGAATAGCAGATGCTAAGGCTGATATTCATCAATTATTTACCCAGTTAAAAACAACAGAATCATTTTTTTTGGGGGGGGAGATCTTTATATCTTATTTTTAATTATCTTCACTAATTGTTATTATTTTAAAGTAATAATTTTAAAATTTTATTTTATTTTAAAGTTATGTCAAAATCCTATGAGAAAATAAGGATTCTTTAAAAGACTTGTATTTTTCTCTTCATTTTACAAATGGGGAAACTGAGATCCAGGAACCTTAAGTATTTTTTCCCAGGACCACACATTTGGTAAGTTAGAGACAAGTTTGGAACTCAGCTCTTCAGAAGTTTATACTTTATAAACTGCCTTTCTGTTTAGAGCCCCATTTTCAAATGTTCAGGTGGCTTAGAGATCACCTGCTTCTCAGAAGGACTTGATACTAAGGGCATTTCCTCCTGCCAGAGCAGCCAAGTGGTATGGGGCAGCTAGCTCGGGGAAGGAATGAGGAGGGCTGGGTAAATAATCTCTTCACTCCTGGACCACAGAGCAGCCACAGGAGCTGCCTCTCTTGCCAGGCTGGGCGTTCCGCTGAAGAGGAAGCCCTGTAGAGTGGTTGGAAGCCGTGGGGCCAGATGCCAGAGGGAAACGCCAACACTGACCTCCCTTCCTTGGAGGGCCAAGCTAAGGAGATCACCAGAGGTCCCCGATTCTTGGATTACCTGAAACTGGATCTATTCAGTGCATCCCAAACCCAGAGAGGGAAAGGATCTCGGAAGCCATCTATGACAATCCTCTCTTTCTACAGAGGAGGGAAACTGAGGTTCGGGAAAGATCATGGGATTTATCTGAAGTCCCTCCATCCCGACTGGAAAGCACCTGAGATGGGATTCGGATCCGTGCGTTCCCTGCCTAGACCACGTCATATCCCACCGTGAGCCGAGGCGGGGCACGACTCGACCGCTTCTCCTCGCGTCCCCAGCACCCAGGAGGCGCTCGCTGAATGTTTATTAAACGCTAGCGAATGCACTACATCTGCCTGAGCTCGGTAGAGCTTATAACTGAAGGTCTACAGAAGTCTTCTTGGCCATCAACCAGCCTTCCTCGTACGCCATTGAGAAGACATAACAGATGAGCATGGGAACCAAAAAGCTCGGGATGAGACGCTCCGAAATTCGCTATTCCCGTGTTCATTCATAACGTCAGCCTCTGAGAGGTCTCCATTTGGACTCTGGGGAAGAGGGAAAAACCTAAAACTGGAGTTTACTATTTTCAAAGGAGTTTCAATATGGGGAGAACTCAAGAATCCTGTTCTTCAGGCTAAGTTTATAGTCTGAAATATGCTTCTTGTAAGAAATAATTTAAAAATGTGGAATCTAAAATTAAGCAAAAATAACATACAATATGTTCAGCCTTGAAATTTGCCAGGACTCAGCCAAGTTTACCATAAACAGAAGGCAGAAGCGTCTATTTTTAACTCTGCAGCCCCTGGGTGATTAAAATTTTGAGCCATAATAAACAATTTCTTTTCCCTCTTTGCAACTTAATTCCTCATTTGAGAGTGCAGTCTTTTTGGTTGTGGCAGATCTGGGTTGAGCACTTCATGCTTTTCAATGCTTTCTTTTTGAGTTTCTTTGCAAACTGAATTCCCTTCAGTCATTAGTTAGTAAGCACCTAAGGGTGCAGGGTCAAAGGTAAACAGTGAGCCAGTCTTTGCCTGGAAGGAGCTTACGCTGCGCAGGAGGGGGGAAAGGCCGCGGGTATCAGGAAGCTAAGTGTGAGGGGGGCAGAGGAGCAGTCTGGGTGCTAGGAAAACTTGAGGACGAAGGAACAAGTCGATCGATCAGTAAGCACGGATTAAGTCCTCACTGTGCGCCGGACACTGGGAGTACAACCCATCACTGAGCTGAGCAACAAGGGATTTATTATCTGGACCAGCAGACCCTGCTAAGTGCCGAAGAGCCAAAGGAAAACAGTCGCAGTTCCTGCCCTCCACAAGCTTACATTCGGATGGACTGAGTGACATGTATATATCACATATATATATATATATATATATTATATCATATATACATATATAGATATAGATAGATAGATAGATATAAGAAGAGGAAGAACACTTTTATCCAGGAAAAATCAAAGCAAGATTCACATAAGGTGTGAAAACTGACGGTCTGGACAAAGTATTTCACCTGCCTCAGTTTCTCCACCTGTAAAAAATGGAAAATTGTACTTTCACTACCTATCTCACCGGGTCCTGGGAGGAAAAGTACTCTAAACTTTCCAAGGCTCTTTAACATTTATACTCCCTAGATCAACCCCAGTTCAGGAACTCCAGAAACAGACCACCCTCAAAGTTAAACAGATCTCAAAAAACGACTTTCAAAATGAAATAAGGGATGAAAAAGAAATAAATTCTATAAAGAAAAATTCTCACCACCTGCAGGGCCCTGATTAATCCACCTAACCCGGCTGGATCTCAGTTTCCTCACCTGTGAAATGGCTACAAGAAGAGCTCTGGCAGATGCATCCCAAAATTGTTCCATGAAGTGGGAATCACGTACAGAAAGCCCTATTTTTAAGGTGCCTCAGAAATGATTTTCCCTCCTCCGGGCTGATGAGTGGGGATTTTAGGATTCTCTTTATCCCAGTTGCAGCCTCCCCCCAGCTGGTCCCCCCAATCCTCTGGCGATCCTGGCCCACCACCTTCTTCCCGCTCTGGCTCCGCCGGTTTAGTATCTTCCCACTATTCGCCCTTGGTGCTGATCACTTCCACGGAAGGCCCTGGTATTCCCAACGGGATTCCCAATGGCCACATTACAAAATCTGGGCATCGGGAGGGATGTGGAGATTTAGGACCGGAAGGACCGTGGACCCTGGTCATTTTATGGGGAAGGGGACTTGGCCAAGGTCACGCAGAGTATACAGTAAGCGCTAAATAATGCATCAGTCATGCTAAGTAATCATTAAGCGCTAATACTTTGTCAATGACATCAATAAGCTGCTGAGGCAGGGCCTAGTGCAACATCTTACCTAAGAAGTGATAATAAGGAGTTCAGAGACTTGTCCAAGATCACCCAGACTCTAAGGGGCAGGATTTGAACCCAAGCCTCAAACTCCAGAATCCAGCACCTCGAGGACGCATTTTCTCCTCCTGCCACACAAAGTTTCCTCCTTCGAATAGGAACCACTGAAGTGGATTAAGGGCTCATATGGAGCCTTTAATTATAACACACTAATTAACTGGCAGGAAGCGGCGTCTATCACTTCAGGGATCAAATTTCACCGGTTGCAGAGTCCTTTCTCTGGACAAGCCGCCCAGAGACGCCGGGCGGCCGAGGGAGCTCTCAGCGACTCGGAGCGGCTTCTCTCAGGGCAGAGCCGGAGGGAGGCACCCGGGGCCCTGCTGGGCCAGAGGCCACCATTCCCGACCAGGCCAGTGGCAGCTTCTGAAGCAGGGGGCTCTGGGAAGCATCGGGAGTGAGTTCTGTGGCAGCCGTCTGGGGGCTGGGGGGGGGTCTGCTCTCACGTCCTCCATAAGCCCCCTAGTGAACCTGGCGGAGGAGAGATGGGGACCCCGAGCTGGAGTCTGTCTGCAAGTCTCATTTCCCCCCGTATGCCGCCTGCCTGGGCCCAGTGCCGCCTCTTCCTTGCTGCAGCAGTCTGTCTGTGTCTCCTTCTGTCTGTCTCCTCTGCTTCTCTGTGTGTCTCTCGGTCTGTGTCTCTATCTCTCAGTCTCTCTGTGTGTCTCTACCTTTGTCTCTGTGTCTCGTAATCTCTGGCTCTCTGTGTGTGTCTCTAACACATTTTACTTAACCCAGTAGGATGACACAATGGACCAAACACTAGGCCTGACCTCGAAAACCCGAGTCTAAATCCAGCCTCGGACACTAACCAGCTGCATCAAGCTGGGCAAGTCCCTTAACCTCTGCCTCAGTTTCCTTCTCTGTAAAATGGGCAGATCGCTAGCTTGCGGATCCTCTTTGGAGCATACTCTACAAGCGCTAGCAGGGAGGCTGCTGACCACAGAGTCGGGGCTGCATGAGAAGGGCCCGGACCCTCTGAGCCTCGGTCCCCTTGGGCTCCCTCATCACCCCAGCCGAAGCACCCACGGTGTGTCGGGAGCTGTGCTGGGAATGCCGAGAGGGAAACGGAGGATGGTGCTCGCCCCCACAAACGTCCGCCAGGGAAGGGCAGGCGCCCAGATAACTGGCGAGGAGGAGCGCAGGGTCCCAGAGGAGAGACCCAGGGACTGAGCTGCACATCGGAGGGCCCAAAGGCTTCCAGCCGGGCCCGGACTGCACCTCCACACCAGGACTCAGCCGATGGCCGTGGGACTGGGGAGATGGCCAGACGCTCCTTTACGAGGGGCCGGGGGCGTGTGTACGACATCCTCCCCATAGTCGCCCACCGTGCCCACAACTAGCGGAGCTCACCAAGAGCCCCTCTGAATTAAGCGGGGGCTACTTCCCGTGACTCATCCCACATGCCCGGAGCCCCAGAATGTCCGGACCTTGAGAGCTGGACGGCGTGTCCAGGCCCACTCAGTCCAAGCACGGTTCCATCCAAGTCGACCCCACTCTGGGCAGTGACCCGTGCGGGAAGACAAAATGGCAGCCGGTCCCCGCCCACGGGTAACGCGCCCCGCCCTGACGCTGTGGCACAAAGAATCAGGCTCGTGCCGGCAATTCCACCTCAAACATCTGAAGTTGGGACTCTCTGATCCTGGCCCTACCGACCCCAAAGCAGTGACATCCAAGGCGGCCCTTCCACCTGGAGGAGACCGACGTTCGCAGGGTTTTTCTCACATTACAACAAAATCCATCACTTCCCGGCCTTGATCCTCCTCCTGCCTCAGGGACCCAGCCAGAATCCAAGTGTATCCAGGGACTCGACAGACTCCCCATCCCGTCTCCCCAAGGATAGTCCCATTGAGTTAATTTCCAAATCAATACTGAATTTGCCATTAATCGATCGAGGAAAAGCTTGGGGATTTTTGCAGTGGGAGGACCGGGGTTCAAGTGTGACTTTGCCACCAGCCAGATGACCTTGGACAAGTCACTCTCTCACTTAACCAAGCCTCGTCTCCAGGGGGTAAGATGGGGAGGCAGGCCCCGAGGAGGGGGCAGGCCGGCCCTGGTTGTAGATTTATGATCCTTTCCCAAAGTTTTTGAAAGGTTCTGGGCCCCTCCCCCCGGCCTTTGATACTATTCAAGCTTTTTATTAGCCCTAATGTTGATTGCATTCCCAGGGCATCTACTGGGTCGCATATAATTTGTCTAATTAGATTTAAAGAAGAGCGTTTCTGGGGGCACCATTCCATCATTTCCCCTCCTGCTCCATGCTGCGGGCTCTAATGAGGACCTCAGACACCACCCCGGCTCGGCTTGGGTTTCAGCACAGACGAGCCCGGCTTGTTAAGGCAGCCTCGGCTTGTCAGGAAAAACAGCTTTAATAAGTCCTGGAATGTACAGGGCTTGATTAAGGCTAATCAAGGAGGAGAGCCAGATGGGAGCACCAGGAATCCGACTTCGGGATAACGCGCAGGACTGGCCCCTCGCGGGCCGGCAGGCGCAGCGATGGCACGCTGCGGAACGGGGATGAAGGGGGGCCTTCTCCTGGGACAAGTCACAGAGGAATCCCATCCAGCCACAGCAGGAAAGTCCCGTCCCCTCCCCCGGGCCTTGGTTTACCCACCTGTAAAATCTAGAATCTGAACTCAAGGGTTCTCATGGAGCTCTCTGGGAAGCTCTTCATAGAATCACGTTTTTAAATGCAATAAATAATCTCCACAAGATTAAAAAGAAAACTAATTATATTAAAATGCAGGTATTACATTATCCTACAAATCAATGTCATGAATGATGAAGATTTAAACTCTTTTATTATATAATAATAAATTTATCAATTTATTATCATATTTATTTTGATAAAATAATGTATTTATTAATAATTATTATTTCTTTAAATAAGAAGAACCCTTCCAGTGCTAAATCTCTAATCTCGTGATTCTGCTAGATTCTGTAACCTATCACTTAGACATATGAGTGATCTCAATAAAGCAAACCAATATTTCCATCCACATGGACAGCAAGAGGAATAAAGAAGTCATGGGTTCATATTACTACAGGGAAAGCTAAACACTAGGTGAGCTTTGGTCTGCCCGTCACGCCTCTAACTTGGGGCTTTAGCCCGCTGTCTGGGGATGAGGAGCACCCAGAGTCAGAGGGTAGGGAGTACTAGAGGCAGGCCTTTCTAATTCTAGGCCACAGGGCATGACACTGGAAGGATTTGAAGTCTAAGCCAAGGACTTCAGACGGCATAAACATGTATGCCTTAATACTACTACTTTTTTGAGATGATTGGGATTAAATGGCTTGCTTCGTATCAAATCTTGTAAGGGTCTAAGACCAGATTTCAACTGGCTCATGAGCTGATGTCCTATCTACGGCATCTCCTAGGTGCCCCTTGCTTATTATATATTACAAATAAATGGTTGGCTCTAAGTAGCAAATCTATGGTCAAGAAGTCTCCAGTCACTCTATTGAGGAGGACTTTTTTCCTTTCCTTCACTTCTTGGGATGAAACACCATTAAACTTCAGGAAACAACATGGTGTATAAGAAATCTGGGATCAAGAGTTGATCCTGCATTAATTTTATGAATGTGGGCAAGTTATTTTCCCTCTATGGGCCTCAGTTTCCCCGATGAGACAGTCAGACTAGATGGCCCTGAAGGTCCTTCCCCATTGGATAATCTTCGTTCTCAGGCCCCTTCCCACCTCTAACATTCCAGGGTGGAGGGTCTACCATTGGAAGGCTCCGAGTCTACAAAACTTAATTATCATCTCTACCCTCTGACTATGAAAGGCCAGAAGGAGTTGGGGTATTTTCATCATTTTCACTAGACATCCAAATAAAAACCAAGTGTCTGGGGCTGCTTCCATTTGGTTTTCATCAACTCTGATTTCCTCTCTTCCTCTCCTTTCCATCACTTTTGGTGGCTCGGCTGAGTCCCTAATTATTATAAAATCACTCCCTTTTCTCCCAGAGCCCGTTAGCTGATGATCAGCTCTGACGCAGGACTTTCCAGCGCTGTGTGCATGGGGACGCCGGCATTTGGCCCAAACGTCCCAGAGCTGTGGATTTAGGACCATGGAAATGGCTCATCCACCCCTTCATTGAACAGAAATCACTTCCGGGAGTCCCAAAAGTCATCTTGAAGAAGCTAAGACTAGGGCAGCTAGATGGCTCAGAGGCTAGAGCAGTGGCTTTGGTTTGCCAGGGAGGAAGTGGTAGATGGCACCATCAGAGATGAAGGGGGCGAGGGGCAGAGGTCACTCCTACAGCCTTCCTCCCCTTCTAGCTGGGGAAACTGAGTTCCACAGAACTTCACAGAATAACAAGAACCAAGGTTTAGACCCAAAAGTGACTTTAGAGCTCTTCTGATCCAGATCCACCCATTTTTTAGATTGAGTATTTACTACTGAGTGGCTGACCTAGTCCAGACTGATAAGGAAACCAAAGTCTATCATTATCATAATTATTTTTATTATTTAACTTAATGGTCTCACAGCCCCTTCAGGCTTCCATGGGATTTCAACATCGTTATCTCACTTCACCTTCACAAAAATCCCATAACCTTGTTAACTTCCCCATCCGATAGATGACAAAACTAAATCGCTCAGAAAGACACTACGGGATTTGACCACAATCACAGCAGAACCAAGTTATTTTATTTCACTGGAAAAATCTGAAATTATAAAAGCCAAGTGCCACCTTATCTCTGCTACTTACTTCTTTCCTTTCTGGGCCTCAGTTTACTCCCATGTAAAATGGATAAATACTATAATTCTGAGAGAGCTCGGGATGCCATCGTTCTAATATCTTGCTCTTTTATCCCTACTCTGCTACTTCTCCTTGCCCTCTTTAAAACATTGAGTAACAATAAATCACAAATTAAGAGACTCTAAATTTTATAAAGTTTTTTCTTGCTAGAGTTTGCAGACAACCTCATAATGTGCTGCTGTTATTCCAATTTTACAGATGGGAAAACTGAGGTTCAGACTTAAATGACTCACCCACGGTCATCCAATTAAGAAATCTTGAAGATGTTTAACCTTGGGTTACAAAGACTCAACTCTAAAGGAGATGTTTGCGAACCACATTATTTGCCCCCAAAGCTCCTATTCATAAATGGCTTGGGTTAGGATGGAGCTCTGGGCAGACTGAGACCACTGGCTTGGGTTAGGATCAGGGGCCCTGGAGCCTTGGGCATATCGAGGCCACTGGGCCTGCTATTGAATAAAAAGAAGGGGGAAGCATCTATCCCAACGGGGTATGCCCTGGGTCACTAGGTGGCTGGCCCCCTCTTCCTGGTTTTCCAGGAGCTGAATGAGAATACAGGGGAGGGCTGTGCAAAATAGGCTTTAAACAACCCGGTTCTCCTAATGGAAGCACTGAGAATTGGGGGAAGCTTGTGGGGGGGCCGTGGCCACTTACAAAGAGGGCTCTGTGTGTGTGTCCAGAGGGATGCTGGGCCTCGAGACCCAAAGAGAAAGTTTGCCTGGACTGTGGAGAAGTTCACCAACTATCTAGGAAGTGTCATGGTGCCAGCTCTGGAAGCAAATAACCTGGGCTTCAAAGGCTGGCTCTATGGAGTGCAAGCCGCTCCAACGTGGGCAAGAAATTCCCACAAACTCTGCCTCAGTTTCCTCCTCTGTAAAACGGACCAAGATCACAGAGTCTCACCTACTAGGAGTAAATAATTATAAATGAGCTCAGAGATAATAAATCTTTCTAGTTTTCATTAGGTTAGCTCCCCGCCATCCCCAGCCCCCCAAGCACAGAGCAAGCCTTTTCTAACACCCCAAGGAAACAGCAAGGCGGGGGCTGTCCGGCCATCACATTTGCTCCCACGCTGGGAGGGAAGAAGGGAGGGAGGAAGCCAAAGAAAAGCTTTTAGGCAGAGGAGAAAGATGTGAAATGGCTTGATGGGTGGGGTGGGGGGACTCCTTTGGAGAATAATTTTCTATTTTTAAAAAAAATCCAGACTCTTAAAGCACCCACTGGGCACCTCGCTTCAGACAAGTTCTCCCTTTCTCCTCCTCGCTCCCCTTTCTTTCTATTTAAGCGACACAAAGCACAGTCCCGAAAAGAAAAAGGGAAAAAAGGCCCCGGCTCCCCAATCTCCAGTTCCGCGCTGATCGGCAGGAAATTACCAGCAGCGGTCGGCAGTTTCATGCCAAGAGTGAATTCTGAAACAAAAAGGCCTCTATTGTGTGAGGAAATCTGACATCAGGACCCTCAGCCATGTTCTGAACTTCAGTAATCCCTCTGTATGATCTATGATTTGTTATATGTTTTTAACATGTGTAGCTCAAGCGCGGGGTCCCCTCCTCCTAAAAAAGAAACAGATTGGGAGTTTTCCGACAGCGTTCTTTTTTCTGAGCTTCCCTTCCTGTCTGCCCTGCCCCCCTCCCCCAGTCCATCAAACCCGCTCCGGACTGACCACCGGATCCGGGGAGGGTCCGATCGGAACGTTCCTTCGCCTCCTCACCTCGGAATCCTGTGCAAACATCTGCAAAAGCACTTTGGCGTTCAAATGGCCTCCGAGTTACCTGAGCAAAGGGCCCAGGGCATTAACCCTTCTCTGTTCCTGGCCAATGGAGAGAGAAAGCTGGCTCCTTGGGTCAGTCCCAAGTGGGGTGACATTTAAAGGCCTCAAATTTATTTTAAAAACATGATAATTATGTAAAACACAGATATGTATAAACATGTGCTATCTTCCCACGAGCAGGGCCAAGTTAGGGTTGAAGATCAGAAGGCAAAGCGGATCCTGGGAGCCCCCGACCCAAACAAGAGGCAGGTCTCCCAGTGACCCACTCTAACAGCAGCAAATGTGTGGACCACGGGCTCACACTGGCGGTCTCCTCTCAGAAGCAAGAAAAATTCATTAAAGTACTTGGATGTCACACGGCCAACTCCCAGAATGCAGCTGTAGCTTGCTCTGGGGTCGGTCTGGTGGGGCTACGCCCCGTGGAACCATATCTAGTTATACCCAGGCCCACCACAAAACAAGAAATAAGGGCTTTCCTGGGTCTTTCCTCCCCACTTTCATGAGGGAACCAAGAAGTCAGCACATTCCTACAGCCATGTTGGAGAGGTAGAGGAAGGGGACCCCTGTCCACTGTACAGCGTTTAATTCTTTCCAAACAAATTGCTAAAAAATATAATAATAATAATAATAATAATAATAATAATAATAATAATAACTCTGAAACGATGGCCCACCAAGCCGAAGAGATGCTCTTCTCTGACTGAAATCCGTGCCAGGAGCAGGAGGAAAATGGGAACAAGTCACCAAAGTATCAGTTGGAGAAGTTTTCTGGGCCCGTTCCAAATGTCTACATCTGCTTGGCAACCGCTCAGAAAGAGATACGGTTACCCTTTTAACAGAAACAGAGCTTTCCCAGGCTATGCTATATGAAAAACAGCTTGCTCTCTATCAGGAGAAAGGCCCAGCAGATCTGCAAAAAATCACACACTCGTCTCCCACTCGACAATAAAAATCCCCATCACGTGCGGGACCAGATCCGTCCACGACACAGGATCGGAGGTTCCCATGTTGGCAGATTGAGGGGGGCTAAAGGTGGTCAGGATTTTTTCTCTTTTTCTTTTGCTGCTTTCCACCTACCCTCCCTCCCACCCCCATTTTGTAGCAATCCTCCCTCTTGAAATTCTGTCTGCTGTGTATTTACATGGCCCATCCACCCATACTAACTCCATAGAACATAAACTCCTTGAGGACAGAGGCTATTTCTCATCTTGGTCTCTGTACTTCCTTCCCTTGAATAAAAATTCACTTTAAAAATTTCTGTTGACAAGAACTCCAGAATTAGAGAATGAAAAAATCCTTAAAAGCCCCCGTGGACCGGAAGGCTCGTTCTGTTTGCGAGGTCTCACAGAAGAGAGGGGACCCTCGGCCATCTCTCTGTTTGCCTGCCCGGACCCCCCGTCCGAAGAAATAAAAAGCGACGTCCCTCCAAGTGAAACAAGGGAAACCCGGCCTGTCCGTGTCAGCAAACAGAGTCATCGTCACATTTGTTCGCAGCCACCGACAGATCTAAAGACACTGTTTTTAATTATAACATTAATTGATCTTTTTGTCACCACTAATTAAGGGAGATAGGATCGCTGCTATTTACTAGCAATGGAAGCCTGGGAGTTGCTGGGAAATGCTTCCATTACTGGGGAGTGGGTACAGAGGGAAGGGAAGATTTTAGGAAAGAACAGTGGTCTCAGAGAGGAAAGAACAGTGGTCTCAGAGAGGAAAGAACTGCCCGTAGTTGGATGTGTTTTTCTATTTTCATTCATCTTGCTGCAGGAACTTGTTCCATCAGAGCCCATACTGGCAGTGAGAACGTACACCGCCATTACTAGGACATCAGGGGAAGAACGGGCAGAAACAAGAGTGTGGGATGGGGGGAAGGATTGGGGGAGGGGAAGGTTTTAGAGCCACATCCAACTGTCAGAGCCCTGGTCTGCATGGAGTATAAAGGTCTTTAATGGGCGTTTTACTATTCCCACTTAGAATTAAGTGATTAATTGAGCTGCAGAAAAGTTATTCCAATAAAAAAGCAAACAAATTAACTAAGTGGACCTAGAGCTGTGTAAAAAGCCTAAGTTTCCTAATGGGATCAAACTCCTTGGGTTTCCACTGGATTTCGCCAAGTTAAATGATGCTCAAGGGCTCTAGCTCCCTCCCTTGATGCTCCAGTACTTAATGGCTTCCCATCATCTACCCCCCCCCAATTAATTCATATTTACTTGGTTTATATTTTCTTTTGACTTACAGGCCTACCTACAGTCTCCTCCTCCAAAGAGAACGCAGACTTCTTGAGGGCAGCCATCAGTTCCTTTCTGTCTTCCCATCTCTAGACTCATAGGAGGCGATTAATAAATGCTCGAAGAGCTAATGCTCACTAGTCCCAAACACAATTTTGTCTTCGGGGAAAGTCAAGAAAAATACTAGCCCAGAAACGAGAGAGTCGCCCCCCCCCCCCCGGGCCGCGTTCTCAGAGCTGCCGGCTCCGTTTCCAGCGGGGACGGTCTAGTATGACCCACTTTACAACCATTACGGTATGAGTCAGAAACCTGGGAAGACCCAATTAACAAAAATGTTATGCATCACTGATGCATGTTTTGTCCAGAGCTTAATTCCACTGTTTTCTTAAGTAAATTCTGCCTTTTTTCTAGTCATTAACTTCCTCCTCCCTTGGGTACAAGAGCTAACTTCTTCCCACTAGGTTTAAAAGGGGACGGCCGCCATACAACCACAGGGCAACAGGGTGGGGCGGGAATCCCTGTCCCCATCACCCGGCTAGCCCTGAACCTTTAGAGATGAGAATCAGTCTCATTTCTCTGTGGGGGAGAGAATAAAAATATCTACGGCTGAGGAAAATGGCCACAAGTCCCAGCTCCCTCGCCCTCTCACCATCCCGGATCTGAACTGGTTTGAGGCGATCTGTTAGAATCACCCGGGGCACTGGGGATCCTCCACATCCCGGAATCGATCCCTTCTGACTGTCTGGGCTTCTTGCTGAATCGCTGTTGGGGTTCTAGGAGAAAGTCACAATACAACCAGTCCATCATCAAAGACCTTCCGCTCTGACTGGGGGAAGGGGCCAGCCAACATAACGGTATCAACCCAAACTCTGGGAAATGGCAAGCTCGCTTGGACTGGGTATGGTAAGGTGCCCTGTTATGGAAGAACTGCCTTACCTGGGAAGTCCTTAATCATAATAATCATAATAATCTCCTACGGTTTTTAGGATAAGGTATTTATTTAGCTAAGTTCTAGGGACACTGTTGTCCCCGACCTCCAAGAGCTCATTCAACTAAAATTTAATTGAGTGCAAACAAAAGCTTCTGGAAATTGAGAATCCTCATTGCGAGCCATTGGCCAAACAAAAATTGCCTCTGGTGTCTGGCAGAGAGCACTAGCGAGTTTCAAATTCAAAATGGGAACTGTCTATTTCTCCCCAAAATACACTTTCTTTCTTTTAAAAAACGAGTTAAACGCTGCCCAATTCCAATGACCAATAAGTCCGGCGCTAACTGATTCTAATGACCAATAAGCTTAGCCCTGGAGAGGAGCTGAGGAAATATTCCGCTCCCTCTGTTCTTTGCAGAGGTGGAGAGCTACAGATGGGAAATCCTACATATATTGCCAGGCTCTGATATGTCAACTGGATTTGCCAAGATGCTTTTTTCCTCTTTCTTTTTAAAGGGTTGGCTCACTGGGTATGGAAGGGATAGATCTTGAAGTAATGTAAAAAAAAAATCCCCACAAAAGTTATCAATAAAAATGTTTAATTAAAAATTCAGAAATATGGATTTATACAGATTATCTCTGCAAACTATTCTGTAATGATTTCTGGGAAACCAATCCCCCTCCCATTTAGAAAGGCTCCATTGGCCAAAACTGCCAATGTCCAATCTGATCCTTTGGAGATTAAAGGCTGACGTGGGGGCTGGGGTACTGAGATCCCCTGACTCGAGCCGAGAAACTGCCACAAAAGAGATGGATGATGTTGATTGATCTATACCTGCCAAATAAGGGGCTAGGTCTTGTGCCAATGACAGTCTAGATTTTTAGTCCATCTACAATTTATAAAGTTTTGTTTTTTAAGGTTTTTTTTTAAATTTGGTATTTTATTTCCCCCACATTTTACAAGTTTTGAACACTTCTCTAACCTTATTCTTCTTTTGCTTCTTATAAAAAAAAATCTTTGATCTCCATTTTTCCCCTCTAGAACACTGACCTTTTAGAAAAACAACATGAATACATGAAGGAGTTCTATTCATCAACTCTGATGTCCTCACTGTGGATAATGTAGCATCCTTCCCCTGGACAGACAGGATCTCCACACGTGTATACATATACAAATAAATTTATTAGTGCTCAGTGACTGAATTTTGATGTCAGGTACCCTAAATGAAAGCTCAAGAAATGCAATTACCCAAGTTAAAAAACTGCTCTCCAGAAACATGGAAGCGCCGAGCCTGCCTATCCAAAGTCCTCCAGAAGCGCGTTCTCTTCCTTTTCAGATTGTTCTAGAGAAAAAGCTCTTAATTTTCTTAGAAAGTCAGCCAGTCAGCCAGTCTGCCAAGGTCTATGGCCCCCTCCTCAGAATCATGATCTTACATGCATAAAATGAAATACACAACGATCCCAAAGGAAACCAAGTATATAAAACACAACTACCCAAATACTCTTTGTTTCTTCAAAAAAATAAAAGTTCACAGACCCTCAGGTAAAGAATCAACCTTAAAGGATCCTGTCTTTGCTCCTAACCTGCGGTATCCGGCCTTGTTTTTCCTTCCACTGCTCGCCCTATATACCATAGGCTTCTCAAGGACAGGATTTGGTGCCTGATGTATTACAGATGTTTAATAAACATCTGATAAACTGATCAATCGATAACCAATTATTAAGCACCACTGTGCTCCCTCCGAATTAAACACCGAACTGAACAGATGAACAGAATAGCCCAACCTATTTTCAATATTATCCAAAACAAACAAACAAACAAACAAAATAAAGTTTCCCAATCAGTTTAAGACCTGGGTGAGACTGCAGTTGGTTGGAAACTCTAAGTGGTGGAACAACCCTAATCCAAGAATACCAGACAGATGCCGACCAAGATCCTGGGCAAGAGCGCAGAATCACAGCTACACGGGCCTTGGAGTTAGTTCGATGTGTGTATCTTCCCATTGTACAGAGAGGGAACCCAGAGGCGCTGCTGTGACCTGCCCCCTCTCCAACCAGTATAGATGATAGGTCCGATGTAACTCGGGGACAGATTGCCGGCTCTGGAGGTGGGAAAACCTTGGTAAATGTTTTCCCATCTGAAAAATGGGGGGAACAACAGCCCTGACCCCACAGGGTTGTTGGGAGGACAAATCACTTGTTTTGCTTTGCAAAATTTAAAGTGCTATAGAAAGGCCAATGACTGCAAGCTACAAGGACCCTCAGGAGCCGTCTATGTCCACCCACTATTCTATAGCTGAGGAAGCAGGGAGCCGTCATGGGGACGGCCGAGTCCCGGCCACCCAGGGAGGAAGGAGTCCGTCCAGGGCTCTGCCCCTCCACCGTAACTCCTTGGAGGCCGGGGAGCCCAGGCAGCTCAGCTAGGCCCACAAGGCCCGGCCGGCCAGGGCTACGCTTGGCGGGGAGTCCCAGACTTGGACCCAATCCGTCTTCAAAACAGGCTCTGCCTGGCCTTCTCTTAACTGTGGGGAACCCAGTGGGCTGGCCCGCTCCCCGTCCTTTCAAAGCATTTTCCTTAAGCCCTTAAACGCTTCCATATGACCCCAGACTCCCCAGGTAACACAACTCCCTATAAAATGTTGCAGGATCTCTGTGGGCTGCGAAGGGAGCTTGAGAAGCTGTGAATTCATGTGCGCTCCTCTAGACAGGGACTGTTCATCAAACCCTTTACCTACACATTCGCACCAATGTCTTCAAACCATGTTACGGGACTTGTTCACTATTCCATAAGCTCCAGGGGGAGAGGCCCGACTGTTAGTGTTTATATTAATATTAGTATTTGCATTTAGCTGCCCAAGGTGGTGAAAGGATGGGGCCCTTTGGACTTTGCCTTGTGACAAAGCAGCGAAAAACATCAATATCTTCAAAGGAAAAAAGTCCAGCCCCAAAGTCATTTTTATCCAAATAAATTTTAGCCTTTTATAGGAAAAAAGGTATTTTTACAAATTTCTATAATAAATGGATCTAGCACAAGTAGAGACAAAGTTTAAAGAGCTCCCTGCTTTTGTCTTTCCCTCCTCCTCCTCCTCCTTCTTTTTCTTCTCTCTCTCTCTCTCTCTCTCTCTCTCTCTCTCTGTCTCTCTTTCTCTCTGTCTTTGTCATCTTTCTCTCCCTTTCTGTCCTGCCTCTGTCTCTCTCTTTCTGTCTGCCTCTGTCTCTGTCTCTGTCTCTGTCTCTGTCTCTCTCTCTCTCTCCCTGACCTATGACCACCATGCCAAAGCCCAGCCTCCCTACAGCCGTGGGCCCATGAGACCAGGCCCGAAGTCGCCCGTCTCAGACGGGGGCCGTGCTCCAGGAGCCCAGCTGCCCTGGACGCAGCGAAGGCTCCGCTGCCATGATCTGAAGCCCGGCCGAGCACGTCCCCACTCGGACGTGGCCACCTGGATCCCCTCCCCTTGTGGAGGGAGGCCAGGTTCCGATGACTCCATCCTCAGCTGCCTTTGTGGAGAGAGCAGCTCGTCCATCACAAAGAGCCCTTGCTGCCAACCAGGATGCGGCCTGACTTCCCAACAATGCCGTTATCAAAGCAGTCTGGGAACTGTGGGCCCTCCCTGTGAACTCGGGCAATTGGGCTATTCCCCGTGAATCTGCTATCTCCCTTTAAAAGTCTTTAGGGGCCTGAGTAAATAGCTATCACTGGAACAATTGATAAGCTACAATAATAATAAGCTATAAGAGTCTCAGAGATGCTGCGCTCCCAGACGCCTCATTGGACCGAAAGGGAAACCGAGTCTGGAGACGAAAAGCCCCGTCCCAGCGCTGTGTCGCCGGGCCCCGCCTCGCTCCGTCCAGCTGACCAGACGGGAGACCCCGGTGTCCGAGGGCCTCACTGTCTCTGGGCAGCCCCTGCTCTTCTCCTCTCACCGCCAGAGTCACTCTTCCCACCGGATTCTCCCCAGACCATCTCTGATTCAAGAAAACAAGTGACTCTGTTTTGCCTTGGACTGAATCATTCGCTAACGAAGCTGGGCACACGGGAAGCTTTTTACACATGCAAATCTGCCATTACACCCATTTTTAATTCTCTTATTTCCCTGATCTATATTCCTGCTTTCCAGATGGACCATTCGCTTCTCACCAATGCCAGTAACAGCTTGCGTATTGTTTGTTTAAAACAAAGATGATGGATTAAATATCATATGCAATGTGAGGAAAGGGGTTAAGACTAATAGTCCGCACCCCGAGGAGATCAGAATCCAAGGCTGGGGACCTGCTTTCTAATATAGAAATAAAGATGGAATATTTTCTCTCTCTCTCTCTTTTTCTCCTTCTTTGTCCTCTTCTCCCTCTTACTTCTTCCTTTTTTCTTCTACCTTTTCTTCTACTTTTTCTTCTTCTTCCTTCTCTTCTTCAGGAATCTTGTTCTTTCTCTTCTTCCTTCTTTTTTAAGAATCTTCTTCCTCTTTTTCTTTCTTCTTCAAGAATCTCCTTCTTTCTTCTTCTTCCTCTTCTTTTCTTTTCTTCTTCTTCTTCCAAGAATCTCCTTCTTCCTCGTTTCTTTCCTCCTCCTTCCTCTGTCCTCCCTCCTTCTTCCTTTTCTCTCCATCTCTCCTCTTAAATTGTCTCTTTCTCCATCTCTCCCTCTTTCTCTTTCACTCCCTATTCTCCCTCTCTGTCTCTCTTCCCCTTTCCATCTCCATCGCCTCTCTTTGATTTCTCCATCTCTCCCTGTGTATGTCTGTCTATCAAGATCTCTCTGTCTATAAGAGCAAGCTCTGTACCAATCTCAAAAAGGAGCCTTTCCCCGTCTCCGGGACCAGCCCATTCTGAGAGCCCATGACCCCAAACGATGCAGACTGATGTCACTCCATTCAAGCGCTCCTTCACCCATCATGTGCCTTGAGCCATGTGGCACTTTTGTTTGAAACCTGGGGCTGAAGCAAGCCCATTTGCCGAAGGCCTCGCAGGCAGACCGAGCCGCTCAGAGGGAAGCCCATCCAACATTTGGCGATGTTGGTGCAGAACAAAACCCCAAGAAATGACCACAGAGACTCCCTTTGCCCCTCGGCGTTGTTCTGGGGAGCTGCCTCTGCGACAGCTGCCAGTCATGGGATCTGTATATTAACCACCCCTACACCCCTCATTATGTGAATCTCCTACCATGATCAGAAATAAGTCCTGTATATTTACGGGGCCCTTCCATTAGGAAAAAGACCCAGATCCCCATTTCTAAGACAGGAGGGCAGAATAGGGAGAAGATAATTCCATACAGGGTTCTGATGAGAGTATAATTTAATTACAGGATCATCCACAAAGGAATCCTGATTAAGGCCCAGGAGGCCCTTGGGGGACATCCTGTCTAAGGACAGCAGACCAGAGACGGAGTTCCCCACCCTCTCTGAGATGTTAGAAACAGCTCGTTCGGGCTCCCCTACAACTCGGATCCAAGCTCGAATCCATCTCCAGTGGGGGATTCTCGTTCCCCATAGTTCTTTCCTTAAGCCGATGACCTCTTCTCCCCCAGCTACCCTATTAGGGGACCTCAGACTGGAATTTTGCCCCCACTATTGCACCATGAGGAGATGACCAAAGGTAGTAGTGGGGGGCGGGGGGGGGGTGTTTTGCAATGTCTGTGTTTGGAATGAGTGATAAAATCTGTCCAAGGCTCCTAAGTGCGGCTCGGCCACTTTCATTAAACATGACAGAATTCCAACACGTTGAAAGCCTCACGCTATCCTGTGGAAAATTCTAGTTTAAACGTGGGATCATGAAAAACTTTTTTAAAATAATAATAATAAGTAAAATGTATATAATACGTTAAAGTTTGTGAAGCACTTTTCAAACTTATCTCAGTTGACACTTATGGCCAAGTTTGCCAAGCCAAAGCTGGCTCAGTTCTTTTTAGGCCGCCCATCTAAAGTCTGTAAAACAAGGCCTATCGTGGACCTATCGAAAGCCCAATGGGTGTATATGAGCCTCAATTATAATTAATATTATATAATAATAATTATATGTCAAATATAATACATAATCAATATAATTATAATCTTTTAAGAGATCAGAGGCTCGAAGATCTAGGGTTGGAAGAATCCTGAGCAATCACCCAATTCAATCCACTCGATTGAAAGATGCAAATCAAGGTCCATGAGAAGAAAGTGATTTACCCGACGTTCATAAACGTCCGAAGTGAGATTCAAAGCAGGGCCTCAGAACCATAAAATCTGAGAACTGAAAGAGAGCTCAGCAGCCACTGAGTCCAAGCCCTCAACAAAAAGAATATCCAGTATCACACTCCCAATCAATCACCAGCCAAACTCTGCTTGAACCCATCACTCGGTGAAACCCAAAACCCACCTCTTGGTTCTAAAAGTCCAAATTCAATGCGTTTATACTCCATGTCATTGAAAACATTAAAAAATAGAAGGAATAGGGGTCACTAAGTTTAATAGAAGATGTGGATGTAAAGACAAAGTACCTGTGTCCCAATCGCTATCACTTTTTAGCTGAGAGAGATTGCGTAAATCACATTTCCTTTCTCGGTCTGTTTCTTTATCAAAATGAATAATAATAACTGAGGTCTTGAATGAGATGACCTCCATGACTAGACCAGAACCTGTTATCTTAACCACAGGTTTGCTTTATATAATTATCATCAATTCTGTCTTTCCCTCAAGTCCTGGAGGTGGAAGTCCCGGGCTCCCATCACAATCACGTAAAGTAGTCCCTCACTATCTGGGTGACTTCCACAAAACATTTCCCTTTTCTCACCTCCACTTTCCTCGTGCACAAAATGAGAGAATCAGAGCAGAAGACGCCCAAGGTCTCTCGCAGCGTAAACGTTGGCGAAGAGACCCTTCTGTTCTCCAAGAGGACCAGGGACTTCAGAAGGCCCAAGTGGGGGCTTGCAAACTGGATCGAAGAGAAGCTGGAGTCTGAACCTACTGGGTGCAAAGTAAATGTGTAGAGGCTGAAGGAGATACAAAACCTGGAAAAGCCAGGACTCCTGTCTTCATGGCGCTTAGGGTTTAATTAGGAGAAGGTCTATGGGAATTATTGTCGGTGTCAATCAAGTGGCGGGTGCTGGGGAGAAAACGAGCGTCTTGGTTGTCGGGTGTTAGCAGAAGTCCAGTCAAGCTCTGCTTTTTTATTTATTATTCATTATTATTTTTTATTTTATTTTATTTATTTTTTTATTTCAGTTTCAGAAAGCCCACCTTTCCCACTGCTGACCACGGCTTCAATAAAGCAGGAGAGCGGCCCACAGGTACCGTAAATAAATATTCCTGCAGTGAGTTATGAGACGCGAGAAGTCCGTATGTGCTCGAGGGCAATACAATTAATGGTAATATATGAGAAAAGCTTATGAGATGGCTAGTAAAAAAATCTCTGGTAAAGGAGGGTACTTAACCTAATCCTTGAAAGGAGTTAAGAGCTCCAGGAAGAAAACAAAGAGAATGGGGACCATTTGGGTCAAAGGTGGGGGGGCTGCCCTAGCTGACCTCTGGTCCTTTCTATGATCCCAGGGTCTGTGGCCACAAGGTTGCAGCTGAAAGGGTCACGACGAAGACTCCTTGGCTGAAGTCCTTCCCTCCGCAGGAAGAGAAACTGAGTCCCAGGGAAAGACATCACCCACTGAGTGACCGGGGACCGGGCTGCTGGACTCCTGGTCTGGGCACTCCGGGACGAGCTTTCTGAGCCCGAGCAGGGAGTCCCAGGGCCCAGAGCCAGACCCCAGCCAGCCTGCGAGGGCGAGGGTTAATGTCCCGAGAACAGGGTCTCAGTATCACTGAACTCCTTTGGAATCCCTGTTACCCAGGGCGACCCTGAGAAGGCTCCAGCGTCTGCCACGATGGCCAAACTCCCTGTCCTACAGCTGGGGAAACCGAGGCCTGAGAAGGGGGAGAGACGGGCGACGCCGGGAGCGCTCGGCCGGGCCAGAGAAGGCAGAGTTAATGGAGGCAACTCCGTCAGCCTGAACTCACCCTGGCATTTTTAGCTCTTGCATCATCGGCAGCACACAAGTCACACGCTGTCCTCGTCCCTCCATTGATCGGTAAGGGACAATGCAGGGCTTGAGGCTGGATGTCCTCATGTCCTGGGGGGGAGTGGGGGGGAAGGGTCAACTGAGAACTTTACAACTGATAGATGAAGCTGCTCCTGATGGAGCCGGGACTTTAACCTGCCCGCAGAGCTCATGGGAAAACATAGGGGGGAATCTGGAGGGGTCTTGTCCCAGCAGGAGCGGGGGAGACCTTCCCCTGAGACCCGTATCCCCCCAAAGTCCCTCTTAGGCTGGGGGCCCTCCCCCAACTCGGGGCAGCCAGAGTGCTCAATATATTGAATATTTATTTAAATATATTTAATAAGCATCCTCTATGGGCTAGACTCTGTGCTAAACATTTTACAAATATTATCTCGTTTCAACCTGCAAGATGAGTGATGGACGTAATAAATAAATGATTCTTTGAGAAGCAAATGGAAAGTAGAATTTCAAAGAGTATTAACTCCCTGTAACTCCCCAGTCCCAGACCAGAACCCAGGCTGGAGAAGACCTACGATGATGTCTCCTGCCCTTAAAATTTCCAGGGCGAACAAGTCCTGCATACAGTAGGCACTCAATCATGGCCTCATCTCCTCAGGAGGATCAAGCAAAAGCCATTGCTCCTCAACATCCAGAAGCCACAGATCCCTTCCTAACTCACTGAGCTTCTCTGGTCTGAGGAGATGCAAAAGGAAGAAAAGAAAATCTTACATGAAACAGCAATAAGAGCTATTTCAATTACACAAATTATTAAAATTAATGCACGCCAGGCAGCCGGTGCCAGATAAAAACGAAGAACACCGAGGGATGGAAGCTTCCCTGATTAATGCATCCTTCGCTGACGTTTTCGTACCGTTTTTCCTAATTAAAGACAAACAGAAATTTCCTCTCCCCAAACACTTTTCTGTGGCAGCTCGCCTCTGGCGTTTTCTCGAACAACATAGATCACCGGTCCTGCTCGGCGGTGGTCATCCCTTGGAGCATGAAGCTCTCGGAGAAACCTCCCGATCTAGTCCTGCGGTGACTCGGAGGGAAGGAGTGGAGGGGACCCCGGGCTCCCAAAGTCCGAGAAGGGCCAGTGCTGAGGGAGGGCAAGGCTTGGAGGAAGCCTTGAGGATCGCTGGGTATCTGTCAACTAAGGACCAGCAGGGATCATTTCAGCCAGCCAGGAGTGTGATCCAGGTGTTCCAGTCTGAAGAGCTGCCCTGTGGAGGGGGGATCAACTCAGCCCCAGAGGCAGAACCAGGAGTGATCTACAGGGAGCCAAATGTGGGGCTGATGTAAAAAAGTAAAAATAAATAGACAAAATTCTCTAGTACCTACAGCCTTTCTAAGGGAATGGCTGAAAATCCCCAGCACCTAGAGCCTTCCTAAGGGAATGGCTGAAAATCCCCAGCACCTAGAGCCTTCCTAAGGGAAAGGCTGAAAATCCCCAGCACCTAGAGCCTTCCTGTGGGAATGGCTGAAAATTCCTAGTACATAGAGCTTTCCTATAAGAATGGTTGAATATCCCCAGCACCTAGAGCTTTCCTAAGGGAAGAGCTGAAGATCCCCAACCCGTAGAGCCTTCCTAAGGGAATGGCTGAAAATCCCCAGCACCTAGAGCCTTCCTAAGAGAATGGCTGAAGATCCCCAGCACCTAGAGCCTTCCTAAGGGAATGGCTGAAGATCCCCAGCACCTAGAGCCTTCCTAAGGGAATGGCTGAAGATCCCCAGCACCTAGAGCCTTCCTAAGAGAATGGCTGAAGATCCCCAGCACCTAGAGCCTTCCTAAGGGAATGGCTGAAGATCCCCAGCACCTAGAGCCTTCCTAAGGGAATGGCTGAAGATCCCCAGCACCTAGAGCCTTCCTAAGAGAATGGCTGAAGATCCCCAGCACCTAGAGCCTTCCTAAGGGAATGGCTGAAGATCCCCAGCACCTAGAGCCTTCCTAAGAGAATGGCTGAAGATCCCCAGCACCTAGAGCCTTCCTAAGGGAATGGCTGAAGATTCCCAGCACCTAGAGCCTTCCTAAGGGAATGGCTGACTGGAGAAGTAGATGACTCTGCCTCCAAGGAGATCCATAAGCCAAGACTGAGGGTCACTCATCAAATGTGGAATAACAGGGATTCCGCCTGTGTAGGGCTTGGGCTCTTCAGGAAGGAGGCCCCTTCCAACTCTCAAATTCTGCTTCTGGCCGTAACAGAAAATGAGCTTTTTCTGAGAGATTTCCCCCATTTTCTTGTCAAGGTGAAGAAGGACTACATCTTTATCTAAGAAGGGAGCTCCTCAACCAAAGAAGTCTCTAATCCTTGAAGCAACAAGGGGAGAATGGATGAGCCTGGCTTCCTGGCCTTCCCAAAGTTAAAGAGTTATAAACCAGGAGGAGTGAGTTCACAGACTCCACCTTCTTTATCTTCTCCTTCCCTTATAGTGGCCAATATTCTCTGGTCCTTCTCCTTTCGCTTCCCGCCCAATGGCTGCTCCCAGAATCCCAGTGACCTCCCTTTTGGTGTATTTGCAATTGGCAGTAGAAAAAATGCTTATTGGGGGCTAGAAGCCCTAGGTTCAAATCTTACCTATTCCACTTAATAAGCTATATGACCTTAGGCATTTCTTCATTTAGAATTTATATATATATATATGTATATATATATATACATACACACACATATATATATAAAACATATATTTTATGTGTATTTTATACTCATTTACATATATATAATTTATAATGATTTATTAAAAAATAAAAAAATAAAACTTTTAAGGGTACAACAACATCTGGATTATTACTATCTACTTCAGAGAGTTCTTGTGCATCTCAAAGGAGCTGAAATAACAGCCTGTGATAGTGACAAAGACTTTTAGGTTCACGACGCACTTCAATTACGCTGTGTCTCTCAGCAATGCCGGAGGGCTGATTCTACAGGGATCATCATACCCATTTTACAGATGAGAAAACTGAGGCTCGGAGAACTGAAGCAATCGGCTTGCGGCCATGAAACTCATAAGTGTCTGAGGTGGATTCCTATCTCAGTGTCTCCGACTTTAATACAAAGTCTGAGCACCTCTGCTTCGATGCCAGTCACTAAAGCAATATATAAGGTACCCTCATCGCCGCCATCATTCCCATTTTTGGGGATGAGGTCCAGACAGAAATGACCGACAGGACAAGTGGCTGTCCTGCTCTGAGCTCCTCTCTTTGGTGTTCCACGGATAGTTGTATAAAACAAGGGATTTTTACAGCCGAATGAAAATATAGGACACGTGTTCCCTCTCTGTAGGGTCACTGACGGTGTACTCGGTTTATCTCCATGGATTATGAGGATGATGATGATTTCTTACGACTACCTCTCCTCGTATCTCCCTTATTAAAGACCCGTCGAACACCGGCCAGCGGATGAGGGCGGGATTTTAGACAGTTAGCGAAGTGTTCCCAGCATCCCTGACATCGTACTATGTGGGTGGCCGCCCACTTACCAGTGCAGAAGGCCGGTCGTGATGTGCATTAATTATGCCATTCCTGAGCCCTCATGGTGAGCCAGAGGAAATGCCCTCTGAAGGAAGGGGGAGGGGAGAGGGAAAGAAGGGACAGGGAAAGAGAAAGACAGGAGGGTGGGTTTTTTTTAAAGAGTGACCCTTTAAAGCGGGCAGGTTGCAGATATTTTTTAACACTGTAAAGAAAAAAATAGCAAAGGCTACAAATGGATGGAAGTCTGAAAGGATATTGGACCAGAAGGTCTCAAAGGTAGCTTCCAGCTCTTGCATCTATGATTTCTGAGGAAGAAAATATGGCCCCAGGAATGTTTATGGGGCAGCCGGCTACGAAGGGGATTTAGGGTTTGAGTCCCTTCTGTGTTCCAAGTCCTCCTCTAAAAAATGCAAGGGGGAGGAGGGAAGAGTTCTCTGACTGCAATGGGGCCTCCAAGGGCACCCACTTCCCTCTGAGAGAAAGAGTCCCACACTTGGGACTAGCTCTCAACAACGTCCTTGATCAAATCAAGGGAGCTCCCTGAGTCTGAGAAGTAAAGTCCTGAGGAGACAAAAAGTCCCCAAGTCCCTCTGGGCCTTGACTCCTTCATCAGGACCAACACTGCTGTCTCCAGGGTCCCCGAGTCCCTCCGGGTCCCATCTCCCTGACTCCTTCATCAGGACCAACACTGCTGTCTCTGGGGTCCCCGAGTCCCTCTGGGCCACATCCTTCTGACTCCTTCATCAGGACCAACACTGCTGTCTCTGGGGTCCCCGAGTCCCTCTGGGCCACATCCCTCTGACTCCTTCATCAGGACCAACACTGCTGTCTCTGGGGTTCCTGAGTCCCTCTGGGTCCCATCCTTCTGACTCCTTCATCAGGACCAAACACTGCTGTCTCTGGGGTCCCTGAGTCCTCTCTGTCCAGGATATATGAGAACAAACCTATATTAAAAGGGAGGCTGCCTACATAATCTCCCCACACACCCTGGTATTTTACTGGGAAAGGACTCCTTTGGAGGGAAAGGAATGGGGAAACGTTCCTTGTTAAATGTGTGAGGAAGTATTGCCAAGAAAATGGAACTATGGATCCCTCTCTCAGGGTTATCCGGAATATAGTAGTCAGAGGCGAGAGGAAACGACAGTTATTATGTTTTGGTTGTTACGTTCGGTGAGGGGAGTTCAGAAAATCTTTATTATATGCCCACTGTCCAGACCCATGCACACATCAGCCTGTCCCAATTCAAGCCGACAAACATTTATTAATTAAGGTCAGTGCACATCCCTATTGGACAGAAGCCATGAGTCTCCTCCTCCAAGGAGCTCACCTACTACTAGAAGGACAACATGGGTAAATGACTTCCTGGGACTCAGTTTCCCATCTGTGAGATTAGGAAGTTTCATTAAATGCCTCCTGAAGTGCCTTTCTGTCCCGCGATCCCATGTGCACAGAGAAATTAGGAACAAACTTTACACGGAAAAAATCTAGCACAGCACCCAACTCGCACTAGGGGTTTGATAAATATTTGTTGATTATGTATTGGTCTACCTGCCATCTGGGGGAGGAGGTGGGGAGGAGGAGGGGAAAAGTTGGAACAGAAGGCTTTGCAAGGATCAATGCTGAAAAATTACCAGTGCATGTCAGGGACAGGACTGACTCCTTCCCATCTTTCTCACGTCAAGCCCAGTAGCCTGTACATTACCCACAATCTCTCTCTCTCTCTGCTAAGTCATTTAAGAAGGGAAACATCAGTCTTCAGGCACTCACTTGGCCATCCTAACCAATGGGGGAAATGAGAGCTCCACGCCTAGGAAAGGATGGCGTTCCCTTCCCTGCGCCCTCCAGTAATCTGGGGTCCAGCTATCTCCTCCCCTCCCCCATAGAAGGCTTAGCCGATAACTTAGATTCAGAGACCTGACGTTAAGTCACTTCGTACGAGTGGAAGGCTCTCTTTGGGGCAGGATGCTCGGAGATACTGACCTAACGAACACCGTCCTCAGGAGATAAACTACTGCGAAAAGCAGGGGCGACGTGGCTGCCGGGCACAAAACCACTCCCTTATCAGCAGGAGAAGCCCCAATAACTGCCAGTTTTGTCCTGTTATCGAACTGGCATGAATGCTCACTGCCGGGCAAAGCTCGTGATGTCATTCGTGCCCCGCTGGCAGGAGTTAGACTTACGTTGTGGGTCAATACCGAGAAGTTACGAGAGGTCGGTCAGGCACCCCGTGATCCATCTTACCAAGGATCAAGGCTATGAAGAAGTAAGAGAAGTCCAGACTCAGAACGAGTCTCTCTAACTTGTCTTATGTTTCCCTTCACCAAAATTCTACCCAAACTCACCAAATATTGATCAAACATTAAATCTAGCCCTAGTGGGACAAATCAACTTGCTTTTTTAAAAGGCAAAAATCAATTTAGGATAATTCTTTATCGAGGCAAGGGGCTCAGAGATGTATATTTTTCTCTTCTTCCTCAGAGCTCTCCCTCAGTTTCCTTGGAGTAATGCAGGGATGATGAAATGAGAAGACATTAGGTAAGTCAAAGTAAAGTAAGGATCTCCTCTCTACGGACTTGGGTTTCCTCATCTATAAAATGAAGCTGCTGACCTCTCATGGTTTCTGAGTCCTTTCCAGGATCCCATGATTCCCAATGCTCACCTCCAATCTAAAACTCCTCTCCTCCAGAATTTCCAGTTCTGCCTTCACCATAAAATTTGATCTCCTCCCCTTGGCTGTGGGGATCTTCCCCAAACTAGCTCCAATCTCTCCATTCTCCTTTCCTGGTCCTTCATGACGATTCTTCGCTCTCTCTGGCCCAGTCTAATCCGTATCTCCCAAATATTCCTTACGCATTCTACCTCTCTGCTGTGCTCCACCTATTCCCTCTCCCACCTACAAAGTCCCCAACTCCCATCTCCATCCATCTAATGCTCTCTCATCTCCTGGAAAAATTTTCTCTGAACTCCTTCGACAGGAACTTAATTTTCTACAAGCAAGTGGTTTAAAAGCCCAAGAAACTGGAAGATCCAATTTTCTCTCAGTTTATCTTGCCTCCAATTTCTCCTTTTCTGTGTCTCATCTTCTCAACAAGATTATGCACTTTATAGAGGAAAGGGAAGACGAAATAGGGCTGGCAAGAACCCATTACGGGACCTGGTAACCCCAGTAAATGCTTGTTGAGTGACTGTCCATGGTAGATGCTCGATATTTGTTGACTGATGTAATTACCCTAAACGTAAAATTTCGAAATCTTACAACACGAAATTTAATCAGTCATAACCCCTCTCCAAAAAAAAAGTACCAAGTTTATTTAGCTTAAACTACGTGAAGGACACCATCCCCAGAGGCACCGAGGCAAGAGCCCTCGGATACCTTCCAAGATCCCATGTCCGATAAGACGTGAAAATAAATAACATTAATCAGAGCAAAATAAGAGATGTGACATCACCGATCCGCCAAATAAAGAAGTGTATGTGAAGGAAGGAAAGGACCGGGGGAAATCTGAGGAGAGAGAGAGGAGCACAATGAGGAGGAGCTTCATAAAGGTTACAGCATGGGAGCGGAGCCCCGACCAAGAGACAGGATTCTAAATCCCTCGTAAAATGGGACGAAATACTCCAGATGTGCTCTGCCCAGGCAGGGCCCAGGACTCCAATCCTCTCCTTTCCCCTAGAAGCAATGCCTTTTCTAATGAAGCTCAAGATCAAATTAGCTTTCAGTGACCCACCAGAATGTTGCCTCATCATGCTGAGCTTGTGGTTCAATAAAACCCCCAGATCTTTATCAGATGAATTATGATGTGGCCCTGTCATTGGGAAACAATGTTTCAGGATCCAGCCTCGGGGAAACATGGAGGGCCTTGATGCTGAAACAGTCAGTGCAAGGGGGGTTGCTGCCCAAGAATACTCCCACTGAAGGAGGAGTCAAGGAACAGGAAAAAAAAAAAAAAAAGCTGACATGGTAAAAGGAGTTAGATGACATAGGTTAGTGTTTAGCACATATTAGGAGCTTAATAAATGCTTACTGTCTGACCACTTACTATTATGTGCCTTTAAGAAAATGATCTAAATATTCTAAATCTCAATTTTCTTATCTGTAAAAATGGGAAGAATAATAGGTGTCGCATCCAATTCAGAGGATTACTGTGAGACTCCAGTGGGGAAAAATGTCTACTAAATGTTTTGTAAATTCTAAGATGCTATAAAAATGACAGGATCTATTAACATCATTAAAATTATTTTTATTATCAGACAAGAAACATGAAGTAGAACTACAGATCAATTTCCCAGACACGCTATTAAAAATCGAGTCTTCTTTTTTTGTGTTAAAAGAACTGGAAACAAGGTAGAAGCCCATCAATCAGGAAATGGCAAAAGAAATCAGAATGACGAGAAGAGATACTAAAGCTGACTAAGAAATAATGAATAGAAAGAAGCACAGGAAAATTTATCTGAACTGATGCAACGTGGAGTGGAAAGAACCAAGAGAAGCACACAAGGACTGCAGCAAAGTAAATGGAAGGGAAGGTGGGGAATTAAAGTAAATGCTGTGCAATTAAAATGGCCAGATGTAGCTCTGGAGAAAATAGAGAAAAGATGCCTCCTTCCCTCCTTTGCAGAGTGGAGCACTCTATGTGGGGAACTTTGTTCAACTGATAAGTGTAGGTTAATTTCGCTACGATGATTTTCCCTCCTCTTTCTTTATTTTCTACTATATGGGTAGAAGATGGGAAAGGATATATTTGGAAAGAAAGGTGATAAGATATCAATTTAAAAAGGAGGAAACAGACATATTCTTCAATAAGAAGAAAATGTTGACGTTTAAAATAATAATAATAATAATAAATGACTCACAATCCCAAAGTGACTTCCCAAAGCCACCATTTTCTATGGAATAATGGGAAAAGAAAAATAAAGGAAGAAAAAGAAGAAAGAAGAGAGAGAGAGAGAGAGAGAGAGAGAGAGAGAGAGAGAGAGGAAGAAGAAGAAGAAGAAACCATCTTTCTATTTTGGACAAATAGGATTAAGCTTCTTAGGCTATTCTTTGTTGTTTTGACTTCAACAATTTATGCAAATGAGATGTTAATTAGGGTAATTGTAACTTAAATTATGCTTGTGTAAACCTCTCCATTGGTAGGAAAGTGTGGGAATGGACACAACTGGTATTGAGAGCAGCTGGAGGAACCGGGGCCTGAAAGGCCAGGGCTGTGGATCACTTTCCTGTCCTTACAATTTGTTTTTATGAGGTGATAACATTTTTACAAATACCATCATTTTTGCTTTTTTATATTGTAAGTGACAGGCTGACATTTTACAACTGGCTTATTGAAAACAGGAATTGAGCACTCCAGCGGTAACGGACATTAACTGCTGAATAGAGATTCAGATGCTAATGAGGTGAGAGGGGTCTCCAGAAAGTTTTGATAAATGCTGCACACACTCTAACTAGCTGTGAATGTGGGTTGACAAAGAACATGTACACTAGGGTTCAATAAAATGTAACCCTTTAAATTAATCATACTGGCAGCATTTCATAGAATACCCAACAATCTCCTTTCTGTTAGCCCAGGGAGCGGAGGAAACGCCAGGTCTCCACCGAGGGACGTTCCCACATCTCGCTGTCCACACACGGCGAGACCCTCGCTGGGCCGAACCGCCGTGGCTGCTTCCAGCGGGGAGGACCAGCCCGAAGGGGGCTCCGTGGCCAGCCTCGTTCCCACCCTGCCGGAGAGTTGACCATAACCGGCATAACCAGGGCAGGGTGATTGGGGCGTAGGCCCAGGGTGCTAGAATTTAGAGAATGCTAAAAGGCATCTCCCCCTCCGAGTGGTCATACTTCAAGTCCTCGGAAGCAGCCGGGAAATTTCCCAGAGATTCAGGGAATGCTTCCTTCCTCATTTGAGTCTCTTATATCTACCTAGTTTCATGTATCATCCATTTTGTGATCAATTCAACTCTCACTTTTTGTCAATATACACTGGATATGGGAAGCCAGACAAAAAGAATCCCAGCTTTGGTGGAGCGGGGAAGCCCACACAAAAATAAATGGGCCTCTAAGCCCTGGATACAGTCTGGAGGTAATCTCTGAGGGGAGGCCCTAGCAGCTGGTGGGGACTTGGAAAGGCCTCCCACAGAAGGTGGGAACCCGGCCATCCACCAAGACACCAAAGCCCGGCCAGTGCCGGCATCCCTCCATCTGTGCGACCATTACACATACCACAGCCCTCCTCCCTCCGAACAGCCCCCCCCCCACCAGCTTTCTCAGGAAACAATAATCAAATCAATAACAGAGCAAGACAATCCCCTCGCCGCAGATGCCGCCAACGCCCGGACTCGTGAGCCGTGGCCATGGGAGGTGAACTTTCTAACGGCCGAGACCCCTCACAGGGGGGTAGTGACCACTTCATCCCCAGTTCCAATCTCTTGGGAGGGAGGGGAGCAAGTAAATGTCGCTGTGTTCAAGTAAGGATCCCTTCAATGAGAGAAAACTAGATGATGCAGGAGCCACAGATACTTACTAGCTGTGTGACCCTGAGCAAGTCACTTACCTATTTACCTCAGTTTCTGTTGAATAAACTAGAGAAAAAAATCAGAAGTCCCTTAATTCTATTTACATTGGTTTCCTCATCTGTCAAATGAGTTAGAGGAAAAAAAAACAGAAAATACTTCAGTATCTTTGCCAAGAAAACCCCAAGTGGGGTCACAGAGACTGAACAACAACAATATCGTAGTGGAGTCCCAAGCTTTATCTCAGTTCCATCTAATCTGATAAGATCTCTCCTTAGAACCTAGTCTCAGAGGCAGGAGCCGTTTACACTTTCTTCTCTACATTCTCATTATTTGGCACACAGTAGGCACTTAATAAATGCTTGCTTATTATCTGTCTCCTCTGGATACCCGTTTCTTCATCTATAAAGTGGGGAGATAACTGTTGTTATCTATCTCACCAGGGTTCTTCTGAGGAAAGGACTTTGGAAAAACAAACAAAAACAATGCAAAGGTTAATGCAAATGTGGGCAGTTATTAAAATGGAAGATGAGAAGTTGCTACTAGGCGAGAGTATAAAGACCCCCAAGCACATAAAGGAGGAGGATTCCTGTATATGCTTCCCTGGCTGAGCCTTTCACCTGACCCTTGGGGGGCTTCCTGCCCTTGGGACCCCAGGGAGGCCCAGAGCAATGATGCCCTTAAATAAATGCAATTTATGCACGCTAACATCCCTCTGCTTTTACCAACTTCCCACCAGCAGGAAGCGCCAGCCTGCGCACCGCACAGCACTGAGACTTTGCTGGCTGTCAGAACTATGTCTCAGCCAGTGCTTGAGCGGTATTCTTGTCTTTCCATAGTGGAAAGAAACTCATCGGGCTGACATGTAAAAGCCTCCACGAGAAGCGAGTCATTCTGCCAAAGTGGAGCCGCGCTCGGCCCACCGACGAAATCTTGCTCCTCTGACTCCCGTCGTTACGCACTCTGATTCTGAATATGACTCCAAGAGTTTAAATCAGAAGCAAAGCAGCCCTTCTCGATCCAGTTTCCTTCGAGAAAACCTGGGCGGAGGAGGGCACAAATACAAACATCCATGGCCCTAAGTGTGGGGAGCCTGGAAGACGAGCGGTTTGATGTACGGAGTCCAGCACCAGATCTGGAAGAAATGGATTCAAATCCTGCCCCGGGAACTTGCTAGCTAGGTACCGTTAATTCCCTACTGAGAACCTCAATTTTGTCATCCACAAAATGGGAAAAACAGCAGCTCCAACTTCTCATTTGGATGGGGGCTGGATGAGAGAGATTTGGAGTTAAAGTTTACATCTATGCCGGGTAACGTGAATGTGGCTGTTACAAGCAGTCGGGCACAGCGGATAGAGACAATCAACCTTGGGGTTAGAAAGGGAGGGGGAAGGGATTGGAAGGAAATAGGCGTTTGTACAGTTCCTACGCCGGGCCTTCACCAATATTGCTTCATTTGATCTTTGAACCCAACAAAGGCTTGAGTTCAAGATTCCCTTGACATGTGCTGATTATGGGACGTTGTTCAAGCCATTTATCTTGCCATGTGCCTCAGTTTCCTAATCTTTAAAGGGAGGGGGCGGGACTCAATGGGCTTTCAGGTGCCATCTAAACCTGCAGTCCCAGGGAGCTGAGCCACCTTACTCCCCCTGGGCCTGGAATAACTCTCTAGATTCACACACTAAGTCCTGGGTATGACCACAAGCACATGGATAAAGCCTTCATGCACAAATCCACATGCGCTCTGATGCACCAAAGACACGCAGCCCCACGTGGACATTTCGATGACATGAAGCGCGTAGCAAGCACACACTGGACTTGGGTCCAGTCCAGGCAGGGGCCCCTGGGCCCATCCTCCCCCGACCCTTCCCCCTTGTCACTGAACAATCTATCCCTCACCCGCACTCCCGGACTCTCCGATCTCGGGGAATATCCTGAAATTCCTGGCTGAAGCTGGCAGTTCCCTACGAGATGATGAGCTTTGGGAGGGCAGGAGCCACCTCGCTTTCACTGCTTTCATGCGCCTGGCCTAGCACCTGTATACAACAGATGCATAAAACTTACCTATTGGCTAGAGCCAGGTACCCACACCCACACACCCTGCTAAGTCTATGTGAGGTGCCTGCAGAGCGCCTCCTGAGGGACCCCGGGTCCTCACTGGGTGCTGTGGGACGAGCCCAGGGACGGGCCCGGCCCGGCCGAGGCACACGGGCTCTGCAGCAGAAGGCCGGGCCCGGGGGAAAGTTCAGTGAACGCACTGGTGAAAACTAAGACAAAGACAAGGTCGCTCTCCGAATCCACGGAGGGAGTGAGCACTCCCCAGAAGCTACGGGACTTCTGAAAGAGAGCAAGACAGATGCAAGAGAGACACAAAGAGACAGACCAAGATGGATATGATAGATAGATACAGAGAGAGATTAAGTAGATGGCAGGTAAGATACATATATATGTAAAGACAGACAGACAAATAGAGATAAATGGATAGATTGAGATATATGATAAAGAATTAGATAGATGGCATGTGAGATCCATACCGAGGTAAAGACAGATCTAGATGCATGGAGAGAACAACACAAAGACACAGGAAGACAGATCGAGGGATGGATGAAAGGATGGAGAGAAAGATAAATGGGCAGAAAGAGAAACAGACAGGTAGAGAGACAGACAGACAGATATATGGATGGACAGATAGATATGAGAGAAATTAAGTACGTGATATATAAAATACAAGATATATAAGAAGTAAAAACATAGATATAGATATAAAATATAGATACATGGAGAGAACAACACACAGATATAGACAGATGGATAGATAGAAAGAAAGATAGACAGGTAAAGAGAAAGAGATAGAGAGGAAGTGACAAACAGAGCAATAGACAAGAAGAGAGAGGCAAACAGATAAAGAGAAAGAGAAACAGACAAGCAGATAGATATATAGACAAATAAATAGACAAGTAGATAGATAGAAAGAGACAGATACGAGAGAGAGAGAGAGAGATGACAGAGACAACAGGAAGAAAGATAGAGACAGACAGATAAATAGAGAGATGGAGACAGATAGATTGACAGACAGACAGAGAGACAAACAACAGACAGACAGGAAGAAAGATAAAGAGAAAGACAGACAAATAAATAGATAAGATAGACAGACAGACAGGAAGAGAGACATCAATAAGGGGTAGATGGACAAAGGTCGATGGCTTCAGAAAAACAGACATGTGGGTGCACATAAAGGGGCAGTAATTCTTAAGGCTGTGAGCAACCTGAGGAGTCATTTACCCCAGCACTCACATCCCAACCCTACGTTACATTCGTACCCATACAAGCAAACACACTCTTGAGGAGCATCACAGACCCGGAGGATGGAGTCAGGAAGACCATGTTCCAATGCTGCTCCCGACATTTTTGAGCTGCGTGAGCCCAGTCCAGTCTCTCCAGAGGAGATGCAGTCATTACCTCAGAGTGCAGTGGAATCCACACCAGGATTTCCATACACTGCCCTGATAAAAACCACACGCACACGTATGTGTGTGAATATAAATCTGCTATAAAGAATAGAACTTTTACAACAACTTTGGCTATGGATGGATATCTGGCTGGATTGTTGCATGTAAGTATATCCAGAAAGAAGAGATCTTGCAGTCTCAAAGACAAAGGTTTGACTCTTCCTCTGATACAGAGGCTGCTGCACGACTGGCCAATCTCAGTAACACTGTAACTTGTAGAGAAGGTATCATCCTGCCTTGATACAGTCTCTATACTCGAACTTCCAGGCCCAACCACAAAATACAACTGTCATCCTGCCTTGATACAGTCTCTATACCCGAACTTCCAGGCCCAACCACAAAATACAACTATCATCCTGCCTTGATACAGTCTCTATACCCAAACTTCCAGGCCCAACCACAAAATACAACTATCATCCTGCCTTGATACAGTCTCTATACCCAAACTTCCAGGCCTAACCACAAAATACAACTATTATCCTTACAGACAGGCACACATCTCTGGCTCTGTAATCGATGTGTCCTTCACTGTAATCTCTAGTGATCCCCATCTAGCCATTTTTCTCATCTCCGTCCATCCTGTCACTCATCCCATCTCCCCACCCATCCATCATCAATGGTTCTCCATCCATCCACTCATCCATTTCTCCACCTCTGTCTCTGTCTCCCCAAACACACTAATTCTGCCATGTTTCAAGGGACGGTCGCATCCGTTCTCCCCAGCCACGCCTACCCACCCACCTAAGTTCCCGCTGACATTTTATCTCCCATTTTATTCAGTCCCTGGCCAGGAAAGGTCTCGGCGGCCGCGCGGACCCCGCGCAGAAGGGCCAAAAGGAAACCTTTACCCTTCAGCCAGTCGAGTTACTCTTCAACTTTCTGTGAGCAGAGAGCTCGCTGCCCACCCTCCCACCTCCCACCTCCCACCCGCCCCCAAAGAGGAGCAAGTCGTGAAATGTGCCGCAGTTGAGAAAGGGCCATTTAGCCAAATTGCATACCTGTGCTGTGTCAGCTTTCTGCTGGATTCATCTCATTCCATTGGTCTAATGGATGCCAATTGAATTTAATTAACAAAACTACTTTGACTCCTTTCATACTGTGCTGAATGTAATGAAATCCTTCTCTCTCTCTCTCTCTCTCTCTCTCTCTCTCTCTTTTTTTTGCATTCCACTAAAGAATGTCCTTTACTGCAGACCCACTGCTAGAATATTAAACGCTCCACGTTACGCTTAAAAGATATAAAGCGGCTAGCTCCTGCCCCATGACTTAAATGTAGTTACCGACTTACATAACATAAAATAATTAAAAAGATACTCTGATAGTGATACACCGTATAGATTCAATTACCACAATGTCTCCATTAAAGGCACTTTTATAGTATGAATAAAATGCAAATCCTCTTTATGGATCAATACCAGAACATAATTCTATTCTTCCTCCTGAGAAGGAAGTGGGCCGTAATAAATCATCCTCCCATGAAAATGGGAAAAAGTGATTTCTTTGGAAAGGTTTCTTTAAACCTGCACTCAGTTCCAGTTGCCCCATTTTCCATCCATTAAGGTTCTTGTTTTCCAACTCAAGACTTAACTGGGGGAAGGAGGGAAGGAGCACATGTTGGAAAAAGCTAAGGGGAAGCTTCCATCGGTAAAAGCCGTCACCGAGGTTCCTCGTGGATCAGAAATCCATAAGAGACGTTCCTACGGAATTAAATCATCTTCCCTAAATCCAACGGGGAAAACAAAAATTGCTCCAGCCCTCCATTGCGGGAATAGAGTTTGTGGGCCTCGCTTTCGCCTGGCCGGGCACCCAAAGACAAGTTCTCATGATGGATTATTGTGGTATCTCTCGATCTCTGACTTTGAACTCTGACCCCACCTCCTCCCTTTTTTTTCCCCCCTCCACAACTGACAGTTGGGCCCTACTACTTGCCATCTGTAGAGACTGGATGGGGAGAGGACTTAGCTTACATTAATCAACCAATTAAGAAGAGACTTAAACAAAACAGAGAAAGCATAATAAAGCCCTGACTGCTTAATAGCTGTTCCACTTTTAATAGTTGTCTTCCTGCAGTTTGCTGACAAGATTAGGGGTAATCTATTGAAGCCTTCACAAAGATGGCGTGAGAAAGGAGAAACAGATGCACCGCCTGCCCAGCCAGTCTGGATCCGGCTATGTGGCCAAAAATGATACCGGAGGAACAGGGGTTCCCATCAAAGCTGATGAGAGGCCCAACTCCAGGCGGTCGTCCCAAGAGCCGGCAATTTGAAATGGCCACCACCGATTCTTATATTAAAATATATATATGTATATTCTTATATAAAATAGATGTATTCTTACATAAAATAGATATATTCTTATATAAAATAGATATATTCTTATATAAAATAGATATATTCTTATATAAAATAGTATTCCTACATAAAATAGTATTCTTATATAAAATAGAAGTATTCTTATATAAAATAGATATATTCTTATATAAAATAGAAGTATTCTTATATAAAATAGATGTATTCTTATGTAAATAGATATATTCTTATATAAAATATTCTTCCATAAAGTGTATATTATTATATAAATATATATTCTTATATTAGTTCTTATATTAGATATAAATATATAAATTCCCTTTGCATGAAAATAGTGAGAACGTTTGAAGAAGCCCCCATTGGAAAATGAAGCCCAACTAGGACTCTGGGATGGCTGCATAAACTAATGACTAGGATTAAAGAGCATTCAGTAATCCCAAGTCACTGAAAGCCCTTAGAAAGGCTGGAATCTTATGTCACCGGCCCAGAGTGAGCCTTGGCCAACGTCAGTCCAGACAGAGAAGGATCTGGGCTTCCAAAGCCTGCCTTCTCTCCACTGTCGCCTCCCTCACTGGCCCTAACACAATTGAGTTTTCAAATGCTACTTAGTTACTGGGAAGAAACAAATAAGAAAACTTCTAGGGGAGGAAGGATGGAGAAGTAAAATTAAAGTAAACAGACCAACATCTGAGACCCAGCTCCAACTCTTTGTAGCCACAGAACGTGGAACAGATTTCTCTTTCCTGACCCTCAATTTCCTTGTCTACAACAGAATATGAACAAAGCAGGGAAGCATCAGTATAAGGTACAACAAAGCCTTCCTGGCCCCGTACAACATGGGCCTCAGTTTTGCCATTTGTAAAATGAGAGTGAAGGACTCGGGCCATAGGTCTCAAAAACTCCTGAGGATAGATGGGCCCAGATTAAAATGTAACAGGGAAATATTTCACAAAATAAATAAAAGAAAATACAAGGGAATCTAGATAATGTTAGCACATGGTTTTCTAAGTCAATATAGGGCCCACATTTTTATGTGAATTTGACACCACTGAGTTCTCTTCCATTTCTAAAATTTATCATTAACTTAGATCATTTTATCAGCCTATGATTAAAATGGAATGTGAAATTATTGGGCATTTTATTTTTTTTATTTGAAATCTATGTCTATTATTCAGACTAAAATACAGGGAGCTGAGACATGGGAGGTAGTATTGAGCAGAAAATTCAGACCTTTCACTTTTGATGTTATTACACAATTTGTCCTCATCATATTTCTCCTCCTAACTCTGTTTGGTTTGGGCTAATATTAAACTAGGCTTACATTTTTGATTGGGAGATGAAGGGAGTGGACAGGTCAAGGGGTAAAAGTGAATGTTAGGTTATGGAGTATGACCTGACTGGGCAATAAAGGTCAGCCAAAGCTGCCCAGGGATCTATTTAATCGCAAGACTCCTCAGAATCCCAGGATATCCAGCTCTTTAGGGAGTCTAGTTTTCTCTCTGGACAAGGTCATTCTATTCCTCAGTATTTCCCTTTCTCATGCTTTTAATGTTGTTTAGTCATTTCCGTTGTACCCATTTGGGGTTTTCTTGGTAAAGACACTAGAATGGTCGGCCACTTCCTTCTCCAGCTCATTTTACAGGTGAGGAAACTGAGACAAAGAAGATTATGTGAAGTTAGTATGTTCCAGGCTGAATTTGAACTCAGGAGATAAGTCTTCCTGATTCCAGGTCTGCTGCTCCATCTGCTGCACCCCCTAGCTGCCTTATCCTGCTTTAGGAATAGGAATAACTGAAAATACCTACCTTCTGCCCATTGGTGGCAAGAAAATAATCATTCAACTTCCAAGTCCTTGCTCTCATGAACAGAGAAGTAGTGACTGCGGAAGCTGAAGATAATAATGTTTATATTGTCTATATATATTTTACAAAGAGCTTAAATAAAGTATAGCTTTTCTTCACTATAGTAAGTCTGTGAGACTGGCTGCACAGTATCCCCATTTTACAAATAACTAGACTGAGGTTGAGAATTAAGTGAATAATTTGCCCCAAAACAAAGAGTAGAGCAGCTGGCCCTGCCTGGAAAGTCCATCTTCTAATTTCAGCTCTACAGACCTCTCAAGGACTATCTATTCTAATAGACTCCAGTATATACTAAGATTTTGATAAGTATCATTAAGAGTTTACACAGATCAGATTCCTTTCTGTATGACCAAGGACCCCCCGGGCCATGAGCAGAAACTACCAGAACCAAAAGAAAATGAGTACTCCAAAAACCACGGAAAAAGAATTGTTTAATACATTCATCCACTCAATAGATATTAATTATGTACCTACTACTACAAAATACTACGTAAATCGCTGGGGTTGAAGTTGAAAAATTAACCAACAAGCAGTTGTCAAGCATAGTATGGCACAAGGGATAGAGCTGGTTTTGGAAGAAAGATCCATCTCCAACACATAGTGGCTGTTTGACCCTAGACAAAGCACTTGACTTCCATATCTATCACTCTCTCTGCTAAAAAAAAGTTCAGCAAAAAGGATAATAAGGAACTTAAAATATAGGATGTGTAGAAAGGAAGAAGGAAGACCCCAGCTCGAATACAAAAATACAAATGTGCAGAATTAGCTAAGGCTTGGAACGAATAATAAAGACGCTATTTAGTCATTCGATAAACACTTATTAGAACCCCTCTGCCTGCAACCCAGGAAATACAAGGAGATCCATGCTCTAAAGCATGTGTAAGTGAGCATTGTACGTACATGGATCCACACATATACACATAAAAATGTATACACTTGGGTGCACACACACTTGTAGAAAGGGGATTGCTGACGACGCCAAATGTTCTGTCACTAAATGGGCAGTCATCAGAGACAGAGGCTTCTAAATCTCTCTTAGCTTCCTCTTCTTCTAGTCTGAGAGAAATGGATTCAATAAACTCCACAGTCGCTTCCAGCTTTAAACGAACAATCCCCCGATTCCACGTTACAGTCTCTCTCTAGTGGGGTTGTGTGACCCCTTACGATGGATTCCTCCTTTCTCAGGTTCGATAATTCCGTAATTCAGATATTAACAGCCCAAATAGGGCTTTGTTCCTTGACTTACCAAGGAGGCCGCACTCCACAGGATCCCTCCTCGGGAAAACCCAATGGGCCCTATCACTTTGTGAACACAAAGCCTGCCAAGGCAGCCCCTCTGCAGCTTTTTGGATTTCACTAAAGACAAAGTCAAGAAATACATTCCATTCCATTTTTCATCCACCAACTGGAAATGTTTTCATTGAAGGCTCACCACAGAATCTGGGCAGGATTTGGCCCTTTTTAGTATTCTGTGAAAGCACAAAGCAGGATTTTCCTGGTCCTTTTAAAACAAATTAATTTCCATACGATTTGACATTATCATTTCTTGTTTCTCAATATTTTTTAATGTTTTTATGCAAAAGAAAGAGCAATTCTGGCCAAAAAAAAAAAAATCCTTCCATTATCCTCGCTGAAGCCAGTCGGGGCTTTAAGATATGTAAAAAGAGTCCAGATAGAAATACTTGACGGTGAAGTCTGCAGTGGACTGGTTTTGATAATGAACATGCCTTAGAGAAATAAAAACATGAATGCTGTATGTGTTGGGGGAAGGAAGTCTTATCTTTGCTTGGGTCCTGTTTCCCTTGGAGAGGCTTATGTTACCTACAACCAAGAGGTCTCCAATTAAAGAAAGGAGAATTGCACAGGCTGGGGTACTTTGGAGCTGATGAAAGGCAAGTCTGGAGGGGAGTCTACAAGCCACTTTCCAAAAGTGGGCCACATACTTCCATCCCGACCTTTGACACTCCCAGTCCCGGGGGCCTTTGCCCCCCCTAAGTTATGATAAGCATTCGGGCCAGACTGCAGGGTTAGGAGACATGCTCTCATTCACTAGACGAGAACGTCGCCCACGGAGGGTTTCCCACAGACAGGGAGTCCGCAGCAGTGCAAAACGAGGGAAGGGAAGAGCCAGCCTGAGACCCAGGGACTGCATTCTGGACGGAACTTCTGGTGGAAAGTCCGCCAGGCCACGGGGCTGGCCGGCCTCTCTGTAATCTAGAACCCTCAGAGTTTTTGAGCTGAGAGACCCAACTCTCAGAGCCTCTGTCTGCTCCTCTGGAAAACAACAACCCCCCCCCCCCATCTCACAGGGCTGCTTCAAGGTTCAAACAATGGATGGAAGGCCTACTGTAAACCGTAAATACCCGATCATGTGCAAAATTCAACTTCTAGTAAAATTTGTGTCTGTTCCTCTCCTAACTTAAGGGTCCACAGACCCACCAGAGATCCCCAAATACACTTCAGAGAGTCTGTGAACTTGGAGGGGAATAAAGAGGATGTCTTTCTTCTCAATAACCTCTGAATTAAAGTTAGCATCTCTCTCGATCATTCAAAAATGGTTCAGACAGCAGTTGGTGGGTTTCCAGCCTTTCAGAGGGGTCCAGGGCACACTGCTCTGGAGAATCAAATTCGACTCAACTTCCAGATTCGAAAACATGAAATCAGATCTCCCGTTCTTGACATACCAACAGGCCAACAACTACATTATTAGCCCTCGCCTACATCATTCTCACGGAGGCAAAGATTTCAGGAAAAGGTCAAGTCTGTGGGACTCGGGACGGAACAATTCATGGTCAGTGTGAATGAATGGGTGGTGGTGGTCTCCCCAAGTCTCTTTGGGGAACCTGGTAGTACCCACACATACCTGCAAGGTCAAGAATAGTCTTGGTTTGATTTCATTGATTTGAGAAGTAAAGGAGAGAGAGACAGACAGACAGACTGGAAGACAGTCAGAGGGAAGAGAGAATATGAAGGGACTCCCTCTCCCTTTAGTGGTAGGGAAGTCTGAGAGAGTTCATATTCAGACAACTTCTGAAACAAGCTTCTCACGTGGGTACCCTTGCTCCTTCTCCAGCACCTCGCCCTGAGCATCTTCAGCTGACGCTTTGTTCTCTGTGGTTCCCTCAGCTAGGAGGGGCTGGATGTTCACAGGTGCCATCTTTGCTTACAATGTCTCTTGTTCCAGAAACAGTTGTTGTGTTTTCCAGAGACACAGGAGCACAAAGAAAGCCCGGCCTTTGAAACTACAGCTGCCAATTTCGAATTTTGTAAAAAGCAGCTCCATAAGCTCAAGATGATTTCTGTTTCTTCCACCTTTGCTACTGCTACAATAACCCTGATCCGAGTCAATCAATAAGGAGAGAAAAAGGGCCCTGGCTAACAGAACTGACAAGGGACGACTCAGAGTTCCACAGGACCTTTAATCCCCTTCTCTGAGTCTGCCTGTGACCAGCAGAGTCCAAGAAGGCCGGCCTGAGGTGGACAGTGGGCAGAACTATTGTTCTGGAAGGCTTTGAAGAAGCCAGCAGGACGTGCTCCACTTCTGGGCACCAGCCCCTAATCCCAGGTGTCCAGCAAAGAACCAGAAGAGGACAACTCCTCCTCTGAGATCACTTGCTTTGAGACCCATGGAAAAAAAAGAGATGAAATAAATGGCATCATCACCGACAGCCTACGTGAAGTAAAAATAGGTCGGTGTGGTCATCCGGCAGCCTGGATATTGCTCATCATGAAGGAAACCTGGGTTTTTTCCATTTAGTAATGGGGGAGAAGTGACAGGATTAAGGCAGAGCTGGTCAGATTTCACGCTGATGACACCAGAAATCAGGACAAATGATATTTTATTTGATTTATCAATTTTAAGCACCTATGGTGTGGAAGGCACTACGATGAGCTGGAAGGTTATAGACTAAAAAACAAAAAACAAAAAAAAATCCCTGCCCTCAAGTAACTTACAATCTAGTGGAGTTTAAGAACCAGGTTCATTCATTCACTTGATAAACACTTATTAAGCACATTCTATGTTCTAGGCAAACAGAGAAGCTCACTCCAAAGCAGGAAAAGACCAAACCTTCAGACCAATCCTCTCCTCTTACAGATTAGGAAACTGAGGCTCAGGGTGCTTAAGTAATTTTCCAAAGCCACAAAGGGTTAGAATCCAGGACCTCTGTCTTGAGGATTTGTAAATTTGGTTTAATAATATTTCAGTCTAACTGGTTTGGTTGGCAATATTTTGAATTTTTTTTTCATTAAAATATATGATTTTGAGAAGCCACAGGCTTCATTAGATTGATCGCCCAAGGGGTCCAAGCCACAGAAAAAATGCTTAAGAACTCCCAATCCTAAGCTACATGCCATACAAACGGTCTAAATGGGATGTTATTTAATTGAACATGGTTCTTGCTGAGTTATTATTTTTACAAATAATAATATTTCACGTTTATAGCATATTTGGAGATTTGAAAAGTACTTCATTTGATTCTCATAACAATTTTATGAGATAGATATTATTATCATACCTATTTAATAGCTAAGAGAGCCGAAGCCCAGAAAACAAAAGTCACACAGCATGTATTAAAAGGTAGGATTTGAACCCCGTTCTACCAATCCAGATCTCTTTCCACCATGACCTCAGACACTGTCTGTAGAAAGGGAACAAGTTTTGTCTTGGGGAAGCGTGTGCACAAGTCACCCCGAAACTATGCAGAGACCATATATAACAAAATAAAACCATCAGGTAGATGAGGGTATTTGTATACAGATGGTTTATTTAATCTGCAGACAACATGGTTTTCCCTTTCCCTGGAGGATCTCAACTGCTAACATCCCATGAACAGTATCAAGTTCACTTCACTCTTCTCACTGACTATAAAACAAAGAAATCTGTCTTGAGTTTCCTGACGTTCCACATGTTACTGTGACTAATCCTGAGCCATTTTATTCAGAGAGCTCAGAGTAAGTGTCTATGACAGTCCCATGCCATTTGAAATACACCAGACATGCTCTCTGTCTTCGGAAATAACGACAGGACCACTCATCTGCCTGGCTCTTACAAATTAAAGGGCAGATTCTCCTTTCTGATTAAATGTGGAGCTATAACAAAAGAAGGAAAAGTACTACGTGGGAAATAGAGTTTAGCCTCATTCATTTTCTTCTTTTATTTTTTTTTTAATTCCATTTATCAGCCATGCAGTATTGGTGCTGCTCCCCATCACCATCTGTACACACTTTCCCAAAAGACCACTGCAGCTGTCCAGTTAAACATTCTCTCTCTCTCTCTCTCTCTCTCTCTCTCTCTCTCTCTCTCTCTCTCTCTTTTTCTCTCTTTCTCTCTCTCTCACAATCTAATAAATACAGAGTTGAGAAGGTTCTATAAAGGTAGTATTTTAATTTGGGGTTTCTTTTTTTAAAAGGATGAAACAGATTAAAATGGAACCCAAATCACTGTCTAGAGCAAAGTTTCTCAAGAGACTTCTACCCCCAAGAATCAACAAAACTAAGATTTGAAATTTCCTACCCAGCCCAGGGACTGAGCTTTGTTTGTATTTTTTTTTCCAAAAGAATTTACCTACTACCACATGATTTAATGGCTCAAATCTAATCTCCCCTACCTCCCTTTCCTTTTTAAAAATTTTCATTGCCTAATGGATTGATTTAATCTTCTTACTTTTTCTTAAGGAACCACTCGTTCTTTATTTCTGAAAAATGAACAGGATGGTATTTTTAAGGCTGTGCCTGTAAATGTTTCTTTGGAAAATGTTTCCACAGAAGCAACAAATAATAAAAATTAGGAGTCAGGAACTTCTTGAATCTCTTTGAAATATTAAGAAAAAATGAAATGTCTCAAATAAACAAAGCATAAAATTTACATTTGATGTTTTGTAAAAAAGCTATAAAATAACTAGATCAATCAAATTAAGTTGTACCATAACCTATTACATACTGGAACTCACCACCCTATGTGAGTATGTATTTATTAACTTTATATTTATATTGTCTATTTTTTTAATCTATGGTTACTGTATTCCCCATTAGAATTTAAGCTCCTTGAAGGCAGATTTTTCATTCTTTGTAGTTACATCCTCAGCACCTAACATATACCTGCCACGAAGCAGGGAAGAATTCCTTGAAAAAGCTAAAAATTTCTGGGCTGCTTTTTTTTTTTTTTTTGGTAATTTTCTTATTTAAACCTTTGAAAACAAAATTTTAGAGAACTAACTAAGTGCAAGGGACAGAGGGCCGGATATGGGTGAAGAGCTGGACATTAACTGGTAAATTTCCAAGTACTGACTATTACCTGGTAAGTTTCCCGGCTGGTTAATATCTGGTGGGTTTCACCGGTAAAAGCTGTCATTATGGGAACCACTGGAACACGACCAAAGCATCCTTCACCAAGTCCGTGTCCCAAGCCTTTCCCGGGGTCTGCTGCTACTGCCCCGAATCTTCCAGCTCCCCAAGTTCATGGAGGACGACAGAGGCCAGACCCTCAAACCCTCCGGCCTCCAGCCTCCTACACAGCATTAAATTTGAAGGGGGATGAATTAACTACTTCTCACAGCTCTGCCCTCACAGAGTACTTTTTATACCGGGGCTGGTCTGAGAAAGCCTCTTCTGTCCCGGCTGTAAACTCAGGAGCTCGGCTAAGAGGGAGGTGAAGGCGCAAAGCTGGAAAGACCACAAGGCTAGCAAGGAAAGGTCCGGCGGCCCCTATTTCAAACAGCATTCCCTCCACCAGCATTTGGGTAAGTACCGACTTTGGGCAGGGCAGCCTGCTTAATGCTAGGGACCCAGGGCCAGATACCCAATTACCCCTGCCGGAGCAAATTGTGCTAACCTCCCCAAAGGTTTCATTTCTTCCTCCAAAGTATAAATAACGATTATACTCAGTGACAGAGCTTTCAGGATGACCGAATGAGATGGAGAATAATCAAGAATAGTAACAACTGGCCATTATGCGGTGCTTTAATGTTTGCAAAGTGCCACATGTGTGAATAAACATATATATATGCACATATATACATACATACATATAATATCACTTGATAGATGGCAAAAGTCCCTTAGGAACTTAGGTACTTTATTTAATATTAAATTTAAGGGAAAAAAAAACAAATATTAAGTTCCAGGATTCAGTCCTAGGTCTTACTAGCTCTTAATTTAGTTGCAACTTCCTAAATTCCCAGAAATATGAAAGAATAATGATGATCTTTTGTAGGTAAAATAGCAAGGGGGAGGAGGAGCTACACAATGTGACAGAGAAGAATATGCAGTGGCTGGATCCTCAAGAAATGTGGACTGGGGCCTCTGGACCACCCTATGATGTTTTACCTTTCTCAAGCAAGTTTTCTCATCTGTAAACTGGGAAATCATAAATCCTGCGTCATCAGCCTCTGAGGATGGAATCAGATAATTGATGTAATGTCCTATGTAAACCTGAGAGCCCCGTTACATTGTCACTAATTATTATTAACAATAAAATTTTATGCTAATCATCATTATCATGATCATCATCATGTCACTGAAATGAAAGCAAGCTAAGGAAATTATTGATTAGCCTAGTGTGGTGAGGTAAAAGCAGAAGAGAGATGAAGTTTGAGGGGCGTGGACGTCGGGGCTGGGAGGGGCCCTAGGACAAGGGCTGTCAGAACTGGGAGGGGCCCTAGAACATGGAATATCAGAGCTGGAGAGCCCCGGAACAGAGAATGTCAGAGCCAGGAATGATTCGACAGACCCACAAAGAGGAAGTCACGTTTAGGGCCCTAAATACAGAGCTAGAAAAGCCCTTAAAACTCATCTAGTCAAGCATTTTCATTTATAGAAAAGGAAATTAGGCCCAAAGGGATTCAGTGACTGCCCAGATCCCCAGCAACCCCTGCATTTTCCCTGGGGAAGAACAAGCAAGCTTTTAGTTAAAACACATTTGAGTGAATAGATCCAGAAGAGAAAACATTCAAGTAATTTTTTTTCTCTGAACAATCTATGACACCATTAAGAAATAATATTTTTTAAAACTCTCAAAAGAACTGAGACAGAGACAGAGACAGAAGCAAAAAAAGAGACAGACTGACAGACAGACAGAGAAAGAGAGAGAGATTGAGGTCAACATAAACTCAATATCTTTGGGAAAATCCCAGACTACCGAAAGCCTAAATCACAGAACCAGAACAAGCTTTCCAGACTGGTTCCATCCCATCCTCCTTTTTCTGGGGCAGAAGTTTACTGCCCCACTCCAGAGAGAAGCATGGTAACCTTAAAGATCTCTAGGGAATCCTAACTTGGCCACAACTGAAAATCTGGCAGGTGATTAATTTAATTAATTTAAACAATTAATCAACTGGCTTAGAGGATGTTTTATTTTGGCCCAACTCTCCTCATCTTATTAATGAGGAAACTGAGATCGGGAGGGGAAAGTTACTTATTCAAGGTCATCTGGCTAGCGAGCTCACTGCTCATTTCAAAATGGGGAGAAAATCTGAAAGACGATTTGGAGAAGAAGCAGCAGCCCTTAAAATGTTGGTTACAGAAATGCCATTATGACAAATGTTAGGTTTCCAAACAGAGGATCCCACATCTGTCCGACAGAGGAACATTACCAAGTCATAAAATTAAAAAGCACAGTGGAACCCACAATGAATCTGAGTCAAAGGGCCTGTCTATTGTCTGCATTGCCATGGGTAATTTCCCCCCTTTTAGTCTCAGCTTCAATAATAATAATAATAATAACTGGTTATTTATATGAAACTTCAAAGCTCTTGACAAATATTAGCTCAATTTATCCTTGCAACCGCTGTTATTATTCACATGGGAAATTGAGGATTTCCTCAAGGTCACACTCAGGTCTACCCCAGGTTCCAGATCCTGTACCATTTAACTGCCTATAAAATAAGGGGATTGGCCCAGTCAGCCTGGGAGGATCTTACAAGATCTCCATCTTATGGAGGACCTCCGTTGTGTCCTCCCTCCGGTGCTGTTGCAGAGAATTCGGCAGAAGGTGGAGCACCTTGGAACTCTTCCCAGGCTCACTGCGGCCATGACGCAAAGGTAACCTGAGGGTTCCTCTCATTTTCACTGTACGGGGAAGCGACCATCACGGCCTCATTGTTGCTAAATCATGTCCGCCCGTGGCAGGACCCCACGTAATCCCCATTGGGTATAAAATCAGTCTCTCCCAAGCCAAAGTGATCGTTTCCCTTGCTGTTGACTCACAAAGGTTTCTGGATGAAATCTCTGGCTTTCTGAGAAAGTCAGGGTCTCAGTAGAGTAAAGATACATGTAGGTGGAGACCACACAAAGGCACACATTTATACATTTTTGCATATTCTTCATCTTTTTCCTGAGTCTAGGAAGCAAAAGTCAAGAACAATACACTCTTGAGTCGGGCACTTAAAGCATCAATATTCTCTTTCTCCAAAGGGCCCTCCCGGGGCCCGTGAGATGGCACCCTTTTCTCCCCATCCCTCCTGGCTTTGTTTTACTGAACGGCAAAAGGCCAAGTTCAAATCTGATTTTTCTAAATCCAGATGGTCATTTTCTGGGCAGGAAATTAAGGCAGAAAAACTTAACTCCTGAAGGCTTTCTCATTACACTGAGAAGCTAAGTTCAGGGACGACCCCAAAGTTCGCCGGAGGAAGACCTCGTATTCCTAATAAAGCCACTCACGGCCACACAATTGGGCCCAGCAAGGACCCACTATCTTTCCCGGACAGGAACTCGCAACAATAGTGATGCTGTTAATGGCATCCGGCTACAAAGAAACCATTCTCAGAAGTTACTTGAAACTGCTTTTTCTAAAGCAGAAAATCTACCCCTAAAAAGAAAGAAATACATAAGAGAAAAGCAACTGAATCAACTCCTCCCACCTCTTGAAACAGGTACAACTGAGTCTATTTTTTATCAGATGTTCTAAATAGGAAATTACAACCTCCCTGTTAAACGCCACCCATTACCAAACAACAGCCTCTCCGATGTAACCATCGTGAACACTCCCCAAAATAAGAACAACCTTTGTGTAACTATTTGTCTTCTGGCTCTTCCTGTCTGAACTCCATCAATGGTAGAGACAAGCTGAAAAAACAGGAGTCACAATATTTGAATTCACATCCTGGTCCGTCCCCTTCTACCTGTCCAAATCCGGATAAAACATATGACCTTCTTGCCTCACTTCTTTGTAAAAAAAAGTTTGAACTTTATATGTTAAAATTCTCTTTCGATGCTGCTGCTGCTGATAATAATTAAAAATAAATAATGGCTAGCACTTACATATGATTTGCACACCTTAAAGTATATTACCTTTTTTAATGAAAAAAAAAAAAGATGAGAACCAAAAGTGATAATGATGATAGCAACTGAATTTAAGAATATTTTTAAAAGATGTCAAACCAATTATACATAACATCCTATTGACGTGAAATGAGAAGCTCTTGAAATATAGAAAGCCGGTAGGAAAAATTAAAGCACATGGGAAAGGATGAGGTTCACGCCATCTTGTCTGTTATAGTCATCCTGGAGATTCTTTCAATGAGCCTGGAGCAGCTAAGTGCCCATCCTAGTCTTTTTAGTCTATTTTTTTAAGTTCCCAATTAATCCACCTACAAAACTGTCCCCCAAACTTTTAACACAAAGAAGAGGTGCAAGATTAGGAATTGTCCCAGGACCACATCTTTCTGCTTCTCCAAATCCACCTAAATATAAGATGAGAAGCAAGGAAACAATAATAATCCTAATAACATAACAAGGGTCCAAGAATCATCCTTGGACTCAGAAACATATGGATTCAGATCCTGTCCTTTGACACATCCTGGCTATGAGTCATTTCACTTCTCAGAGATCCCAAGCCACCATTTTAAGACTAGAAATCGTAAACCAATTGCTGATACTCATTGGTAGACAAAATATCTTCCTTAGAAAGCTCGATGAAATCAGAGGCCTCAAATTATTAACAAATAATAATAACTAACATATGAATTTTTAATTTTATGAAACACTTTCCCTTTATTATTTATATAATTATTTATCAGTATTAATATTTTTTATTATTGTCCGGGGACCATTTGAGTATTCCCATTCTATTTCTCTCACGCATGTAGGGGAGTGAATGCATAGAAGGCTATCCTTGGTGGTCAGGAAGATGTATGTCCCATACCCTCACAAACTGGAGGTGAGCCCTGGTCAGATCATTAAACCACTCGGAGATTTTTAAAGGTTTTGTTTTTAATTAAACCTCAGGTACTCACTAAGACGTCCAATGTCACAGAAGCCACCAATAGATGTCAGCGAAGGGCATTTCCACACTAGAAATCTCAGAAGCAGACCAAAATAACCAGACTTTACCTAATAGTTTAAGGTTCACCCTATACTCCAAATTTGACATCTTATAAGTGATCAAAATAATTACTAATATTCATAAGGTGGCTCTAAGGTTTGCAAATACATTCTCTCATAATAAAAACTCACCTGTTAAATCATACACTGTGTTGTACATACATCATATCATCTGACCTTGATAGTAATATTACGCAGGAGGATTTTCCCCACTTTACTGATCAGGAAAACTGAGGGCCAGAAGGATTCCAGATAGGAAAGGACTGACATCTGCCCTGACTCTAGGCCAGCCATCTAGCTACAGTACCGTCCCCTTCTACCTGTCCAAATTTGGATAAAACATATCATCTCTCCTGCCTCACTTCTTTGTAAAAAGAGTTTGAACTCGCTATGTTAAAAGTCCATAAACAGCACAAAGACACTTTGGGTTATAGGGTCTATGGCTATTTCACTCTTGTTTATATTTTTAATAGTAATTAATGCTAAAAAAAATTAATCTCAAATGCAGAGCCTGGGACTTGAATCTCTATTATCCCAAAACGGAAAAAGGTCCAAAAGAAAAAAGGCTCAAGGTATCCAGCGAGAGCATCTGCAGTGGTACCGACCAGAAGCCTTTGCTCAAGGCAAGAAGAGCAAAATGAATCGAATCCAGAATTCAGAGAAATCGCAACATCTCCCTTTCAGTCAGCTTCGTCCTCCCTCTATGGCACTAAACATTCGAACTTGCCATGAGGTCGGGCTCTACAGTCCGTCTGCCTGCGGCCTCCCTGCCCTTGCCCTTAATCTGACGGTCGGTTCCCTTGCAGCCAAGCACTGCAGAAGGCCGTGGGAGTTTGGGTCCCCCCGGAGCTGCGGTCAGATCCCCTGGGAGGCAACGGGAGCTTTGGGGCTGCCCGTGATGGGCCCCCGGGTGTCCAGCGCTCCATTCCTTCTCGCAGTCACCCGAGCCCAGGGAAAGATCTCCTTCAGACTTGGGGCCATAAAAATGATGAGGGAGGGGGGACAGGGGCAGTTGGTGAGGGAAAATTACCTCGACCAAATTTCACACCCTGAAAAGCAGGTCCATAATTTTAACCAATAAATTCGATTTAACAATATAACACCACGATTCCTAGGCCATCCGATGCCAACTATTTTCCCCTGTCCAAAATCCAACCAATCAGACGCGAGTTTGTGACTCACCATAGATACATCTCACCCAATTGTATGAACGTGTTGCGCGGCCCAATCAGGTTCTGACACAATTACAAAAAAGGGAGAAAAAAAAGGGCACCCAAACCATGGCAACAGAAACAACCGCCTGGCAATGGCAGCTGCTCCGCAGACAGACATACAGCTTTTAAAGAGTCTTCATTTAAAAAAAAATACTCTTTTATCAGCATTTTCACTCCCCCCGCCTCCTCCCCTAGGCCACTGACCACAAGGGAAGAGCCCCTCCCTTTTCAAAAGCCAAACTGGGTCTTGCCCATCATGGCTCATCTGACCATCTCTGTCCACTCAGCAGTCCTGAGGAGCCTCTCTGTGGCTCCCTAAAAACGCACGCGTGTGGTGGGGGGGCTGCTGGTGGCGGTTAAGAAGCAGCCTTTCCTAGCAGGTCTGGAGCTGGAAAAGCTGGAAGTGACTTTTCCAAGGTGACACAGGAGTGATCTCCACTGCTTCCCCGTAACATCCTCCCAGTGCCATCCTCCTGAGCTTTATTAATTCCAGAACAACAGCAGTAACTGGCTTCCCAAAGTCTTACGGACGGGACTCTCCTTTGGGCCCACAAGGGACCTGCAGGGGAGTCATTCCTGTTCCAGAGCAGCTCATTGAGGCTCTCAGGGACCTTTCCGATTCCCGATCAGCCTCTGGCCCCTTAATGGACCAAAGCTGCTTATTATCCACGGACACAAAGGCAGCGTGGGATAACGAAAAAGGTCCAGGGTTTGAATCTCAGCTCAGCCATTTACTTCTTCCTGATCTCAGATTCCAGTTATAAAATACCAGGAATGAACTAGATAATCTTCCACCTCGAATCGTATGACCTCAGTTTACCCTTTCCTAAAAATGGGCAAACATAAACCAACAAGCATAGATTAAGAGCCCTCTGGGCTAAGGCCCTGGGCTAAGTAGTGGGGATACAACTGGCTCATCAAAATCAAGAACATGAGGGAGACTCAAGGGGTGGAGCGGAAGAAAGAAATGATCCCAATGGACCACCCGAACATTAGTGGACACGGCCTAGCGGGGATCTGCCCTCAACGTACAGGCGTAAATAACTGTCGCTCGCACGAGAGCACGGCACCGACAAACTGAGCGTCTCCCGTCTCACGCTGCACAGTAGCAGGCAGGGCTTTTCCCTCTTGCACTGAAATCATTCAGAGCTAAGCTTGGGGAAGTCTGGAGTAGCAAAAACACCCCAAGCTGCTCACATCAAGTCATTTAAATGCATTAAAATTAAATCTGTCCCCGCTTCCCGCTTCCCTTTTCTCCATATGAAACTCAGTTGAAAGTCATCAACGTTCTCTTTGTACAATTACATCTTCTCCTCTCAAAATCTGGGGATTTCCAAATTGGTTTTAGGAATCAATTCACTCGAGATCATGCTCCATGGGGTGGAGGCTATGAGTCTCCTGCTGCAAACACATAAAACACCTGAAAATGGGTAGGGAGCACTGAGGGCAGCTGTGACTAGAGCGCTGGGACAGAAGTCAAGAAGACCCCTCCCCGAGAGAGACCCTCGCTAGCTACCCTGAGGGAGTAGGATCCAGTTTGCCTCAGTTTACTCATCTGTAAAATGAACCGGAGAAGGGAATGGCGGACTACTCCAGTGTCTTTGCTAAGAAAACCCCAAAGAGGAATCAACCGAAGAGCCACCACAAGAAAAGGAGGGCTGGACCTAGTGGGAAGAGATGGGTTCCGATCCAAATCCAAACCCGGGGCCCAAGGGTTATTCCCGAGCAAGTCCCAGCAGCACTCTAGAACTAGCTGCTTCCTCTGTGCCACAGGAGGAATACCCCGTCCCGGACATCTCGCCAATGAATGTGAACACACTCGGCCGACACGAGCCTTCTCAAAAACAAGATGGCCTTGTGCCTTGGGACCCATCTAGGCTTGACTCTTACATCCTCGTTAGCTGTGGGACTCCAAGCAAGTAAGGCGGCCTCCGTGGGCCTCGACTGCCTCCATCCCCATTGGGAACAATGACAGTCTGTGGCTTTGGATGGAATACCCGGGACCGCTCCGCCAGCCAGAGTCGTCCACCAAAGGGGCTCCTGAAACACGCCGCGTGTCCACGGTCTGAAGTCAAGGACACGGGCCGCTCCGGACGCCAGCCCAAGACTGACCGCCTGGCGACCACCTCATCCTTCCCAGCTGTGGGGAAACCCACCTTGTGACGGAGAAAACTTGAATTCAATACAAAAGGATCTTTGGGGGGAGGAGAAGGAGAGAGAATTGGGCAAAGAGATGCAGGACCTTCTGCTTTAATGAACAACTAAGAGGATTTAAAAGGGGGACGTTCGTAATCCAAGCAACCACTGCTTGGATTTCCCCAAGGATTTCACTTTTCCATTTGTCCTGAAACTAAACTTCCCTTTACATTCTGTCTCCCCCAAATAGTGTGAACCCCTCAATACCCAAAGTACTTAATTATCCTTTTTCACTCATTCACTCATTCTCCATCCTATTCTCGATATCATAATCCCCACCCATCCTTAATTCCCTTCTGTTGAAAGGAGATGCAGCATGAAGGGAGGTGGGGAGGGTCATCAAGCAGAAAGAAATTAAAATTTTCCAAAATCTTGAAAGCAGGAGGATAAACAGCAAGATTATGGCACCGGAGGAGGGTCTCTGGGCAAGTGACTTTCCTACTCTCAGCTGGCAAAATGGAGTGAGGGTCAACTAGAAGGCCAGTGAGATCACTTCCAGGATTGGGTCTATAATCCAATGATTAAAAATAACAGGGGCAGCTTTATGGCCCAGCGGAGAGATCACTGGCCTTGAAATCAGGAGGACCAGAGTTCAAATCTCACCTAGTCCTGTGATCCTGCGTAAGTCACTTAACCTCAATTGTCTCACACACAAAAAAAATAAAATAAAAGGAAAAAAAAGAAATATAAGAAAAGAACAAAAGAAAAATAATTGAAATGCAGGTTTCTCCTCAATGCATGGTCTGAATTAGCCAGCACCACATCAAACACCACCACAAAGCAAGTGTTTTCTGTAGATTATACATATCTTCATCGCAAATTCCACTGAAGATGTGAATTTGGTATAGATGAGAACAAATGCTGCTCTTCTGGATCCAGCTGGAACCAGGAGCCCTTTCTGGAAAGTCCACTTTTTTGGCAACCAGGAACCTTTTCATAATTCCCCCTCCCCCTTTCAGGAAGGCTCGGTCAGTCGATAAATCAATCATTCAACCAGTGGTGCAGCTATGAAACGCCTACCACATGCCAGGCACTCTCCTAGGCACGGAAAGACACGGACGGAAAAGAGACAGTCTCTGCCCTGTGACCTAAGCAGGAGGAACTCAGGAGGCAAAATGGACTCCTTCGCCATGTGGGACAACCACAGCAAGCCAGGGGAAGGGCTTTTCTAGGAACTAACGGGCGGGAGGAGGGAAAGAAGGGGAATATGGACAGGGACTGGCCTTGGGAAAAGTCAGGGAGCCCCTGGGATCCAAAGCCTTCAAAAGAAAGAAGCTGCTCTGCTCGAGGAGCCGGCATTGGGGTTCTAGCTGGATTCTTGGGGTCGTGGGGTGGCGAGGGGCTGTCGCTCTCTTACAAAGGCAAAGATGTCTCTAATTTGGAGTCAAGGAGAGTTTGGGAATCACCTGGGCCAAGCCTGCAGTTTGCTGATGGCGTTGCTGGTTCTCCTGAGCAGCAGCTGGAGGCTGGTTAGTGAGCTGGAGGGGCAGGGGACTGTCCGAATTGGGTCAGAGAATTTAAGGGTGATGTAGGGTATGTGTGTGTGTGTGTGTGTGTGTGTGTGTGTGTGTGTGTGTGTGTGTGTGAAACTTCTTAAAGAAATCCTGTGCTGGGGCAGCCAGGATGTGCAATGGAGAGAGCCCCAGCCCTGAAGTCCGGAGGACCTGAGTTCAAATCTGGCCTCAGACACGTAACAGGTCCTAGCTGTGTGACTCTGCGCAAGTCATTTAACCTCAATTATCTCAGCAAAAACAAAAACAAAAAAAAGAAAACAAGAAATCCTCTTTGTCCTAAGGATCTCTGGGAGGCAGAAAAGGAATGAGTACATACAAGAACATGGGTGCTATTTAAAAAAAAAATCAGTACAAATTCATTTAAAAAACAAAGTGCTTTATAAACACGATCCCCACAACAACCTTAAGGGGTGGATATTATGATTCTTGGTTAACAGAGAAGTAAACTGAGGATCAGAGAAGATAAATTACTTGCTTGTAGTCATATAGCTAGCAGGCACTGAAGATATGAATCAAATCTAGAACTCTCCTGTCTCCAAGTCAACTGAGGCTCTCAAATATCGCAGTCAGCCCTTTGATGAAGGAGGGAGAAACTTTTCAGAGAATCTCCAGGATGACGCTCAGGTCTGGGTTCTAAGAATCTCTCCACATGCGCATGTGCATGTTCCACACTCTCACACACACACACACACTCACTCACACACACTCACATTCTCTTTCACTCTCATTTTCTCTCCCACATACATTCCCTGTCTCTTATTCTGACTTTCTCCCCCCTCTCCTCTCTCTTTCTCTGTCTCTCCTTCTCTGTCTCTTTCTCTTTGTCTCTGTCCCTTTCTCCTTCTCTCTTTCTCCCTCTTTCTCTTCCCTTTCTTTTCCTCCTTTCCCTCTCTCTCTATCTCTCCTTCTCTCTTTCTTCTTCTCTCTCTCCCTTTCCCTGTCTCTTTGTCTCTCCTCTCTCTCCTCTCTCTTTCTCCTTCTCTCTCTTTTCTGTTGTTTTCTCCCTCTCTCTCCTGTCTCTTTCTCCTTCTCTCTCTGTCTCTTTCTTTGTCTCTCCTTCTCTCTCTCTCTTTTTCCTCTCTCTCTCTCTCTCTCTCTCTCTCTCTCTCTCTCTCTCTCTCTCGTCTCTTTCTCCTTCTCTCTCTGTCTCTCTTTCTTTGTCTCTCCTTCTCTCTCTCTCTTTCCTCTCTCTCTCTCTCTTTCTCTCTCTCTCTCTCTCTCTCTCTCTCTCTCTCTCTCTCCTGCCTCTTTCTCCTTCTCTCTCTGTCTCTCTTTCTTTGTCTCTCCTTCTCTCTCTCTCTCTCTCTCTCTCTCTCTCTCTCTCTCTCTCTCTCTCTCTCTCTCTCTCTCTCTCTCTCTCTCTCACACACACACACACACACACACACACACACACTCCCCCCTATACCACCCTTATAACGCCCGTCCCAGCTCAGACTAATGGCCCATCCCTCTGCCCCACTCTCCGCCCAGCAGCCGAGCAGTCCTGGGGAAAAGCAGCACCGGCTGGCAATAAAGCCAGTGCCGGGCCACTCCTGAGGCTGAGTCTTCCCACTGTGATGTTTCATCTCCCCATCCGATTCTCAAAATTGTTTTCAATAATCCGTATTGACATTTGTGAACAATTAGGCCGGCTACCGCTTCTGTGCGCGACTTAAAAGGCGGCCACGCTGCTCCGGGGCCTGTGGAAGCGGCTTGAGGGCTACACCAGGGGAAACACCCAGCCCTACTGTGTACAGCAGCGACCACAACAAAGCCTGTGGTTTCTCCCACACTCGCCTTAAATAGATTTAAATTAATGCTGTTCATCATTGGGTGGAAAAGAAGGGAAATATAAAAAGGCAGTAACTGGGAAGGCAGAGCCAGCCAACAGAACTCGGAAATTTTCTTCCCAACACGCAGACCTCAGAGCTCTAAATGGGCTGACCTCCATTCGGAGTCCCAGCCACCGAGGTAGAGCGGGCCTTTTTGTCCTTGTCCGGGACACAGACGCTTGCTCCCTCCTAGAATGAAGGCCATTTCCCCAACGAGATGGAAAAATATACATGTGTATCTACATGTGTGTACACAATAAAAATATACATGTATCTACATATACACATGGTGAAAAATATGTATCTATATATCCATAATGAAAACATATAACTACATATATGTACATGATGAAAACACACATGTGTATCTACATGTGTGTACATGGTGAAAACATGTTTCTATATACACAAAACATGTACATGTAACTGCATATACATGCATGGTGAAATTATATACATGTATCTACATATACATGCATGATAAAATATACATGCATGTATCTACATATATGTACGTGATGAAAATATATACCTGCATCTACATGTATATGTACATGATGAAAATGTGCATGTATTTAATCTACATGCATGGTGAAATATGTACATGTAACTACACATGCATACATGATGAAAACATATACATGTATCTACACACATAACAAAACTATAACTCAGCTACATATATACATGATGAAAAGTACATACATGTAACTGCATATGTACATTGTAAAACGCTTTATCTACCTGCACATGCATGTAAAACATACATGTACCTACAAATACATGATGAAAATAGAACTGCATCTACATATACATGCATGATGAAAATATGTGCATGTAACTACATATACACAAGATGAAAACATGTACATGTATCTACATATATACGTGACGAAAAATATACATGTATCTCCATATACATACATGATGAAAATATGTATTGTATCTACATATATACACAATGGAAAATATACCTTTATCTTCATATACATACATGATGGTATGTGCATGTAACTACACATACATGCACAATGGAAAATATACATGTACCTACATATATACATGATGAAAATATACATGTGTATATGCATACATATATGTACACATATGCAGACATATACCAGTAGTATCTGTGTGTGTCCCTGTGTGTACACAAACAAGTTGTGTGTGGAAAGCTGTTTAGAAGAGATGTAAGGATCAAAACACAAAACTTCAAAGTCATAGCCCAGGAATAAATATCTTAAATAATATACGCCCCCAGACATTTATATACAGAACATATAAATCTTCTCTGAATAGAAATAATAATAATAATGATGACAACATTAAGAACAGGCAGTGTTTGCAGCATTCATTAAGGCTCACGGGGTGATGGACATGTGCCATATAGATGTATGTGTCTGTGTGTGTGTGTGTGTGTGTGTGTGTGTGCAGAGATTTATATAGAGAAATCTGCACCTATAGAAACTTTGTCTTCCAGTCTCCCAGAATACCCAAAGCAGATTTTAGCCAGTTTGGGGGCTGTGAATTACTGACAAAGGAAGGCAATTAAAGAGGGGCTTGGAGGGGCAGCTGAGGGCGGCCATCCCGTCGGGGTTTGGGTACAGCGGGGAACCCGCCGTGGGCCACGCGGAGTCCTGGGACTGCCAGATCCACTCGCTTCGGCACCCAAGGCCTTGGCCAGGCCGCTTTCTCAAGCAGCCTGCCACTGGGCTGGCCGAAGCCAGGGGATTCTGTGGGAGGCTACCGAGGGGGATTCTGGAAAAGATCCTCTGGAGACCATCAAGTCTGAGAGGCGCCACGGAGGCAGCTTTTCTGACAGGAAAAGAAACTGAGGAAGTCAAGTGACTGGGGGAACAAGGACTTGACACACCCTCTCTCCCGTCGCTTTCCTGATGAGGAGACCGAGGGCGAAGGGAGCTCCCCAGGGCCAGACGAGCGTCCGTGACCTCTTCTGGTCCATGCAGCTCTCCCCCCGCTCAAGAGTCTCAGAGAGGGATCTGGTCCGCGGGCGCAGCGTGCCACAGGGGTTAGAGACAACCCCGGAACCGGGCCCACCCGGGCCCGCCCTGCCCCGAGATCCAGGCGGCCCAATTCGCGGCCGGACAAATGTCCGAGTGCATCAGTGGCAGGACGTTTTTGTGGCTGGAGATTTCCACACCGCAGCTCCGATTCCCATACCTCAAACAACCCCCAGAATCCTGACAAATTGTTAGGGAGAAGTCTCCTTGTAGACTGATACAGCTCTAGCCCCGCAGGGTTTGAGTTCAAATCTGGCCCTAGGAACTTCCTAGCTGTGAGATTCAGGGCAAATCCCTGGACCTTTTTCAGCCTCAGCTTACTCCTCTGTAAAATGGGGATAATAACAACCCTAGCCTCCCAGGGTTGTTATGGAGACTAAATGGTATAATACATGGACAGCACTTTGTAAACCTCATACTATATACTTATTATCATTATTTCTATAGAGAAAAAAGGTTTAGAACGGTCCCCTAAAGGTTTTATTCTAGAAGATGCCCACTCTCCCGTGGGACCTGACTTTGAAGTTTGTATCATGACCACTGCACACATGCTGAGGAGCATTCTACATGTCCCCTGGACGTGGACACGCAAACACACGCACACGCACAAATACACACTCACACTCACACACTCGCTCACTCACTCCCGATCTTACACCTGCTCTTTAGCAGTGGGAAGTAGATTCTCAATCTGTCAACATGGCCATCTGGCTTCACTGCACATCGCGGCTTCCTATAACACTGTATGAAGGAATGACAACCAAGAAGCCCAAAAAAGGCATCTGCGTGGAGGACTCAGACCTGGGCCTTCGGGGCCCAAGCGTGGGGCAGCACGAGCCAGGGCCCGGTCACAGGGATCTCGCCCCGTTCTGCGGAGGCTGACGGTGTCGGGGAGAAAGCGGGAGGGGGTGGACCCTTTAAAGAGGCTACAGGGCTTCTGACAGCCGGGGCGGCTTTCTCAGTGACCCGGAGGCTCTTCCCGAGCCCTTTCCCTACTCGGCTGCCTCTGAACTCGCTGCCCAGTGTACAAGAGGGATGCTCCCTCTGCATCCCGAGGCAAGCCTGGGGAAACACCTACTACGTGCCAGTCCCTATGCTAAGCACAGGAAATACGGACAGAAAGAAAGAAGCAGGAATTGAAAGGAGTTCTCACTGAGAGACGCAGAGCAGGAGGTGGGGGGAATCTAGGTCTGTCTCCCACCTCCCTGGCCAAGCCAGCTCGCCCCCAATCTTTGGTTTCTCAGCTGGACAATGTGCGCAATAACAGCACTGACTCTGGTGGAAAGTCAACATGGAATAAAGTAAATAAAGATCCGAGTAAATCACCACGTCGGGGGTTTGCGGCTGGGTTATAACTAGTGTTACAGTGACTTTGAAACGGGGGCTTCTCCTCGACTGCCAAGTGAGTGGGATCTTTAAGGCCTGAGTGAAAGTGAAGGCCGTACGGCGAGGAAGAAACAAGAAGGAGGGGGAGGAGAAAGAGAGAAGAGGAAGAAAGAGAAGGAAGAGGAAGAAGAGAAGGATGAGGAGGAAAATAAGGAGAAAGAGGAGAGGGAGAGAAGGACAAAAAGAAGGAAGAGTTGATAATTATAATAATAATAATAGATGTTTTAAGACTTTTGTGGTATTTTACGTACATGGTAGTTATCATCTAAGTAACAATACTTCCCTCCTTTTAAACAACAACTCTAAGATTCATAAGGAGAACCGGCTTCTTAAATTGTTTTAAAAATTAGCAAAGGCCTCAATGAAACAGAGTACGATTCTATTTGTTTCATTTATCCAAAGATTAAAAAAAAACCCAAATCAAAACTACTCCCACGCAGACACACATCTGTACACAGCTGTCTGGGCAGGTTCAATTCCCTCCCCAACCCACTAATGACAATTGTCAGAAATCCCAGGGGGCCGCGGCGATTCAGCGGCCCACAGCCAGCCGGCTCCCCCCGTGCTCTAGGCGAGCCCTTAAAAAGTCTGACCTCTCACCCGATGGAGTTCCCTCAATTCAGAATCTTTTCTACCATCTGATTATATTAGCAGAAGTTCTACTGGGGCAGTTAGGGGAAGAAAAAAAAAACTTCAAGAAAGTTCTCGGTTGAGTGCCTACTAATGAACAAAGGTTAACTTTATCTGAGAGGTCACATGCCTGGTGGCTAAGGTGATGACCTTAACAACTGAAATTGTGACCTTGCCACGTGCCGGGGATATTGTAGACTCTGATACAGATCGTGTGCTAAAGGACCGGTCTGGCCATAAATTAGCTTTGACTCCCACAATGAGGACGGTGGACCATGCTGCCCTCCCGTCTCCGAGTCGCCAAACGGTCCATGAGAAAACCCTAAAGAATCCCAAATGGAGGGTCTAAAAAAATAATAATAAAACTTCCATTTTATGAGTTAGAACGGCAATCTTTCTAGCTAGTGCTCGTATTTCACTACATTTTGGTTTTCTTTTAAAAATATGTATACATCAAATTCATATAACTCTTAACGTTTCTCGTCGTCAAGAAAAAAAATTGGCACCAAGATCCCGTATTGTACTTTGCAGCATCCAAATGCGTCTGAGAAAGAATAAAACATTGTTCCTTTAATAAGATAATTGAATCTGCATTAGTAGAAGCATTCTTCAAGTATTTACACGTGTGTTCTCTCAAAGATTACAATTTCCGACCAAAGAAAAGGCCTGAAAGCTAAGCAACAATTACCGCATCCATTTTAGAAGGCACGGAGTATGTCGCTGTTGAAGTCATCGAGAAAAAGGCATTTTTGGAACCAGATACTCCATTTAAAAAAAGGGGGGGGGGGAGAGAGAGAGAGAGATAAAAAAAAAAGTGCTTTGGATAAAAAGGCCACAATTGTCTTGGCATATAGCTCAAGGCACGTTTCAGAGTCTGTGCCTCCTGCCAATACTGGCAAGTTCTCAAAACTTTTAAGGAGGTAAAAACATTGTTTAGTGTTTACAAATCTTCAGTATTCTAGCAGATGCTTGTCAAATCAGTTATATGTAAGTTGACCAACCTACCTAATATTTGAATTGGCAACTTCCCTTCCATAAATAACAGGTCTCGGACTCTCTCAGATCCAGCCTAAAACGTTTTCAGACAAAGGGCCCTTAATATTTTCTTTTGCAATGCTCCTGTCGCGCACACAGCAGAAGCTGCCATGACTGCGGGCCTGGATGAACCAATGGCCGCCAAGTTGGCCACCGTTCAGGCATTGCTGAGGATTCTGGGATACAGCAAGAAAACCAAATCGAAAGGTAGAGCCATCGGTGAGGTTTCCAATCAATCTTCCGGAGGCCTTCGGGGGTCGCCTCCTCCATGACTTCTACGGGCCATTTGACAAGCGTTACCTTCCCTTGCCCCCAAACTGCACACATCCTCCTGCCCTGTCCCTACTGGGGAAGATCTCTGGACAAATGTTAGCAGAGCCCCCCGGAACAATGACATTAGGGAAAAGAACCGATAAGCGACACGTCAAGCTCGGAGAAGCCTTGCACTCCACGATTTGTTCGATGTTGGAGGTCTGTACCAAATTTAACCGAATCTAACCCAATGCTCTCCTCTCTCTGGAAAAATATCTGTTCACCTGTTGGAAAGCTCCAATTTCTAAGTTGGTCAAACCAAAGCATTTATTAGTTTTTTTTTTTTTTTTTTTTTTTTTTTAAATCTCAAGAAGGTAACCACAAAACAGCATGGGTCATGGTCACTGGACATCAATCTGTAAACACATCTTTTTTTTTTTTTTCTTTTTTTTCCCCCAGTGGGAGGACGGATAAAATGAGGGAAGCTTGCTTTTCCCTCCCATTATCTCCATAGTGACATATACCCACAAAGATTTAAAATCATATGCTGGCAATATTGAGACTTAAGGTTAAAAACATGTGGGTTTTGCTAAAGAGACCCCGCGAGACACTTACTTTTTAATTTATGCTACCTCACACTGGCAATGCACACACACAATTTCCATTTCACCAAAAAATCTCTGATGACGTGACTATCCTAACAATTTAGTGATGACACTTTAAGAAATATCTGTCTCCCTTATATCAATGCTTTCTGGGTCCAAAAAGTCACAGGATCAGCATGCCAGTTCCCCCCCAGAATCCATTGCAGGAAAGACCCGAAGGCCCCAATAGTCACATTCCCAAAGTAAACATCGATAGTCTACTGTGACCCGCTGACTCCTCAAAGCAAAATTTCTGTAGCTCACCAAAAGTCCCTTTAAAATTGTACAATGTGCCATTTCTGGGGGGTTTCCCCTATATTCCTCAGAAAAATAGATAAGTAAATCAATGAAATAAGCAAATAAATAAACTGAGATAGATAGATAGGTAGATCTGGGACATTTTCCCCTATATTCTTCAGATAAATAGAAGTAAATAAATGAAACAGGCAAATAAATAAATACAGATAGACAGACAGATAGGTAGGTAGATCTGGGGACTTTTCCCCTATATTCCTCAGACAAATAGAAGTAAATAAATGAAATAGGCAAATAAATAAATAGAGATAGACAGAGAGGTAGATTTGGGGCATTTTCCCCTCTATTTCTCTGATAAACAGAAGTCAATAAATGAAACAGGCAAATAAATAAATAGAAATAGACAGACAGATAGATAGGTAAATCTGGGGAGTTTTCCCCTATATTCCTCAAATAAATAGAAGTAAATAAATAAAACAGGCAAATAAATAAATATAGGTTGATAGACAGTAGATCTGGGGAGTTTTCCCCTATATTCCTCAAATAAATAGAAGTAAATAAATAAAACAGGCAAATAAATAAATATAGGTTGACAGACAGATAGACAGTAGATCTGGGGAGTTTTCCCCTATATTCCTCAAATAAATAGATAAGTAAATAAATGAAAGTCAAATAAAGATAGACAAACAGACAAATAGATAGGTAATTCTGGGGGGTTTTGCCCCATATTCCTCAGATAAATAGATAAATAAATAAATGAAACAGTCAAATGAATATAGACAGACAAACAGACAGGTAGTTCTGGGGGGTTTTCCCCTACATTCCTCAGATAAATAGATAAATAAATATATGAAACAGTCAAATAAATATAGACAGACAAACAGACAGGTAGTTCTGGGGGGTTTTCCCCTATATTCCTCAGATAAATAGATAAATAAATATATGAAACAGTGAAATAAATATAGACAGACAAACAGACAAACAGGTAGTTCTAGAGGGTTTTGCCCTATATGCCTCAGATAAATAGATAAGTAAATAAATGAAAGAGGCAAATAAATAGAGATAGACAGACAGACAGGTAGTTCTGGGGGGCTTCCCCTATATTCCTCTGATAAATAGATAAGTAAATAAATGAAAGAGGCAAATAAATAGAGATAGACAGACAGACAGTTAGTTCTGGGGGGCTTCCCCTATATTCTTCTGATAAATAGATAAGTAAATAAATGAAAGAGGCAAATAAATAGAGACAGACAGACAGACAGACAGATAGGTAGTTCTGGGGGGTTTCCTCTATATTCCTCCGATAAATAGATAAGTAAATAAATGAAACAGGCAAATAAATAGAGACAGACAGACAGACAGACAGATAGGTAGTTCTGGGGGGTTTCCCCTATATTCCTCCGATAAATAGATAAGTAAATAAATGAAACAGGCAATAAAGACATAGAGATAGACAGATAGATAGCTAGGTAGATAGGCAGGTAGATTAAATAACTGACTGGTAAGATTCCACAACTTTCATTCTTCCATCTGGCTCAAATAACCACTATGACGGTAATCTAGCAAGACCGGTATGTACATATGAAAAGTCAACAAATTACACAAGACTTGAGCTTTCACATAACACAATGTACCTTTTGTCTAAAGCAAGGCTGAAGGAGAATATACAAATGCATTATTTCATGCAACTCTCAATACGTTCCCTTCAGGCCGCCTCTCAAGATCTCCAGCAGCTTCTCTAGCAAGGCATTCTCCCCGGGCCACCCCTCCCCAAGGAGTCCCTACAAGACAACACCGACTCTGCCCCTTTCTGAATCGATCCGAGTTGAGCCAGTTCCCAACCTCAGAATGGTCCGGTCTGCATAGACCGGTTACTTCTGACATGAGTTTCGCTGTCAATTAGTCATAAGAATATTTGTTGCCCAGCTCCTTTAAATAATAAGCTTTCCCATCCGCACCGCTCCCCAATGTCTAGGCTTATTCTGTTTTTCCAGTGTAAAAGAACAGTAATTTGAGAGGTTATGACTCAACTTTTTTTTTTTTAATTGGCAGAGTGGGCTTCAGAAAGTTCTAGTAGAGCACTACTAAGAATTTGGCCCCAGTCACCAACTCGGGTGCGTTTTTTGCGACGTCACACACGTTTTTATCAGTTCTTCCCCACTGTCGCTCACTTGGGTCAACGTCACCGAGGGTGTTTTGGACACATCTCCGAGGGTGTTGGACCCGTCTCCGGGACTTACCAACAGAGCCCTCGAGCGTGAGCGTTGACCCAAGGCTGGCGCTTCCCACCTGCAGGAAGGCAGGCTCTAGGCCTAAGGCCTCTGAAGCCCTCCCGCCCGCCCTGCACATGCAGGGCCCCTCACCAAGCTCAGAAGTACATCTGCAGAACTGGCCATCATCAGTATAACAGAATATGAATAAAAAAAGAAGTAAAGGTAGAACAATATTTGGCTGCCACCACACTTACCTGCTGCATGAACAAAATATGCCAAATATAAATCGAGTTCCTTAACAGAAACTCCTATGTGATGGGGCTGGACACACAGCCCTGGGTTTGAGCACTGTGGGGACTTTACAAGGCGCTCTCCGTCAGTACTTTCGAGTGGAATACCTTTAAATAAAATCACCATCACAAGGTCCAACCTCCAGACTTTATCTGCCTGGCGAAGGCAGTCAATTCTTCGCATCTTGCCTTTCTGGTCTGGGTTAGAAAGAACACAACATGGAGGCTTTTTCCCCGTAACCGTGAGAACAAAATCCTCGCGATATTCAGGTCGGATGTCTTTCCGTAATTTAGCCAGAAGTCTGGATGCCCATTTCTGTTTGACTTCAGGTTTCTCACTTAGCAACTCATCCTTCACTGCTCTCTCTTCTTCCTTTGACATGCGCTTCTCGTGTTTTTTAAAGTATTTTCGTTTTCGGGCTTGCAGGTTGAACCACGTGTACGCGAACGCTCGGACGTGGGGCAGAAGTGCTTCAATGAAGGGATGAAATTCATCCTGAGGAAAAAAATGTAAAAATATTTAAATGTGTATCTGTATCTGTGAACACTGGGGAAACCAAAGAAAAAACATTTTTCCTTAAGAAAATATTCATTTGAATGAAATTGTAATTGGGCATGGCCTGTATGGATACACCAAAAGTCTTCTAAAAGAAGGAGACACGGAGAAATAAGACTAGTATCACAACCCCAGCAGAAGGAAGAGAAAGGCTAACTTAAAAACTCAGTATTTATTCAGCATCAACGTTCAGCGGGTCTCCCGAGTCACTGAGGCCTAGGGTTCAAATTCACCCCGGATGGCCAGTGGAAAGCCGATTTACCCCAGGGGAGGCTGAAGATTTTTAGCCCAACCTTAGTTGGGTTCCAAAGTAGGCATATCTAACTTTGCTCTAGCTTTGACCCCACTACTTGTGGGGTAGCCAGGGCATGCCCGCCAATTTGGCAAACCCCGAACCTTTATCTGCCAATCAACGTTGGTACGTAGAAGTCCAAGGCGAGGAGCAGTAAAAATTTTCTCCGAGATGGATTTAGCAATGGCAATCGGTCATACTAGAAAGTTTCTCTCTGAGAGACTTTTGAAACTTGGTGCTATTCCTATTTATTATAAATTAAAAGTACTTTTAGATGTCAAAGAGAGGTACAGATAACCCTCCCCAAATAGCAAAAATCCAGAAAAAAATTTGGGGTGCGTCTCCTTCAAAAGAAAAAGCAAATTATTATCTTTCATACCAAAAAAAAAAGAATTAAGTCCAAATAATAATGTTGTGAATACATAAAACTTGGAGTAGATAATGAAAAGGGAGAGATGATGGTATTGAGAAAGACGTACTTGTAAACAGAAAATCTGAAAGCCTCTTCATGACCAGAGAGGTTACAAATATATGGATTTTTAAATTTTTATTTATGTATTTATGTAAAAATTTATTTATTTAAATATTTATTTATGTATTTATGAAAAATGATTTGTTTTTAATAAAAGAGATATTTCAGGTTATCTTGCTAAGAATTTAAAAAGTCAATGTTTTTCAAGTTTAGGATATTTTGATAAATATATTGTTAAAAATAAAAGGCTATAAATTTAAGTTTTTAAAAGTACCCGACAGGTAAGCTGAATTTAATAGAGAATGGTGATTGGTATTATTGTATAATGACAATTAATTCAGTGATAACACCTGATATCTTCCACGAAAATAAACCTGTAAGAAATATGGAAGCAGAAGCTAATAAATCAGGCTTTACAAGACCACAGAATGCTTCCTAAATATATGGTTATTCTCAAATGACTCTCTCCATTCCAAAAAAAAATTTTTTTTTTAATAACTTGTTTATTTTCACACAAGTAAGCATTAAAAGCTACATAGAGTTGCTGAACTATACAAATGGGAAGAAAGGGCAGAGTAATGTTCTAAAATAAGCTTTTATTTTAAAATATAGTTTCTAATGGCCTTCTGAAGAATTTCTACATCTCAAAGTTCCAAATAATTAGACATCGCCCCATCTCACACACACACACACACACACACACACACACACACACAGTCATCAATATTGAAATATTACCTTAGCTTCATAACCTAATCAACATGTGCCCTTTACAGGCCAACAGGTTAAAATTTGTATATTCATTTCTTGTTAGGTACGGTTAGGGTTAAATAAAATACTAGACATCGTGACAGTGATGAAGGAAAATTAGGAAAGCACTACAACAAAATTGGTCTTAAATATAAATTATTATTAATAGAATATTTATCAAATAAATCATTTTGGCCAGGGGGCAGCTATTTTTTTTTTAATTTCTGGGCAAACTGGGCCTAGTATTTCCCGTTAAGTTTTGAGAAATGTTCTCTTTTCAGTAAGAATTTTTTTTTTTTTTCAGAGTAGAGGCAGGCACAATATATGTGCCTGCTTTGGTGACAGAGAAATAGCTTGACAGAGCCCAATCTACACTAAGAGCAGCAGCCGGAGCCACTAGAAGCCATTAAAAAAAAAAAAAAAAAAAAAACACCGAAATATTTCTGATGCCTGAGAGACCCCAGTTCATTGCTCTTTTAAAATCCCTTTTCCTTCCCTTCTTTTTCCTTCTTCGAAGTTAAAGTTATCAAGTAAGGTAGACTCAGGCTCATATAAAAGTTCCACCTCTAACAGAAGAGTATTAAACTTCCCTAAATTCTGGGCACATATTTGGAAAAAAAAAACTGAATCATCTGCCTAATACAGTGCTTCCCACTGGCGGACTTTCTCATAGCCAGGACATGTTGGGACCAAAGCTCGGCGCTATTCTGGAAGCAAAGAACTCAGAGTCTGCCTTAAACTCCAGAGTGAGCACACACACACACACACACACACACACACACACACACACTCTCACACACACACTCACACTCACACACACACACTCCACTTTAAAGACTTCAGTCCCATTTCATTTTATAGAGCAAAAAATAACTTAGCTCCAAGCAATTCATAGATTATGGTAAAGCTCAGTGAAAGGCATGATTAATCATAAAAATATTTTACAATATTCTGAAGTGACTTTTAAATGGGAAATGACAATATGATCTAAGTGTCTGGCGCTCCCTGGTCACTTTCCAATCGTCCCTACCTGCACACACAACCCACTGCCATCTCAGTGTGCAGGAACTGAAGAATACCATAGACATGTGTTTACTAATTATTAAAATTGAATTCGCTCCTTAGTTTTATGTCAAAAGTACTCAGATTTTATTTTCCCTCAGAGGCCTCAAGAAAGTGGTTTTGTTTGCCTCGATTTATGTACAAAATCACAAAGTTTAAAAAAAAAAACTTAAATTTAAAAATATTTTAAATCCATCTTGTATCATGTAAGCTTTAAAAAATAGACCAAAGATACCAAGATTAAAATGTTCTCTTTAGAGAAATCTACCCAACAGTTCAATCTTGAAAGGCTGAACAGTATCACTGGCTTCGGTATATATGGTTATTGTTACTAATTTTTAAAATGGCAATTGTTTTTGTAAATCATGTTTATATCATTGCAAATACAATCCTAAGCTCAGCAATATTCCAATATCGTCCAGCGAAAACAAAGACCATTTTATATGAGCACACACATACTCAGGAAGCAAAGCTAAGTGCTATTGATAAAAATAAAAAAATAAAAAAATAACCTTCAGTTTCCAGACCTATCATAGTCGGAATCAGTCTCTACAGCATTGATCTGATGGAAACTAAGAACCATTATCGGTTGATATTTCTGGAATCGAATATTGGGCCAAGGCTCACCTAGAAATCGCTGACGAACTAGCACTGTGTGGCACTGGCGGTGTTTGGGCATACCCTGCCTGTGTGTATTCTTCAGGAAGCCTTTGATGGCCTGGTCAGAGTGTCCAAAAACACTGTACAAGGTACATGGACCCTGTCCTTTCAGTTCCAGTCTTTTCACGGTGGTTTCTGAACCAGGTTTTTTTTTTCCTTCTTTTTTATTTTTTTTTTTAATCAGTAGTAGGAAGGTTTTCTTTCTAAAATGGTCCCTAAACTTTTCCAAACATGCCGGAGCCTTAAATAAAATTATTATCTAATTTTTGAAAGTGTAGGAAGTCAACTAAGACAGTTTATGGAGAGTGTTTCAGCCTACATTTTCTTCATAAACAAACACAGGAGTGATTCTCTGCCGCTTTTCCAGAAAAGAGGCCTGCTGAATCTATTTAACTCTTTCCCCCAAATGCCGTAAGAACAAAGTTTATATCATGAGATAACAGTTCATTCACCAAAAGCAAATCATCTTTAGATTTGCTGAATGTACTACAGGGCCTACAAAGGAGGAGGGAGGTGCTCGATGATAAATATTAAGTAAGTTTTTTTTCCAAACGCCATTCCAAATGGAGCTGATGGACAGAGCTGAGAAACTGGGTATCCTGGGTCCTCTGTGACTCAGTCTGTACCTGTGGCTCAATAGCTGGCCATAGTCAGCCTTCAGATTCTGAGCCTCAGAGGCTCATTCAAAGTCTCCTCCACTGGAACCACATCCTGAACTCCAGTGCCACGGTGAACCCAGCCAGAGTGCTGGGGAAACTTTCCTCAGAGTAACTAAAATCCCAGAAGTTTAGAGAAAAACTTTTTATAAAGATCAAAAAGGATAAATCCCCTTTATTAACGAGTTACCTTGCTACCAAAAGGACAATATCAACCCGGATAGGCACTAGGGCCTTCTGAGATGAAATAGCTATTATTAGGAGGATTACTGTGAGATACAGGAATGATAAAGTTGCATATAAAAAATGAATCCCCGGGACTACATGGAAAAGGAAAAGCCTCCGTTTCTGGTGCTCTATGAGGTAGTTCTAGTTAAACCGTTATTCCCTGCTAATTGAAGGCATGTAGTTTAATGTCTGAACTGTTGGGGGGGGGGGGAGGATTAGAAGGGAGATCTGAATAATCAGTATTTGAATAAAACACCTGGAAGGAGGTGAACCTCCGGAAGAGATACTCGAGTATCAAGAAGACTCACCCCCATTAAAAAAAAAAAAAGAATTTAAAAAATCACTTTGCCTTCGTGCCTTTAAGTCTATGAAAATAAATAATGCATCCTCTCCAGGATCCGGGAAGAAGCCGGGAATAAGCCATATTTTGAAGGGAGTGGAGGGGGTGCCTGAGGGAGGGGGAGGGGTTGAGAGAGGGGGGGGAGAGAGAAGAGGGAGGGAGTGAAGAGAGAGAGTTAGGCAGAAAGAAAAAGTTGCCCGAAGTCCATAGCAGGGAGTGAAGGTAGAGGCGCAGCCGCAGCGGCGGCTCCGGCTCCGAGGAGAGCCCGTCCGAGAGAGCGAGTCTGAGGCCGGACGCTCGGGGGAGGGCGGGCGGCCGGCAACCCGAACGTCCCCCTCGCCTAACAGACCAGCGGCTCTTCCAGAGCAGGCTCAGGGAAATGAACCACCCGAAAGAAACTGACCAAACTCCAGCGGGCGAAACGCAACTTTTTGTGAGCGTTGCGTTTTCTCGGCGCACACGCACCGAAAGTTTCATTTCAAAAATATTTCTTAAATGCAGAAAGAAAAATTTTTTAAAGGTAGAGAAGGAGGAGTGGGGGGGGGGGACCCAAAGGAGACTGACACCGCACCCCCGGCAAATCAGAGGGCCCGCGCGAGTTCACGCAACCCGTTTTCGCGGAGAAGGTTTGACGTGCCCGTAATCCTAGTCTGGTGACAACGATCGAAGTGGGGACAGCGACGGGAAGGGACCCTTCGCCTCCTGGAAACTCCTCTGCCCTCCCGGCAGCCGCCGGACCCAGATCGCCCATACGCAGAGCCAAAAAGTAGAGTTGGGGGGCTGGGGAGAGAGGATGGGGGAATGGAGCAGGGAAAGGGGAGCTATTCTGGGACGCAAAATCCCCCAAATTGCCTACGCGCTTCGGGGCATTACGATTGCTCTGTTTTTCAAATCCCTTCCGTCGGGGGCGGGGCGGGGGGAGAGAGGATATCTCTTTCCGTGGGTCCTTAGCCCCCATAACCCGGCCGGAGGTGCCAGGGCTGTCCCTACTCCCCCTTCCTCCCCGGTCCTGATTTCAGCTGGCTAGGAGTGACAGGGACTCGGACCCGGCTCAACACGTGCGGATCTCCGGAAAGCACAGCCCTCTTCTGCACTGGACACCCCCCCCCATATTAATTAAATCATTAATAAGTGGGCGCCATTAGCCATGTGCCGGTGCCCGCACAAATGGCCGTGGAAGGCGAATGCAACCGAATGGAAACAAAGTTACTTTCTTAAAGCTGTATATCTCCCACACGCAGGGAGAGCGAGAGAGAGGGAGACACGCACAGAGCCAGGCACACCCGGAGGGAGGGAGGAGGGAGGGAGGCAGGCACATGCACAGAGCAGGCAGAACCAGCCCGATTGTCCACCGCCGCCCCCCACCCCCTCCCGCGCCCGCCCGCCCCCCTCCCCCCGCGCGCCCAACCTCTCCCCCAACCCCCACCCCCCGGCATCCAAACATCTGCTTACCTGGGTGAGACAGAGCGGAGAATACATAACTGCTGTGGGGGCTTGTGTGTGTGTGTGTGTGTATGTGTGTGTGCGTGCTTGTGTGTGTGAGTGTGTGTGTGTGTGGTTTGGAGGTGTGCGTGTGTGTGTGAAAAAAGAGAAAAGAGAGGGAGAGAGAGAAAGAGAAGAGGAGGAGGGGAGGAGGAGAAGAGGAGGAGGAGAGGAGGAGGAGGAGGAGAGGAGGAGGAGGAGGAGGAGGAGGAGGAGGAGGAGGAGGAGGAGGAGGAGGAGGAGGAGGAGGAGGAGGAAGGGGGGAGGGAGAGGAGAAAAAAAAAATCAAGCCCGCTTCTTGCTTTCACATTTCCAACTCTGCTCAAACTGCAGCTAGCGCTCGCTCACTGCCGCTCCATGGGCTGAACTTTCACCCCGCCTAGAGTTTCCCTACACTGCGCTAGGCAGGGCTACTGTACCCAGGCGTTAAAGGCATAGTGCACACTTTCCCCCCCCCCCCCCCCTCCCCTCCTCGGCTTTTTTTTTTTTTTTCCTTTCCCGCGTCAGCCCACAGGCTCCTCCAGTCCCCGGGAGCCAGCCAGAGCTGTTGGTCTCCTCCTCCTCCTCCTCCTCCTCCTCTTCCTCCTCCTCCTCCTCCTCCTCTTCCTCCTCCTCCTCCTCCTCCTCCTCCTCTTCCTCCTCCTCCTCCTTCTTCACCACCTCCTCCTCCTCCTCCTGCTCTTCTTCCTCCTCCTCTTCCTCCTCCTCCTTCTCCTCCACCAGCACCAGTGCCACCACCTCCTCTTCCACCACCACCACCACCAGCACCACCACCACCTCCTCCTTCTTTTCCTCCTCCTCCTCCGCTCTGCGCCTCACAGCCACAGCCACAGCCACCACCGCCGCTGCCGCCGCCACCGCCGCCGCCGCCGCCACCCCAGCAGAGCCGAGCGGAGCGGAGCAGAGCCAGAGCTGAGCCTAGCAGCTAGCTGGCTGCTGCCGATGGGGGGTGGGGAGAAGAGGGAAGGGGGGAGGGCTGGGGAGGGGAAGGGAGGGGAGGGGGGGCGGCTGCAGTGCTGATCGGCCAGCCCTCCCTCTTCTCTTCTCTTCTCTTCTCTTCTCTTCTCTTCTCTTCTCTTCTCTTCTCTTCTCTTCTCTTCTCTTCTCTCTCTTCTCTTCTCTTCTCTTCTCTTCTCTTCTCTTCCTTTCTCTTCCTTTCCCTTCTCTTCTCTTCCCTTTCCTTCCTTTCCCTTCCCTTCCCTTGCCTTTCTTTCCTTTCCCTTCCCTTCCCTTTCCTTCCATTCCCTTCCTTTCCCTTCCCTTCTCTTTCTTTCCCTTCCTTTCCCTTCCCTTCCCTTTCCTTCCCATCCTTTCCCTTTCTTTCCCTTTCCTCCCTTCCCTTCCCTCCCCTTCCCTCTCTGTCACTGTATGTATCTGTACATTCGTATATTCCAAGGGAAGGCAGTGGGAGCACACACACACACACACACACACACACACACACACACACACATACGTACTGTCGCTCCTCCCGGACACGAAGGGCGACCACACTAGGTGCTTAAGCAAACAAAACTACTTTTCCACATTGCCCCATCACCCCGTCAGCCGCAGAGCTTTAAGGAACACGAGGGAGCAACTTTCCCCACTTCACGCACATCACAGGACGTGCGTGTCTGTCCACGCACTGTGTGCATTCCACTATTGCACATTAGCTCTTTTTTTTTTTTAAATGAACAGTGTCTAGTCTACTGTTCTCCTTCCAACTACGGCTGAAAACTTTGGGGAAAATCTCCTGGGATCGGACCCTCGCCTTGAGGAGGGATTGATCGTGCTAGTTAATTACGCACTGGGACACTGAAAACTTTCTCCAAGCTCCTTCACTGCTTATCTCCTTCCTCAACTGGGGAAGGGAGGGACTATTTCAGAAGAACTCTTCAAGGCCAAAGTAAGGAGGATAGGAGAAGGTGGGGAGTGGGGGAGGGAGGAAGGGGCGGGGTAGAAAGGTAGCATAAGATTAATGGTCCTGACCCTGTGAAACTGGTGGGCTTGTGCCCCGAGGAGACATCAAAAAAGTTCTACCAAGCTCAGAAACGACTATATAATTTTAACCACCTGGTACATTTTTAAAAGGGGAGGGGGAAAGTGGAGAATGGAGGGTCTGTCCTAAGAGAGGACGCTAAGATGGTCCTCAAAGTGTCTTTAGGATGGTCCTTTAAAATCCAAAAGCGAATATTTCTTGAAAATGAACTTTCCTGTAACTGATCCAGCTCCAGGGGTGTCTTGCCCAGCTCCTCTTCCTTCCCTCCCACACCCAATACTTATAACAGCCAGGAGCTTCCTGCTATGATTTTAGATCAGTGAGGTATTGTTTTGGCAGGAAAAAAAAAAAAAAAGGTTTAATTTTTTTTTTTTAATGTGGAAGGGTGCCAAGAGACTAGTTTTCCTAGTTGATTATAAAAAAATTCTCCAGTTTCCAACATTAGCATATCCTCTGGAATAAAGAAAGGGAATTTCTTCCCTCTTCTTCCTATCCCTTTGCTTTTCTTCCAAATCTACAACCATGTACCTTCATAACTCATTCCAAAGAGAAAGGAATAAAGGATCATGCAGGAAAGCTCTGGCACAGGACAACCTTCAAACTGAAGGAAAACTACAGGGTGCCTGACAGTTAACTAAAGCTGCTGCTTAAAAAAAAAAAAAAAAAAAAAAAAGTCTAGGGGGCAACCCTCTTTACATACAATGTTGTAGTTCGAGCCCCGAGGTGTTACTGGAAAAGATAAGGCACACACATGAGTCTTCTTAAACATGCAGTATCTGTCTAAAGGATTTTTTTTTCCCCCAGGGCTGGGGAGCCCAGCTCCATCTTGACCTTCTCCCAGGAAACCTTAGAAAAAGCCAAAAAAAAAAAAAAAAAAAAAAAGCTAAGGAGGGAAGACAACGGTCATGACTTGAAATCTTACTTCATCAGTCAATGGCAGTCTTTGCTATTGGTCCTGATCCAGACTAACTGATGAAGTGAACGGAGGTGGTGGGGGGGGGGGGGAATAGGAAAAGAGGTGTGTAAGAGAATAATAGGTGTATGTGGGAAAAACAGAGACACATAGGGAGAGAGACAAGAGAGAGATGAGAGATAGAGAGATATTTCTCTCTCTACTGAGACTGGGAACTTCATCCAGGATTCCTAGTTCCTCGATGCGAGTTTCTGGCTGACCGTCCTGATATGTAACTGAGTCAGTCTCTCTCTGTCTCTGTCTCTGTCTCTGTCTCTGTCTCTGTCTCTGTCTCTGTTTCTCTCTCTCTCTCTCTCTCTCTCTCTCTCTCTCTCGCTCTCTCTCTCGCTCTCTCTTCTCTCCCCTCTCCTTTCCTTTCCTCTCCTCTTCTCTCTCTCTCTTCTCTTTCTTTTCTTTCTCTCTTCTCTTTCCTCTCCTCTTCTCTTTCTCTTTTCTTCTTCTTCTTCTTCTTCTTCTTCTTCTTCTTCTTCTTCTTCTTCTTCTTCTTCTTCTTCTTCTTCTTCTTCTTCTTCTTCTTCTTCTTCTTCTTCTTCTTCTTCTTCTTCTTCTTCTTCTTCTTCTTCTTCTTCTTCTTCTTCTTCTTCTTCTTCTTCTTCTTCTTCTTCTTCTCCTCTCTCCCCCTCTTTCTCTTTCTCTTTTTCTCTCTCTTTCTCTCCTTCTACCACTGGGAAGCCCTTTTCTAAATGACGATTACACTCTTGCTTTTCATAGCGTGGAAGACACATTTTACATCTGCTTCTGTCCCTCTGGCTCCTGGACTGCCCCTACTGTAGGGCAGTGGTGGGAAGGGAGAGGGATAGAGGGAAAGCGCTGGCATCCTGCCCTATCTTTTGTAAAAATAAAAAATAAAATAAATAAAATGAAATAAGGAAAAAGAGAAGACAAGTCGATGGTAATATTTTCTGCTTTAAACCGTTTGTTGCCGAAGCAGGCTAACCCGCAATTTCCAGCTTTCTGCTCTGCGGTTGGGAATATTATCATAAGTAACTTTTGGCGCCCTGAGACTTTTGGATATGGGACGGTTGTTTGCGCCCTCTAGGCAAGGGTTGAATCCCAAGCCCTTCCACATCCGCTCTTTCCTTCTCTCGGTCTCGCTCGCGCTCTCCCTCCCCCGGGCTCGTCCCCTCCCTTCCGAAAAAAAAAAAAAAAAAAAAATACCGAGCAGAGCCGGGAGGGGACTCCTGCCTCCGGGAGAACAGAACTCCGGCAAATAGTTACAGTTGCAGAAGGTCTGGTAACTTTCTCCCCCTGCAGCCCACATTCAAACGCTCCCAGAGAAACAAAAGTGTCAGATTTAGGCGATATTTGGCCTTTCTCCCCTCTGCCCAAAGTTGCCAAGTTAAACCCGTCAGTGTCTTTTTAAAGGGGATATTTTGAAAGGTGTGCTAGGAGAGAGCAGGGGATGGTGGTGGAAAGAACGAGAGGGGGGAGGGGAGGAGAGAGGAGGGAGGAAGCCTGGAAAGGAGACTGACTGTGGACGATATAGTCCTACCTAGCCCCGGTAGGGTGTAATTACATAAGTAATTAATTGTTAGGAAGGATAATACCTCCTCCCCCCCAACACCCGATTGGAAATAACCGCCTCGATCATTTATTTTGCAAGTGCTAGGAGGCTGCCTTGAAATGGGATTGTCTGTGAGCGAAGGAGGCTCCTGCCATGATCTCTGCTATCCATATTCTTGCTGGCAGGCTGCCCGGCGTTGCATTTGCTATGTTTTATTTGCAGAAACGTTACCTTGCCAGCCTGAGTGAAATCCTCTTAGATATATAAATTACGTCAATAAGGTTTCACTTATGCGTCCATCTCAAATACCTTTCATTTCCAAGGTACTTAATGGCCAGATCTTATTAATATGGGGTGGGCTTTAATACCCGAGGCATGGAAGTTCAAAATGGAATAGAGGTGACCACCCCTACCCCTAAGAACAAGCAGAAGACAAGGCTGCTTAGGAAGCCCCATTTGGGGTTCAGCCTTTCTCGCCTCCCCCTGCTTCCCCACTGAGCCACAGGCTGGTGGGCTACCGACGAGCCGGAGGCGTGTGGATACCTGCGTGCAAAAATCCCGGATGCTAAAGGGAGCTGATGGTCAAACCTTCGGATTTCCAAACTGTAAAGCCTCTGCACTCTCTTGCTTAGACGGGAATTTAACTCAAATAGGGGAAAGAGCTCATATTATTTTCCTTTCACTTCCCAACAGGATTAGGTTTCGACACTGATCACAGAAAGGGTGGGGGTGGGGAGGAAAGGGAAGAGAGAGAGACTTTAGTGAAAGGCTGCCAATTCCGGACTCCAATACAAGCTGTAGCAGTTGGTTTCTACTGGAGCGATGTCAGGCACTTGTCGCAGAGCTGGACTCCAGCAGCCAGCAAGCCATTCAGTCAACTCCCACACTCATCCCCTTCACAAGGGAGGAGGTAACCACGCGGGGAGAGAAATGGAGAAAAGGATTCTTTCCCTCGTTTCTTTTGTACGATTGACCATAGAAACGCTAGTTATAAAAAGTTAAAAAAAAAAAAAAGCCTCTTTCTGGCCCTCTCTTCCTCCCTTCTTCCTCCCAGTGACAAAACAGCTGTCATTCCATCTGGGACACAGCCCAGGCCAACAACCTCGCTCTTCCTCCCTTTAGGCCCCTTGCTTATAATTCGACAACGCAGCAAGTTTCACAGACTGAGAGCAGTTAAGACCACCAGACTTTCCTCCAAAGAACTTTGCGAGCCGGCGCCTCAAAGCCACGGGCGCTTGGACCACTGCAGCACACAAAGCCAGCTGACTGCAACAGACAGGGGACTCGATCGAGCTGGACAATCCTGACACTTTCCCCGGCGGGGCCGAGATACTTCTGCTTTAAGGGTTGGAGCCCCTAACCTCGAGAACGGCTCATATCATTTCCTAGGTTCCTATCTAGGGGGAGGGGGGGGAGGGGAAAGAACAATCTTTTAAAGTTGCGGATTTCCCCGGCTAAACGTTTCCGGTATCTTTCCGCGTGCGACAAAGAAGGCATAAAACTCATGCAAAAACTGCGGCTAATCAGTATTTTCACTTAAACCACCACAACACTCCCCTATTGTGTTAGCTAAAGCCGGAAGACTTCTGTAGCTTTGACAGGCTCTAGTACACCATCCCCTGCCGGGCGCAGAGAACTTTAGACATCCTCTGCCCCACCCCCTTGGCGATTTCGAACCATACTACACCCAAACTTTCTCCTGATTGGTCAAAGACCCTGTCAATCGTCCGTGTTGCTAACATTGATTAGAGGATCGAATAGTCAATTATTCCTCGGTCCAGACATTGCTTTTCGGGTTAGGTTGACTGCTGAGGCTAGACGTCTTTTTACAGAGCCGAGCACGTAGGGATTCCCCCCCTCCCCTTTCTGGAACCGAGCAAGCGCTTGGAGGGGGGAAAAAAAAAATCTGTCAACCTCAGCGGTTTTCTCAAATCCCTAGGAAAAAAGGAAAAAAAAAAAAAAAAAGGAAACCCGGTCTTTTTGGTGCATATATCCATACCCACCCACACTGCTATCTCTTGCAAAAGAAAAAAAAAAAAAAAAAAAAGATGCAAAACCAAGCAAACCCCAGAAAGCACATCACAGTAGACATTCCAAGCAAGCACTTAACGCGAATGCACCCGAAATCATTTTAAAGTCTTAACCATTAAGCACAAGCCAATCTAGCAACATCTTTGTTTATAAAGCACGTATCATATAAACGCAAAATAGAAAGTTGACGCATCACGTACCATTGCAATGTAAAAAGAGTACGTGAGAAACTTTAAAGGGTTCAGACGAACTGCTTCATTGTTGCCACCTTTTTTTTTGCATTTTAAAAATATCTAAATAAACTTGGAACCGTTGAAAACCCGGAAGAGATTTTTTTAAGCTGTTGGCCAATTGCAGGCTTCTTGGAGATTTTTTTTACTCCAATTCAGAAGGATTTTGCAATTGCAATGCGCGCTCTCCCTCTCTCAGTCTCTCTCAATGTCTCCCTCTCTGTCCCTCTCTCTTTCTCTCTCTCTTTCTCTGTCTCCTCTTTTTGAAAGCGATCCAACCCGAGCTGGCTGGTTCTCAGATTCTCTCTGGCTTTGCCTTGTGGGCTTTGGATTGTGTTAGACTTTGCAGAAGTTGCAATCGATTCGGCAGGCTTTCTCCCCATCCCCGCCTCCCTCCCCTTGTTTATTTCCGCAATCGCTGCAATTTGCATAGTAACCACGCACGAGGCGGCGGCTGCACGCCGAGGGGAAGCGGGCTCGCCCCGCCCCCCTAGTCTCCGCCCTCCGCCGCGCGTGGCCAATCGGAGGCCCGGGACTCTGCGCGAGCTCCAGGATTCAGCGCGAGCTCCGGCCGGCCGGGACATCGTTCCAAAGAGAAGGGACCCTGGCTTGGTAGGCCCAGCTCCCGAGCTCGGTGGAGGCGGGGAGTGCTCAGTGCGCAGGGGGAGTTCCCCCGCGGGCGGACATTGCAGTCCGGAGCCCTGAGGGAGCGGATGCGGGAGGGCGGGCGCCCGCGGCTTGCGTGCTCCCCTCCAGCCCGTCCACCTGCTTTCTCGGCTCCTTTCCCCAAAGCCTCCCGTGAGTTAGGAGGCCGGTTCTCCTTGGTGGGTGAGAGATTTAAGCTTTATTTGCACTGGGAGAGACCGAAAACTAAAGCTCCTTTGCATTGCATTAAATCAGCTGAGTGCAGAATTCTCGCAGGGAATTCGGGGTTTGCAGCAGCCTTGCTGCAGCCTCTGCAGAGGGATGAGCAGAATCAGGAAGTGTAATTCGCAGAGAACCTGCCTTCTTCAGGCTGTGCCCGAAACATTTGCAGATTCCCACGCACTTCTTCTGCTTTCGCCCATTCTCTCCCCCAAATACGCCCTCAGTCACCTCCAAGCTCACTGCAATGACCCTGAGAAAGGAGCATTTGCGAATGCTCTGAGGATGTCGGATGTTACTAAAAATCTTCTCACTGTTTTCAAAACCAGACTCAGAGTGTTGCAAGCAGGAGGCTTTCACTAAAACCCCAGTCTGGGGGCTATGCGGACTGATTGGTTTGCTTTTGTCTGCAAGTCGAAGAGCTTTTTGCATCATCATCTTTTACCAATTTTGTATGAAAGCTTTTTATTTTCCAAACACATGCATGGGTCATTTTTCAGCATTCACCTTTTGCATCATCACTTTTAAAGCTCAGATTTGCTTTCCACCTCAGATTAATTTTATTTAGGCACGAAGAAGGGGGACCCCAGATGGGGTTGTCTAATGTTCTAACCTTCCTTGGGGAAACAGAATGGAGTTCAAGCTAGACAGAAGAGTGGGAGGGGAGGGAGAAGTTTCTGTAAGTGTCTAAGCATTCACTTTTCAAGTCGTATGTTGGCCGGGAATCACCTGTTCTAGTCTAGCCTTTCCACTACCCTTTACATCACTAGAACATGGGATGGCACATTGTGGTTATGGAGAATTCACGGTACCTCCCAGCACACACATAGGTTCTGGCTTGCTCTCAGAATCCTTTAGAACTCAGGTGTGAAGATGACTCAAGAATCAGGAGTTCACTTCCCACATTTTACAGATCGGGAAACTGAGGCCCAGAGAAGAAAGGGACTCTGTAGCATCATAGAATTATGAAGAATTTAAGGGGACGTCTAGTCCAATCCTTATTTAATATTTGAGGTAGCCAAGGCCTTAGGAAGGCAAACAACTTTCTCAGACTTACATGGTCCATGAGGAAGGAATTGAACCCACAAGGGTCTGGTTTGCTGCAGTCCATGGGGTCAAGAAGAGTTGGATACAATGGAAGGACAAAGCCTCCCTTTGCAAATCCGTCCTTCTTCCATTGGACCCTTTTCCCCACCACCAGAGCCTGAAAACTATATTCTTTCTCACTTCACTTTCAGTCTCTTCTCCCACCCCAGGAAAGTGCATGTCCTGACAATCGAGCTGGATTTAACTAATACTCAAGGAATAAAGAGCTTGTAAATTCAGTACTGCAGAAAAATTGCAGCATGACCTTGAATGGGACAGAGGACCTTGCATCTTCCAGATCTTCCCTTTGTATATATCTTGCATATACTTACATGTATATATCTTGAACCCCCATTAAAATAAAAGCCCCTTGTCATCTGGGACTTTTTATCCTGGCTCAGTGTAGGTTTGTTGACTGACTGGCTATTAAATGAGGGATCATGGATGAGCCATTTAACCCTTGCTGCAACACTGCAGAGTGGAGCCTGAGCCAGCTTACTATGTAATTGGGGGAAATGTAACAAAATACATAAAACATAATATCATATATCAATGTATCACCTGCAACATGAACAGTTTCATAGTCCCCAATTTCTATTTGCATTTGATACCACAGAACTAGACCAGAAGCTCCTTCAGTTAGATTTTGAGGTCTCTGAAAGCCAAGGTCATTTGTGCTTTTCTTTGTATTCCCATTGCTTAGAACGGTGCTTGTGGCATAGTAGGTATGTAATAAATGCTAATTGATTTACTTAACCTCTCTAAGGCTGTTTCCTCATCTTCAAAATGAGAATAATAACAGCTCCTACCTCACAAGGTTGTGATGAGTCCAAAAAGGTGATTTATTTAATATACTTGCTGTAAAATGTGAATGACCCAGCCTGATCCTGAGGAAGAGAGAGAAGGTAACCTGTGTGGAGGCAGAGAACTACAGAGTCAGAACATTTCAGATTTGGTTTATCTCTTGGCTGGTTTTGCTGAACTGTTTTTATCTAGACCAGAGTTCTCTCATCTGTAAAATGGAGAATAAATAATAATCATCTTAGATCATCCCAAGGGCAGAATAGAGATATGCTGAATTGGGAAATGAAGGTAGAGTAAAAACAATTCATTAGGGGACAGGTAGGTGGCTTGAAGTACATAGAGCACCAGCCCTGGAGTTCGAGTTTTACCTCAGACATTCTCTAGCTGTGTGGTCCTGGGCAATTCACTTAACCTCAATTGCCTTACCAAAAAGAAAAGCCCCAGAACAAACCCCCAAAACTCAGTAAAAATGTATTTGTAAAAATAAATTACTTTATTCTTTATTTTTTCTTGTGGTTGAATTTTATCATATTTACTGGCCATTTGAATCCCTGGTTTCCATTTGTCAAAGTTTTGTGATAACTCAGAACATTTGCTATATAAAATGGTCATGAGTGAAATTTTAAAGAGAGAAGTTAGTAGACAGCATAGCTTGAAGTGGGTGTGACCACTCTGATATTTTCTATCTGATCCTAAACTCATCAAGCCTCAGTTTCCTCATTTGTACAATGGGGATAAATTAAGTACATCTCCAACTTCCTGGTGTGATCAGAAGGAACTTTATAAATCTCCTAGAGATGGGATCTCCTACTTCCTGGGGGCACTTAGTCAGACTGGGAAGCTGGGGTAGGGTAAACCACTTAGACTAGAGCTGGGAAATGACCGAGAAATGAGGGAGGCCTGCAGAACATTCACTAGCCAGAGAGGAGGCAAAAAGGAATTGTTCTGCTTGCCATGGTTTTCCAGCTTCTCAATGGGAAATGGGTTTGATGTGAGCCATGTCCTCATCAACAAAAACCATTGAATCATGAGGAGAAGGAGTTACATGGCTTTTTAGGGCTGCTTTTTAGAACCCTTCATGTTCCATGAATTTGTGCAGATCATCCCTGGGGCCTGGAACATGGTGGAAATGGCTGTGGCTCTAGGTTAAAGGATGTGGGTTCAAATCCTGCCATTGACACTATGTACCTGCTCTATACTGAGCAAAATTCACCTCCCTTGGCCTTGGGGAGTTATTGTCTTTAAAATAAGGGGGTTGGCGTTCTGGAGAGCAATTTGGATCTAGGCCTAAAGCACCATCAGACTGCATACCCATTGACCCAGCAGTGTTTCTATCCCAAAGCTTATATCCCAAAGAGATCTTAAAGGGGGATAACATGTGCAAAAATGTTTGTAGCAGCCCTTTTTATAGTGACAAGAAACTGGAAACTGATGGATGCCCATCAATTGGAGAATGGCTGAAGAAGTTATATATGAATGTTATAGGATATTATTGTTCTATAAGAAATGATCAGCAGGATGATTTCAAGAGAGATTTACATGATGAAGTGAGTAGAACCAAGAGAACATTATACACAGCAACAAGATTATGTGGTGATCGACTCAAATGGATGTGATTCTTTTCCACAGTGAGGTGATTCTTCACCAGATCAGTTCCAGGACTCGTGATGGAGAGAGCCATCTGCACCCAGAGAAAGAACCAGGGGCACTGAGTGTGGATCACAACAGAGCATTCTCGCTTTTTATTGTAGTTGTTGTTTGCTTGCTTTTGGGGTTTTTCTCACTTTCCCCCTTTTTGATCCGATTTTTCTTGTGCAGTATGATAGTTGTGGAAATATGTATAGAAGAATTGCACATGTTTAACATACTTTGGATTATTTGCCATCTAGGGGAGGTGGTGAGGGGAAGGAAGGGAGAAAAAAAATTGGAATACAAGGTTTTACAAGGGAATGTTGAAAAGTATCTATGCATGTTTTTGAAAATAAAAAGCTTTAGGTTGGACTAAGTGACTATTTTAAGGTCCCTTCCAAGATCCAATGATCAGGCAGTTAGATGTCACATTAGATAGAGGCACTGGAGCTGGAATCAGGAAGGCCTGAATGCAAACTGGACTTCAAATACTTAACCAAGCACCTGACCCTGAACAAGTCACTCTGACCTGCCTCAGTTTCCTCAACTGTAAAATGGAAATAGTCCTCCTACCTCCCATGATTGTTAGGAGGATCAAATGAGATCATGTAAAGCTCTTAGCACAATGTCTGACCCTTGGTAGGCATTTAATAAGTGCTTATTTCTTCCCTATGATCTCTGCCTTTCTGAAAGGCCCAGCTCCGATTCCTTTCCTTGTCTCTGAACCAAATGAGACCACTTCCTCCTCAGTTGCTTCTCTGCTGGGCTCTTATCTGCTTCTCTCCTCCGTCCTGATCACTTCCTATTTTGAATTATCTCTGAATCATCCAAGTGTATGTACTTATCATTTCTCCTACACACACACTTAAATTATAGATCTCTTGAGGGCAGGGACTACATTGCTTTTCAATTTATAATCCCCACCCCCCTCCAAAATATAGAATTCCTGATGAGGAAAATCCCTCTGCCAAAGCAGATTGGTCTATAATGTTATAACCTTGACGAGTCGCCCGGGACTCTGCGAGTTTCTGATTTGCTGAGGTTCACACAGAAAATACATGTCAGAGACAGGAATAGAACTCAGATGCTCCTGACCCCAAGAGCAGGGATCCAGGAAGCTCCTCTCATTTTTCTTCTCCTTGCTGCCATTTATTATCATTGGTCGGAGCCAATAGGAATGCCAGGCTCTTGACTTTAGGTCCCATCCTTTTTCCCTCCCCACCTCCCCTGATGGGATTTCTAATCTAAGAAATGGCTCCGCTGGTCTCTCAGATGTTATCCTCCAGTCTTTGCTGATGAGCTAGCTGAGTTCATTCTCAGTGATGAGTTTATAGCTCTGCCTTATTTAGTCACTGCAAGGAGGCGGTAAAAGGGAGCTGGACAAAGCCTGCAATAGGATTGGCAGTGTTGGCGAGCCAGTTTAATCACCAATTAATGTTTAGATCTAGGCCCAGTCCTGGCCAGGTTTCCAGGATTCCTACTCACCAGTGGGAGGAGAAGAGGAGGATCAGGGAGAAAGACACATTTCTCTCTGGTTTCCATTGTGAATGTGAGAGATAGAGAAAGATGGAGACAAAGGGAAACAAAGAAAGAGAAAGGAGAAGGAAAGTGAGTTATACTTTGTGAAATTATTATATTATATATAATATGTGTATATGTATATATAATATGTGTGCATGTATATATATACATATATAGATAATATATACCTTCATATATGCATAGTTTATTCATATATATATGTGTATATATAGAGATATATATATAGATATATATATACATATAAGATTTCTCCCAAACCTTTAAAAGATTACCTGGTACAACCTCTTCATTTTAAACAGATCAATCAACAAGTATTAAGCAACTAATAAGTTAAAAGTACTGTATTAGGTGCTGGGGCTTTAAGCAAAAAGAATGACTAATCTCCATTTGCAGTAGTGAGTTTATGATTCTAATGGAGGAGGAAATAGGACACAGAAAATATGAACAGAACAGATGAAAAATTCTTCTTTACAAATATATGCAAAGTAGTTTCCTACAAGGGAATTTGGGAGGGAAGGGACCAATACTTGGGGGGATCAGGGAAGACTGGAGTTTGAGCTCTGCCCAGGAAGAGAGGGACTTCACAAAGCTGGGGGAAGAAGGGATGGGCAGGATTAGCGATGGGGGGCACCAAGGCCCAAAGGGATGTGCCAAGCCTGTCAAAGGCCAAGCTGGGGCCTTCTGTTCTTTCTACCAGATTATTAGTCTCTCACATCCAGTGTCTCTAGAGCTTGGGAAAAGGGAGAATGGAAATGGATTATTTTACAGGCAGAAGAGCTATAAAATTAAGTCAGGTAACCAATGGGAGCCATGAAATCTGTACAGAAGCTAAAAGGAGCCCTGCCTGGAAAACACAGACAACATCAGCTCAACCCACAATGAGAGAAAGAAACTGGGGTAACAGGAGGAGGCTGCTTTGGAGGAGAAACTCTACTCCTGGAAACTCCCCAACTGAAGCTCTAGTTGTACTATAACTATAGTTAGCAGGCTGCCGCCACAGCTCCTGAGACAGTTTGCTTGGATAAATAACCCACCAGGTTGGCTAACATTGTCTCTTGGGTCTGGACCAACTAGTGAGGAGGATCCTCTGTAGGCATGGAGAGGGGAAAAGGGGAGGCCCTCACTAAAGGAGATCATCTCAGAGAATCCAGAATTCCCTCATCTATTCATGGCTCTCCTTGACCCATCCACCTTTCCTTTGTTCATACAACCAAGAGTGAAATAGATCAAAAGATGTGTCTCCAGAAGATGATTTCTTCCTTCTTACACTTTTTTGTCTATATTGTGGCAAGAAGGAACACATGGGTTAACCAGTCCATGATGAAGTAGTTGAGTATCTGGAGCAAGCTATGGACTTGCAAATCAGACAGCCCTGGGGAAAGCGGGATAAGGGCAGAAAGCAGAAGGCAGAGAGCAGGTCCATGCTCAGGCTCTAGCATCCTGAGCCAATCACCCTGCTCTGGACCTTTCTCTAAAATTAGGAAGTGGGAGGGGGCAGATTCAATTGGATATCTCAGAAACTGCTCTAATAGTTGGGAGCAGCCTGAAATTGAACGAATGGCCTCCCTCATGAAGCTCTGAGTTTCTCATCAGTGAAGGTATTTCATAGAGAAAGAAAAGCCTATGGTAGAATTGGGCTAGAATGGGAGAGATGATACATGTGCTTCCAGCTCTAAGACTTGTTTAAAGAGAAGCAAAATCTAAATCCTAAAATATGAGTTATTACTATGAGTAATTATAATAATAGCATATGCCATAAGGGTGTCTATATGTATGTTCCTTTAAGTGCTAAAAAGGATTTGCATTCACCATTTCATTCTTAAAACAACTCTATTAAGTTTAGTGTTATTATTATCTCCATTTTACAGATAAGGAAATTGAGGCTCAGAGGGCTTATGAGATTGATACAATTAGGCGAGATTTGAATCCAGATCATCTTTATTCCAAATTTATCAGCATAATGGCTGTCAAATAAGAGATTTATGCATTTGCAAAGGAATCTGAGTTAAATGACCTTACAGATCCCCTGGCTCTAATACACTGTAATTCTATGAATTTCCTTTGGGCAATTTATTTCCTTTTTCTCCATCAATCTTTCTCCTATAAAATAGAAACCTTTTGTCCCAGAACCTAACCTGTCATACTACAAACAGCATTTATGGCCTCTGGTAGAAATCGCCCTCTTCCAAATTAAGTCCTTCTTTTTCTTCTTCCAATCAAAGATGGTGCTATTACAGCATTTCCAAGATCTTACTCTCCATCACCAGGATTGAGTCATGCCTTTGGTAACAACCCTAGAGACTTGGGACACTAATTTAATTGCTGACTAATTTAATAACAAAGTAATGAGAACTAGAAAGAAACTTCAAGAGCATCTTTCTAGCCTATCTTTCTTATCTTACAAAGGAGGTTCTGATTTTCTCCATATCACTCAAGTTGTCAGTAGCAAAGCTGGCTTTCAAACTCAGTTTCTCTCATTCCAGATTTAGCGTCTCTCCTTGGGAAAGTCTACATTCGTGGAATACTTGACCTCCCCACCGTGGCCTCTTAAAATTCATCCCTAACTTCCTTTTGGGTTAAGCTCATGTGACATTTCCCCCCAAGTCCTCATCCCTTATCCCTGTAGTAATTTGTATTCTCTCCTTCTTCAAATGACATGCTCTTAACATTTTCCCCCAAGTATTCATCCCTTATCCCTTTAGTAATTTGTATTCTCTCCTTCTTCAAATGACATGATCTTAACATTTCCCTCCAAGTATTCATCCCTTATCCCTTTAGTAATTTGTATTCTCTCCTTCACATTACATGATATTAATGATTTAATCATGGTATTCCCATAGTAGAATGGAAGCACCTGGAAGCCAGGGACTATTGTTCATTTTGTTTTTAACAGCCCTAGCCCTAGAGTTGTGTTTGAGCATAAGCAATCCAATTTAGATTGGCCAGAAGGTGTTACTATATACAGTACATACAGTTACGACTACAGTACATACAGTTACGACTACAGTAGAAAGCTTCAGGTTTTATGAAAATCTTGAAAGAAGCAAACATCATATTAACAAAAATCCATCCCAACATCATCCCAAAGAAAATCCATTTCTTATTATTGAGAACATATGAATATCTTTGTTTTATCTCTATATGCTTATCCTATTAATAATGGATGCTTTGTAAACCACAAAAATACCTCTATATGCTGGTGCCCCCCCCCTTGTTCTTTTTGTTATAACACTGGAGTTTGAGTAGAAAAACATTCTTTGTGTTACTTATAAAAATGATGAATGGTCCCTAAAAGACTTTTTTTTAAAAATGGACCTAGAAAAAGGAAAGCAATTGTTTTCTATCCTGGATCTTATGAGTACAAAGATGGGTTTGGGGGGGATTTATTGCTGGAATACTCAGCATTTTATCAGGCATGAATAATGCTTTGATACATCAAATATTCAGTTCTCCCACCTTCAACTATTTCCTAAAATGGTAGTGAGGGAGGAAAGGACCAGAGCCCTTTCCAGAGATTCTGGGATTTAAGCATAAATTGGACGCTGTGTATACGAAAGAATAAAATCTAAAATTAAAGAAAGATGTAAGAAGAACTGAATTATCTAATGGTGAATAGGGTGCTGGATTTGTAATCAGGAAGACCTGAATTCAAGTCCTATTTCAGATACTCATTAGCCATGTGAGCCTAGGCAAGTTACCTAGTTTCCTTATCCAAAAAATGAAGATAATAACAACACTTACCTCCCTGAGTTGTCCTGGGGATCAAACAAGACAGTAGATACAAAGTACTTAGTAAAGCTCAAAGTCCCACAGTAACAATATTATTAAAAATATAGTAATTGTTTTAACTCAAACTTGGAAACAGGGCTGGCTTGAAACCCATTAAATCTAAGTTTGTAGGGAAAGTGGTGCATTTATGCAAAAGGTAGTGAATGCTTGTCCTTCAGAATGCTTCCTATTCATTCATTCTCCAGCTCTTACAAGAAATGATTAATTTAGCAGCCAGACACATGGCACACACATTAACTATGGCCCTCTAGATAAGAACATTTGCCAGCCCATCCTTTGAAAAGCTCTCTCCATGATGAAACCCCACCAAAAGCTACACAAAGAGTAACATCAATATATTCAGCTTTTATACTATTAAATACATTTTAGCAAATCTGCATACAGAAGCAAATGCTTGCTCCCCCACTTCTGCCATACTGTCCATTTGAGAGAAATCTTCGATTTATATTGTATATATCCTGTATACACAATGATATTTTCACTTTGCCTCTCCTGTTAGAAAGTGAACTCCTTGAAGGCAGGATCCATGTTTTTGTCCTTCTTTGTATTCCCAGTATTTAGGCCAGAGCTGGCACACTGGGATTAATCCATATTTATTGATTGATTCTCTTTAGCTTGGCTGAGAAGGGATGGGGGAGGGAAACAGAAATGGAGAAAAAGACAGAAGCAGAGGGAGCTAGAGAGAGAAGCTAAGATTCCTCCTGGAGTGCAGGAGCCTCATCCAACCTTCCTGAGTGCTAGGCTATAATGGCTTGCTTCCAGAGGTGGGACTGAGCGTAGTGACATCTGAGTGTCAGACAAGTGGGACTGAGCTTAGTGACATCTGTGTGTCAGACAAGCTGCAGCCTCCTGGACATCAGAGACGACTTTTGTCTTGTCATAGCTAGTGCTTAATACAGGCCCCTCCAAACAGAAGGCAACTAATAAATGTGGCATTGTTGAATTGATACCTGCAGAGCCTATTATCTTAGAGCATAGAATAAAGTCCCCTTATTAAATTATCTCTTAAATATGTCTAGAAGAATTGAACATGTTTAACATAAAATGGATTATTTGCTATCTAGGAGAGGGAATGGGGAGAATGAGATTTTACGAGGGTGAATGTTGAAAATTTTCATAATAATAATGTATAATAATTCATAATAATGATAATTTAATATTATAATTAATAATATTAACATAATAATAATTATCCATGCATATGTTTTGAAAATGAAAAGCTTTGGAGCAACTAGATAGTGCAGTGGATAGAGCACAAGCCCTGAAGTCAGGAGGACCTGACTTCAAATCTGGCCTCAGACATGTGACACTTCCTAGTTATATGACCCTACACAAGTCAGCCTCAATTGCCAAGAAAGAAACAAAGAAGCTTTAATTTAAAATAGATAAATAAACTTTAAAAAATAATGTCCTGTATGCTTATTTTGTATTTAATTTATACTTTAACATATTTAACATGTATTGGTCAACCTGGGGGGGACGGGGTGGAGGGAAGGAGGGGAAAAATTGGAACAAAAGGTTTGGCAACTGTCAATGCTGTAAAATTACCCATGCATATAACTTGTAAATAAAAAGCGATTTAAAAAAATAATGTCCTAGTTAAGACTTATAGGATTTGAGAGAAAGAAGCTTTAATTTAAAATAGATAAATAAATAAACTTTAAAAAATAATATCCTAGTTAAGACTTATATGAATTGAGGTAAAATAAAGTGAACAGACCCAGGAGGAAAAAAAAATGACACCATAACAAATGAATTATTTTGAAAGGTTTAATGATAGTAATAAGCCATGATCAACCATGATTTCAAAGGACCTGTTTGGGAAATGTCAACCTTCTCTCTCCTCGCTGAGAACTAGCAGAAACTTTTCTCCCCTTCCAGAGTTTCCTCTTCCTCTCCCATCAGTGTCTAGAAAACCTGCAAACATGGCCAAGAGGGGATCTTAATTTACCTTACAGAATGAAACGCACAATTTGGGAGACAGGAGCATTTGGAAATTTAGTTCAACTACTTTTATGAAAGGTTTTTTTTTTTTTTTAATCCATCTTCCCCACCTCTCTCACCCACAGTGCAAGGATGTATGTGTGAGAGAGAAAAAAAAAAAAGTTGGATAATTAAAAACAAAAAAAATTGTTTTAAGTTATATCTGAGTTATTAAGGGAAAGTAGCTGTTTATTTTTCATCTTAAAATTTAGTCTGCCTTTCTCAAGGCATACATTTCTCAGTATGTAGTTGCTAGGATTTTAGTGATTTAAAAATGATTTAAACATTCTTATAGATCAAGTATGACTTAGGATCCTAACCCAGGGAAGGGAAGGGAGAGACTTTCTGGTAAATAACAATGTTGCAAATGGAATTAGTTCTTTCCCAAACTAAATGTTTCTTAATTAGAAAGTTATTGAAGTGTTTGCTCAGCCCCTCCTCTAGTTCCTTTCTCTCTCCCCGGCAGCATCAGAACATAAATAATGACTCACCAACCCCAGTTTTACAAGCACCTGTATTGTTTGCAGAATTAGTCTCTCACTCTGATAGTTTCCATTTGCTCATAGTCTTTGTTTTAAAAATTGCTTACTTGTTGTAGAATATTACTTCTAAGCTTCAGCATACACTAGGGTATAAAAAGTAACCAGCCTTCCCGGGCCTGGAGAGAGAAATTACATTTGCTTATTTTGAAATACCAAAAAGTTGCTCAAGATTTTGTTGCCTTTTCCTGTGACACAAGAAGTTTGGTATGTGTGAGTCCAAAGTAGAGACTTGGGAAGCATTATCAGCGACAGAGCTGGGAACATAACAGCCCCTGGATTTGTTCTATATTCCTTTTTGAAGTCGATATAATTCAAGGGATAATAACCAGGGGATCATCGACTAGTTTTTGTGGCAAATACACGTTTATTCACATTACCAAATAATTCATCTACTCATTTCAGACCGGACAAAACGGCCAAATGAAGTTAATGATCAAATTAGACTTTGTCTTCAAGACAAGTCCCTCTGACTGTCAACAGATGACTTCTTTTGTGTTTTATTTTATTTTACAGATGTAAGATGGTGACAGCCCCAGATTTGAATCCTGGAAGATCATTGGTTCAGGGCTGCTCTCTGACACTGTGGTGGTGACTATGTGTTCCTGGACACACATAAATCTCTCATTGCCCTAGACCAGACTTCAAGCTTTAATAGAAACTGGACCACTAATCCAAACAAAAATCCCCACTAGCCACATATTAACTTAGTTTTAGGATGTAATATTATCTGTATTTTATTAGATGTTTTGATTGTAGTCCCCAAAATAGAAACTGTGAGGGTGTCCACTTATTGGACAATGGTTAAATAGATTGTGTTATCTGAATAGAGTGGAAAATAAATGTACCTTAAAAATGATGAAATAGATGGTTTTAGAGGAAACTCAGGAAAAATCCCTGTGAACTGATATAGAATAAAGTGAGTAGGACTAGGAAAATAAGTTGTACAATGACAACAACATTGAAAAAGTCTTTGAAAGACTGTGGACGCTGAGGAGTGCAATGATAAACCTTGAGGTCAGAAGAGTAAATGAAGCTAAATCAAGCCATCACCATTCAATCCAGAATGAGATATGGAACCCTACTCATTTTTGGAAACCCTACTAATGTGGAAATTTGTTTTGCTAGACGTACAAATAAATAGTACATTTGTAAAATAGTTTTACAAATACATATCTGTAAATATGTATTTGGTGTATGGTTTAAAAAATTCTATTTGGGAAAGACAGTAAGAAAGAGATAAAATCTTAGCGTTGGGAAGGGCATTGGAATATAGAATGCCATAGATGGGAGGGACTTTCCTTAGAATAAAAATGTTGTTTAAAGAGACCTTTCTTAAAACAAGGAATGATATAGTTACAATGGCTTTAGAACAAAGAATATTCTAGTGGGAAGAGGTTTTAGAATATAGACTATCTGGAAAGGCTTTAGTACACTCAGATTTCAGAACTGGAAAGGATCAGTCATTCATTCAGTCAATAAGCATGCTTATTATGTGCCAAGTCATGCTTAATGCTGTAGAGACAAAAAAGAAGCAAAAGAGAGGGCCTTCTTTCAAGGGGCTCCTCAACTGATGAGGGAGACCACAAGCAAACAAATGTGGATGAACAAGCTATATATGACATAAATAGGAACTACTTAACAGAGGGAAGGTACTGGAAGTAAGAGGAGGTGAAGAAAGGCTTCCTATAAAAGGAGGAATTGTAGCTGGGGCTTGAAGAAAGCCAGAGAAGCCTCAGAAATGATCTAGTCCAATCCCCTTAACTAGACTGATGTCTTACTTTAAATCTCTGTAGTTTGGGAAGAAAAGAAAATGGCCCAGAAAAGTTATTACTTTAGAAATCAGTGGCTTTTCTTGATAAATTTGTGGAGGCCTCTTCTTTATGAAAACAGACTGTGGTAACCCTGACTTACATCTATTCTAGAAGGTTGAACCTAAAATACCTGTTCCCTCTCATATCACATCAACTTTGAAATCCCTAAGACGCTAAATTGGAATATTGAAACAGCTGCCCCATATACACATGAAGTTAGATTTGCTGGCCCTGGGAAGGGAAAACGTGTTGGAAAATAGCATTCGGCTATCGTCAAGGACTTGGAACACAGCAAGCAAAGGAATCGGAGAGCTGTTCTCCACTCTAGCCCAGTAGGCTCTTTGTGTTCAACATTTCCAAAAATTCAGGCTCTAGTCTAGCCAATGGATATAATCATTCCCTTCATCCACTCAAGTCCCAGGGCACCCTTGTCTTTGTTTAGAAAGTAGTCTTCCTGAATCATTGTGGCAAGATTAAGAAATGAGTGGGTGACCAGGGACCATTGCCAATGTTATTAGTCTCCCTGCTCATCAGTGGAACAACAGACACCAGGCGTTTGCTCTGCTGCCCCCCTCTTCGGATGACCACAGAGACTTTGCAGTCCGATAGATCTGTGGGAATTCAGTAGGTGGTCTTGCCTGAGTCAACTGAATAATGTTCTAAGGCAGTGGTTCTCAAACTTTTGTTTTCAGTCTCTTTATCCTATTAAAAATGATTGAGGATCTCTCCAAAGTGTTTTTGTTTATCTGGGTCATATTTATAGACATTTACCATATTGGAAATAAAAACTATTTTTGAATTTGTAGACCCTCTAAAAGGGTTTCAGAGATCCCCAGGATTCTCTAGAACATACTTTGAGGAGAACTACTGTTCTAAGGTATCTGGAAAGTATGGGGGGCAGGAAGCTGGGGTATAGCATAGGATGTTACAGAATTAGACATTTTCTTATAAGGAATCTTGGAAATTATTTAATACAGCTTGATCATTTTTATGGCCGAGGAAAGGGAAGCCTGGACATGACTTAGCCAAAGGTCACACAAGCAGCAAGTGGCGGAGACAGCATTTGAACACAGGCCCTCTCATTCTAGAGACACCGGCTTTTCCCATCATGCCTTACTGCCCACTCCGGGATTTAGTGTTCATGTTTCCAAGAGAGACACATTTTTGACAAAACGCTGCCTCTGACCTTTTATCTGAAACTGAGTCGAGGTATGATTTAATTTCATTTGCAGTGCAGTCATCCTTTGTCTATGTAATTAACTTCTTACAAATGGTAGGTCCCCTCCCTCCTTCCAAGGTGAACTAGATAGATTAAAAAGATTCCACTCATCTCTCTAAAAGCAAGTTTCTCCCTTAAGTTAGGATTGTCCTTGGTCATTGTCTCCTTGTGACTAAGTACAGAGTCCCAGGTCTGGCCGGCTTCCTCAGCTATAGCTGCTCATGTGTGATTGACTGTAGGGTGAACATTTTCAATGCTACAAATAAATTCTGGGAAAGTCACTCCAGAGATACAGAGAGGTACTGTTCAAATGCTGGTGGGATGCCCTATTGGATGTAGGATTGAGCTCCTTGAATTTTCTACCAACAACCCCCATTATTCTTTGTAACTGGAAAAGACCAGACTCTCTGATCAGCCTGCTTTGGGAAAGTAATAATAACTAGGATTTACATAGTGCTTTAAGATATAGAAAGCAATTTATAAATATTATGTCATTTTATCCTACCAATAATCCATCTACCTGGGAGGTAGATGTTATTATATCATTCCTGATTTTTATAGATGTGGAAACTGAATTAGATGTTAGTTAAGTGACTTGCTGGAAAGTCATACAGCTAATAAACAGGAGGCCAGATTGGAATTCAGTTCTTTTTGACTCCAGCACTCTTATATAGGAAACTAGTCTAAATATGTCATTACTATTTAAACAAAGAACTATAATGGGGAAGTTTTCTCTATCCTCAATCCCCCTAACCTCTTCACAACCTTGATGTTTTATGTACAACCAGCCTACAATTTCCTCACATTTTACAATTTTCTCTTTCCTTGTCCTTCATCTTTTTTCCTTATTTATTTTTCATGGTTTCTTTTCTCCTTCCTTCCTTCCTTCCTTCCTTCCTTCTTCCTTCCTTCCTTCCTTCCTTCCTTCCTTCCTTCCTTCCTTCCTTCCTTCCTTCCTTCCTTCCTTCCTTCCTTCCTTCCTTCCTTCCTTCCTTCCTTCCTTCCTTCCTTCCTTTCTTCCTTCCTTCCTTCCTTCCTTCCTCTCTCCCTCCCTCTCTCTGTGTGTCCCTCTCTTCTTTTCTTTCTTTTTTATCATTATGTAAATAAAAGGTGAGATCTGAGGGCATTGTGACTTTTTCCAAAAAGCAAACATATTAAGATACCTATGGATGGGTATGTTGCTTAGCTACCTCACCAGAAGCCCCCCTGCCCCCCTCCCACTGGTCCAGCCTTGTCGGGGATGCCGGGAGCTCGGAGGTCACGAAGCCTGCCTGCAATGACACGGCTGCTACTCCAGCAGCCACAGAGGCCGGGCCTAGCTCTCTCTCTCTCCAGGCCGGTACTGGAACAAGGACCCCCATACGTTTGCACCCAGATGCGCCGGCCTTCTTTTTCATACGAATGGCTTATTTGTTGGGGAGTCATTTTATTTGATGTTTAAAGCCTCGGGAGCGCAGAGAGACCCAAGACAGAGGGATGATCAGATCAGGCAGATCGTAGAAAAATAGAGACCTTCCCAGAACTCGAGTCAAGGGCTGTCCCCCCCTCCCCGGGGGGGTGGCGGAGAGGGTATCTAGAGTGAGGCGAGAGAAGCCTGGAGTCTTCCCAGGGTCATTTTGCACTTGGGGGAGACCTCTGGTAGCCATCTTCTCGAATGTTTTTTTTTTTTTTTTTTGTCAAGATCACAAATGAAATGTTTGCAGATGACGGGGCCTCCCCTGCTCCCCTACTCTGTTCTGCACGCCCCGAGCCCACTCGTGCCCAGCCGGGGGGAGGAAAAGCGCAGTTACCAAAAACTGCCAGTCAATAGGCACCCCGCGTGTCGCTCCCGCAGCCCCCACCTCCAACCCCCACGGCCCCCGCCACGGCGCTCGGCTCCAGAGCAATCGAGGCTGGGGCCCCGGTCCTGCCCTTCCCCGCCAGCGCCGCGGCCGATGCGCGTCCGAGCCCCGCTTTTGCCGCAGTGCATGCTCGCCCGCAGCAGTGGCCCGGGCCCCTGCCTCGGTCAGCCCGCTCGTGCTGTCACTTTAAATCGTCCACACGCGCGTCCACACTCACACACACATACACGGGCAGCCATCCGCGCGCGCGGCCCCCTCCCCAGAGCCGCCCGGGCTTCCCCACGTGTGTGCGGGCTCGCCGGGCCGTGACACGCCCGCGGCAGCGGTTACTGTGTGTGAGGGGGAGGCAGCGGGCCCTGTCCCCCCGCCCGCCCCCACCTTCCCTGCCAGCGCCCCGGCCCCGCGCCCCACCCTCCAGTTCGGCCGGGGGACCCGCGCCGGCGATGCGAGCGCGGAGAAATAAAGTCTGAACAAGGAGAGACTGCGCCGCGGTCACGTCCCGGGGCAAGTGCCGGGCGCGAGGGCGGCCTGGGCCCGGAGCCCGAACGCTCCCGCCAGACAAAGCCAGCTCCCCAACGCCGGCCCGGCGGCGTGATTGGGCTGAGCCCGAGCCGCGCGCGCCTTCGCTCCGACTAGGCTAGGCTGCCCTCGGCCGGGGCGCACGCCCGTGGAGACGAGCCTACGGCCACTGCGTGGGCCGGGGGAAGGACACGCGCGGAGGACGCTCCCGGGGAAACGTCTGCAAGTAAGACGGCCTCTGCTCTGTTCTGTGTTGTGTGCCAAGCGTGGAGTGAGTGCCTGGGTTCTTGGGCAAAAGGTCTCTGCGCCGTGCAGCGGGAGTGGAGCCGAGGGCCAAAATAACCCCAAACCTAGTCTGGGGGGCCGGGGCTACTGGGGTTGCGCTCTGACCAGCTGTGTGACATTATGTCAGTCACTTCCTCTCCTTAGGGGTGCTTTCCCTTCTCCTTCCAAAGAGGAGGTCGGGCTGGATTGGACCTCTCGGGTCTCATCCAGCTCGGACATTATCTGGGCTTGTGGAGAGGTTCTAGAGCTCCCCTTAGCTGGGAACACACATCCCCACCCTTAGGATGCGGAAATTAACGACTTCAGCGCCGGGGTGGTGGGGGCACTCGGGAACATACTCGCAGGGAGCGTGGTTATTGGCCAGTCCCCGATCGATTCCGTGTGGAACGCTATTTGGGGAGGAGGATCGCCCAATCTGATTATCACATGATGGGAGGAAGGGGAGGGAACCCGACTTCCTTAAAGGTAACGTTCTGGATCTGAGAGGGGCGCAGGCGCTGGAGATTTAGAACGATCCTGTTCACTAGAAAAGTTCCAGGTTCTGGCTCCTGAGGAGAACTGATCACTGAGGAAGGAAAGGCGAATGAGTGAATTAATGAACAAAGATTGATTTAGCATTTGCTAGGCGCCGAGGCCTTGGGGTGCTGAACCTTGGGGTACAAACAGAACATTGAGAACTCCCGGCTCTTAACGGACTCCCCCTCTCTTGGGGAAAGAAGGGACTAGGCTACCCGGTTAATTTCGCAGCTCTCTACCCGTTCTATGGAGATAGTCTCCAGCGGCAGGGCTCAGACCGGCACTCACTGCGGTGTCTGCCCTCCAGGTCCCACATCATACCAGACCCGATCGGCCTGAGAGCGGCTTGTTTCCCTGTTTCTCTGGGCCGGCTTTTAGGATGGGACTCTAAAGCCACATCCACTTCTCAGCTGGGTGATTAATCCCAGACACTAATGTTTTCTAATTCAGTCAAGCTGACCCCCTCCAGCAGCTATTAAAAAGGAGAAGGGGAGAACTCTCTAGAACCAGAATTAATGTTTTATGGAGTCCAATCACACTCAACAAGAATGCCGGACTTTTGAATTTGAGAGGGCACGGACAATTTCAGTTGAAGAAATCGTGTGGCTTAGACGAAGCGAGCTTAGAACTCTGTCTCTCTCTTATTTATTCCCTTTCTTCTTCCTTCTTCACCTTTTTCTTTAAAAGCACCATGAGTATGGTTTGGTTCTAGACCTCTTCCTTGCACTGTTTTCTATCTTATGCCAGTAATAATTCAAAGAAGAATGGATGGGAATCAGGGTCTGATTTTGTGAAACATTCTAAGCCCTCCTCCAGTCTCCTCCCTCTGGGTCTCAGTTTCTTCACCCACAAAATAGTTTGGACTAGAAGGCCTCTGGGTCTCTTCCATATGATTCCTTTTTTTAACTGGACGAAGAGAAGAGTCTGGGGGACTGTCATGGGATGGCCTGAAGGAGATCTAGCTTAAGGGCCACAATGTAGTTTTTCAGAAGTATGAGATTGGGTTGTTTCAGCACTAAGCTAGTCTTAATGCTGGATACTAGAACCCTGGAACAGTTAGTTCATGGCTCCCTCCTCTTTGGATTCTATACAAACGATTATAATTGCATTCTCTTCCTTTAACTGGATGTAAGAAGTGTCAGGATTGCCAGTCAGGTGCATCTCAGACTGGGTCTCTCCCCTGCCAGGCCCAGGCAGGAGAAAAGGGAAGTCTGATGATCTTAATCTCGCAGGCCAAAGATTGAGGTGGTTTTGTTTGGTTGGCCCCAGATGCTGGTGCCCAACTCTGACTAAAGCACTCTGGGTGGATCCTGAAGGTGATTTTCTTGGATGCAAACCCTTCCAAAATAAAGTAGCATCCCTTGGTCAATATAATTAGCACAAGTATTAAATAAATCCCAGAACACCAGTTCTGTGCCCTCTGTAGCTCTACTTGACCCATTTCCTCTCCTGACTCTGGTCAGGAGAGGAATAAGAGGTATTCCAAAGAGGGCCTTAGCAAATAGCCAGGGTTGCCATTACTCCCTCCTCATCACTAGCTTAATGTGAAGGGAATTGACCCTTCCTCTTTCCCAGATGATGATTTCCCAAAGTTGAAACTCTGAAGAAGTTATCAGAACAGAACAGAGACTGACATGGGAAATAAGGAAGCCCTTTTTTCCCCTCCTCCCTGCCAAAATTTCCTATCCTCTCCCACACTACATATCATCCCTTCCCCTTAAAAAAAAATAAATAACTGTCCTAATGTACTTTTTTTTTGGGGGGGGGAATATCCTGAGACCTCCTGTAGAGAAAGTCTGGAGAGTATTTCATTTGTCTCTTTTAGTCCTCTGATTTCTCTCAGACATTCTTAGCTCAGTGCACTAAGGGAGCTTTCTTGAAAAGAAAATACAGCAACAGAAAATTCAGCAGCCATTCTTCCCCCCCCCAAAACCCTCCCCCCAAGTTAACTTCAACATGGAGAGTTAGGGGAATCGGGTCCCCCTGAGAAAAGTGGTTTGAAAGGGAAGGATTGGGGAGCTGGGGTCATGAGAACTGGGGGCTTTCATCCTGAAAGTAATGACTGGGAGGATTTATTCCCCTGGTAGGAAGTGAGAGCCGAGGAGAGAGTCCAGAAACAAGTGGGGAAACATGCAGAGTATGCCCCCTCTTCCCTCCCATGCCCTTCCCCAGAAAACTCCTCTCCTGAGAGCTAAAAGGAAACACTGTTTCTTACTTTCATCTTGAAAGCTGCAAAACTTAATTCTTCAGAATGATCTTTCAGCAAAAGATGGTGAGATACACAACACAGTAGTGTACTTTAAAAGAAAGGCTCTCTCTAACTCTCTCAACTTAGTAATGGCAACCAGTGAAGTGAGAAATTTTTTCCCCTTCCCCCATCCCCTCCTCCTGTGTCTTTCCCCTCCCCCTGCATGTTGGAACCCTGGAAACTTGGCCAAGACTGGGCCTAGATCTAAACATTAATTTGTGATTAAACCAACTCAGCAAACTTCTTGCCAAACTCATTTCCAGGGTGTCCCGTAAAAAGCCGGGAGTAAGTTTGAGTGAATTTTGTCTTTTCGGCGTATGTCTGATTATTATTAGGACCCCCATTAATATTTTTAAAAATCTGATCGTTTGGAAAACGCTGTCTTTCGGGAACCCGGATCCTATTCAACCCTCCTCTCGTCCCTATTCCTTGCACAGGGAGTATGGTTCTTTCAAGAAAAGCGGTCGCTTCACCACACACTTCTAGACTCGGTGAGATTGCAATAGAGTTTGCAAATTTTAAGAAACTTTCCCCAGAGGTAGAGCCGCTAAGAGTCACTTCCCATCGGTCCGTGGAAAAGCAAAAATCCTCTTTCAAGGGAGGGCCCGGCTGAAGAAGGCGATCAACGATTTAAAAAAAAAAAGTCCCTCTCCAACTAATAACTGAATTACAGTTTTTAACTTCCGAATCACAATATTTTGCCATTGTGGGGCTGCTGAAAACGAGGGATCGGGGTGAGTGGAGGCCGGCAGAGCCTATGAAAACAACAGCCCACCGGACCTCCGGGGTTGCTGGGAGAAAGGCAAACTTTTCGCCACTTTTCGGCAGCCAGACCAGACTTCTTCAGGATCAGTCGCGCACACACGTGTTTTGTAACAGTCTAGGATGGAGGGGGTGGGGAAGCTGGAAGGGCCCCTAGCAACCTCATACTTTGACACCGAATAATCATTTTTTTTGGGGGGGGGGGGGAAGGCTTTCCTCAATAGCTGGTCGGGTCGCCTCAGATTTGGGGAAAATGTGTACAGAAACACGCTCGTGGGTGGGTATCCATTCTGGCCAGACACGCAGGCTGGGAGAGCAAGGAAAGAATTCTTCCAGATTCTGTCCACATCTTCTCCCGATGTCTGCCTTTGGACCCACGAGCTATCCGAAGCTTTAGCGCTTTCTGTTTACGTTTTGCGTGTTACATTAGAAGCACGGCCCCGGCTTACTTTGCGGCTCGCCGGCCTCCCCGACGCACCGCTCTCAGGGAGTCCCCAGAAGGCCCCGAAGCTGCCAAAAGCGAGACAAAAAGTCGGTGGCCCCGGCGGGGGAGAAAAGTTTGTAAAGAGAAGTTTGCGGAGACTCGGAGAGAACTCGATTTCCGGCTCCCCTCGTCCCAGCGATCACCGGGCTGAAAAGTGCGGCCGCCGAGCCGGGGCTTTTTACCCACTTGGAGACTACTTTAAAATGTTTGCTCTGGGAAAGCGGGGCAGTCCTTTTTCTCCCCCTTCCTACGGCTCTCCGGGGGCACCCCACAACCATGGCGGCTTTTGTTAAGATTTCTCCCCAGAGAAGTTTATTTAGAGTTTCTCCTGCGCCGGGATGTGTAGGTTGCTAAAGGTTGCGGCTTATAACCGCTGCGGGGTTAGTTAGAGAGCAGCCCCGCGGCCGGCCGGCGAGTGCTTTCCCCCCAAAGAAGTGTGGAAAGGGGTTTGATTTTGCTGCCGAATCTCGAATATCCCGTCCTTTCCCCCCCGGCACACTCTGATAGTTTCCTGGCACCGAGCAGCTGCATGGATGTAGGAAACATTGATGTACACGCTCTGTTATCTTTGCTTAACATCAGGGGAATTACTTCAGTATGCCAGTTCCAGTTTATTTTATAAAATTAAAAAAAAAAAAAAAGAAAGGAAGAAAGAAAGAGGCAGGAGGAAAATGGAGGAAGGAAAAAGGAAGAAACAAAGAGGAAGAAAGAAAAGTAGAGAGGCTGGAAAAAGAAAACAAAGAAAAAAAAGGAAGAAAGAAAAGAGAAAGGGAGGAAAAAGAAAGAAAGGGCGAGCTGTAGCAGATGCACGGTATGTTTCACGGACTCGAGTGCCAACTGGCTTTTCTTTCTGGCCCCACTCAGCTCCCGAAAGCAGGTTCCCGGCTCCTTAGTCCACAGTCACCCCAGTTCATCCAGTCTGCCTGTTTGAACCCAGCTTATCCTACTAAGACAGCTCCCTGAGCAAAGAAAGTTCTTGGAAGGGTGGAGGACGTCACCCCTTGTCCTTCGGGTGCCTTTAAAGCGAGTTAGAACTTTTTCGAGGGGCTGTGTGAACGACCCTTTAAAAAAATTCCTACTTTGGGGAAGTTTCAAACAATATGAAGAAATAGGCGTTTGGGGACTTAACTGACCCGATCCTTCCCTGTACATTGTGGGATTATATTGAGGCCTTATTAAAAAAAAAAAAAAAAAAAAAAAAAGTTAACAGTCGCTTAATTTCCTTCTCCCCTACAGGTCTCTTCCCCCCCTTCACTTTAACGGTAATAGCCTCACTTTAATTTGCCTAGAATTCTCCCCCAAGATGCCAGTGGATGTAGATCACCGAGGTCGAAATAAATCGAGTTGGGACATCCCGCGCCCGGCTCTTCCTGCCTCCGCAGCTGTTCCCAGCGCTCTGCTCGCCGGAAACCTTCACACACTCTCTTGAAATGGACTAAAAGCTTTCATTCCATGTGTTTTGTTTTTGTTTTTCAAAGAAAACACACTAAAACTTGGAGACCAGCTTTGCCTCTGCGCTATGAACTTTGGGACATTTTAGTGCCCTTAGGGACCAGGGACAACTTGAACTTCCCGGCGTTTTATTTTATTTTACTTTATTTTAAAGAGAGACGTCGGCTAGAGTTCTCTTGAACTGCTGTCAGTCAGTTTCAAGGATGACAATTTCCACCTCTCCAAAGATCCAGATGAAAATGTTGGGGACCAGCTTCCCCAGCTGGATAAGACCCAGTAGAGAAGAGATTATCTCCAAAGGAAAGATTTCGAAATGAATTCTCTCCCTCAAAAGCCCTTGCAGCTTTTCAATTTCCCCATTTCTTTTACCTTACTACCAGAAAGTGGAAAGGGGATTTTTTTTTAGTAACGATCATAGAATGAAAATCCCTAATTATTGAGGTCCTTCCCACCCACCACGATCTGCTCCTTCTACAGGGAAAGAGAAGCAGAACGATGGTCTCAGGTTTTCCTTAATTCCCGACACTGACCGACACACACCTGGAATCCCAGGCGAACCCCGACTGCCAATTTCCCTGAAGCATTAGGAACTCCAAACTACCCAGCTCTGTTCCTCCCTCCCTAGCCCTCTCCTGACCCGACAAACACACTGTTCTTTTCATCCTTACTTCTCCGAATCTGGGGCAATAAAGTGGAGAATAAACTAGTTCCTTCTTTCTTGTCTTCTCTCCCCCCAAACCTTCCTCTATTGACTGGGTTTGAGGGAAAGCTTGCAATTTGCTTTATCTCTGACACTATAAAAAGAATGGATACCATATGAAATGATGTATGAAAAGCACTTTATAAAACTTAAAGCATTATATGTTCACTATCCCTTATAGAAATTTATGCATGGTTATCTAGACCCATGATTTTATAGGATTGGGATATTCCTATTAAAATATGCTTCTTTACTCACATAGATAAGCACCTGTTCTGCAGTTCCTAATGGCCTAAAGCATAGTAATGACTTGTCCAGGATCATGCTGCTAGTGTGTGTCCTGAGTAGGACTTGAAACCAATTCATGTTATACTTTGGCTCTGGGAATAGCTAATATAGTCTCTCTTTTCCTTCTCTGTTGGTTGGAGCATCAGATGAAAGTGAACCTTAAGGGAGGCTGTCCCAGAGCTTTCTGGTTGTGTATGTGTGTGTGTGTGGGGGGGGGGGTAGGGCCTGGGATTGGGGCTGAGGAGATTGGGCCGAGATTGTGCTTGGGTTCAAAAAGAAGAGGAAGAGGAGCAGAAGTAGGGGTTCAAATGAGAGCTACAGCCCACAACTCCTCCCAATAAAGACTCTCTTCTTGTCCTGCAAATGGCTTCTCCCCAGACAGTCCCTTCCCCTTTCCCTGCCATGTCCAATAACATCCTATAGTTGCTTTTCAGCTTCTACTCTTGAAATAACCTCAAGGTTTTATAATTTATAGCCGGAAGGAACTTTAGTGACCCATTAGCTCAACCTGAGTCTTAGATATGACAAACAAAGGTTTACTCTGATACAAGCTTATGAGATCAAGCTTAGATGCAAAATGGGACTCAATAATATCTCTAGTTCTGGATTGTTGTGAGGCTCAAATAAAAGAATATTTCTAAAGAGTTTTACAAACCTTACCCATGAATGTCAAAAGTATTTACCCTATTCTAGGCATTGTACCAGGTACTGGAAATGCAAACATAAAAATCAATACCAGCAGTTAAGAAACTTACAGTCTGAGAGAGGAAGAAATGCAAAGAGCTAGGTGACCCTGGGCAAAGGGAGTAACTTCTGTCTGCCTCACTTTTCTCATCTATAAAATGGGGAGGTTAATAGCACATACTCCCTCATTGTGTGTGTAAAGTGAGTTCTCAACCTCCAAACTAGGGAAACGGTAGCTATATAGAGGACTGATGGGGAGGCCTGCTTTGAACAATCAGTTATGTCAATAGCAGTTTTTGGTAGGTTAAAAATTAAATTGATAGGTTAATAATTAAGCATCTCTAATAATTAGGAAGTTCCTGCTGACAGTTGCCTCATAAGTTTAGAGATCAATGAATACTTGGAGACAGCTTAGTCCTACCTCTTCATTTTACAGTTGAGAAAACTGAGGCCCTGAGAGAATAAATGACTTTCCCAGAGATACATGGGTCCAATCATTGTGAAAGCCAGGATTTCAAGCAGTTTTTTCTCTTGCCTATCTACCCAGAACATTCTCATTTCCCTTCAGAAGCATCTTCCCCTTGGGGCTGGGGAACTGGGGGCTAGATAGGATTGATTCCTTTAATGATCTTCCAGATGTTTGGGCTCCAGGAAGGAAAGAAAGAAGGGAGGAAGAGAAAGAAGGAAGAAAGGAAGGAAGGAAGGGAGGAAGAAAGGAAGGAAGGAAGGGAGGAAGGAAGGAAGAGAAAGAGGGAAGGAGGAAGGGAGGGAGAGAGGGAGGGAGAAAGGGAGAGGAGGAAGGAGGGAGGAAGGAAGGAAGGAAGGACCAAGCTAACCAAGCTGAATAGAGAGCTCCATTCTGAGCCAAGCAACGGCCCCCTGGCTGATCTTGCTGCAGTGAATGAACCAGGGCGCCACCTACAGACAGATTTCAGGTAGCATCCCAGAGAAAGGCACCTCTTTTCTTTGCCTTAAGGGCCGGGTTTCAGAACTGGACTGGTGCCCGGTGGTTTTCCCTAAGCCTGTGGCTTCTGTTTCTGCCTGGAGAACAGGGCCTGATGGCTGCAGCTGGGATCTTGAGGTTGAGGGGGAGGGGTGTGTGTGTGTGTGTGTGTGTGTGTGTGTGTGAAGGGGAAGGGGAGGAGGAGGAAAGATGAGAGAAAAGGAGAGAGACAGAGACAAAGACAGAGAGACTCTGGTGTGTGTGTGTGTGTGTGTGTGTGTGTGTGTGTGTGTGTGTGTGTGTGTGTGTGTATGTGTGTGTGTGCTGCAGGGGGAAGCAGTCTGGATTTGGAGCCAGGGGATGTAAGTGAAAATCCTGGTTCTTCTACCTTTTGATTCATGTCCGGACAAGTTGCTTAACCCTTTCCACCCATTTCCTCATTTGTAAACGAAGGGGGTCTGACCACATGAGCTCTAGGGTGCTCCCTCCTCTGGCTCCTCTGACGGTAGGGGATTTTGGTTGACAAGATCTGGTTTCTGAAAACGTTGCTTGGGCTTTGAAATAAAAGAACAGACCACCGGCTCTGGAGCCAGAAGCCTTGGTTTGTCCCGGTTCTGCCAGCAATAATTATAAGAGTAATAGTCGTTGTCATCTGTGGATGGTCTCGGGAACTGATTTTCAGCTTTGCCAAGCGTTTTCTATCTACCATCCTCCTTGCCCCTTACAATGTCACAGGGAAGGCCCTACAGGTGAAATTATGCCCATTTTTACCAATAAGGAAACTGAGACTTCAATGAGGTTAACTGAATTGCACCGTCATCTGTCCACAGGGACACACTGACTAAAGTTCTGTGGCTTGCATAGAGTAGGGACTTTCATCTATATATTTAATACATGGTCTTAACTCTTCAGGGAGTCAATTTCCTTTTCTGCAAGATGGGGATAATATTCGCTCTTGTTTACCTGGCAAGGTTGATATGAGAATGCAAACCAGTTACTAAATCCTGTTCATTCTAGACCCATTTCTCTTACTGCTTTCTTTCCCTTCTCTCCACCTGCTTAGCTCCAGCCCTCATCACCTCCCCAGACTACTGCAAAAAGGTCTTTCACTTCATCTTCCTGCTTCCATCCTTCTCCCTTACCAACTGACCCCCCCTCCCCATAGGGGTCCTGTAGGTGTCCAAGTAATCTTTCTGAAGCCAGATCGGACCACGTACCTTAGTCTGTAACATTCAGTGACTTCTCTGATAACCTGCAGACCGTTTTCAGCCAACCTTTCCAGACTGATTTGTTATTTCTTCCCTTCATCTAGCCAAACTGCTCTGTTTGTTCCTCTTTCCCTCTTTCCTGCCTCTTCTCTGAATCCTTAGTCTCTTCCTTCAATAAGATAAGTCAAGAGCCTCTTCTTATAGAAAGTCTTTCTTCCTCTATGAATGAGTTTGCTTCCTCCTTAAATTATTTTGTTTTTATTCTATTTTTTTCTTCTGTTTACTTGACATGTCTCCCAAGAGAACTGAAGCTCTATTCAGGCAAAGGTTTTTATTTTTGCCCTTGGGTCCCTAGCATCCAGCATAATACCTTGCACATAGTAGGTACTTAGTGAACACTTAATGAATTGGATTGAATAAGGCATGGATTCTTAATGTGTGGTCCATAGGTTTATGGGCAGATTTGAGGGTTCCTGAATTAGGACAGGAAAAAAACCAACATCTTTATTTTCACTAATCTCAAACTGAAAATTAGCATTTCCTTCCCTTGTGAAAGTAGACAAGGCATTATTGAGAAGGGCTCTGCAACATTCATCAGATTGTAAAAGGAGAAAGAGAGAGACAGACACATACACATAGACACACAGACACATACAGAGAGACAGAAAGAGATAGAGACACAGAGACACACACATTCATTCATTTATTCCTTCCTTGAATCAAACAATCAACAAAATAATAAATCAAGCCCTGTCTTTAGAGTGTTTGCCAATATCTAAGGTATAAATGCTCCCTCTGAAAATTTAGCAATGGATTTCTGGGGCTTGAAGCTGGTTCAACTTTTTCCAAGGGAAAATTTTTTTCAGAGTGAGCACATCCCTGGCTATAGGTGACTCTCAGACCTTTTTCATGGTCTTATAGAATTGATAAATTAGGAAACTGTTATTGATCTTAAGGCCCTCTGCTTACTAGCTTCTCTTAGTTATTTTCTGTTTCATTTATATTAGGGCTCAAAAACACAAAGAAATTTGGAAAGACTTTTGAAATAGTGTGTGGGGGGAGACAGGGGAAGGGAAGCAGAGCTAGAAGAGTGGAGGAAATATTCACTTTGTGGAGATGAGAAAAGTGAATAAGAATGAAGGGATAAAGAAAGAATACTGAAGATGCTTTAGGGAATGGCTTCTTCACTTTTTTGTGTGTTGTGGACCGCTCTAGCCATCTGGGGAACCCTATGGATTTTTCTTAGAATTGTATTTTAATTGAATTGAGGAAAACACATAGGATCCTAAAGGAAATCCATTTTGTTAAAATATCATTTGCAAAATATTAAAAAAAAAACAAGTTCATGGACCCTTTGTTGAGAACACCTTTCCCTTAGAGGAAAGGACTGAACAATTGTGCTCTTTTATACATGGAAAATAATGACTTTAAGGGTAAATAGTAACTAAGCAAGTTTTGTTGGTTGTTTTGATGTTTGGTGTCGTTTTTATTTTTAAAAATTTAATAACAAAAGTAGAGAAAGAAATTACAGTATCTTAGAATTTTCTAAGTGTTTAGATAAGTAAATTATCTAATTTAAGCCAAGAAAAATCTGGGAGTATGGGTTTCTGATCAGGATTTAGAGCTGAATGATTATGAGGTGGAGAGGGGAGGGGAGGTTGATGATTTTTTTTTATTCAGAGGGTCCTACAAACCTATTTTCCATCAGGGAGGACAGACAGGGAGAAAACAGACAATTCTTTTACCCATGGGAGATGGTGAAGCGTGAGTCCTTTCCCCTCTCTTCCTCCCCCTTTCTACTAGTAGCTCTGTCTCTCCATGTCTGAGTATTAGAATCACTCTGGAGCTCAGAGAGCCTCCCATTCAACTCCCTCTTTTATGGATGGCAAAGGAAAATTCAGAATCACTGAATAGCTTGCCCTGATTTCATAGCAAAGTGAGGGGCAGAGCCAGAACAGTTAATCCAGTTTTCTTGACTCTTGTGATCTTTAGATTGCATCATACAATCTTCCCAGTCTCAGTCCTTCTCTTGCCTATGATAGTAAATGGACAAAGTAATAATAGAGGCAGTGTGGTGCAATAAGTAGAGACTTGGCCTCAGAGTTAGGAAGCCCTGGCTAGATGACTCCTGACAGGTCCCTTCCCCTTGTAGCTTACGCAACTTCATGGGTTATAAATTGTGAGCAGGTACAGCCTTATATCAGTAGAGGGAATTTTCTTACCCAAGAATCCTTCATACTAATAAAATCATAGCAGCAATTCCTATTTTTGGTGAAAGGAGAAACTACCAAATGATGACTTTTTTGATCATAAGTACTCAAGAAAGCTGCCTTTTAAGATGGAGAAGTTGACAAAATCAAGGTCCAAGTCCACTGGTTTCTTGACCGAGCCTTCAATTCCCTACTTATTTCTCCTCCAAAACACAAAAGCCCATAACATTAAAAGACCCAAAAGTTTGAAGGAGAAAAGATATGGGGTAGGACTATGAACTGCATGAAAATACAGAAATGAAACCCACTTCTTTTTTCTGTATAGGGGATCTTAACTTTTTTGTGTGTCATAGACCCCACTGGCAGACTCTGGATCCCTTCTCAGAATAATGTTAAGTTATCTACATTCATAATGGAAGGAAATAATTCATTTTGGTTAGAAGTTAACCAAAATAATAATAATAAATAAAATATTTATGTTAAAATAAAGAAATCAAAAGAAAAATTTCAAAAGAAAATAAAGAATTTTTTTTTGGTCTTTATAATTCTAACACTTAAGTAAGTCTGACACATGTTTGTTCAGTCATTTCAATTTGACTCTCTATGACCCCATTTGGGGTTTTCTTGGCAAAGATACTGGAGTGGTTTGCCATTTCCTTCTCCAGCTCATTCGACAGATGAGGAAACTGAGGCAAAAAGGGTGAACTGACTTGCCCAGAGACACATAGCTAATAAGTGTCAGAGGCCTGATTTGAGTTCATGAAGATGAATCTTCCTGATTCAAAGCCCAGTGATCCAACCACTTCACCATCTAATGGCTTAAAAACTGTTTATTGACTGATTGACACCAGGTTAAACTCCTGCTTTACTGCATTCAATTAATGTCCACTCTTTTCAATTCCACAAGAATCTAAGTGCCAGGTCTGTGCTAGAAGCTTGTTACAAACATAAAAGGAAAACTTGGGTCTTCCCTTCAAGGAGTTTACCTTGTATTGGGGAATAGAAGTAGACGCATAATAAAAAGTAAATGATAAATAAATGCCAGATGATCCGAGGAGGGAAAAGACAGCAACAACTTAAGAGATATGGAGAAGCTTCCTGTACAAGATGGCAACGAAATTGTACCTTGGAGGAAGTATTTGTGAATTTGTGATGGAGGGTAGATATCAATTCTCTTTCTTCCAGCCTCCAAAGGACTGGTCATGTGATTCCTAGCTATATGTTCTCAATAACAAAATTTCACTATCATAGACATAATAGATAACATAATAGATAATAGATATAGATAGAATATATATACTATATAGAGATGTAATAGATATAATATATAATATAATAACATAATATATAATATAGATATAGTATATAATACATACAATAGATATAATGTATACTATAATAATATAATAGAGATAGAATATATGTAATATATAGATATATAATAGATATAATATATAATATAATAACATAATATATAATAGATATATAATAGATAATAATAATCAGCTTTGTTGAAGGAATTGGCCTTTAGGACTGTGCTATAGATAGAATATATCTATATAATATATAGATATATATATATATAATAGATATAATATACATAAGATAATATATAATATAGATATAATATAGTAGATATAGATAGAATATATAATAGATAATATAATAACATAATATATAATAGATTTGGATATAATAGATATATGGATATATAGATATATAATGGATATAATAGATAATAGCTTTGCTGATGAAAGAATTGGACTTTAGCACTGTGCTCAGGCTGAGGAGTAGTTGGGTAATTAGGGAGGTGTTCTTAATACTGCAATTTAGAGGGGATGAGCAACAAAACCCAACATTTGTGGAGTAAATACTACATGTTGTGTATTGAGCTTGTGGCTATGAAAAAAGTTTAAGGTAGAGTTCCTGACCTCTAGAAGTTTGATTCAAACCAACAGGTAAATCCCAGTTTCTTCCAAAGCTCAGCTCTTTGGTACTACTTTCTCCTCGATGAGGTCCTTCCCGATTCCCTTAGACACTAGTGCCTACTCCTCTCCATTAACGTGTAGTTATTTTTATATATTCATATCTTATATTCTCCTTCCCTCTAGAGCAGAAGCTCTTTGAGGGCAGGAGCTATGCCATTTTTGTTTTTGCATTTCCAGTGGCTAACACGGAGCCTATAGGGTCCATTGATTAATTGGCAGAATTCAATTCTAGAAATATTTATTAAAACTCTACTATGGGTAAGAGAAAGAAGCATCATGGTGAGTGGATAGAGGGCTGGCTTTATTTCTTTCTTTATCTTGGTAGGCAATTGGGGTTAAGTGACTTGTGCAGGGTCACATAACTAGTATCTGAAGTTGGATTTGACCTCAGTTTCTCTCGTCTTTAGGGCCAGCGCTCTATCCACTACCAGATGCCCCAGAGGGCTGGTCTTAAAATCAGGAAGAGACAGCTCAAGTTCTGCTTCTGACACACTGGCTCTCTTAATGAGGGGCTCAGGCAATTCTCTGTGAGTGACATTACTAGGAGTTCTTCACAAGAATGAAATCACGGATCTAGTGAAAAAGAAAGAAAGAAAAAAAAGATGGTACATGGCCTGTTGCTAGGTGCTTATGCTGGAAACATGCATAATGAATGAAATGATGAATGAATGAATGAAAAATATTTATTAAGTAGTTCTTACATCCTGTGCTGACACTGTGGCTAAACAGGAAGAAAATATGTATTAATAAAGCACCTATTATGTGCTAGTTACTATGCTGTGCTTTACAAATATTATCTTATTTGGCCCTCCCTTATTGAGCCCTGTGAAATAGATGCTATTATCATCCCATCTCCATTTTACAGTTGAGGATCACACATTTAGTAATGAGGATCACACATTTAGTAATGAGGCTGCATTTGAACCCAGGTCTTTCTAATCCCAGCCTCATCCAATGCACTTGGGAAAACAAATACCAGCAGACAGTCTCTGGTTCAAGGAACTTCTCTTTCCAAATTGGGAAAGAACTCATATCAGAGAGTGTTTCGGTGATGCTGATTGGATTACTGTTTGCAGAACCAGATTTGGCAGGGGGCTAAGGGTGACAGGGTGGATGGGTATTCATGCGGCAGGATGGCAGAGGTGGATTGGATCTGGTAATGATATAGCAAATGCTCACTGATTAGAAACCTAGGAGCCCTGGAGTAGGCATTTGGAGTGCAGGGTTGGAGAGCTCAGCCACCAGAAAGACAAAGTCAGGGAATCTAAAATCTAAATTCTTTTTTTTTTATTATTATAACTTTTTATTACAAGATCTATGCATGGGTAATTTTTCAGCATTGACAATTGCCAAACCTTTTGTTCCAACTTTTTCCTTCCTTCCCTCCACCCCCTCCCCCAGATGGCAGGTTGACCAATACATGTTAAATATGTTAAAGTATAAATTAAATACAATATATAACATCTCAATTCTGAATCAAAGCTTCTGGCCATCCGGTTCAGCTCCCTCCCCTTACCCTCAAGCTTCTTCATAACCTGGTGCTCTGCACCAAGTACCCTGGCCACAAATGCTACATCTTAGCTAGTCGGCTGGCCCAAGAGCCCCATGTTTACCTGGCCCACTTATAGAAGTTCAGTTTGTCTTTCATGCCGTCATCCTCAACTGCATTTGTTTGAAATCTCCTATAGGCCGAGGGGCACGGATGGGGACAGGGTGATTGGAACGCTGGGAAATTATAGTCTGGGCTTCCATTTCTTACAGACAGTTACAAATTCAATAATCTCTTTACAATAGCTGAGCTACTCATTCAATCAGCAATTGTTTAAGAGCCTACTAAACGGCAGGTACCATGCTAAGTTCAGGGGGGTGTGTGTGTGTGGCACAGAAAATTTGGAGTTGGGAAGACCTCCATTGGAATCTTGTCCTTAACTAAGTGAGCTTGGGCAAAGAGTTATAATTCTTTTGGTCTCAACTTTCCTCATCTTTAAAATGGGGATACTGATACCTATAATATGGTTGTGAGGCTTCAAAGATGATGAGTATTTAGAAATGCCAAAAGTCAAAAGAAAAAGGGATTGGTTTGTTAACAAGAAAGACTACTTGACTGGAAAGGCCTGAGTTCAATTATTTTCTGACACAATTAGCTGTAGGATCCTGGGTCATCTAATATCAGTAAACCTTAGTTTCCTTATCTAGCAAATGTAATGATAATAAAAGCAGACAGCTGATGGGACAGTGGACAGAGTACTGGGAAGCTCAAATCTAGGATCAGATATTCAATAGCTATGTGACTCTGGGCAAGTCTTTCTGCCTCAGGTTCCTGAACTGTAAAATAGGGATAAGAATAGCAACTATCTCACGGGGTAGTTTTGTGCAAATCAAATGAGAAAATATTTGGAAAGTTCCTGGCATACAGTAGGCACTTAATAAATGCTCATTTCCTTGTCTCTTACCTTACAAGGTTGTTGTGAGGGCCGATTGAAATAATGGCTGTAAAGCATGTTGCAGATAAAGAGTTATATAAATGTCAGCTATTATTGTTAATGGTGATATAAACAGTACCCCGAGAAACATCTGGAGAACTCGGTTATTTCTCCTCAGTCCAAAAAACCCTTTTTACCCTATCCCAGGGTTTAGTAGCTAATGTAGACCTGACAAGCCAGCCCTCGAGTCCCCAGAAAACTTTGCAGGCCTCTTTAATTACCCATTATCTGCTCGGTAATACAAAATCAAGCCTCTGCAAACGAGCTCCAGCCTCTGACATCTGGAGGAGGCTCTGGAATGTGGGCAACCCCCCAAGACAGCTGTAGATCAAAGGTCAGCTCTGAGCAGCCCCCGGCTCAGGCAGAAGAGGGGCTGGATTACGACAGAGCTGAGCTGCTGCGGCTGCTGGTAGCCAAAGCTTTTAGCAGTCACCCCTGGCGGGGCCCGAGGACCCTATATGAGGAGTTACTGGCCTAGGTGGGCCCGTCCGGGGGTTGAGTGCTCAGTGATTCGATTTCTGGGAGCCAAAGTCAGTGTTTTGGAAGCATCTGTGAGTCTCTGGGTCTTTCTGCTTGGATTTTCACACCTGAGAACCTCACTCCCGCTTCTGATGTAGAGAGAGACCGGAGGTGACGGGACTGACCCCAATTAAGCCTGTTTGCCAGAACCACAGCTTCCTCCCAGAAGTCCCAGAGGTGGCTGCTAAGAACTCGGGAATTCCCGGGGCTGATTGGACAGGCAGCTGAGACAAGGCCCCGTCTGCAGGACTGAGTCCAAACTCCCCATCTTGACCTTTCAAGCTCGCTTCAATCTGCCCTTTCCTGCCTACTCCCTAAGATGAGCTCTGCTCTCTAAGTCACTTCCATCTTGCCCCATTCCCCAAGTCAGGCTCTGCACATTCCTGGCTCCAGAGTGAGCCAGTGTTATTTCTCCCACTGTCCCCAAGCCCTTCCTTCTAGTCAAAACATGGGCCTTTAACTGGAAAGAGCACGAAGAGTCCAGTCTCCGCCGGCCCAGCCTCCTCAAGGAAGAGGAAAGGAATAAGAATTTGTCCAAGGATGTGGAACTAAGAAGTAATCGAGAACCTGGACCCGGCTCTTCTGGTGCCAAATCCATATGTATTTCCTTCGTACCCCCACTGTCCTTTGGGCTCATATTCAACCCCTTGGTCCTCTCTTCGTCCTCCTCTCTTCTCTTTCTCATGATTTCTTCTCCTTCTCCTCCTCTCTTCTCTTTCTCATGATTTCTCCTCCTCTCTTCTCTTTCTCATGATTTCTCCTCCTCTCTTCTCTTTCTCATGATTTCTCCTCCTCAGTTCTTCTTTCTCATGATTTCTCCTCTTCCTCTCTTCTCTTTCTCATGATTTCTTCTCCTTCTCCTCTCTTCTCTTTCTCACGATTTCTTCTTCTTCTCCTCCTTGCTTCTCTTTCTCACGATTTCTTCTTCTTCTCCTCCTTGCTTCTCTTTCTCATGATTTCTTCTCTTTCTCCTCCTCCTTTTTCTTTTCCTCCTCCTCCTTTTTCTTCTCCTTTACCTCTTCCTCCTTCTCTTTTCTCCTTCTCTCTCTCCTTTCTTTTTTTAATCTCCCTCAATTTTCCTCTCTGTATCTCTCTGTGTCTGTCACTGTCACACACATGCACATTCTCCAGAAGACTCCAACTGTAGTCATCAAACCTAGCCCACAGAGATTCCGTGGTGACTTACCTAAGGTAGCAAAGATAGCAGAGCTGGGATCTCGATCTCCATCGGCTGCCTCCAAACCTGGAAGCTCTTCCATCCTTCACTTGGCAAGGCTGTGCCCTTCTCTTGGCCTTTAATCTTATTCTGTGTCAAATCCGAAGTCCAATCAGTCCTTTCATATGTATTCATTTTATTGGAATCTGGGAGGTGTTCATTGACCCCGCCCTACATGGGGTGTTCAGAGGTCCACAGATCTAGAACCCAAACTGATCTCAGAGCCACTTAATCTAAGGTCTTTATTCTCCAGAGGAGAAAGTTGAGGTCCACAGAAGCTCCACTGCCAAGTCAGCGAGGGGCTAGTAAGTAGAGGATTCTAATTCTAGGCAGGAACCAATCTTTCCATAATTTTATGACTCCTCTAAATGACGAATCATAATAACAACTCACATTTATAAAGACTTAAATAAAGCTTGATTTTTAAAGCTCTTTCCACAAACCACTCTTCGAAGCAGATGTTTGGAAGTCATTCCAATTTACAGGTGAGGAAACTGAGCCTGAAGGAGCCGAAGGGGCTTGTCCAGGGTCACATGGGTGAGCCAGGTATTTCTGATTCTCAGTCTAGTGAGGGTTTTTGCTACCTTTTCAGCTGCCTCTAGGACTTCGCCCATGAGAGCTCAGCAAACACAAGATGAATACATGCACAAATGAAAGAAGGAAAAGTTAACTAATGGACCTTCATTGCTTTTCTCTTGAAAAGGAGTCTAATGTATGCTTATTTTGTATTTAATTTATACTGTAACATATTTAACATGTATGGGTCAACCTGCCATCTGGGAGAGAGAGTGGGAGGAAGGAGGGGAAAAGTGGGAACAAAAGGTTTGGCAATTGTCAATGCTGTAAAATTACCCATGCATAGAACTTCTAAATAAAAAGCTATTTAAAAAAAAGAAAGAAAGAAAAGGAAAGGAGTCTAAACCAGGTTTGGATTTGCTTGTGACCTCTCTCTACCTCAGCTGGGCCCCTTACTCTACCTGACGGGGAAAGAGCTGAGTTTGCAGGCAGAAGCCTGGGTTCCTTTTCTGCCATTAATTCCCAGGTGACTTTCCAGAAATCACTGAATCTCTGAGGGATGAAGTTTTCCTCTTCCATAAAATGGGCAGATCTCCATCCCTTCCAACTCTATTATGTTGCGGCCCAAATATGAAAGCAGCACTAAGCCAGAGCACAAAGGGAGGGGAGAAGGAGGCCTCCCTTGCACACTTCTTGCAGCCTCCTAAACCTTCCCCCTTCCCGAGTCCAAGAGGTGCCTGGCCCATGGGCCTGCAGCCTGGTCTGAGAGGGAAGCACTGGTAGGTAGGGCCAGGGGACATGGCTCTTAGGGAGAAACACCATCTGATAGCTTTGGGGCTAAATCTGGGTCTCTCGGAAATTTCCTTAAGACACCGGAATATTAACCAGAATTAGGGGAGGATTTGGGGGGGAGGGGGGCTTTGAGTCGGCAGCAGCTGGCCTGAAGTCAGGATGACTTATTTTTCTCAGTTCAAATCTGGCCTCAGACGCTAATAAGCGCGTCCCTGGGCAAGTCACTTCATCCTGTTTGCCTCAGTTTCCGCATCTGTAAAATGATCTTGAGAAGGAAATGACAAATCACTTCAATACCTTTGCTTAAAAAAAAAAAAAAATCCCTCACGTAGAGCTAGATTCAACCGGAAAAGGACTGAACAACAGGGGGAAGGCAGTGTGGGGGAGGGAGCCGGTGTGTGCGCGCCTAAGGGGGTGTTTCAGTTTAAGCAGAGAGGGGGGAGGGGGAAGAAGGCTGGAGGACTTGAGGGTGAAGCCGTAAGTGGGAGGAGGGGGGGGATGGTGGGGGAGTAGGGAAAAGGAGAAGGGGGAGGGGCGAGGAATGGAACGTTCCCCTGGGAAAGGGGCCGGGCGTGTCTCAAGTTCAACTGCAGCCCCTCCGAACTTCTCGGAGGAAACCCGGCGGCCCGGCCTAGGTCGGGTCACATTTCAGCCTGGCTCCACCCGCCCGGGCTGATCCCCCCACGGCCCCGACGCCTCCCGGCCCACGATAAAACAAAGTCGTTAGTGTGCGCGCGCCACAGCCTACCGAGGCCGCTCCCCAAAGTAGCCCCCGCCCCCCGAATTTTCTCCAAATTGCCCAAGTGCTGGGGACCCACGGGGGGGGCAGGTGTGTCTCCCAGAGACAGAGGCAGTGAGAGAGGACGTCTGCGTGTCCCTTGAACACCCCCTCCTGTGCTTGTGTGTGTGCAGCCTCAGTTTCCTTCTCTGTCAACCTAAAAGGTTGGACGGGATGACGTCTGAAGTCCCTCCCAATTCTCAGTCTAAGATCGCGGGTCTGGGCGCTCTCTGCGTGTATGTCCCTGGGCTTGTCACCTTTAAGAACTGCTTTTGGATGCGGAAAGGGCGCGAGCTCCGTTATGGGACGTCTGTCTGTGTGTCTGTATCTCTCTCCTGCTCTCCAACCTCCGCCCTGTGGGTCTCTTCTCTTCTTTCTCAGAGAACAGGAGAGATCCCCGCCTGGGCTCTGCTCCCTTCGGCCCTCACCCGGCCCGCGCAGCCGGCCCCGCTCGGGAAGGGCTTAGACGCGGTCCACAAAGCGGGGAGGGGGCTTAGCCTCTAAGTGTGACCCCTGTGAGCTCGGGGAAGCCCCGGATGTCTCCCGTGGGGGCGCAGAATCACTGACTCGGAGCCGGAGGCGGCTCCGGGCCCGTGCCCTCCCTGCCTCTCCAAGGGCTCGGACAGGTGGGGAAGCGCTTCCCTGGATGGGAACAGCCCCCGGGCCTCTGAAAGGAGGGTTCCAGGGGGGAAGGCTCTCTCTTGGGAGCCACTTTCCCAGGGCTCTGTGCGCGCTCCCCGAGTCCCACACCGCCGGGGAAGCCGGCTAGTGACATCTGGAAAATCCCACCCGAAAAGTCACTCTCTCAAAGAAAGAGCTCAGTCCTCTGTGACCGTCCCCACCCGCGCCTTCCCCTTTTACCCGCGGAACAAGGTTAGACACTAGAGGGCGCTGTTTTAATGTCCTACCGCCTTGGACTCGGGAGCTAGGGGAAATTCGAGGTGCCTCGTAGGAAGTCTATTGTTGAGACGTCAACGAAAAGAAAAACCATTCCGGGGAGGGGCCTCAAGCCCCCCTTCTCCAACATGCCCGCACACCCCGTGGGACTCTGGGGCTTGTCTCCTTGGGGTAAGTCCTTCCAGCCCGAGGATTACTACACCCTTGGCCTCCGGAGCCTAATAAAGCTTGGAACAAACCCTTCATCCCTTTTCCTCATTAGTACCACGGGGACGGCTCCCCTACAATGTCGGTAACAAGAGCTGGACCTGGGCCGGACCTCAGAGGCCACGGGGGGTCCAAGGCCCGTTAGGTCCCAGGAGGGGACGTGACCCGAGAATTTCAGGATCACATCCATAGAAAGTTGCAGAACCGTGAGTGCAATCAGGTTCTCCACATCCCCAAATCACCCTTCCTTCCACCACACGAGACACGGAGATCATCTAGGACACTTAATGTGAAACAACTGCTAAATTCTAACAGCCCCGAATAAAAAGCAGCTGTCAATGTTCAGTCGTATCCAACTCAAACAGAGACTTAAATTTTGCCTAAGGATCCTCGAACCGGCTTAGAAAACCACATAGTAACACTATCTATGTTTTATTATATTTATACATTTATTAATAAATTATTAAAATTTATTTATATGATCCACAAAATATATATTTTTATTTATTTTGTTAAATTAATTTTGTTATTTCATTAAATTTCCCAGTTACATTTTAATCTGGTGGCAGAATCAGTTCCGAATGTTGTTGGCTCCCTACAGCATCTTTGCCGCCTTTGGTGTAGTCAAAGTGGGAGGGTTCATGTCTTGCCTCAGATAAAGCTGGCTATATGATCCAAAGACACTCATGTATTTTTCTGGGCTCCAGGAGTCTCCAGGACGCTATGAATTTTGGGAATTCCTCACATGATGAAGTCACTGGTCTTAAAACTGTCCTTGTTCTCATTATTGGGATTGAAGTTGGAGTTGACAAAGTGTTTAATTTTCAATTCGTTAATTAACATTTCTTAAGCTCCTTCTATATACCAGGCATTGGACTAGATGCAAAATTATTTTTAAAAAATGAAGAATCTGGCTTATGAACTTGAATTCTAATAGATGGATGTCTATAAAGTACATACAAGTAAACTCAAGGAGAAGATACCAGCCCCTGAGAGAAGCAGGAATAGTTTTATGTAGTTTCACTTGACCTGAAGCCAAGGAAGAAACCAGGAACTCTTAGAGTCAGAAATGACGAGGAAAGCCAAGGCAGATTGGGGGCAGACTAAAGGAGAGAGTACAGTGTGTGACCTACATTCAGATCTCACCTCTGATGCTTGCTAGTTGTTTGAGTCTAGGGAAATAACTCCGCTTCTTGAAACTCTCCTAGGATCCATCTAGGAATCCGAGGAGTGGGTTGCAGTGTGGATAAGGGGAAGGAATTTCTACACCAGGAGTTCCCACTTCAGCCCAAATCATCCATCCTTCCTGTCTTATCAGGAGTGGAAATCTCTTTCCCCCTTGTGCCTGACCAGTAGAGAGAATGTCATGGCCCTGGGAGGAATCCTCCAGCAGATCAGGAGTAGGATCCTTCCTAATTGAGAACACGACCCCTCCTCCATTACTGTACTAGAGGAACATTGTTCCTATTGTTAGATTGTTAAGAACTAATTACACCCTCTCCCTCTGGTGTAGAATACTTGAAAATGGCTAAACGCGGGTCTTCAGTGAAAATGAAGCTTGACAGTATACACCTGTGACTAAACTGTGCTGGGCACTGTGACTTTGCCTCATTAGAGTGATGACTTGGGTCGAGAATGGGAGTCAGAGAGAGAAAGCCACTCTAGCACGTGCCTGTTGATCTGCATAAACTCCTGTGTACCAGATGGCAAAATATAATGACATCTTAAACAGCTAATTGCCTAAACCTTGTAATGCAGATAATTGCCCAACCAAAGTAGGAGTTAATAGTTTCCCACTGTATTGCCTGGCTTGAGATGAATCCTTAAGGAAAGTTGTGACAATCCTAATGCAGGAAAGTTCACCAAGCAGTAATTAAAAATGAGCCTGTAAATCATTTGACTTTCAAAGCCTTAATTACAGGCAGAGGAACTAACTGCTTTGGAGAGATCCAAAATTTATGGATGGTTACATGATATCATTTAAGACCAGTATTTCATCAGTGGCCTCTTGGAAGCATATTCTAGGAAACGGATGATGGAGATAAATTTCGTCGCGTCCTGAAAATACCTTCACGTGGAAGAACTTAGTGGTCTTTTGGAGGGAGATGGGACAAGAGGGAGACTCGTGGTCATCTCCAAGACTGATAGTAATGTTTTTCCCTCTCTTTTCACTTATTTTTATTTATCTCTTTAAAAATCTATACAAATCCTCTCTTGTTATAAAAGAAGATTTGATTCAAGCCTAATTGGTAAACTGACTACAAGTGTCAAGTATTCCCTATCTGTAGATCTTCACCCATCACTAAAATGAGTTTCCTTCCTCTATCTATTACAAGGGGGTTAGATATAGTTGAGGAACTGGAAGGGACTCAGAGTCCCTACAAAAGGAAGGTGGAAGGAAAGAAGCATTATTAAATATCTACTGTGAACCAGGCAGTATATACTAAATGCTTTAGAAATATTGTCTTATTTGATCCTCCCAACGACCCTTGGAGGTCAGTGCTAAATCTATTATCCTGTTTTACAGGTGATGAAAGAGAGGCAGACAAAATTTAAATGACTTTCCCGGGCTTACGCTGCTAATAATTTTCTGAGGCAGGATTTGAACTGGGGTCTTCCTGATTCCAGGCTTAGCTCTCTTCGAATCCACTTATTTTACATATGAAGAAACTAACAGGTCCAGGGAAGAAAAATGAACTTATTTCCTTGTTTTTGCTCTGCACCTCCTATTCACTTATAGATTTTGATCTGGAAGGGACTTCGGGGGTTACATAATCTAACTGCCTCATTTTACAGATTAGAAAATCAAGTCCTATTAGAGTTTAAGAAACTGTCCAGCTTTGCACAAATAGGAAATGAAGGATATAGGATTTGAACCCAGAACCTTTGACTTCAGATCCAGCATTATTTACCTGTAACAACAACTGCTATTCCTCATAATAGTAATTAATATTAACAAATATTAACAAAGCCAATAGTAGTTCTTTAATATTTTAGGGGTTTTAATCTGGAAAAACATATATTTACAAAGTGCTTATTTAACGCTTGGTAAAATCAGTCCAATAGTCCAAGTCATTGATCCAATGATTTAGATAAAGTATAGCCTCTCTCAAATTTGGCTCAATTCAATTTAACCTAACATATATTTACTAGGTACCTACTCTGTGCCAGTAACTGTGAAGGATACCGAGGATAGATGTTTCTGTCCCTAAGGAGCTTAAATTTTGGTGGGGATACAAATCTGCTAATACCGTAGACTATCTTATCAAGAGTTTAAGTGATTGATAGAATAGGGCAGAGCAAAGATAACGATAGTTCTCCTCGGATACAAAATGCAAATTGCACAGACTCAGGACTTGGTCGACCATGTTGGGGAAAAAATCTGAGGGGTTTTGTTGATCACAAGCTAAATAAGCAAATGACTGTGCAAAGCTCTGGGTCATCTTTGATTCTTCCCTGTCTCTTGCTTCCTAAATCTGATACGTTGCCAAGTCTTGTAGATTCTCTCTGCACAGTATCTCTCACATCTCAGTTTTACTAGTTTTAATTCAGTTCTTTTCAGCGAGCACTTATTGAGCACCTGCTCTTTTCCTAAAACTGTGCCTGGCTCTTTCTTTAGGATTAGAAGGGACCTCAGAGATCATTTAAGCCAAATGACTCATTTTATAAATGAGGAAACTGTGGTACAGGGAGCCCAGGCCATTGACTGAGTCATGTGGCTCCTCGGTTTTCATCAGAGATTCTGTTCCCACTGCCATCATCCTAGGCCATAATGAAATGACATTCATTTTTATCAATGAAGCCCCTGGGTCTCAATTTCCCCCATTGAAAAATGAAGTGATTGTCATAGATGGCCTCGTAGATCCCTTTCAGCTATAAATTTATAAATATATGACTTTTAGAATTCTTTTTTGGGGAGGATTCTTTCCCATCCCCCTTCCAAATTGTAATAAAAGTAACAAAAGGACAAAACTAGAAGTAATGGATAGAAGTTGCCAAGAGGTATATGGAGACTTATGAAAAACCCAACAACCTCCCAACAGCCAGAGCTGTCTAAAACTGAAATTTTGGAAAAGAGTGAGACTGAAAGTCTCTAAGCAGAGCTTTTTTGTCTATTGGTTAGCTGTGTTGTAGAGGGGACTCCCGATTGAGTAGGAATTAGACTCTTTGACCTTGGAAGTTCTCTATGTTTTCCTTATGTCCCCAGAGCCTGGCAGTGAGTTGCCCATAGTTCTTTATAAATAGGGATGTTATAAAAAGCTTCTTTGAAAATCATGGAGTGGTGGTGGATGGGTCTAAGCTGGGTTGGATCCTGAATTCCCATTCTTCTTGGATAGCCTGTAATTCTACGGCATGGTTGTTGATTTCAAATACTTATTGACTGATGAAGAAGAACCTTTCGGTCTGTTGAGGGTTAATGCCTTCAAGGGCCGGGTCTGCATGAGACAAGTATCAGAGGCAATGGAGAGAACCGGGAAACAGCCTGTGACAGCTGCCTCTTTGTCTTTCTCCCAAGGAGTAAACACCGTCCAAGTTCTTGCTGCATTGCAGCAGAGCCGGGGATAATAAAAGTCCCTTGCATTTATATAGCTTTATATTTTTTTCAAGCACTTGCTCATACATTACATGTTCTGAAGACAACAAATGCTTGTTGAATACCTTATTGAGCTGACAAGCCAGGGAGGGAGGGAGGGAAGGGATGATGGCCCCATTCTACAGAGAAGTAAACTGAGACTCAGTTAATTGAGTTACCCAATCCCCCATAACTACTTCGAGCTGTCGAAAACCCGGTTTTCCAGAATTTGTGCTTTTAGATGACTTAACTTAATTTGCAATGAATATTAAAAGAAGGAATCCTGAGATTTTTTTTTTCCCTCCAGTTACTCAATTCTTTGGCGATGTCTTTGGAAATCTTTTATTATTTCAGGAATCTGACTTTATAGGACTGCATTGGCATTTTTAAGGCGAGTACTAAATAATGACTAAAGAAATTTGTGTGATGTGGCGAGTGTCTTATTAGGAGTCGGGGTTGGGGGGATAAGCCTGCAGCAGCTCAGGATGTCCCATTTTTCTTTAGCACTTAGCACAATGCTTTACTTATGGTAGACACATTAAGATGTTAATTGAAAGAATAAATGAAAGGATGAATGTGGTTGATGTGGTTGCAGTGTTGCAATTGTTCATGGAATATTGGGTGAAACCTCTCCCCTCCCTGAGCTTCAGTTTTCCCATCTGTAAGATGAGACGGGGAAGGACCAAAATCATCCTGAGAGCCCTGTCCTCTTCAGCACTGAGATTCCAGGGTCTACAGTGGGAGCTAAGAGAAATGTGGCAGTGTAGTGACTGGCCCCCCAAGGTGAGGGAGGCATGAGTGTGGTCAACATGGTGTGGAGATGCTAAGAGTAAAGAGGGACAATGGTGAGAACACTGGCTCTCTATCACTGGGTCATGGCCCCAGTCTCCTTTGTCCACCTGGACTAATGAACAAGAAAAGTGCCCTTTAATTATTGAGACTGCATCAATCTGGAATTCTGTCTCTCTCTCTTTCTCTCTCTCTCTCTCTCTCTCTCTCTCTCTCTCTCTCTCTCTCTCTCTCTCTCTCTCTCCCCCCTTCTGTATGTGTGTGTCTCTGTCTCTGTCTTTCTCTGTCCCTCTCTGTCTCTGTCTCTCTCCCTCTGTCTCTTTTTGTCTCTTTTCTCTCTCCCTCTCATTTCCCCTCTCCTTTCCCCCTTCCCTTCTCTCCTTTCCGTGTCCTTTTCTTCCTCAATACCCTCCCCCTTTCTTTCTCATTCTATCTGTTTCATCTCCCTCTGTGTCTTTCTGTATCTCTCTCATCTCTTTCCCCAAACATGAAGGGGAGGGTCAGCTGGGACAGGGATAAAAGAAAGGAGAGAGGAGGCAGTGAGGGTTTCCAGAATTCTGCAGAATGATTACAGAATCCAAAATTTCCTTAATCAGTGAGAATGGATATCAGGAGAAAACAGAAAATGGATGTCAAGTTGAAATTCAGGAGAGATAAAAGCCATTGAGTTACCAGAGGATGGAGATGGAAGAGCCTTAAAATATTACCTTTCTTCAAGGACATTCTGTATATGACTGAGGCAAAAAAAAAAAGTGTTCAGAGTCCTAGTGGATAACAATAACAAAATGAGTCAACAATGCAGTGCTCTCTCTCTCTCTCTCTCTCTCTCTCTCTCTCTCTCTCTCTCTCTCTCCCCTTCTCTTCCTCTCTCTGTCTGTTTCTGTCTTTCTGTCTATCTATCATTTCACTGGTGTTAGAAAGTTCTGAAAATCTCTTACACTGATGCAGATAAGGAATTCACCTATTAATTAACATTAGTAATCAACAAATATCTACTATGTGTCAGTTTATAGTCTTAGAGATTATCACTTGAAGGAGAGAGGGAAGAAGAAGAAAGTGAAAAGTAAAGAAAGAAAAAAGGAAGGATAGTTAAAAAAGAATGAGGGAGGAGAAGAAGGAGGAAGTTAGGAAAGGTGGAGGGAGGGAGGAAGAGAGGGAGAGAAAAAAGGGAAAACATAAGGAGGGAGTGAGGAAACGAAGGAGAATGTTGGGTTGCATAAATACAAATAGAGAATAGATTTTAAGATGACTTTTAAAATTTGAGAACAGGGGACCTTTTAACTCCTTCTCAATTTCCATCACAAAGATCACTGCCCATCTTTCCCTTGTGTCAAACTTGATTCTACTGGTCTAGTTTTAAAGTTCCCAGGATGACTTTTCTCCATCCCCTCTAACTCTGAGAATATATGAGAATATTCTAGAAGACACAAAAACCCGAAGGAATATTAGGAAGCGAAGGGGATTCAGCCCAGAGCGCGGAGACATCCTTCTTTGGGATTCTCCCATTGATTTTGCTCTTCCCAGGCTCTAGCTTAGTTAAGTAATAAGAGCTGCTATAATTACTCCCCAAGGCAGATTTGGGCCTCAAAGTTAACATGGGATATTCCTTATCTAGATATTTCTGGTTTATTAAATGAATGGAATGACTGGAATATGGGACGAGGATGTCACTGGTGTCACTATTATTGAAAAACTTTCTCTGCAACTTACTCTCGGGGCATTGTTTAGAATATTGACAGGATGACTTTCCCTGGATCACACAACTTGTGTGCATCCAAGACAGGATTTGAACTCAGGTCTCTCTCTCTGTCTATTCTGTTATTCTTTCTACTTATAAACTATTGTACAAATATTAGACATTATTATGAACAGATATGTAAATCATTTCGGTATTTTCTCAATAACTCCTAAGAAATGGAATCACTTCTACTACTAAGCCCTGTAAACAGTCAGTCAGTCATTCTGCAAATATGTGTGGCCATTTTTTTTCTGGGAAAAGAAATAAAGGAAGCTTATACTATTTCTTTTTCAGGGAGAATGGGCTTGTCAGGCAGTCTGTCAGCTAGTATTTTTAAGCGCTTATCATGTGCCAGGCATTGAATCTCAAGGATACAAAGGCAAAAAAGCAGTCCCCATTCTTACATCCCTGAGGGCCAAACCACTTGCAGTTCTTCTCTCCAAAGTGGAGCTATCCAGCATGAGGGCAGAAGCTTGGTACATAGTGCAAAAAGTCCTGTATTCAAATGTCACTTCTGACAGTACTTGAATGACCTTGGGTCTCAGTTTCTTTATTGGCAAAATGAGGGACTGGAACAAATGTGTCACTAACATCTCTGGAAGAGATAGGAGCTAATCTTTTTGTTGACCAGCTCTAATAGAAAGCTTGTTCTTATATGGAACAATGTCAGTGATATGGTACAGATGGAGATATTCTTTTCAAGTTAGTCTTGGAAAATACTTAATTTAGAAAGGAGTGGAACCCTCATTGCATGGAGGCAAGGTCCTCATTAATAAAAATTAGGAGATTTTTCAATTAGGAGAAATTGTTTTTGTTTTTTGTTTTTTGTTTTTGCCCAAGAACGCTTTATTCTTTTTCTTTAAAGAAAAGGGAGACTTTAATTAAGAGTGATGATGAACACTGATATCATTTAGAGAAGGTTTTAAGACTTAATAAAGAACTTTCCTGACAATCTCATCTGAGCTTTGGAACAATGATAGATAGCTCTTATATATATATGATTATACCCATTGTACAGATAATGAAACTGAACCTCAAAGGTCACTCAATTAAGTGTCAGAAACAGGATTCAATCATAGATGAGAATGAGAATGATGATACTAGGAAGGAACTAAATAAGTATTGATTAAGCATCTTTACTCTATTCCAGACATTGTGCAAAATATTTTACAACACATCAGTTTATCCTCCTATCCCTGAGAGGTAGCTGCTATTATTCCCCTCTTTTTACAAATGGGAAAACTGAGGCACAGAGAGGTGACATGACTATGACTTGCCCAGACTCACATAGCTAGTGTCTGAGGTGGAATTCAAACTTAGGTCTTCCTGACCAGAGTCCAACATCTATCCATTGTACCACCTTCCTTATCATAGGATCACAGAGCTGGAAGGGCCTTTGGAAACCATCTAGCCTTTCATGCTACAGATGAGGAAAATGAAGTCCACGAGAATGAATGACCTGCCCAAAGTCACCCAGGGTAAGTGTCTACATGCAAGTCCAGAATCCTATCCCATCCACTGCACCTCATGCCTCTTCCAAATAAGCAAGGATCCTACAAAGACTTTGGGTTCTTGCTATCTTCTATTACATTCTCTTCCTTCTAATAATGCTGGCTATCTGCCAACTGTCCCTGAGACAGTAATGATCTCAGCTCTCACTTTTCCAATATTACATTTTAACAAACCAAAATTTGGAAATCTGACCAGACTCTCACACTTTGACAAGCTGATCATTTACATTGACCTCCTCCTAAGTCTTTACTGGGCCATTCAGCTTTAAGACTGCTAAGAAACCTTCTAATAATAATAAATATTAACCCCCATGCAAATGGAGCTTTGCTTTCTTCTGGAGGTCTGGTAGCAAGATATTTTCCCTAAAGACAAAGTGAACTTGTTTCTTCCTCTTATATTCAAAAGGCAGGAGAATAGTGGCAGAAGCTCTGTAGAACACATTGGAAGAACTGGGAGAAAGGAACTGGGGGGAGGCGGAGGGACAAGATAACCAATTATCTTCAAGTATTTGAAGACGTAAAACATGGGGAAGGGAATTGATTGGTTTAAATTTCAAAGAGAAACTGGGAGAAATAAGAGGAAATTGCAAAAAGGCAGAGGTAAGTTTGAGGAAAGAAAACACCATCTGACGATGGTCGCTGTCCAACAGTGGGATGGGCTGTCTAGGGACATCAGTGGTTCCTTGTCACTTGAGGTCTGCAAACAAAGTTTGGATGACCATTTATGGGGGAGTTTTAGGAAGAGTCTTGTTCAGGTTGGAGTTCCCGCTGAGGATCCTTCCAACTGTGATTCTGTGACTTGAATTCCACTAGAATGTAACCTCCTTGAGGGCAGGGACTGGAAGGGAGGGTATAAGGGGGGAAGGGCAGCATCCCTTTCTACCCCCAGTACATAGGACAGTATCTGGAACTTAGTAGATGCTTCCTAAATGCTTGTTGATGGACTTAATTGAATTCCAGTCTCGAACCCTCTCCTTATTATCTAGATGATACTGGACAAATCAATTAACCTTTGAATTTCCATGTCCATGTGTCAAAGGGGAAAGCTTTAGAAAATCAAAATTCAACAGTGTATGAGCGGTATGTTTCAAGATAGAACTGTTTGCCATAGTAATTTTCTCCTGTCTCAATAATGATAAGTATTTTATTAATTTTAATTAATTTTGATACTAAAACTATCAATAAAATAAAATTATTTTTATTATTAATAATAAACTAATTAAAATTTAATGATAATTATTATATCTACATTGTGCTTTAGGGATTAGAAAGTGCTTTACAAACATTACTTCATTTGAACCTCACCATGATCTTAGGAAGTAGGTGCTAGATTTTCTAGATGAAGAAACTGAGGTTGAGAGGTTGCGACATGCCCAGAGCCACATAAATATTATCTGGGGCCCAACCGACACCCCCCTTTTATATGTTATATTAACAAGGGAACAAATTAAATGATAATATGTATAATGACTGGAGGCAGTGTGTGTGGGGGGGCTAAAGGACTGGACTTGGCACCAAGCAGGCTCGTGTTGACATCCTGCCTCCAACACATACGTGCTAGTGTCCGAGTCCAGACGTGTTACTTCATTTCTCAATAAGCCGGGAATCTCTCTGGGATGGTAAGTTGGGGGCCAGGTGCTGATTGGGAACAAAAAAGCCATAGGTCTCTTTTTCAAAAAGCACTCGGCTAGTCTATTGTTATCCTGTAAATATTAGTAATGGGTATCATGGCTATTGAAGAGTGGGAGCAGGAAGGGAGTTTGAGTAGAGACGTGGAAGGGTGGCAACAGTTATTTCAAGGCTTAGGGTCTTTGGCAGATTTTGCTAGTGAGTGCAAGTCCCCATTCAGCCAGGGGTCAAACTAGTGGCAGTGTGAGCTGCCCTGAAACATGGCTTCTCTACCAAATGGGTAGGGAAAAAAAAAGGAGTGGTGATGGAACAATTACGGCAAAGCTCATGCGTTTAACAGTGATGTCAATTTACTCTTATTTTACCCATAATTCAAATGAAATAAGTGATTTAGTCTTGCTATCCACCGCTGATTAGGAATCTGCTGACTGAGTAAGACTCTTCTCAAACATCCAAAAACAATAGCTGACATTTTGAAAGGAATAAAACGTTGATAAAGAATAGGCCCAAAATTTAAAATACAGCAATGTAGGATTACTTGCTAGGAGGGCAGGCAGTCTTCCCAATGATACTGCTAAATTATAGCCTGGTATTAATAATAATAATAATAACAGTATTCATAATAATAGCAATTTGCATTGATATAGATTGATGAGATGTCTTCCTCATAACAATCCGATGAGATATTATCCCTCTGAACAGGTGAGGAAAAAAGAAAACACGAAGGGGTGAAGGGACTTGTGTCTCCTGGTACAGTAACTGAGGTTAATAGAATGAGAGGCAAATAGAGCCCTAAGCTCCTAGCTGGCTTCTCGTCAAGAAGACCTGACTTCCAGTTTAGTTTCACATACGAACTAGTTTGGGTAAATCACTTACTCCCCCTATTTTCCTTAATTCATAGGAGAAAGAAATAGTAAAATAAATAAGTTCTCTAAACCTGTCTTCAGCTCAGACTAAATGAGAAAAAAAAGGAAAACCAGGATGGAACAAGGATCACAAAATCCCGTATTGGATCACAGAGAGGCAGACGCGACTGGACTACTGGACAACAACGATAGAGCCCTAGGTATGGAAGTGCCCATCTCCCACCCGTCACGATTCCCTTTTTGAGAATCCCTAAAAGTTGACCCTCCATTCCAATCTTACTGGATCACAAAGAGGCGGACACGACTGGACAATAAATAACAATAAAGCCCTAGGTATGGAAATGCCATTTTTAGGAATCTATTCTGATCTCCCACCCATCATAGGACTCCCTAAATGATGACCCTCCATTCCAGTCTTACTGGATCACAAAGAAGCAGATGAGACTGGACTACTGGAAAACAACAGTAGAGCCCTAGGTATGGAAGTGTGTATCTCCCACCTATCATAGGACTCCCTTTTTGAGAATCCCTGAAAGATGACCCTCCATTCCAATCTTACTGGATCACAAAGAAGCAGATGAGACTGGACTACTGGACAACAACAGTAGAGCCCTAGGTATGGAAGTGCCCATCTCCCACCCATCACAGGACTCATTTTTTGAGAACCCCTGAAAGATGACCCTGTATTTCCAGTCTCATCCTGAACCCTCCTTTGAGAAGTAACTAATTTCTTTGTCAGATAACTCTTAAAACAATTCTTCCTTTTATTGAGCCAATGGCTGTCTCTTTGCATCATCCATCCCTAGATCCTAGTTCGGCCCTCTGGGCTCAGGCAGAACAAATATGATTCCTTAGACAGGTGTCCCAGTGGATGGAGCACTGGGTCTGGAGTTAGGAGGACTTGAGTTCAAATTCAGCCTCTAATATTTACTAGTTGTGTGACTTTGGTATTGCTGTTTGCCTTAGTTTCCTCATCTGTAAAATAGGGCTAATAATAGCAGGTACCAGGATTGTTGTGAGAATCAAATGATACCATAATTATAAGACAATCAGCACAGTGCTTGGCACAAAGGATTCAGTATATAAATTGTTGTTATTATTATTTCATATCACAGCCCTTCAAAGAACTGAAGACAGCTGCCATGTCCTTTTTCCTCTCAATTTAGAAAGCAATGGGTGGACAGTACCGAGAGGCAGATTTAGGCTTGAAACAGGACAAAACTTCCTAACAGGGAGAGCTATCCCAGAGAGGAAAAAGTTGCCTCCAGAGGGGGAGGACAGTTTTCTCATGGAGGTGGTCAAGCAAAGGATGACTATTCATTGACTCTGTCAATGACGAGAGGCATGTTCCAGTGTGGCTTGGACCCACCGGCTGCTGTGTAAAGTTCCTCCCCATCCTGAAATGCTGTGACTTCCATCATAGCAGTCAGGATTTGAACTCTCATTTCCTACTTTATCCAGTGCTCTACCTATTCAACCACCCTACCTTCATGTCATGGTGCTGTGTCAGTAGATAATCCAACTACCTCTTCATTTGCATTTTTAGGCATTTACATTTAAATATAGCTTTGTCTGTTGTTCTGGAAATTTTTTTTTTTTTCTTTTTAAAGAAAGACCTTTAACAGAAAAAGTTGAGAACTGTTTCAGTTTCCTGGTGCCAGCTTATTCCTAGATTGGGAACACACAGCTCGCTCATCGTGAGTTTCCTCCCTTCACTAGGAAAGTGGAGCTCCCATCTCCATAACATTTTCCCTCGTCGAGTGTTGGGTCTGTCAAGAACAACCCTGGCTGGCAGCTCCTGGCGGGCGATCTAGGACTGAGTGAAATATCAAGGTCTAGGCTGAGAAAGATTTAAAGGCAAGAGGGAAGCAAAGAGTTGGGGGGGAGGGGGTCTTATATCTGGTAAAAGATCAGACTGAGCTAAAATCTTTATGAACATCTGGCTTCCTCTGTCGAGTTTTCCTCAGCTGATGGCCCCTTCCACCGACCCCCTCCCATCCCTTACTGCCGCCTCCGTCTTGAGGGCCTCCCAGTAAAATATTTCAAGCAACCTAATAATCACAGCCATCCATAATCCTAAACTGGGGATGTGACTGTACTGTGAGGGACAATCCTGCTAATAGTCCCCTTACCCGTCTCGTGTTTTCTTTTTTCCTCACCTGTTCTGAGGGATAATGATATCTCATCAAATTATTATGAGGAAGATACCTCGTCAATCTATATAAATGTAAATTGCTACTTGAAGAGCTCCCCTCACAATAACTCTAGGAAGTAGGAAGTACCAGGATTATAATCTCCATTTTACACCAAGATTAGGAGGTTAATTGACTTAAATAATAATGATAATAATAATAGCAGAAATGATGATAATAATAATGATAGCAAATATGTACAGAGTGCTTACTATGTGCCGGCAACTATGCTAAGAAGTTACAAATATCTCATTTGATCCTCAGGAAGTAGGTGCCATTATTAGCCCCATTTTATACATGAGGAAACTGAAGTGAAGTGACTTGGCCAGGATCACACAGCTTGTAAGTATCTGAGGTCATATTTGAACTCAGATCCTCCTGACTCCGAGCCACTGAAGTGCCCAGCCACACAGCTAGTAAGTGTTAGAGCAGGGATTGGAATCTAGGTCTCTCAATGCCAAATTCAATTAGTGTTTTTTGTATTTCTCCAAGCTGATGCTTAATTTGCTGTTATTTGGGAGACACAGGAAGGGACGAGTAAAAAAAAACAAATAAAAAAAAAACATCCTGGGTTTCCTTGGGGAGGGGAGAAATGATGGTGGTGGTCATGTAGGGTTTGGTAAACATGGAAGGGTAGTGGGAGCTTGAGCTTTGAAAGGGTCATCAATCAGGGGGTCGATGAAAGAAACAAAAATATAAACCTTACTGTATCACCCCACCCATCCTTTATATTCCCTTCGGATCGGCGAGAGTATGATACCTGGAGCTGGCGGCAATACTGCAGGTGTGAGTAAGGCACTGGGAGCATTCTCCCCCTTCCCCTCACCTGATGCTGCCCATCAGTCAATCAGCATGTATTTAATTCTTACTGTATGCTGGCAATGGGGAGCCTTTGATCTAGGACTGGACTGGAAGTAATAATATGTATATAAGTAGATGCATACAATATATACACACAGAGTACGTAGAAGGGGATGTGATGAGAGGGTGAAGACACTGGTATCTGAGACAATGGGAAAGATCTTTGCAAAAGGGGAAATTTGAGCTAAGTTAGGAAGGAAGTCAGGGAAGCTAGTTGTGGGATCCAGGAGGAATAGTATTCCAGACATGGGGGAAAACCAAAAACATGGAGAGGGAAGATAGAGTCACAAGGGAGGAACAGCTAATACATGATAATAAAGAGGCTTTGGAGGGGTTGGAGAAATGATTTGCTCCTCTCTTAGGTACATTAAAAGAGGCCTATGAAAAGACATCCAAAGATATCTCTTTGGAATTCTGCTGATGTTCAATCATTTCAGGCTTGTCCAACTCTTTGTTTTGGGTTTTCTTGGCAGAGATATTGGAATGGTTTGCCATTTGTTTCTCCAGGTGAGGAAACTGAGGCAGAATGAAGTGACTTGACCAGGGTCACACATCGAATAAAGATCACAGGGATCCCCAAAATAAAAAATCTAAGCAACTCTTGATTTTAGGGATTCTTCGAGACACTTGAATATCGCACCATATTCACTTTTGCTTCATTCGATATTGTATCAACTCATATTTGAAACATATGCTTTTGTAGCCAGTATGCTGACCTTGGTTGGCTCAATGCCATAATCTATGAAAGAGGCTCACAGACCTGACTTTACTGTTTGTTGACTGTGACTTTGCCAAGTTTTTTGCCTATTTTGGGACTCAATTTCCCGATCTGCAAATTGAGAAGCTTGGACTAGATAGCTTTTGAGGCTCCTCTTAACTCAGTTCTCTTCTTGTTGAATAGAACATTTTCAGGTTTCTTTAAAAATGTTTATGCATAGGGGGCAGCTAGTTGGTGTAGTGGATAGAGCACCAGCCCTGAAGTCGGGAGGATCTGAGTTCAAATCTGGCCTCAGTCACTTAACCCCAATTGCCTCAGCACAAAAAACAAAAACAAACAAATAAAAATAAAACAAAAAAAAGTTTATGCACAGATTGCTACCTTTGTGGCATTAAAATGATCTTTTGAAAGTCTCCATTGATCTCTGACTATTGTATCATCTGTGGGAGATTGTGTTTGCTCTATTGCTCTTGGCCAAGGGCATGGCTAATGAGGAATCAGGGGATTCTCTGGGAATAGGAAATGAATTACAAAAGATCCACGTTGGTATCATGACTCAGAATGCATATTCTTTGGAGTTCAGCCCAAGGGTTGCATGACGTAGCCAAAGGGTGCTTAGTCATGTGCAAAGAGAACTGGGTTTACTGTCCCAAGACCTGGCTATAGTTTGATTCAGCAGAATGAATATTTCTTGTAAACCCATTGCGTGGGGGCACCTGTGCTAGGCAAAAGCGAAAGATAGCCCCGCCTTCAATGACTGACATTCTCCTTGGAGACTGGTTGCCAAACCGACAAGAGAATGTGTGGTCATTTGAGTTGGCTAAGAACACTTACAATTAAGAGCATCATGAGAGGCTCCATGTAAACATGAATGAAGCTAGGGGTGGTGAGAGGATGAGGTGAAAATGGAGCGCAATATGGACATGGATCACAGCTTGTATGAATGTGGGAAGATGGGAAATGGAAGGCAAAGGTTTGGGACAATAAACAGTCCAGTCGGGGTGGGGGTGGGGAATAGGGTTATGGGACAAATACGCATTCTGAAAAGGAGGCATAGAACCAGAATGTAAAAGATTTTATAGGAAATACGTTGCTGCTTAGTCATGTCCAACTCTTCATGACCCTATTTGGAGTTTTCATGGTGGAGATACTGGAGGACTTGGCCATTTCCTTTTCTAGCTCATTTTATAGATCAGGAAACAGAGGCAAACTGGGTCAAGTGACTTGTCCAGAGTCACCTAGCTAGGAAATATTTGAGGCCAAATTTGTAGTCCTGAAGAGTTTTCCTGATTCCAAGACCAGTGTTCTATTCATGGTGCCACAAGTCCAAATGCCAAGTCTCCTAGGGTTGGACTCCTGCACGGTGTCCTTGACAAGTGGTCGTCCAGCCTTTGCCGGAGGATCTCCAGCGAGGGGGAAGCCACTGCTCTGGATGAGCAGAACCTAAGTGACCCCAGGCTGTAGAGTAATAAAAATGGCCAGAATCTATAGAGTTTCAGGTTTGTTCTTAACAGTCTCAGTGTGGTTTTGAGCTACTGCAACTTAAAATACGACTCGGGGACATCCTCTAATACCTCATTAGGAAGAGAGCTGGAGGTAGAAGGAGGGGGAAGGAGGAAAAGTGATGTCATGATTATGTATGATGTTTCTACTAATTTAATTAATTCAAGAACTATTTCTTACATGCCTGGAAATATCCCTGGCTCTTAGGACTTGGAGACATTTTGGAGATTGTCTAGTTTTTCAACAATATAATAAGAGAATTTGGTCTCTGGAGTCAGAAGATCTGGATTCAAGTTTTACCTTAGACCTGGGACATCATGGTCAAGTCAGCTTTCCTGAACCTCAATACCCCCATCTGTGGAATTAGGGGCTTGCCCTATGTAGCTTCTCAGGGCCCCTCCAGTCATTGACTCATCATCCCATGATCCCATGAATGAGCTCCATGAATGGAGTTCAAATCCTGCCTCTGCCTCTAGGCAAGTTTCCTCACCTGTGAAATGGGTACAGCAGTATCTGTAGCCCCTTCCTTATAGGATTTCTGTGACACTTAATTGATCAAACATAGTCACTTTAAAGCACAATATAAATAAATGGCCAGGATTATTTTTGGAGATGAAGAAGCGGAACCTCAGAAAGTGACTTGTTAATGTCATGTAGCTCAATATGTAGCTGAGCTGGCTCAGAAGGACTGAGGTCTCCACATTTCTACTAAAGTATTTTCATTTCAATGGGTTCAGAACCTTAAGAGAAAAGGATGAGGATTTAATCTTGGCCTCCATCAATCAATAAGCATTTATTAAGCATCACCTGTATGTCTAATCGGGATCTCCTGGTTTCCTTCAAGTTCCAGCTAAAACCCCATTGTTTATAACAAACTTTTCCACATTCCCCTTCATGCTAATACTTTTCTTCTGTCATTATCTCCAAGGTATATAACTTGATTGGATGTAGTGGTTTGCATATAGTCTCCCCCACTGGACTGTGTGAGCTCCTTAACAGTTGAGGACCCCTCCTCTTTTTTTGCCTTTCTTTGTATTCTTGGCTTTAACACACTTCCTGGTACATAGTAGGTGCTTAATAAATGCTTGTTGACTGACTGATTGCCAGACACTCTATTAGACATTAGCCAGTAGGTGGGGAGACCTTGGTTCTTCTCCCTTCCCTTTGGGAATCACTCCCCAACTTCCTTCAGGTTGATTCTGCAGTTAATTTTAGTTATGCCTTAGCTCTTTTCGAGTCAACCTGATAAATTTTCGTTTTAAGCCCTCACTATGTACCAGGTCCCCCACTAACACCCTCTGGGCTCTTCCTATGGGGGAGAAGTCATTCTCAGATCATGAAATCTCAGAGATGGAAAAGACTGTGGAGACCAGTCAGCCCAAGAGTCTCCTTCTGAGACCTTCGACAAGTGCTCACTCAGCCCCTGGTGGGAGATTTCAGATCTTGCCAAGCCAAACTTGAGTGGGTCTGTTGATAGTCTGTTGACCAGAGTCCAGCCTGTCTGAAGGTAGTGAGTACCATAGCTGAATGCTAGCTGGCACAGTGGGTAGAGAGCTGGACCTGGAGTCAGGAAGACCTGAATTCCAATACATGACCTCCAACAAGATGATTAACCCTTTGTGCCTTCCTTTCCTGATCTCCATGGCAATATGGATTTTGGTGGAAGGAATAATGGTGACTAAGCTAGAGAAGACTGGGATAGAACATGAGAGATAGCAACAAGTGGCCATGGGTTGCTTTCCAGTGGGCTCTCTCAGTGGAGGTAAAGTTGGAACAAGGACATGCTGGGTAGGATGGAGTGAGGATTCTTGTCCCAGTGACACTTGACTTGACTGATCGGTGAGCTCCCTCCCGGCTCTGGGATTCTGGGATCATGTGAAGGAGGCAGACAAGGCTTCTGCTGCAACTTCTTCCCTTTTCTTGGAAAAAGAAACTGCCATTCTGGGTCCCTCTAAGTAATTACACTATCATATTCCGCAACGGATTAATCCTGACCTGGGACTGGCAGATGTCCCAGGACAATGAAATAGAACCAAGATGGGCCATATCCCCTTTCTGAAATGGAAGTGGCCTCTCAAGTGACTTGGACGATAGACTTCAGGGGGAGAAAGCATAAGAAAAGATGTGCAATGGAACTGTCAATGACTCATGGCCACATTGACAGGAATTCAAATAAATGATGAGATGGCCTTTTCAGGTATTTGCCGGTGCCTGTTTAGCTCTGGGGCATGTGGGCTTCCTTCATGAAAGGCTATCCCAGAATCACAGAATTTGAGAGCTAGAAGGGGCCCCTCATCTAGCCCATCCCTGAAAAGAATCGCCCCATCCTGGGTCTCACAGGTGGTCATTTAGCTTTTGATGGAAGACTTGGAGGATGGAGAACTCAGAATTTCCTCGGCCTAAATCTGCCTCTTGGAAAAGTCACTTAGCACCTCGAGGTCTCACCCTCTGAGGCTGAGCCGTAGAAATTGAAAGCTTTTTCTTCATGACAGCCTTGGAAGCCTTGAAGACAGATATTCTAGTCCCTGACACTTCTCTTCTCTTAGATAAACATTCCCAGTTTCTTCAACTGATCTTTGTTTGGAATAAACATGAGGCCTTTTCCCATCCCAGTTGACTTCCTCTCCATGGGCTCCAGTGTATTAATATAAGCTGATCAACATACTTCCTCAACTTGCCCTCTGGGCAACTCGCTTCATCCCTGCTTGTGTTATTTCCTGGCTTGTGAGATAGAGATCAGACCATCCTGTACCTAATAAGGTTTGTTGTGAGGATCAAGTGAGATTAATATTTGTAGTGTTTAACACGGTGCCTGGCACATAGTAGGTACAATGAAAATATTCCTTCCCCCAAACTGTAGTGCTTAGAACTGAAAACAATACTCCAGATGTATTTGGTACAAGGCAGATGATAGTAAATAACAGACTCCTTTTCTTGGAAAGTAAGCTTCTCTTTATGTTGCTCAAGATCACACTGGCTTTTCTGGGTGTGTGTGTGGGGGTATCATACTGTTGTTTTCTACTAAGCTTGCAGTCCACTAAAACCTCCAGATCTTTATCAGACCAAATACTACCTTCTCCACTAATCATTTTAATTGTGGAGTTTCTTAAAGCCACTTCCTATGTGTGGGCTCATCCCCTCATTAAACACATCTAATTCTTCTTTCATTCAGATGCCAAAGTACAGGTTTGACCATGTTACCCTTTCCCTTCCCTCCCTCCATTATTCCCATTGGCTTCCCAGTACCACCAGGAGAAAATGGAAAGCTCTCTGTTTGGCTTCTAAAGCCCTCCCCCCCAGCCCCTTCCTACAGTCCACTTCTTCTCACATGTTTCTCCTCTCCATGTATTATACGATCCAGCCACCCTCACCTCCATTTTGGAGGTAAGTGTTCTTTTCACATGTTGTCAGAGGAGACAAAGCCCCCAAAAGGAAAACACACATCTGCCCGTGCTTTCAACAGTGTGGCTTCTATCTATTCTGAGAAATTACCTCTTGAGTTTCCTGCTAGGTCCAGGTGACTGGGGCAGGGAGAGAGAGTTGGGTCTAGGACTAACCGTAATCAGCCAAGGTCTATGTACTCTGAGGACCATGATCCACCTGGATAAGAGGTAGACTTATATGCATAATGTCTGTCTATTATGCCTTTCCTCACTCTACCAAAACTGCTTTGGAATGGTTAAGGCTGTATTTATGTGATGGAAGGAACAGTTTGGCCAAGGGTGGGAGCTTCCACACCTCATACAATTTCCTAATGCCTTCTTATTCCCTTGGATCTGGTTGGTGGGGGACAAATGTGCCCCATTTTGCTAACCTTCCTTTTCAGCTGGGATTCTCTGTTCATGTGGCTCATGTTGGCCACAATCCTTGTCTCTGATGGCTTCCTCTTCAACAGCCCAAAGAATGAGGGAGGGAGAAAGGCAGAGGGGGATTGTATCCTGCCACCAAGGAGAGCAAAAACATGATGGAGACAGAGAGAGAAGTGGAGAGAAAGGAGAGACACAGACCGAAGGAGACACTTTGTCCAGCCTAATAGTTGCAGTTTAAGTCCCTCCTAGGTTCATGTTATTTATAGCTTGAAGGAGTTTTAGAGATTCACTATTGAATTGAATAAGCTTTTATTAAATGTGTATAAACGGGCAATTCATTTTACCCTGTTTGCCTCAGCTTCCTCATCTGTAAAATGAGTTGGAGAAGGAAACGACAAACCATTCTAGTATGTTTGCTGGTTGCTGGAGATACAGGGAGCTAGTTTTGTAATAGGAAAACAACCCATACAAAATAAAAGGCAAAGTAAAAATAATTTGGCAGTAAAAGGGGACACGAACAATTGAGGGGGGCAGAATCAGGAAAGATGGTAAAGGTAGACGGAGATTGAACTAGAGTTGAGTATTGAAGGGAGTCGGGGATTTCAAACGTAGAGATGAGAAGGGAGGGCTATGAAAAGATGTGAAGATGGGAGATGACTTTTGTGTAACGGTAGAGTAAGTCTTTCAGTTTGGTTCAACCCTTCCCTTTCCCCCAAAGCTTAGGTGTGAAATAACTTGATTAACTGGGGTCCAAGGACTCTTGGTCCTCTCTCTTTCTCCAACTTGGCTGGGAGAAGTTTTCTCAATGTCTTTTTTTAGCTCCTTTGTAGAGAAATATCAAGTCCACCTGGGGCTTGATCACAAGGTCTGGATGGAGGCCAGGGGATGGTAACAACCCGAGCGGCAATAGGGTTAACAAGTCCTCTGTTATGACTGGGAACGTTTGCAGTCCTATAAATAACTCTATCAATATTGTGATAATGGCACTTTAAAGAGGTCTCTTTCACAAGTGTGCCATGTTGGAGAGACCGCAGCTGCACTCATTAATTCTGAAGGGTTCCTCACTCTCTGTACAACTTGCAGGTGTAACAATGCGACTGTTGACTGGGGGAAAGTTGAGATAGCGAGAAGATTAAGAAAAAGGTTAGGAGCACATTGTTGGTTTCTCTATTGTGTCTGCCATAATGAAAACAAACGATAATAGCTTAATTGGAAATGAAAAAAAAAAGCAAAATATAACTTAGTTAGAGATTTCCGTTCTCTTGTGCAAACGGCTCCTTCCCCTCCACCCTTTTCCAAGAACAAGTATCATAATTGACAGCAGTATATCTTCTGATAATTAATTGCAGTAAATTATCACTTGGCACAAAGAAGGCATAATCGTAATTAATTTGCAACCTTCCCAGCCTAACGCTGAATTGGAAATGGCTTTGCCATCATTTTTCCAAGCTAGGGACTCGAGAGCGACCTTCGCCGCCCTCCCGAGAGGGCACTTCCACAGTCGATGGCTAATGTTGAATCCTTTGGTCTTTTCTTTGCTTGAGTCACTTGAGTCACAAGTCCAGGGCTTGATTTTTTCTCTTTTATCTCTAAGCTTTTGTAGTGGCGTTGATGAAGAGGAAGCTATCAGATGAGACCAGATGTTCTCCTCCATTTTTACCCTTCAAGCTATCTCCTCCAGGAAGCTTTGAGAATTATGAGTTATAATAGCTAACCTTTATATATGACTTCAAAGTTTGTGTGTATTATCTCATCAGATCCTCGCAACAACCCTGTGCAGTAGATGTTATTATTCTCCTCATGTTACAGATGTGGACACTGAGATGGAGAGAAGTTGTTCAAAGTCCCCATAGCTAAATATCTAAGGTAGAATCAGAATTCTGTTCTTTCTGATTCTGAGCCCAGGGGGTCTATTCTGCCTTTTGGAATCTCTACTTTTCTTTAAAATATATTGAGAACCTGGAAAGACTTCTATGAACTGATGCTGAGTGAAGTGAGCAGAACCAGGAGAATATTGCACCTAGTGAACGACAACATTGTATGAGGATCAACTAGTATAGACTTAGTTCTTCTCAGCAAAATAATGCTATGATAACTCCCAAAGACTTGAGATGGAAAATACCATCCACAGTCAGAGAAAGAACTATGGAGTTTGAATGCAGACAGAAATTATTTTCATTTTTTTTCCTTTCTTGTGCTTTTCCCCTTTTGTTCTGATTCTTCTTTCACAATACAACCAAGGTGGAAATATATTTAATGTGATTGTACGTGTATAACACATATTAATCGCTTGCCATCTTAAGGAACTGGGGAGAGGAAGGAAGGAAAGATATATGGAACTCAAAAAACTTATAAAAGTGAATGTTGAAAACTTTACACATAATGGAAAAAAAATAAAATACATATTTAGAAGTCAACTCCAATAGGACACCATCTCCCTTTCAATACATGATGATTAATAATGGTTTTCTCTCAGAAATTATTTTGTATTTAATATTTATGTATTTTGTGTTTTCTTATCTGCGTTTGTTGTTTTCTGTCAGCATAACGGAAGCCCTTTGAGAGTAGGGACTGATGTCCTTTTTATCTTTGCATCCTTAGTACCTGGCACATAGTAGGTGCTCACCAACTCTTTGCTGAATTGAGTCAACCAAAGTAGACGTGCTCACTCTCTTTCTAGCTCCTAGATCTTGGTTCCATTGCAATCTCTCTTTTCCTATGAATTCCATCGCTGACCTCATGGATTTCTTTAGGGAGGTAATTATTAAGAATCTATCCAAGGGTACAGTCTCAGAGTGATTACAGTAGAACAAGGTCCAGCCAAATTGGCCCACAATTAATTAGAAACAGAAGTTAGAAATAAAAACTCTTTTCACTGGATCCCAGGGAACTGTTTATATTCCATGGAAGCGTCTGTTAGAACAAATCATTAAGCTATAAAAGATTACATCTGGGCTAGGATGAAAGTCAGACTGATTCATTAACCCAAATGGGGGCTGAGAGATTACTGACATTGGCAGGGCTGCTTGGTTGATCAAAGAATCAGGGAATACGGTAACTGGATGACCCCAACTAAAACCATCTCCTCACCATTTGGGAAATAGATCAACTTGAAAGAACTAAGAGGATACAGAATTATTTTTGTCCATATGGCAGATAAATTAGGCCTCCCAGCTTTGGCCCGAGTTTGGTCATGAGAAGGGCAGCTAGGGGGTGCCATCATGCACAGAGCCTGGAGTCAGAGCATTCGTCTTTGGGGGTTCAAATCTAGATTCAAAACACTTAGTAGCTGTGTGACCTTGAGCATGGCACTTCACCTTGTTCGCCTCAGTTTCCTGATCTGTAAAATGAGCTGGAGAAGGAAATGGCAAACCACTCCAGTCTCTCTGTCAAGAAAACGTTACAAATGGGGGTCACCAAAAGTCAGACGTGAGTGAAAAGTGATTGGACAATATAGTCATGAAAAGTGGGATGAGAAATATTTTACCCAAAACACAAAATGGGATTTCCCTATGCAGGAGGCCTTCTGGTTTGGTTCAATTTGATATTGCTAACAAAAGTGAGTATTAATATAAGATTATAATAATAACATAAGATTTACAAATATCTCATTTTATTCTCACAATAACTCTGGGGAGGTGAGATGCTATTTGTAAATCTTATTACTATAATCTTATATAAATCATATTAATACTCACTTTTGTTATCAATATCAAATTGAACTTCGTCCATAAAATGGGAAACTAAGACAAAGAGAGCGTAAATGACTGCTCAGAATTACACAGCTGGTAAGTGCCAAAGTCTAGATTTAAACTTCCTGGTTCTCCCAGATCCAATACAATATCGACCCTAACACCAGCTACCCACTTGTGTGTCTACTCTGCGTGGGAAGGACTCGGTCTTGGAGTCAATAAGGTGTGGATTCAAGTCTGGCATCTTAAACACATTATCTGTCTGACCATAGGCAAGTCATTTCACATGGCGGCATTCTGGGTAATTGCCTCCAGATTATAAGTTCCATACACCCTGGTATCAGTGGAGGGAGCTTCACATGAAGAATTAATTCCCTAAAGTGATTAATAGTGATATAAGTCAGGCCTGGCCTTCCCTCACCCAGCCCACCTTCAACAGCAACAACAAAAGAGGGCTAAGCATTGTGCTCAGTCCTTCCATTGTACAGATGAGTTTCCAGTGGATGTAGAGAATAGGGACCAGATGGGAGAGATCATGAAGAGACAAGATAGAGAAAAAAGCAGGCTGAATTTACAACCAGAAACTCTCCTCACTGCTGCTCTGGCTGGAGAGCTGATCTATCTATCAAGGGTGTCTGCTTGGAGAGGGAATAAATAAATCTGTCTGGATCCAAGGCTTTCCATTCCAAAAGAAAGGTCAACAACCAAATCCTTGCAGTTGAGTGGAACTGGGGCCGGCGGGGACCATGTCCACAGTATCAGCACCATACCAAAGACTTCATGTGGAACAAACCTTAGACCCAGCAGTTGTGCTTAAGGAGTATTCCGTCTCACAACCCGAGGTTTGGTTCCATGAAAAAAGGACTGGATTTTTCATCACTAGAGTCTGCATTAACTTCTGGCATTGGTCACTCATTGTCACTTACTTTGGGGTACTTTCTGTGCCTTGGTTTACTCATCTGTAAAATGAGATTAGAGGAGGTGTCCCCTTCTAACTCGACATAGAGGGTATTGTGTAAAATGAGGGGGCAGGACTAGAGTGGTCCGCTTCAGCTCTTGGTCTATGACTCCAAGATGAGGCAGAAAAAGCCTACTATGTGTGGCTTAGTGTGGGTGAATCTTGGAACCTGGGTTCCTTTGCTGAAGGCACGATTTTTACAAGGCAAATAGGGACGGGGAAATCTGGATGTTGGGATTTGGTGATGGGATGGATCCTAGATAAAAGCTGATGGGATAGCTTTCTATGGATGTCATATATATGTGTGTGTGTGTGTGTGTGTGTGTGTATACACACACATATACACACATGCAGAATTGCACATTACCTTGTGATTTTTGCCTTTCTTTGTATCTCCAGTCCTTAGCATAAGAGTTCCTGGCATACAGCAGGTGCTTACTAAGTGCTTTTTGATTGTGATTTATGATGAGGAAGAAATTCTTACTCAGATACAGGTTGAACAGACCGCCAAGGGTTAGAGAAGAGATTTCAGGAGGTGCTAGTCCTCCCTAAACACTCCATCCACCCCAACAGACGTCACCTGTGGCTCCAAGAAGCCGGAGCATTCTCAGTGGCTACAGTCCAGTAAGCCCACCAACACAAACAAGCTAAACCGGGTTGACGCTCAGAGCTATGGGATACTTAGGAGGATGTCCTCGCCAATCACGTGAAGTCTTTCTTTGGCAGAATGGATGGATGAGAATAATCTGTCGCGACGGCCGCGAAGGTGGCCCAAGCGGGAATGTGGAGCGCTTAGATCTTGGTTAGGTATTGAAGCCACCAAGGTCATCCAGTGCATTCTGGGCCATTGCCAGTTGCCTTGACTTTGGTCCTGCCACAGGATTTTGATGACTCAGGAAGAGAGAATGAAGCTGAGGACTTTATGCAATTCTACCTCACTAATCCTATTCACGGCAAGTTAAGACCTCCCCCATGATGTCGTTGGACCCCTTGGAAAACGAAGTGTCCAATGGAAAATGAAGGCTGAACAACAATAACAAGAACAGATTTTAGGAGAGAGGAAGTCTATGGATGTAGATGGAAAAAAAATTACATCTTTCTTTTCACTACCCTGGGGTTTCCTTTGTAACTGTATGTATTTTATGTGACACATTTAAGCACTTTATTCTGAGAAGGGGTCCAGAGGAACCCCCCCCCCCCCAATCTGCCAAAGGAGTCCAGGGCACAGAAACATTAAACACTCTTCAACTAGATGGTCCCTGAGGCTCCTTTCCTGAGACAATTTCTTTTGTGGAGAAGGTGGAGACCTTCCAGGGAGGATGGGTTTCCTCATTTGGGAGTTCTCTGTGTAGATGAAAACTTAAGTCTGATCTCTATCCTTATCCCATCTAGTCTGACCTCATTTCACAGAAAAGGAAACTGAGGCCCTGGGAAGGGGATTGACTGAAACCACACAGATCCCATAGGATGGTTCATCTTTGTAATTTATATGACCACTTCCTGCTCTAAATCTCGCGATACTCTAATCTATCTTCTGTGAAATGGAGAGCCTGGTACTCCCCACTCCCAGGGCTGCCAGGAGGATCCAGTGGACTGATTTCCATCTGCATGAGGCCTTTTGGCCTGAGAACTCTGGGAGCTTGGATGAGCCAGGCCATCTTGGGAGAGGAAGAGGAGACCTTTCCACTCATGGCTAAGGGGCTTTGTCAGACACGCCCTTGGGTATTTTCATCCCTGCTTCTTACTAGAATATCAATGTTCTGAAGAAGGGAAGAAAAGAAATTAGCTAATAGGAAAAGCAGTAAAGCCAGACCTTCTGAGTCCTCGTCTCTGGGCCAGTGCCATGGAAACCTCTAAGTTCTGACTTCCTTTGCCTCGCGCCTGGATGTGGTGCCTAATGCCCAGCTCCCAGAGATCTTTGGTTCAGATCATAGCCATTTTTGTCCCCACCTTCACAGCATTGAAGGCTGTGATTTGGGGGGTCCTGGGAAGGCATGTGGAGGAAGGGACAAAGCAGGCTATGGGCTGTGGTACCAAGTCATTTAGAATTGAGCCCAGCTCGTTGGCACTCAATTCATACCTATGCAAAGATAATATGGCACAAGGGCTTGAGTAGATAAATAATAGAAATCCAGAATCATAGAGCTAAGGCTGATGTGGACCCAGAAGTCATTGAATCCAATCCCTTCATTTTTCAGATGGGGAAATTGAGGCTCAGGAAGGTAAAATGACTGAGGATACTAGATCTAGAGGAGCCATCTAGTCTGACCTCATTTCACAGAAAAGGAAACCGAGGCCCTGCGAAGGGGATTGACTGAGACCATACAGATCGCCCAAATAATCCTGGCTCTAGGGCTGAAGGGTCCCTACATAGCATCTAGTCCCACTGCCTCATTCAAGGCCTAGAGAGGCTAAGGGTTCATTCACAAGTCACCCAGATAGTAAATGTAGGATCTTAGAACTGGAGGAGCTTGTGTAGGGGAAAGGGCAGATTTAGAATCTAAGAACCCAGGTTTAAACCTGTGACCTTGGGCAGGTCACTTCCTATCTCTGGGACTTCATCTATAAAATGAGATTAGACTTGATTCCGAAGTTCTCTTCTGGTTCTCAATTCTATTTTGGGCTGATTAATCAGGGCATCCATCTCTCCTTGGAAGAATGACTGATTGCGTTTTTCTTTAATGGAGGATTCTGTGATGTACTGGAAGGCAGCAATGAACAGGGAGCTGGATTCTAGATCTGGCTCTCCCAGCGTATAGAATAAGGAAAATCATTTGCTCAACCCGGGATTTAATTCTAGGTGGCACAGTGCATAGAACACAGGGCCTGGAGTCAGAAAGACTCATCCTCCTGAGTTCAAATCTGACTTCAGACACTTACTAGATGTGAGACCTTGGACAATTCACCTTACCCTCGTTGCCTCAGATTCCTCATCTTAAAATGAGCTGGAGAAGGAAATGGCAAACCACTCTAATATGTTTGCAAAGAAAAACCCAAATGTGGTTTGGGCAGGACTGAAACAACTGAAGGGTAACAAATGTATCTCAGTCTCTTCCGCCCTCCTTCCCTTTTTTCCTTCCTCCCTCCCTCCATCTCTTCCTTCCTCCCTTTTTCTCTCTTCCTTCCTTCCTTCCTTCCTTCCCTCCTTCCCTCTCTCCTTCCTTCCTTCCTTCCCTCTCTTCTTCCTTCCTTCCTTCTTTCCTTCCTTCCTTCCTCCTTCTCTCCTTCCCTCTCTCCTTCCTTCCTTCCCCCTCTCCTTCCTTCCTTCCCTCTCTCCTTCCTTCCTTCCCTCTCTCCTTCCTTCTTTCCCTCTCTCCTTCCTTCCTTCCTTCATTTCTTCCTTCCTTCCCTCCTTCTCTCCTCCCCTCTCTTCTTCCTTCCTTCCTTCCCTCTCTCCTTCCTTCTTCCTTCCTTCCTTCCTTCCTTCCTTCCTTCCTTCCTTCTTTCCTTCCTTCCTTCCTTCCTTCCTTCCTTCCTTCCTCCTTCCTTCCCTCTCTTCTTCCTTCCTTCCCTCCTTCTCTCCTTCCCTCCTTCCCTCTCTCCTTCCTTCCTTCTTCCTTCATTCCTTCCTTCCTTCTTTCCTTCCCTCCTTCTTTCTTTGAAACATCTTTTATTTTGAGATGATTACAACTTAGACACCTTCTAAAGTCATTTGACCATGGAACAGCAGGACTGCCAGGAATGAAAGGTCTCCTCACTGGTCCATAACACACGCGATGGTTTACATTCTGCTCCTCCTGCCTCTGAGTTTAGCCTAATGTCAGTTCTCTGCTTGGCAGGGCTCAGGGGCTGTCTCCATGCCTTTTCAACACCTAGCATGGTTTTGGCCCAGGGGAATGGGAATGTTTGTTATTATTCATGAGCCACGATAATGGCAAAAAGGGCAAACCTTTTGAGAAACTGGTTTTTGGTCTTGAGTGAAACAACCTGTCTCTTCTGACCTGCCAGGGTTCAGAATGGCCCAGAATGCTTATGCCTGTGGGGTTTGAAGCTATAATAAAGGCAGAGTTGTAGAACTGTTCAAATCTAGGCATAAACAAAGAAAGAAAAAGAGGAGGAAGAGAGAGACAGAGACATACAGAGAAATAAAGAAACAGAGACAGAAACAGAGTGACACAGAGAGGCAGGAAGGGTAGATCAATGAAAAAGTATAAAGGGAATAATAAGGAATAATGAAGACACTAAAAAGGAAGAAAGAAAGGAGAAAATAAGTAAAGAAAAAATGAAGAAGGAAGCAAGAGGAAAAAGAATGGAAGAAAAAACAAATGAAAAAGAAGTAATAAGACAGGTAGGAAGAAAACAAAGAAAAAGAAAGGGTAATAAAAAGAAAAAGAAATAAAAGGGAGGAAGATAGGATGGAAAAAGAAAGAAAAGAGAAGGAAGGAAAGAGGAGGAAGAGAGGGAGAAAAAGAAGGAAGGAAAAGCGAAAGAAAGGAGAGAGGCAAGGGAGAGAAAAAGTGGGAGGAAAGAAATAGAGAAGAAAAGGAATGAGGAAAGAAGGTAATGGAGAGAGAGAAAGAAAGAAAATAGAAAAAGGAAGGGAAAAAACAAAGAAATTAAAGAAGGAAGGGAGAAAAGAAGAAAAAAGAGAAGAAAGAGAAAGAAAGAAAAGAGAGAAAGAGAGGGAGAGAAAGAGAGGGGGAGAAAAAAAGAAGAAAGAAAAAGAAAGGAAGAAGGCAAGCACGGCTCTGTGGTTCCTCCCTCCCTCCCCCAGCGCACAGACACACCGAGCAGATGTTGGCAGCTCGGGTTCATGCACTTCTCATTTATAAAGGCTCTCTGTCTCCTGATAGAGTTAGCAAAGTCCATATTCCACACTGAGCTAGGAGCCCTGGCCAGATGTAGAAAATTGTATGGGGGCATGGGAAGGCCGGGCGTGGGCCGTCCCCTTGCCCCAGGCAGCTCTGCTCCCTCTAAAACAGGCCTGGGCCCTGGAAGAGGAAGGGGAGCTGACATCTCTGCAGGGCTCCCCTCCCAGGCAGAGCAAGCTCCTTTTTTCCTGCTGAGTGTGCATTCTTCCCAGTTGTCCCTGCGCCGGTTGGAGAGGGGCTTGCTGAAGGGGGCGTGCTGCTTAGAGAGCCCCAGAGAAGTTGGATCTGGCCGGGATGGGGATTCTCCCAGGGAAGGCAGGAAGGACAGAGAGCCTTGAAAACCTCTGATCTGTGTGGGCCTGGGCAGGACCTGGCTCATCGTCACCCCGGGCACACAAGTACTGGCTGACTCAGTGCTCCGGAACTCGGGGCTCACCCCCCTCAATTTGCAGTCCCTGCTCCATCCTGATTTTCCTTGCTTTTCTCATTTAGCCTGAGCTGAAGAGAGCTTAGGCATCTGTATGTGAAAGGATCCCTGCAGAGGATTGTGGACAGCCTGGAAAAAAGCATCCCAGAGCTGATAGTTAACTTTCAGTGTGATCTTGGAAAAGTCATTATCTTACCTGGGCCTCAGTTTATTAAAATATACAACAACATTTGCTATTTAAATAACACATTAAGATTTGCAAAAAACACTTCCTCATAGCATCCTAGGGAAGCAGGGCAAACATTGTTTGCACCAGATCTATGATTTCATCAGTACCGAAAACTCTCAGTGGGAAAACTTGCTCCCTCAATGAAATGAGAACCTTCTTTGCTACTCAGTCAGAGAAAATTGCTGGGGCACAGGGAATATGAACGACCTAAGGGAGTCAGTTTAGATGGGAGGTGGGATCACCCCACATGTGTCCTAGCCCTTAAGCCAGCTCTCTGCCCACTGCAACATGCCTTGGTAATCAGCGTCAGGACTCCCATTTTACAGATGAGACGGAAACTGAAGAGCTTTCCAATAGCCACAAAGGTTATTAAAGGTAAAACATGGGCTCCAGTTTCTTTATAGTGAGGGTACTCTATCCTATAGACAGGCTCACTACATTGGGTAGTTTCTGAAGAGATGGAAACAGAAGATGATCTCTAAGGTGACTTCTTAATTAGGAGTTTTCCTAAAGATTCAATGATACTAAAATAATAGAGGCAGGCAATAGTAATTCCCTCCTTCTCCCTCTTCTCTCTCCTTCCTTCCTTCCTTCCTTCCTTCTTCCCTCCTCTCCTTCCCTCCTTCCCTCCTTCTCTCCTTCCCTCTCTCCTTCCTTTCTTCCCTCCTTCTCTCCTTCCCTTCTTCCCTCTCTCCTTCCTTCCTTCCCTCTCTCCTTCCTTCCTTCCTTTTTTCCCTCCTTCTCTCCTTCCCTCTCTCCTTCCTTCCTTCCTTCCTTTCTTCCTCCTTCTCTCCTTCCTTCTTCCTCTCTCCTTCCTTCCTTCCCTCTCTCCTTCCTTCCTTCCTTTTTTCCCTCCTTCCTCTCTCCTTCCTTTCTTCCTCCTTCTCTCCTTCCCTCTCTCCTTCCTTTCTTTCTTCCTTCCCTCCTTCTCTCCTTCCCTCTCTCCTTCCTTTCTTCCTTCTCTCTCTCTCCTTCCTTTCTTCCTTCCCTCTCTCCTTCCTTCCTTCCTCTCTCCTTCCCTCTCTCCTCCTCTCCTTCCCTCTCTCCTTCTCTCCTTCCCTCTCTCCTTCCTTTCTTCCTTCCTTCTCTCCTTCCCTCTCTCCTTCTCTCCTTCCCTCTCTCCTTCTCTCCTTCCCTCTCCTTCCTTCTTCCTTCCTTCCTTCCCTCCTTTCTTCCTTCCTTCCTTCCTTCCTTCCTTCCTTCCTTCCTTCCTTCCTTCCTTCCTTCCTTCCTTCCTTCCTTCCTTCCTTCCTTTCCTTCCTTCCTTCCTTCTTTCCTTCCTTCTCTTCCTTTCCCTTCCCTTCCTTTTCCCCAACTGGGATCCTGGGTTTATAAAAGAGATTTCTTCAGCAGAAGTTCATCTCAGCTCAGGCTTCTGAGGACTAGGATCAAAGATGATCCTGTACCGTTCTATCTAAACTGCAGTTCTCAGCAAATCAACTGCTTTAAATCCTTCCGGTCGCTGCATCCACAAATCAGCCCAACCATACACTCTAAATAAAAAGCTCATAACTCTCTTTGTAAGATCCTTCCCTCCCAGAGGCCATGGATAAGGCATTAACCTGCACCCAGAGAAAAGAATACGATAGAATTCCAAAATACACTCATCTTAAGCAGCAACTTACATAAATGAGGGGGGAGCCAATGCAGGCGGCTTCTCTCTCCGCATAGAGATGCAGGGGTAATATTTTTCTGCCAGAAAGCATTAGCTCTGGAAGTGAAATCACTTACAGAATGTTTCAAAGTCTTTCATAAAATGAGTTGACATTCAGATGCAAAGCCTTTTGCTTTTAGTCAGGCACTTTCAAAGGAACTGGGTGGGGACAGAAAGAATGGCTGGGAGAGAGGCAATGAGAAGGACACCTTGGAGCTTCACAAATCTGGGTCTGGATCCCGACTCAGATAGTTTAGTTTACTCACAGAATTCCGTGGGGCTCATGGGCTGGGTGGTGGCTGATGGATCCTCATCCCACTTACTACCTGTGTGACATTGACAAGGTCAATTAACCTCCCTGAACCTTTCTTTCCTCATGTAAGATGAGAGAGTTAGAAATGACCTTGGTATAGGTTCAGTTTCCTCATCTGTGAAATGGGTAGAAATTGCTTTTTCCCTCTTAGGGCTCTCATGAGGTTCAAGTGAGATCATTAATGTAAAGAGCTCTGCTAAATGAGAAATGTCATTTAGGATCATATTCAATTGGCAAACACTGATCAAGTACCTTCTATCCATTCATTTGAACTAATATGAAGACCAAAACACTCCTGTCTCTTCCCCATGAAGGGGAAATCTGGGAAATGTGACACATACAGAAAGTAGAGGATGATGGGGGCCGTGAAAGTGCCAAAGGACCTTAAGAGATTTTGAGGTGAGAAAGAGAACTTTTTGGATTATTATTAAATCCACAGATTTGAGATTTTCTTGGTTAGAATATCTGCTCAATTGTTAGCCATTCTGACTTACTTTCTTTCAAAGTACTGGCAGAAGGACAAGAGGGACTGAGGTAGGAAAGGAGGAAGAGGAAAAGAAAGAAGAAGCAAATAGGAAAGGAGGAGCAGAAAAAGGGACTGCCTGAGTTGGTCAAAAGCTGAGATTGGTTTAAAGAGGGGACCAAGTTGCAAAGTGGTTTAGGCCATTCCCAGTAGCATAGTGTTATATGACAGTATCCCTCAGAAGTTTCAGGGATTCCCTATTGCCTCTGGGACAAAATGTCAACCTCTTTAATTGTCTTTAAAACCCGATCTTTGCAGAGAGTGAGACTGAGGACTCATTTATAACCAATTCACAGGCAAGTCAAGACAGTACCTTGGGATGTCATTGGTCCACTTGGAAAAGGAAGGATGAACAACAACAATCTTTGCAGGCTGATTTCACATTACTCACCCTCAAATACACTATGTTCCTCGCGAACTAGCGTACTAGCCATTCCCTATGTATGACATAGCCTCTGTGCATATGTACCAGCTGGACTCTGATGCCTTCACGGCACTCCCTTTATCTCTTAGAACCCTTAGCTCTATTTAAGGCTTAATTCAAGTACCAATTTCTCCAGGTTTCTCCAGCTCTTCCTCGACAGCCCCTCCCCAACTCTGGTTGTTAGTGCTTCCCCTAAAATTACTATGTATTTATTTTCTGTTTATTTGTCAGTGTACTTGGTTGACATGTTCTCTTCCCCTTCTCTTCCCCCTTTAGAATGTAATTTCCTGTAGGGCAACAAATACTTTGTTTTTGTCTTTGTATCCACAAATAGGTTCCATTGTTATAAATGAGGAAAGCGAAAGCTAAATTTCTCCAGGCTCCAGCTGCTCCCTTCCCCAAGCTGAGCCCTTTATGGGCCATCAGACACCCCTCCCCTCCAAGCTTGACCTAGTCTCAGATCATTTGCAAGATCCCAAATCTTGTGACTCTCTCAAGATTCTCTCAAGATTCAGTCCCCCCTTTCCTCAGTGGGGTTCTTGAGGGGCATTTGATGGGTTTAAAGCACAAATAGAGGCGAAGGCAAAACAGGGAAAGGAGAAAGAGGCTGAATAATGGGAACGAGTGAACTCAATCAAGTGAGTATTTATTAAAGGCTCACTATGTGCCAGATACTGTGCTAAGCATCAAAGAATGATGCAATCCTCACTCCGGAGGAGCTTAATAACTAAAGAACAAGGACAAGGAGAGAGAAAATGCAAGAGGGAGCATGATGCAGTGGAGAGAGAATTGGCTTGAGGAGGCAGGATAGAGAGGAATTCTCATTGTAGCTCTGGCTCCATGACTGTGGATAGTCACCCTCCTTCTACAAGCCCCCTAACCTCCCCCCCTTAGGTTTGCTACTCCTTATGTAGCCTCCAAGAAGCTCCTGCCATAGTTCTTAGCCACTGAATGTTATCGTTATTCATTTCTGACTCTCTGAGGCCCCATCTGGGATTTTTCTTGGAAAAGATTCTGGAGTAGTTTACCATTTCCTCTTCCAAATCATTTTATAGGTAAGGAAATTGAGGCAAACAGGGGAGAGTGACTTGCCCAGGGTCACACAGTTAGGGAGTATCTGAGATCAGATTTGAATTCAGGTCCTCCTGATCCCAAGTCTTGTGCTCTATCCATTGTGCCACCTAGCTACTCACTTGCTGAATACGACCCCTTTATTTTTTTTACAAATGAAGAACTTGGGATTGGGAGGCTAAGTCACTTGGCTAGGGCCACAGTGAGTAAGTGAAACAGGATTTAAACTGATTCCAAGCCCAGAGTTCTCGATGAAGTTGCCACTTCTGGAGAATGAAGAAATTGCTTTTCTACCCTGAACTCACCTTAGAGATCTAGATCTATAGATCTAGATTTATACACATATTATATAGATATATTACATACACATTTTATAATATAGACGATCATGTAAACCATCAACACAAACATTTCAAGACACAAAGAACTGATTTTACAGAGAAAGAAACTGAGGCCCAAGAAAAGTCTGAAAGAATTTCTAAATTGGCTTCCTTATCCTGCTCTCGCCCCAGGCAACGTGCTAGAAGCAGCGTGTATCTCCGGAAATCAGAAAGAGGCAGCTGGGGATGGAAACTGCCTCCCTGATTTACGAGCTGCTGGTGGGCTTGGTTTAATATCACCACACATACAAAAAGAGTCTAGTCTCTTAAATAATATGGCTGTGAGATTTACGGCTGTCCGACGCGCTGGCCACAGTGGTATCTCTGGCGACTGACAGTACTTTACTCTGTAAAGGCTGAAGTAAGCAACTTTGGAAACATTTGGAAGTCTATCCTGTCCGTTGGGTCAGCTGTTTTTCAACACATACTCTTTGTTTTCTAATGTTATGCTGACCCTGGGGACCTTCTAAGTAAGCGTCTGGAGGTGTACAAGAGAGAGAAATGTTTCCGTGTTCGGCTGCTGATATTAGTCACTGGGCCAACTTCACTGTGGGCAGAATAGAGCGAGTTGACCACTTGGGATAGTCTGTGTGGTTTTAAGCAGGGTCCTTGACCCCCCAGATAGCATCTCCAGTTTGGGGTCTGTCACAGAGCCCGATATTCTCTGGGGGACGGTAGATTTGGATTTGGGCTCAAATGCAGGATTTGCCGGTTACTACCTCAAGCAATTTATGTCACTTCTCCGGGCCTCAGTTTCCTCATCTGTAAAATGAGTGGATTGGACTAGATGCTTTCCCCTCCAGTTCTAAAGCTATGATCCCATGACACTGGGATCTGCCCATCCGGTTAAGCACAACCCAGAGATCTCTAGGTGGTTTATGGACAGAGTGCTGGACTGGGAGATTAACTCAGGCTAACTTTAGATTCTCACAAACTATGTGAGCATGTTACTAAATTACTTAACCTCTGTCTGCTTTGATTTCCTCAACTGAAATTTGGGGATAATAATATCCCTCAATTCCTCTTCTGTAAAATGGGGATAATAATAGCACTTATGTCCCAAGGGTGTTATGCGTAGCAAATAAGATAATTGTCGAGTTCAATGCAGAGGTTTGTACATAATAGGCATTTAATACATGCTTGTTTCCTTCCCTTCTCTTTCTTTGATCCTTCCTTCTTTTCTCTCTTCCTCTTTGTTTCCTTTATCTTTTCTTTCTCCCTTTTTTCCTTTCCCTCCCTTCCTTTCTTTTCTCTTGTTCCTCCCTCTCTCCCTTTTTCTTTCTTTCTTTCTTTCTTTCTTTCTTTCTTTCTTTCTTTCTTTCTTTCTTTCTTTCTTTCTTTCTTTCTTTCCTTTCTTTCTTTCTTTCTTTTCTCTTTTTTCTTTCTCTTTTCTTTTCTTTCTTTCTTTCTTTCTTCTTTCTTTTCTTTCTTTTTCTTTCTTTTCTCTTTCTTTCTTTCTTTTCTTTCTCTCTCTTTCCTTCCTTCCTTCCCTCTCTTTCTTTCTCTCTTTCTTCCTCCCCCCTTCCTTTTTTCCCCCTTTTCCTTTTTTCCTCTTCCTTTCCTTCCTTCTTCCCTCCCTCCTTCTTCCCTTTCTTTTTAAAAATGGGGAAACCTGAGACCAATAGAAGTGAAGTGGTTTTCTTATGGCCCCACAGATAACAAATGCAAGCTAGGTTTCACCTCATGCCCTTTACACTCCAAATTCAGTCCTACTGTTGTTGTTTTTGTTCTCAACACTAATTCTCTAGTGCAAGAATGAGTTCCTTATATACTTTAAGCAACAGAATATCATGAAGAAGTGTGTCTTATGGAAGAAAGAGTCTTAGATCTGAAGTCAGCAGATAGCGGGGGTACAACCAAGCCTGATTTTATCATTTGCTAAACGAGTGACCTTGGTCAAGTGACTTCCACAAGTATTTGATGACAACTTTTACAATCCAAGCTAAAAATTCCCATTTGCCAACACTGTTTATATCTTATGGTTTCCGGATCCTTCATCTCCTTTAGACACATTCCAGGTTGTCAATAGCCCTTTTATAACATGTCACCCAGAACGGAACACTATTTGCGTGGACTGATTAGTACACAGGGAAAGCAGGAATATTAATTCCCATGATGGAAATGCCACAGAGTGCTTCTTTTAATGCAATTTAAGGTTGAATGAGCTTAGCTAATAAACTCATTTCTTTACAGGCATATGTTAATCTTGTGACCAACTAAACTCCCCAGATTTTTTTCATATAGCCTAATGCCAAACAAGTCAGATTCCTGATACTCTGGAATACTTTTTTTCCATCCCAAATGCAAAATTATCTTTATTCTTGCTGAGTTTCATCTTGATTGGCTGTAAAATAATTTTTAAACATCTTGATTTTGCAATTTATGCTCCTAGCGGTCCCTCCTAGCTTTGTGTTTCCATTAGAAGATATGTTTCTTGAAGATAAAAACTTTGACTTTTTGGTCTTTGTATCTCCAACACCCAGCAGAGTATCTGAACACATGGTATATATTTAATAAATGCTTGTCAAATTGAATTACATTCACCCCCTCTGTATTCCTGTTTCTTCTATATAAGACAGGGATGATTGTGCTTTATTTATTTTATTTTCTAATTTAATTAAATTTATCTAATTTAATATCATTTCCCTGGGGAGAATAGTATGAAGCTACTTGGAGAATCATCATCTCCGCTCTTAGAACATAGTAGGTATAGAGGGCCGGAACTCTGGAGAAGTATACTTGAAACAAGGATACTTACAACAAGGCGTTAACTCAGTGGAATTGATGAGATGATGGTTCTCTAGTATACATGTACTTAGTACTTAACATAGTGATATAATGATTCTCTAGTTCACACATAATCAGTATGTTGTAATAATATAATTACAATAAGGTATATAAGGACTAAAAAGGACTAGAAGAGTCCCATCCTCCTGGTGGCTCTCCTGCCTCCTGCACTAAGATCAAGGCTGGTCCCAAAGCTAGCCCAAACATTACAAGGTGGTGCTTAATAAATACTTGATTAAATTTGAGAAAAGAAATCTGGGGCCCTAGTGACTAGTTAGAGGTGTGCATTGCCTTTGCCACATGTATTCCCTATATGTGTGCTTCCCTATTGAGAAGAGTCCATTTTTGTTTCTACTCATATCACTGATACAACATGTATTTCTGGGGGAGCGTGTCCCAGGTTTATAGGAAAAATATTTTATCCATATTCCTTTACAGATAAGGGCTTTGTTTTCAGTTAATCGTGTCATCTGTCTGATTGTTAAAAGTGAATGCACTCATGAGGGCTCATGAGCTATAGTTAGGAGAGTGACTTTGAACATGAAGTAATTGTCCTCTAGGAGTCTCAGCCTGAGAATTCAAGTGGGGAGGGAAGAGTCCAGAGATGGTGATATATTTGTTTGCCTGAGGTCTTCCCCTATAGAATGGAAGCTCCTTAAGGGTAAAGACTTTAAAAAAAAATTCTTGTGTTCCCAGAGCTTAGAAGAAAGTCTAGCACAAAGTAGGTACTTAATAAATTCTTGTTTTCTTAATGGTTATAGGAATGGAAACTGCTAATATATGCTTTCCTTTGGGATACGGCAAAAAGGGCAGCTGGAGAGTTCTGAGAGGAACTGTGGGGGAAGGCCTGGGGAGAAAGAAGAGGAAGCAGAGGGGAGTTAGGAGACCTGGTTCTGTCTCAATCCCACTTTTGTCACTTAGCAGCTGGGGGATGTTGGGAATGATATTTAACTACTCTGAATCCTTAGTTTCCTCATCTCTAAAATGGGGATAATCATATTTCCATCGCCATTCCCACCAGATTGTGTTTTACACATGATTTCCCACCTCTCTGGGAAATTACATTTTATCAGACATACAGAAAAATACACAGAGCTGTTGTTTACAAGTTGTATACATATTGTTTCCCCCAGTACAGTAAGTGTCTTGAGGACTTTTTCTTTAACATTTAGCCCTTGGTGTCCCTAGTAAAGTCTGGATATAATAGTTGTTTAATAAAATGCTTGTTCAATGGAATTGTAGCCATAAATCCCTTTACAAATGTGAGTTAAAATTATAACAGAAGCTAAATTTGATTGTTTTCTGGCAGTCCTGGGGGGTGTGTGACTACAGTCCCTAGTCCCCAGCTCTCAGCCCCCAATTCTCAGTCCTTAGTCCCCACCCACATTCTCAGTCCCCACTCCCAGCCCCATCTCCTCCCTCCTTCCCCTGCACTGGGCATGGTTCGGCAGGCCCGGGTGCCCAGGCCAGCCGGGTTTCCCTGAGGTGAGCCAGCCAGCTGTGCTAGCCTGGGGGTCGAGACCTTCCAGAAGGCTCCAGCCAGGCCTGCCTGGACTCTGTTTATTGGCTGCCAATCGATCGCCTGCAGCTCCCAGCAGATGCTGCCAATGAGCTCGTGCCAAGGAGCCCGGGGGAGAGGACAGGATGTAATTCGGGATCCAATAAACCGTGGCCGGCACCGTTTGAGGTGCCTCTGTCCAGGGAGGGACAGAGTTCTGACCCTGAGCTGTGAAACCATGGGCAGGAATCACCTCCCTCATTTGCAGGAGATCCCCAGAGCTTCCCAGAGGTCCCTGAGCTGTTGCGGGGTTGGGGTGCTGGGGGGAGCCCCGGCTTTCTGTTCACGATAGCCTCCACAGGAGGTGCTGCCCACTCTGGCTTCTCGCGGCTTCCCAGCTTTCCTGTCGCCAGCCAGCCTTGGCCTAATCAGGCTTGGCTGGGCTGACATTTTGCTAAGCCCAAACCCCCTGGCGCTGCCACTCTGGGATGAATGTGCCTCTCAGAAACTCTGGGCAAACTCCATGAACGCTGAGTTATTCCTGTTTGATTTCCCTGGCAAAGCACCTCCCCGGGGGGAGTCCGGCCTAATTCAATATCCTCTCTTACTCCCTGGTTTCCAGCTCCTCTTTGGGTTCAGGGAGCTTCTGTTTCAGCTTTGCGAACCGCTGGGGCGGCCGGCATCCTTACCGGAGGCCTCAGGTTACAGGCTCTAAAAATGGGCCTGCCCAAGTTTAGTGGCGAAGGCCATCTTGGCTGAGATGGTAGGTCCGGCCAGAGGGAAATCAAATGTGCCTCCGGGATGAAAATCCACCTCAAATCCCCTTTCTTTGGCTCTGATTTCATCAATGGAAAAATGAGACGACTGGACTAGACAAATCTCTAAGATGGGTTCTCCCCCTGGGGTCTCTGGTGGTCTATGGGTAGGTTCCTGGGGTTAGTAAACTCAGACAGGGAAAAAATTGCCTCTACTTTCATTAACCTCTAACCAATTCATTCAATTAGGAATTTTCCAAGAATATATGATTCCGAGAAAGAATCCGTTAGCTTTGGTAGACTACTAAAGGTGTCCATGACATATACGTGGTGAAAAACGCATGCTTTCAGGACTCTCCCCAAATAAAATCTACATTCCCATGATGCTCCTGACCATCAAGAGCATCTAATCACTTCATCTTTAAGAGTCTCAGTTTGCTCATCTGTAAAATGGTCATAATTATAATTATCCTTCTTATTTGAGGAAGTTGTTATAAACTCTAAAATCCCAAACATCCTAAAAATGAACTATGATTATGAATTAAAAAACAAATTCGTGAGCTCTAAGACTTTCTCTTAGGGATCACTGTTGTGATCCCTGAAAAATAAGGATGATGATGACAATGACAATGATAACCATGATGATGATGATTAACATTTTGTTTGTAATGAGTCTTCCACATATTTATCTCATTGGATCTTCACAGCAACTCTTTGAAGGAAATATCATTTTTTTTGGACAGATGACAATTGGGAAAACTGAAGCCAAATGCCAGAATCACCCAGTGAGAAAGCATCTGAGTCTAGATTTGACCTAAAATTTCCTGCTTCTAGGATAACCCACTGTGCCATCTTCAGGGAATTTACATTTTGTTTAATTTATTTTGAGATGCTAACAAATGGAGATTAATAAATGCATAGCAAATTGAATTGACCTGCCATTGGTCACACAATTCAGAGAGGGTGTATAACCTGTTCGTAGTCACACAGCCAGGTAATGATGGATTGTGAATATTCAGACACAGGCCTCCTGTTCCAAGGCCATCCAATGTTGTTTCCACGATGAAAACTGTACATTGCTGTATGTCCTGGTATCTGTGCATATACTTTCCCTCTTCAGGACAGATAAGCTATTTCTCTTTATAGCATACTTTTAATTTTGAAAATCATTATTGTTATTGTTTCTAATAATAGCCTTTATTTTATATAGTGCTTAAAGTTTTGCAAAGTATTTTTCTTTGTTTTCTCTTTTTTTAATCTCAAATATTATGTCATTTAATCTTCCTGTGAGAGAGGTGCTATCATTATCCCCATTTTAAAGATGGAACAACAGACTAAGAGAGGTTACTAAGTGATTTGCCCAGAGTAACAAAGCTTTGATCTGAACATTTGAATATGATTGGATTGGTATCATAGGATTTAAACTCAGGTCTTTCTTACTCCTTCAAATCAAATCAATAACTATTTACTAAGAATCTACTATATTCCAGTTAACTCTGTTTTCCTTCCCATTTTTTACCCTCCCCCCGAAGTCTTAATTATTATATTTTCCCTCACATTGAGCCTCAACTTTTCTCTTCACATCTAATATTCATTTCTCCTCCTTCTGTCTTTTAGGGCCAAACAATTTTAGGAAAAAAAAAAGCCCTAGAGTTAGAGGGCCTTAATTCACCACTTTGGTGATGCTATTTAATGTCCACAGGCCTCAGTTTCCTGTGAAGTCCTTTCCAGCTCTAGATTCATCCACAATCCTGAGGTTGCGCTTCCCCCCACTCCCACTTCCTGGCAGCTCTGTGAGTACCTGAGGTCACAAGGAAGATGATGAGAGAGTGTGGATGGCCTGCCATAGTCCGTCCCCACTCCCCACTCCGGGATGAGCTCTGTTTTGCAGGGGCAGGGGCTAGGGTGGGTAGTGCTGCCTCTGTCTGGGCCATATTGTGCCTTCTTCCTGGCAGACACTCTCTAGTTACAAAATGATCCACACTAGCACTTGAAGGATGCCTGGAACAACTTTAATGTATCTCTCAATAATCCCAGAGCACTTCACAACAGTATAAGAAATCAGGCTGATTGGAAGCAATTTCTCGGAATGCTTTATCTTTCAGAAGGAGGAAAAAAAAAAAGAGAGATAGCGAGAGAGCGCGAGCCTATGAGAGCGTCAGAAAAGCACCCTGATAATTTCATTAAAACAACACTGCTCCAATTCTGTCAACGAAATTCAATAAGCAAAAGAAACTCAGTGAAAAGGGTGTCCGCCTGTCCTGGCTTCACCCCTCAGCCCCCAGCCCTCCCCCAGTGCCAGCACTTTTCCCACCGCCTACTTGAAACTCTTACTAATTTTTCCTATCATCCAAATCATCGACACCAACAAGTTAAAGATGTTAGCTACTTGAACTCTGAATTCCCTTTCTTTAAAAAAAAAAATAAAGAAAAACAGTATAATGCACCGAGAGAATTAAAAACACGCCATCATTTCAATTCAAGAGCTAGTGCTCGTGATTCTGTAAGAGAGACAGCAACAGGGAACATTTGAGAGAATGATGGATTTTCTGTCAAAAGCCCCGGGCTGGTCCCAGCTCTGTTTCTAACTAGCTTGGTGATGGATGCTGAGCTGCTCTGGACTTTGGTTCTCTGTAGCTGACCATAGAATATTTCCGCAGAACCTTGAATTCAATAGGTTGAAAATTGAAAGAAGTTATTTCTTTTTGGCTATGATGAGGGCAATTCTTTCTTGTTTCTTTTTCCCTCCCTTCCTTCCCTCTCTCCCTTTCTCTTCCCTCCCTCCCTCTCTTCCTTTCTCTTCCTTCATTTCCCTTCCTTCCTTCCTTCCTTCCTTCCTTCCTTCCTTCCTTCCTTCCTTCCTTCCTTCTTTCCTTTCTTTCTTTCTTTTTCTCTTTCTCTTTCTCTCTCTCTGTCTCTCTTTTTTCTTTCTCTCTGTCTCTTTCTTTCTTTTTCTTTTTCTTTCTTTCTCCTTTCCTTCCTTCCTTCCTTCCTTCCTTCCTTCCTTCCTTCCTCCTTCCTTCCTCCCTCCCTTCCTCCTTCCTTCCTTCCTTCCTTCCTTCCTTCCTTCCTTCCTTCCTTCCTTCCTTCCTTCCTTCCTTCCTTCCTTCCTTTCTCTCTCTCTCTCTTTCTTTTCTTCCTCTCTCCCTAGGGAAAAAAAAATTAAGGGAAAAAAATCTCTTCTTGGGCTTTCTTTACTCGATCTGTAATGAGGGGACAGAAAGAACCCTGCAGAGACCGAGAGGGCTTGGGTTCATTTCCTGCCTCCTATGCTTACTGCTTGTGTGGCAAAGGGCAAGCTGCTTAAACCTATCTGGGTCTTAGTTTCCTCATTTGTAAATTGAATGGCTTGGACTCCACTGTCTCGGGTCCTATCCAGCTTGAAACCCACTGAGGCTAAAACTTTCTCCTCCTAAGAGGATTTCGCTATTTCATTCATTCTCATGTCCACAGTTAGTTAGGTGTCAGGTAGCATTTTTGAGGTCTTCTTGTCCATACAGGCTAAGCAGTTTGCTCAAAATCACACAGGCAGTCAATCATGGGAATGCGGGATTTGAACTGAGGTTATTGTTATTTTTGTTCAGTTGGGTCCGACTCTTCATACCCGTATTTGAGGTTTTATTGGCAGAGATCTTGGAATTGTTTGCCATTTCCTTCTCATTTTACAGATGGGGAAACTGAGGCAAACAGGGTAAAGTGACTTGCCCAGGCTCACATGGCTAGTGAGTGTCTGAAGCTGGATTTCAGGATAATAGTGCTCTATCAACTGTACCACCTTGCTGACCTTGACTCCAAATCCAGTGATCTCTTGTTAAAAAAAAAAAATATTGCTAAGTATCCAAAATGTGCACAGCAGGTGCTAAAGACAAAAGGAAAGACAAAGCAACAACATAAGGCAGAGATAAGGACCCTGACATTCAGAGTTGTTTCTATTTGCTGGTTCTTTGGGCTTCTCCTTCCTTGTTTATTAGATTTACTCAGTTGATAGGTCCTCTTGATTCCATTTCCTCCAGATTTCTTGCATCCAGTCCTTCCTCTCCACTCCCTCCACAGCCTTCTGCTTCAGACCTCTCTTACCTGACACCCGAACTCTCACAAAGCCTCTATTGGGCCCCATGTCTCCTTCCAACCCCTTCTGTCTCCAAGCCAGCCTTCTTGACACTGGCAGACCAAGATTCCTTATGTATAGATATGGTTGATCACCCCACTTCCCCAAGCCTAACTATTGCCTCCAGAGTTCATACATATATACCTCCTGGAAGTCTTTTTTAGGTCACAGGGCTCTTTCTTAATCTGTGGGCCAGATGCACTTTGACCCTTGACACCTCATGGATTTTGAACACCTTGCCCCTTTCACTGCTGCCCAGATAGTAGAAAACTCACCATGAACTCATCCTTACAGTCACTCTATCTACTGAACTGATCAGCACTTTTGGAACGATGCCCTTAATATAGTTTAACCCTCCAACTCTTTTCCTATCCAAACATAACTTTTAGCTGAGCTTCCTAGAAGGAGAGCGCTTGGCCGTTCGGGATCATAATGGACATTGACATAATCCTTTAAGGATGTTGAAGCTCTGTAAGACAAGCTCCCATTTGGACTGAGTGCCAGCCGTGGTAAATGCCGCATCTAGATTTGGACAACTCGGCTTCCAAGCCCAGCTCGGAGGCTCGCTGGCTGGGTGATCTCCTCCAACTGCTTTTCCAGCTCTGATTCTCAGCTTCCTTAAGTCTATATGAAGGGAAATGTCTTAGATGTATTCCAGGATAATCTGTGGTTATCTGAGCATGTCTGCCTACAGTGACCTCATTCCATTTCTACACAACATGTCCCAACTGTCTTAGGGCAGTATGAAAAATCAGTAGGTAGACTTTTGAGATACTCTGTATAAACAGTACTCCCATGGAAATGACTGCTACCCCTAATGTTGTTCCACTTAATGGCCTCCCCAATAGTTCCACCTAATAATTGGGTTCTGTTCTTTCCGGATCGATCCCCGATGCCGAGCGGGGCGTGCCTGCAGTTGTTGGAGCTGAGGGCACAAGGTCTCTGTAGACTTCGGAATGCAAAGAATTCTGCACCGGGGAGCAGATACTGTGTTGTGGTTTGGCAACGATGCCTTCTTCCCCTTCGTTCTAATAGGGACGTGTTTTTAAGGCAATAACTCGTTTCATTTCAAGTCATATGCCAATTAAAAAAAAAACCTATGTATTTATCTATATTTATTGAGTGATTAGGATCCAATCCAATCCAGAAAGCATCAACTAAGCGCCCACTGTGTGTAAACAACTGCAAAGAAAAACAATCCATCCCTTCTCTTAAAAGATCTTAAAGGATACAGATCACAGACAGGTCAGCATATATACACGTTTACCAAATCGGACACTTGTCACTCGCTGTCATATGTCGCTTGCAAAATTAGAAGGAAATACTCTCTCAGAGACCCCATGTGGAAGGTAGTGAAGTTATGATGACCTTCATTTTATACATTTTACACGGAGTGGTTCAGCATCTCACTCAGTGACTAAGTATAAGAAACAGGTTAGAACACGGGTCTCCCGACTCGCATCCTCCTCCTTGTCACATTGATGAGCCCGTATTGTTAGGGAGCAGTGAAGAGAGAGCTTGATTTGAAATCAGAGGATCTAAGTTTGAAGCACTTGCAATCTATGGCTGTGGGTGAATATCTACTTTGGATACTTGGTAGCTGTGTGACTCCAAATAAATCACTTAAGTGATGTCTGCCTCAGTTTCCCCCTCTGTAAATTAAAGATGATAATGATAGCATTTATCTCCTTGAATTTTTATGAGTATAAACCATTCCACAAACCTATAAGCATTACATAAATGATGTCTGTTATCATATGTATTTGTGCATAAATATATATTTAGATAATTTATAAAATAAATTTATATAAATCTAAATATATATTTTAATTAATAATAATTGTCAATATGTACAGAGCACTGGGATAACTATATAGAAGAAGACTTAGTGCTTGCCTACAAGGAGCTTATCATCCCTCTGGAAGATGAGTCAATCCCTCCACGATGGAGTGTCAAGTCGGGAACTTTTCACCTTCATTCCAGTTAAACCTACATCAGGCTAGCTCTTGGGCAAGATGCTTGGATTTGCTGATGGAAGATAATTTATTTCCTTGTAAGCCTTTCCCGTTCCTCTGGACTGGCAGCCTCGCATGTGTCTGGATCTGATTTTCACCAAGCAGAGTGAGCCCTGTGTGTGTTTTCAGGGCAAAAATTCACTCATTCTCAGAGTGGGACACAATATTCTATTGACTTGCCCTGGCTTCAGAGGGTCCATGTACAGAGATCTTCCTCTCCATATCCAGATGCACAGAGATGCTGAGAACATCTGAGCTGAGAAGAAACATATTGACTTTTACAGTCGAGGCTCCTCAACCCCCTAGTCTGTGATAGCATGTGCTGGCGGACACAAATGTGCATTTAGTTCGTGGGGCCCAGATTATTCAAGGGGAGAACTGGACAACTGATGGTCTGTGGCCGGCTAACATACACATAGGACTGGGAGAATGGAGATGTGGACTAGTGAGCATCTGATTCAAGGCTTCTTAAGCTGAGTGGGCAGATTTCAAGGGGTCTGTGAACTTGGGGAAAATATATCTTTACTATAATCGGTACCCTTTATAATCTTATGTATTTTATTTTATGCATTTAAAAACATTATGCAGATGTGGAAATGTGCCGAAAATGATTGCACGTGTATCGCTTATATCGGATAACTTGCTGTTTTGGGAAGGAGGAAGAAAAACAATCTTACAAAAATGAATGTTGAAAACCATCTTTATAGGCAAACTGGAAAAATAATACACTATTAAAATAAAAAATAAAAAGAAATCATGCAGTGAAAGGTTCACAGACTTCAACAGACTGCCAAAAAGATTAGGAATCCTTGATCTAGTCCAATAATTTCATTTTACAAGTGAGGAAACTGAGGCTCAAGTGGTTACTAAGGTAGCACAAACAGTAAGTGGACAAGCTGGCATTTGAAATCAAATTGGCTCCCAAACTAGCTTTTCTTTCCTCGTGCATGGGGCTACATAGCTGAAATAAAACTCTCTGCCAAATCAGGACTGATCCAAATGTAGAAAAGGCTGGTGGTAAATGGGAAAAAGAAAATGGGAAATTTAGATGAAAATGGGAAAAATAAGTGCCATTTGAACATTTGTTGATCCTAATCGAAAAGTCAAACCGGTCTAGTCACTGTCTCTTGGACATGTGTGTTCTTGCCTCCCTCTGTTTGCTCCAACCTATGGTTCTCAGCTAGAAGGCCCTCCCTCCTCCTCTCTGCCTCCCCGAGCACTTCCCAGCTTTTTAGACCCAGATCAGAACTCTCATCTTTACTTAACCACTCAGGGCCTTCACAGACCCCCTGGACTCTGTCTAGCCCACTTTAAGAACCCCTGCATTAGATGCTCACTGATCTAAATCTGGGATCCCATAATCCTATGTGTTAGTGAGCATGGCACAGATCATCAACTGCTCAGAGAAGTAAACTCTGAGTTAGCTAACAAACCAGTGATTTGCTCTTCCCAAGGACTCATAACCTTATCTACCCATTCATGGTCTCATTTTCCTCTGAATTTCAATTCTTCTCATGGAATCCTACAATCCCAGAGCTGGAGCAAGAAGCTCGGTCACCATCGGGGCCACCTCATCCCTGAAAATTCATCTTTCCTACATATAGATATATCTATAATCACATCGAATAGACTACTATATGCCAGACACTGTGTTAGGGAAGAGAGATATAAGGGCAAAGATTTTCTGCCCTCAAGAAGCTTCTATTCTAATGGAAGCTGGGAAGCCCCCTGGCAATAGTTCTGGATTTGGAGTCAGCATGACTTGAATTGAAAATCTGCCTCAGACTTACACTAGCTGTGTGATTCTGGACAAGTCACTTGACCTCTTTGCCTCAATTTCCAAATCTCTAAAATGGGAATAACGATCGCATGTATCTCTCAACATCACTGTGAGGCATAAAAGGCCTTTTTAAAGATAAATTTTATAAATTTATAATTATTTGATTTTAAATTTATAAATATATATAAATTTAAATTGATGAATTATAAAATTTTATAAAGCACTTTGCAAATCTTGAAGTATTGCATGAATGTTAACTGTTATTGTTATAACTCTTATTAGTGGGGGAGAGAATATTTATGAATTTAAACATATTCAAAGATGCAAATAAGCACCTATAAAACAGATATAAGGTAACCTTGATCATGGAAGGCACTAGTAGTTCTAGTGAGGGAAACCAGGTACAGTCTCCAATAGAAATTGGCACTTATAGAAGCTAAGTCTTGAATGAAAGTGACGTTCTAGGAGGCAGAGATGATGTTTTATATATTTTACACACACACACACACATACACACACACACAGTATGTTATTTTTGTATTTGGTTGTTAAAATAAATTTTAATTGAAATTCATATTTATTCATTAAAATGACTTTTTATTGCTCCTATGGGTTTTGTAACCCTTATATTCCCTAGTGTATCCTTCTTTATTCTCCCCTTGTAGATAATCACAAGCCTGTGGGAGGGCAGGGATCTCAGTAGTTACAGGGCTTCCTAGTCCAGGATCTCCTGTTGTGGAAAGATTTCCAAGGGTCGATGAACTTGGATAGAAAAAAAAAACCTTTATACTCAGTCACCTCTCATTTTCTTTGTAATTTATGGATTTTATTTTCCATATTTAGGCACATTTTCTTAATCAGGGGCCCATAGGCTTTATCAGAATGTCCCTGATACGTATAAAATATTAAGGATCCCTGATGCAATGGATGCTGGTGTCAGGTGATCAGGAACAACTAAATTAGATGCTCTCAGACTCGGTTTCTTCATCTATAAATTGGGGATAATAATAGGACCTATGTCAGAGGATAGTTCTGAGGATTCCAAGAGAGATTATATGGTGTGTATATGTGTATGTGCATGTCCCCAATGTGTTATGCTGTTTCTAATGAACTGAAGTATACTGCACCATTAAGAAATCCTTCTGATTTACTTTTCCCATGCAATATTTCATTTGATCATTATTTTCTTTCTTTCTTTCTTTCTTTCTTTCTTTCTTTCTTTCTTTCTTTCTTTCTTTCTTTCTTTCTTTCTTTCTTTCTTTCTTTCTTTCTTTCCTTCCTTCCTTCCTTCCTTCCTTCCTTCCTTCCTTCCTTCCTTCCTTCCTTCCTTCCTTCTTTCTGCTGAGGCAATTGGGGTTAAGTGACTTGCCCGAGGTCACACAGCTAGGAAGTGTTAAAAGTCTGAGGACATTTTTGAACTCAGGTCCTCCTGACATCAGGGTGATGCTCTATCCCACTTAGCTGCCCCTTGATCATTACTTTTTGAGGAAACTAGGGCCGAGATTAGCATCTTCATTTAATACATCAAGAAACCGACCTTGGTAGAACCAATGGGAGTGGCCGAGGACCACCCCTGTCGGCTGTGGCGGAGCTAGGGCTGAACTGACTCCCCAGAGCCTTTCCCACCATGCCTTCCCCCTTTGGAGTATTAGTACTGTTATTTGGATGATCCATTCTGTAGCCAGAGCTGTGCCGTGAGGACTCCCTGGCGTCTTATCCCTCTACACATCCAAAGACAGAAGAGCCAGGAAGAATCTCTGGGCAAATTTCCGGGGAGGCCGCCTTGATTCCACTCCCCTGAATCTCGTTCCTTTTGTCTTCCGCCCAGCCCCAGAATTCTATTCTCCTTCAGACTCAATGAGTCTGGGCTGAATCCCATTATGCCTTATACTCTCATTACCATCTGACCAAGATTTATGAGTTGATAATTGTCTGGAAGCTAGACCACAAAGTATCGTTTGTGTCCAAGGCTAACCTTTCTGACGACCTTTCGGATTAAAGGCAAAATAAAAAGTGTGATTTCTATGTAGCCAAGCAGGGTAACATGAGCCTCCAGCTCTGATAATCCAAAGCCTCCAATTTCCCTGCCTGAGCCCGTGCTAAACCCGAACATGATCGGGTGAGACTAATCCTGTGGATTCCTTTCTTAAACATTCTCCCCTTCCCCTCAAACAGAAAGGGCTTCTCTCTCCCCTAAGACCTTTCCCAAAGATATTGAGGGAAATTTTCCCAACAGAATCATGGCAGCCATTCACACCTTGGAGGCCTTTATTGGATTATTTTTACAGGCTATTTTAAATACTTCTTTCAAAAGATGTCCTAATAGAAACCAGACCTTTCCCCTCTACTGGCTTAGAAAGCCACTCTTTATTGGAGGCTGGGGGAAATGAGTCCATGGAAACCTTCACAGCAAGGTGGGTGAGAAGGGACTCTCGCCTGCTCCCACACTGTAATCCCATCATCCTTTCTGCTGATACTCACTCAACTCCACCAGAGAGGTTTGAAAAGAACAAATTTAGGAGGAAAATAAAACCTATGAGAAATCCCGCCTCCGTCACCCTCCGGCCCGATGAAAACTTTGAACGAGACCAGCATGGAGGATTAGGTTTTCCCTTTTGTGGGGTCCCTTGGGGAACGAGGGGAATTGGTGGATGTCCCTTATGATGATAGTATACTGTGCTGGTTTAAGGAATCTAAAATGAGCTTAAAATAATCTCTAATCCTATTTGCCCACTTTCTTCTTTACCAAAGCATATTTTCATCCCTGGAGAACAGATTAAAAAGAGATCTAGAAATCATGGGAGATTGCTCCTTACAATGGAAAGAACATTAGGTTGGAAGTCAGGAGATTTGGCTTCCAGTCCTATCTATGTCAATTTAGGCAAGACACTTAATCTGTCTGAGACTCAGTTTCCTCATCTGTAAAAAAGATGGACTAAAGGGTCTAGATATCCCTTACAGCAAGACATAAGCAAAATAGAATTGAATGAGTTTGGGTGCTTCAGAGGTGACTAAGGACACCTTTCTCCCTGTCCCCAAGTTGACTCTCAGGAAATATGGAAACAGAATAAGTTCTTCATTTTGGCTCTGGAAACTCTCAGATTCAGATAAGGAGGAGTTGGACCAGATGCTCTGTGATATCTCTTCTACCTCAGACTCTATGCTCCTATAATACTAGTTAAGCCTTCAGGCAAGATCCTAGGCTGAACCTAAGTCGCATTATTTCTTTCACTCTTGCTCTAATGTGTATTTCTCTTTTGTTAAAGAAAGTGTTAAAAAAAAAAAAAGACTAGTAAACAATTTACTTCCACAGTGTGTGATGGTGTTAAAAGGATACTTCTTCAAAGTCAAGGAAACTGGGTTCATGTCTTAGGTTTTCTGTTAACTACTTATGTGACCTTGGGCAAGATTTTGAAGTGCCTTCTGAAGTCTCAAAAGAAAGACTTCATTACGATCAAGTAGACTTTTGCTGGGAGATCTGTTTTGCAGCCTTTCCTAAAGGGATGACTTGGTCTTCCCTTCCCTTCTCCTCCACACTAATGAGAAAACCGATTCTCTGATAAGAGTGGATCTGAGATCTTGCTGTCTGGCCGTTTTATGAATCTGTTTAGAACAGTCACAGAACTCCGATCGACTATTAGTAGAGAACTGGTTTTCTCACTAGTGGGGGATGGGAAGGAGGAGAGAGAGAGAGGGGACCTAGAAAGTCAGTTAGAAAAGGAGACTGTAAAACAGACCTCCCAACAAAAGTCTTCATCATAAGACAATCATTCTTCTTTACAAATCTATCTAGGGCAGTTAGATGGTGCAATGGATAGAGTGCTGAGCCCGAAGTCAGGAAGACTCATCTTTATGAGTGGCCTCTGACACTTACTGACTCTGCAAGTTCACTTCACCCTCTCTGCCTCAGTTTCTTCATCTGTAAAATGAGCTAGAGAAGGAGATGATGAATCATTCCAGTTTCTTTGCCAAGAAAACTCCAAATGGGGTCATGGAGAGTAGGACATGACTGAAACCATTGAACAACAATCCTTTTCTCCTTTTGTTTCTTTTTTGACCCACAAACTTTAGCATTTACCAAGTGACCCTATGTTTTGTAATACTGAAGAGAGTCAGCATGGGACTAAAACCACAACTGACCTCGAGGAATTTTCAGCAATGGAATAGAGACATGTTTATAGCTCAAGGAAGACTAATAAGGATGCAGAGTTTGGGGTGATCTATTCTGAATGGGGGTAAGTCAGGGAAGACTTTCTAGAGCTTGTATTAGAATCACTGGCTTGTGGAATAGTCCATCTAGAAGGAGCCATCACCTGATAGCCTATAGCCTCAGGTGCTTAGTGACTGCGTGGCTCTGGGCAACTCACTTAGCTTCTGTTTGTCTCAGTTTTCTCAACTGTAAAATGGGAATAATGATAGCACCTACTTTCTCTTTTTGTTGCTTCCTTTTTCTTTCTTTCTCTTCCTTCTTTCCTTTCTTCATTTCTCCCTCTTTCCCTTGCTTTCTCCCTTCTTTTTCTCTTACCTTCCTTTATCCATTTTCCTTTCCTCCTTCTCTCTCTCCCTCCCTCCCCCTCTCTTTTTCTTTCTTTCTTTCCTTCTGTTTTCCCCTTTCCTACCCCTTCTCCTTCTCTCCTCACCTTCACATCACTTTTACCACATTGGTTGAAGGAAGTGCCCGGATGCCCCCAGAGCATCTCTCTGACCTCCCTCCATCAGATATCTGAGAACAATGTCCTGATACCCCAAAGGTTCCCTAATCATTTCCGTTTCGTTTTAGGATTCTCATGGAAAGCAAGCAGTTCCCCATGTGCCCAGGCCCGGAGAACTCTTTGAAAAGGTTACAAGTTCACTTCCTCTCTTCCTTTCCCCTCTTTCTCCCCCCTCCCTCCCTCTTTCTATGAGTCCCCTTTCCCTCCTCTTCCTTCCTTTTGTTCTTCCCTAGTATCTCTCATTTCCTGCCAGAAGGTGAAAGGTCAGATAACACCTGAGCTACCTGTGGGCTGAGAGCCTGGGATATCTTCCTCCAGTGGGTGCTGAGGCTGGAAGGAAGCTTCAGTTAGGGTGGGGACAGCTAATCTCCTGGGCAGTGTCTTTCAACAAAAATTATCTTTGACAAAAGGATGTGGGGTGTGGGAATTTTCACTGAGTTGGGACAGGGGGCTAGTGGGTGGGGGAGCTAGTGGGTAATGGGGAGAGAAGGGAGGGTCAGGAGTGGTTAAAAAGGTTTTTCCAACTGTCGCTCTCTAAGTGTAGGCAGTGGGTGCGTTGGGCTGAATTTTGGATTTGCAAACAGAGAACCTATCCTGGACGTGGCCTTATTTCTTATATGATGTTGGGCAAATCACTCTGCTTCAGTCTGAGGAAGACTGGGTTCAAACCTGAACCTGTGTGACCCTGGGCGAGATTCTGGGGGGATTTCCGAGGCTCCCTCCGAGACTGGAAGTTGCCCAACAGAAGTGTAGCTGCCATGGTGGAAGGAGTTCTCTTATCAATCAGTCCATAAGCATTTTAAAAAAATTTTTTTGTTGTTGTTGTTGTTGTTGAGGCAATTGGGGTTAAGTGACTTGCCCAGGGTCACACAGCCAGGAAGTGTTAAGTGTCTGAGTCACATTTGAACTCAGGTCCTCTTGACTTCAGGGCTGGTTCTCTATCCATTGTGAGTCAACAAGCATTAAATGGGAGTTTACTGTGTGCCAGATATTGGGAGTACTAAGACAAGACCGAAACACTCTCACCCTCAAAAATTAGTCCCAGTGTCTAGAGGGTCTTGTGTAGGGTTCCCCTCTGAGGCAGAGGGGAGAGGAAGGGCACCCCAGGCTTGGGTGGGGCAGGACATGGAGGGAATATGGTATATGAGAAATACTAAGAAGCTCAGTGTGGCCAGATTTTTGAGTGTCCAAGAGGAAGTAGTATGTGATTGGGCCTGGAAAGAGAGCCTTAAGTCATATTGTGAATGGCTAGAGGTGACAAACAGAAACTTTCACTTTATTCTGGAGGCCATAGGGAGCCACTGTGGCATCTTGAGGAGGGGAGTAGCATGGTGACATGTGTCTATGCTTTAAAATCCTTACTGGGGCAGCTGAATGGAGGACAGATGGCAAAGAAGAGAGACTAGAGGCAGTAACCTCAATGAGGAGGCTCTTAAAATAATCCAAGGCACAGGTAAGAGAATCTGAACTAGGACCATGGTTTTATGAATGAAGAGGTGAGCAATAAAGTGACATATTATAACAAAATGTAGCATCATGTAGCATAAGGTAATTTAATATAAGCTAATACAATGTAATGTAGCATAAAGTAACATTGTGTTTCTCTGAGGCTCGAATCTCGCCAAAACAGGTCACTGATCGGTCATCTGCTCACATGGACAGTCTTCAGGATTTATATTAACATCCAGGAAAGAG